>NW_027480422.1:36875000-37500000 GCF_051401765.1 Calliopsis andreniformis
TCAAGGGCGTTGCTCCACCAGATCGAATAGTTAGGGCCTTAGATGTCAACGCGCGAAGCATAAAATACAAAATAAATAGAACAGTTTTTCCATTGTATGAAAAGAATAATTGCAACCAGTGTGAAAGTTATGGTCATTTCTACGTTCCGGGCAACCTAGGCTTCACTCTAGGGCGTTGTTCCACCAGATCGAATAGTTAGGGCCTGAGAAGTCAACGTCAGAAGCATAAAATACAATATAAATACAACAGCTTTTCCATGGTATATAATGTATATTTGCAAACAGTGTGAAAGTAAACGTCATTTCTAGGTTCCGGGCAACCTAGGCTTAACTGTAGGGCGTTGCTCCACCAGATCGCATACCTACGGCCTTAGAAGTCAACTCCAGAAGCATGAAATACAATATAGATACAACAGCATTTCCAACGTATAAAATGAATGATTGCAAACAGTGTGAAAGTTATGGTCATTTCTACGTTCCGGGCAGCCTAGGCCTAACTCCAGGGCGTTGCTCCACCAGATCGAATAGTTAGGGACTTTGAATACAACGCCAGGAGCATAAAATACAATAAAAATGCAACAGTTTTTCCATCGTATAAAAGGAAGAATTGCAACCAGTGTGAAAGTACAGGTCATTTCTACGTTCCGGGCAACCTAGGTTTCGCTCTAGGGCGTTGCTCCACCAGATCGAATAGCTAGTGTCTCAGAAGTCAACGCCAGAAGCATAAAATACAATAAAAATACAACAGCTTTTCCATCGTATAAAAGGAATAATTGCAACCAGTGTGAAAGTAATGGTCATTTCTACGTTCCGGGCAACCTAGGTTTCACTCTTGGGCGTTGCTCCACCACATCGAATAGCTACGGCCTTAGAAGTCAATTCCAGAAGCATAAAACACAATATAAATACAACAGCTTTTCCATCGTATAAAATGAATGATTGCAAACAGTGTGAAAGTTATGGTCATTTCTACGTTTCGGGCAACCTAGGCTTCACTCAAGAGCGTTGCTCCACCAAATCGAATAGCTAGGGCCTTAGAAGTCATAGCCCGAAGCATAAAATACAAAATTAATACAACAGTTATTCCATCGTATAACAGGTATAATTACAACCATGGTGAAAGTAATGGGCATTTCTACGTTCCGAGCAACCTAGGCTTCACTCTAGGGCGTTGCTCCACCAGGTCGAGTAGTTAGGGCCTTAGAAAACAACTCCAGAAGCATAAAATACAATATAAATACAACGGCTTTTCCATCGTATAAAATGAATGATTGCAAACAGTGTGAGTGTTATGGTCATTTCTACGTTCCGGGCAACCTAGGTTTAACTCCAGGGCGTTGCTCTACCAGATCGAATAGTTAGGGACTTTGAATACAACGCCAGAAGCATGAAATACAACAAAAATGCAACAGTTTTTCCATCGTATAACAGGAAGAATTGCAACCAGAGTGAAAGTGATGGTCATAGGTCCGAGCGACCTAGGCTTCGCTCTGGGGTGTTGGTCCACCAGATCGAATAGTTAGGGCCTAAGAAGTCAACGCCAGAAGCATAAAATACAAAATAAATACAATAGTTTTTCCATCGTATAACAGGAATAATTGCAACCAGTGTGAAAGTTATGGTCATTTCTACGTTACGGGCAACCTAGGCTTCACTCTAGGTCGTTGCTCCACCAAATCGAATAGCTAGGGCCTTAGAAATCATAGCCCGAAGCATAAAATACAAAATTAGTACAACAGTTATTCCATCGTATAACAGGTATAATTACAACCAGGGTGAAAGTAATGGGCATTTCTACGTTCCGAGCAACCTAGGCATCACTCTAGGGCGTTGCTCCTCCAGGTCGAGTAGTTAGGGCCTTAGAAAACAACTCCAGACGCATAAAATACAATAAAAATACAACAGTTTTTCCATCGTATAAAAAGAATAATTGCAACCAGTGCGAAAGTACAGGTCATGTCTACGTTCCGGGTAACCTTGGCTTCACTCTAGGGTGTCCCTCCACCAGATCGAATAGTTAGGGCCTTAGAAGTCAACGCCAGAAGCATAAAATACATGATAAGTATAGCAGTTCTGCCATCGTATAAAATGTATAATTGCAAGCAGTGTGAAAGTAAGGGTCATGTCTACGTACCGGGCAACCTAGGCTTAACTGTAGGGCGTTGCTCGACCAGATCGAATAGTTAGGGCCTCAGAAGTCAACGCCTTAAGCATAAAATACAATAAAAATACAACAGTTTTTATATCGTATAAAAGGAATAATTGCAAACAGTGTGAAATAAAGGTCATTTCTACGTTGCGGGCAACCTAGGCTTAACTGTAGGGCGTTGCTCCTCCAGATCGCATAGTTCGGTACTTAGAATTTAACGCCTGAAGCATAAAATACAATAAAAATGCAACAGTTTTTCCATCGTATAACAGGAATAATTGCAACCAGTGTGAAGGTAATGGTCTATTCCACGTTCCGGGCAACCTAGGCTTCACTACAGGGCGGTGCTCCACCAGACCAAATAATTAGGGCCTAAGAAGTCAACGCCACAAGCATAAAATACAATATAAATACAACTGCTTTTCCATGATATATAATGTATATTTGGAAACATTGTGAAAGTAACGGTCATTTCTACGTTCCGAGCAACCTAGGCTTCACTCTACGGCGTTGCTCCACCAGATCGAATAGTTAGCGACTTAGAATTCAAAGCCAGAAACATAAAATACAACATAAGTACAACAGTTTTTCCATCGTATAACAGGAATGATTGCAACCAGTGTGAAAGTACAGGTCATTTCTACGTTCCGGGCAACCTAGGCTTCGCTTAAGGGAGTTGCTCCAACAGATCGAATAACTAGGGACTTAGAAGTCGACGCCAGAAGCATAAAATACAATAAAAATACAACAGTTTTTCCATCGTATATAATGTATATTTGCAAACAGTGTGAAGGTAAAGGTCATTTCTACGTTCCGGGCAACCTACGCTTAACTGTAGGGCGTTACTCCACCAGATCGAATAGCTAGGGCCTTAGAAGTCAACGCACGAAGCATAAAACACAAAATTAATACAACAGTTTCTCCATCGTATAAAACGAATAATTGCAACCAGTGTGAAAGATATGGTCATTTCTACGTTACGGGCAACCTAGGCTTCACTCTAGGTCGTTGCTCCACCAATTCGAATAGCTAGGGCCTTAGAAGTCATAGCCCGAAGCATAAAATACAAAATTAATGCAACAGTTATTCCATGGTATAAAAGGAATAATTGCAACCAGTGTGAAAGTTATGGTCATTTCTACGTTCCGGGCAACCTAGGCTTAACTCCAGGGCGTTGCTCCACCAGATCGAATAGTTAGGGACTTTGAATACAACACCAGAAGCATAAAATACAATAAAAATGCAACAGTTTTTCCATCGTATAACAGGAAAGCTGCAACCAGTGTTAGTGTACTGGTCATTTCTATGTTCCGGGCCACCTAGGCTTAACTGTAGGGCGTTGCTCCACCAGATCGAATAGTTAGGGCCTCAGAAGTCAACGCCAGAAGCATAAAATACAATAAAAATACAACAGTTTTTATATCGTATAAAAGGAATAATTGCAAACAGTGTGAAATAAAGGTCATTTCTACGTTCCGGGCAACCTAGGCTTAACTGTAGGGCGTTGCTCCAACAGATCGCATAGCTAGGGACATAGAATTTAACGCCAGAAGCATAAAATACAATAAAGATGCAACAGTGTTTCCATCGTATAACAGGAATAATTGCAACCAGTGTGAAGGTAATGGTCTATTCCACGTTCCGGGCAACCTAGGCTTCACTACAGGGCGGTGCTCCACCAGACCAAATAATTAGGGCCTAAGAAGTGAACGCCACAAGCATAAAATACAATATAAATACAACTGCTTTTCCATGATATATAATGTATATTTGGAAACATTGTGAAAGTAACGGTCATTTCTACGTTCCGGGCAACCTAGGCTTCACTCTACGGCGTTGCTCGACCAGATCGAATAGTTAGGGACTTAGAATTCAACGCCAGAACCATAAAATACAACATAAGTACAACAGTTTTTCCATCGTATAACAGGAATGATTGCAACCAGTGTGAAAGTACAGGTCATTTCTACGTTCCGGGCAACCTAGGCTTCGCTTAAGGGCGTTGCTCAACCAGATCGAATAGCTAGGGACTTAGAAGTCGACGCCAGAAGCATAAAATACAATAAAAATACAACAGTTTTTCCATCGTATATAATGTATATTTGCAAACAGTGTGAAGGTAAAGGTCATTTCTACGTTCCGGGCAACCTAGGCTTAACTGTAGGGCGTTGGTCCACCAGATCGAATAGTCAGGTACTTTGAATACAACGCCAGAAGCAAAAAATACAATAAAAATGCAATAGTTTTTCCATCGTATAACAGGAAGGCTGCAACCCGCGTGAAAGTACTGGTCATTTCTATGTTCCGGGCAACCTAGGCTTCGCTCTAGGGCCTTGCTCCACCAGATCGAATAGCTAGGGATTTAGAAGTCAACGCCAGAAGCATAAAATACAATAAAAATGCGACAGTTTTTCCACCGTATAACAGGAATAACTGCAACCAGTGTGAAAGTACTGGTCATTTCTACGTTCCGGGCAACCTAGGCTTCACTCTAGGGCGGTGCTGCACCAGATCGAATAGTTAGGGCCTAAGAAGTCAACGCCAGAAGCATAAAATACAATATAAATACTACAGCTTTTCCATCGTATATGATGTATATTTGCAAACAGTGTGAAAGTAAAGGTCATTTCTACGTTCCGGGCAACATAGGCTTAACTGTAGGGCGTTGCACCTCCAGATCGCATAGTTCGGTACTTAGAATTTAACGCCTGAAGCATAAAATACAATAAAAATGCAACAGTTTTTCCAACGTATAACAGGAACAATTGCAACCAGTGTGAAAGTACCGGTCATTTCTACGTTCCGGGCAACCTAGGCTTCACTCTAGGGTGTTCCTCCACCAGATCGAATAGTTAGGGTCTTAGAAGTCAACGCCAGAAGCATAAAATACAACATAAGTATAGCAGTTCTGCCATCGTATAACATGTATAATTGCAAGCAGTGTGAAATAAAGGTCATTTCTACGTTCCGGGCAACCTAGGCTTAACTCCAGGGCGTTGCTCCTCCAGATCGAATAGTTAGGGACTTTGAATACAACACCAGAAGCATAAAGTACAATAAAAATGCAACAGTTTTTCGATCGTATAACAGGAAAGCTGCAACCAGTGTGACTGTACTGGTCATTTCTATGTTCCGGGTAACCTAGGCTTCACTCTAGGGCGTTGCTCCACCAGATCGAACAGCTAGGGACTTAGAATTCAACGCCAGAAGAATAAAATGCAATAAAAGTACAACAGCTTTTCCATCGTATAACAGGAATAATTGCAACCAGAGTGAAAGTGATGGTCATAGGTCCGGGCGACCTAGGCGTCGCTCAGGGGTGTTGGTCCACCAGATCGAATAGCTAGGGCATTAGAAGTCAAAGCCAGAAGTATAAAATACAAAATAAATACAATAGCTTTTCCATCATATACCAGGAATAATTGCAACCAGTGTGAAAGTAATGGTCATTTCTACGTTCCGGGCAACCTCGGCTTCACCCTAGGGCGTTGCTCCACCAAATCGAATAGTTAGGGCCTTAGAAGTAAGCGCCCGAAGCATAAAACAGAATAAAGATGCAACAGTTATTCCATCGTAGAACAGGTATAATTACAACCAGGGTGAAAGTAATGGGCATTTCTACGTTCCGAGCAAACTAGGCTTCACTCTAGGGCGTTGCTCCACCAGGTCGAGTAGTTAGCGACTTAGAATTCAAAGCCAGAAACATAAAATACAACATAAGTACAACAGTTTTTCCATCGTATAACAGGAATGATTGCAACCAGTGTGAAAGTACAGGTCATTTCTACGTTCCGGGCAACCTAGGCTTCGCTGAAGGGAGTTGCTCCACCAGATCGAATAGCTAGGGACTTAGAAGTCGACGCCAGAAGCATAAAATACAATAAAAATACAACAGTTTTTCCATCGTATATAATGTATATTTGCAAACAGTGTGAAGGTAAAGGTCATTTCTACGTTCCGGGCAACCTAGCCTTCACTCTAGGCCGTTGCTCTAGCACATCGAATAGCTACGGCCTTAGAAGTCAACGCCAGAAGCATAAAATACAATAAAAATACAACAGTTTCTCCATGGTATAAGGGGAATAATGGCAACCAGTGAGAAAGTGGTAGTTATTTCTACGTTCCGGGCAACCTGGGCCTGACTCTAGGGCGTTGTTATACCAGATCGAATAGTTAGCGACTACGGAGTCAATGCAAGAAGCATAAAATACAATATAAATACAACAGTTCTTCATTCGTATTAACGAATAATTGCATCCGGTGTGAAGGTAATGGCCATTTCTACGTTCCGGGCAACCTAGGCTTCACTCTAGGGCGTTTCCCCACCAGATCGAATAGTTACGGCCTAAGAGGCCAACGCCAGAAAGATAAAATACAATAGAAATACAACAGTTTTCCCATCGTATAACAGGAATAATGGCAACCAGTGTGAAAGTACTGGTCATTTCTTCGTTCCGGGCAACCTAGGCTTCACTCTAGGGCGCTGCTCCACCAGATCGAATAGCTAGGGCCTAAGAAGTCTACGCCTGTAGCATAAAATACAAAATAAATACAACAGCTTTTCCATCTTATAAAACGAATAGTTGCAACCAGTGTGAAAGTTATGGTCATTTCTACGTTCCGGGCAACCTAATCTTCACTCTAGGGCGTTGCTCCACCACATCGAGTAGCTAGGGCCTTAGAAGTCAACGCCACAAGCATAAAATACAATATAAATACAACAGTTTCTCTATGGTGTAAGTGGAATAATTGCAACCAGTGTGAAATTGGTAGTCATTTCTACGTTCCGGGCAAACTCGGCTTGGTTCTAGGGCGTTGTTCCACCAGATCGAATAGTTAGGGCCTACGAAGTCAACGCCAGAAGAATAAAATACAATATAAATACAACGGTTTTTACATCGTATAATATGAATAATTTCAAACAGTGTGAAAGTTATGGTCATTCCTACGTTCCGGCAACCTAGCCTTCACTCTATGGAGTTGCTCCACCAGATCGAATAGTTAGCGCCTAAGAAGTCAACGCCAGAAGCATAAAACACAATATAAATACAACACCTTTTCCATCGTATAAAACGAATAATTGCAACCAGTGTGAAAGTGATGGCCATTTCTACGTTCCGGGAATCCTAGGTATAACTCTGAGGCGTTGCTCCACCAGATCGAATGGCTAGGAACTTACAATTCAACGCCAGAAGCAAAAAATACAATAAAATACAACAGTTTTTCATCGTATAACAGGAATAATTGCATCCAGTGTGAAAGTAATGGTCGTTTCTACGTTCCGGGCAAGCTAGGCTTCACTCTAGGGAGATGCTCCACCACATCCAATAGCTACGGCCTTAGAAGTCAACGCCAGAAGCATAAAATACAATAAAAATACAACAGTTTCTCCATGGTATAAGTGGAATAATTGCAACCAGTGTGAAAGTGGTAGTCATTTCTACGTTCCGGGCAACCTAGGCTTGACTATAGGGCGTTGTTATACCAGATCGAATAGCTAGCGCCTAAGGAGTCAATGCCAGAAGCATAAAATACAATATAAATACAACAGTTCTTCATTCGTATTAACGAATAATTGCAACCAGTGTGAAAGTAATGCCCATTTCTACGTTCCGGGTATCATAGACTTAACACTGAAGCATTGCTCCACCCAGATCGAATAGCTAGGGATTTAGAATTCAACGCCAGAAGCATAAAATACAGTAAAAATACAACAGTTTTTCATCGTATAACAGGAATAATTGCATCCAGTGTGAAAGTAATGGTCATTTCTACGTTCCGGGCAACCTAGGCTTCAACCTAGGGCGTTGTTCGTCCAGATCGAATAATTATGGCCTAATAAGTCAACGCCAGAAGCATAAAATAAAATATAAACACAACAGTTTTTCATCGTATAACAGGAATAATCGCAAACAGTGTGAAAGTACTGGTCATTTCTACGTTCCGTGCAACGTAGGCTTCGCTCTAGGGGCTTGCTCCACCAGATCGAATAGCTAGGGACTTAGAAGTCAACCCCACAAGCATAAAATACAATAAAAATGCAACAGTTTTTCCATCGTATAACAGGAATAATTGCAACCAGTGTGAAAGTACAGGTCATTTCTACGTTCCGGGCAACCTAGGGTTCACTCTAGGGCGTTGCTCCAACAGATCGCATAGCTAGGGACTCAGAAGTCAACGCCAGAAGCATAAAACACAATAAAAATACAACAGCTTTCCATCGTATAAAATGTATAATTGCAAGCAGTGTGAAGGTAATGGTCATTTCTACGTTCCGGGCAACCTTGGCTTAACTCCAGGGCGTCGCTCCAACAGATCGAATAGTTAGGGACTTTGAGTACAACGGTAGAAGCATAAAATACATTAAAAATGCAACAGTTTCTCCATTGTATAACAGGAACAACTGCAACCAGAGTGAAAGTACTGGTCATTTCTACGTTCCGGGCAACCTCGGCTTGACTCTAGGGCGGTGCTCCACCAAATCGAATAGCTAGGGCCTTAGAAGTCATAGCCCGAAGCATAAAATACAAAATTAATGCAACAGTTATTCCATGGTATAAAAGGAATAATTGCAACCAGTGTGAAAGTTATGGTCATTTCTACGTTCCGGGCAACCTAGGCTTAACTCCAGGGCGTTGCTCCACCAGATCGAATAGTTAGGGACTTTGAATACAACACCAGAAGCATAAAATACAATAAAAATGCAACAGTTTTTCCATCGTATAACAGGAAAGCTGCAACCAGTGTTAGTGTACTGGTCATTTCTATGTTCCGGGCCACCTAGGCTTAACTGTAGGGCGTTGCTCCACCAGATCGAATAGTTAGGGCCTCAGAAGTCAACGCCAGAAGCATAAAATACAATAAAAATACAACAGTTTTTATATCGTATAAAAGGAATAATTGCAAACAGTGTGAAATAAAGGTCATTTCTACGTTCCGGGCAACCTAGGCTTAACTGTAGGGCGTTGCTCCAACAGATCGCATAGCTAGGGACATAGAATTTAACGCCAGAAGCATAAAATACAATAAAGATGCAACAGTGTTTCCATCGTATAACAGGAATAATTGCAACCAGTGTGAAGGTAATGGTCTATTCCACGTTCCGGGCAACCTAGGCTTCACTACAGGGCGGTGCTCCACCAGACCAAATAATTAGGGCCTAAGAAGTGAACGCCACAAGCATAAAATACAATATAAATACAACTGCTTTTCCATGATATATAATGTATATTTGGAAACATTGTGAAAGTAACGGTCATTTCTACGTTCCGGGCAACCTAGGCTTCACTCTACGGCGTTGCTCGACCAGATCGAATAGTTAGGGACTTAGAATTCAACGCCAGAACCATAAAATACAACATAAGTACAACAGTTTTTCCATCGTATAACAGGAATGATTGCAACCAGTGTGAAAGTACAGGTCATTTCTACGTTCCGGGCAACCTAGGCTTCGCTTAAGGGCGTTGCTCAACCAGATCGAATAGCTAGGGACTTAGAAGTCGACGCCAGAAGCATAAAATACAATAAAAATACAACAGTTTTTCCATCGTATATAATGTATATTTGCAAACAGTGTGAAGGTAAAGGTCATTTCTACGTTCCGGGCAACCTAGGCTTAACTGTAGGGCGTTGGTCCACCAGATCGAATAGTCAGGTACTTTGAATACAACGCCAGAAGCAAAAAATACAATAAAAATGCAACAGTTTTTCCATCGTATAACAGGAAGGCTGCAACCCGCGTGAAAGTACTGGTCATTTCTATGTTCCGGGCAACCTAGGCTTCGCTCTAGGGCCTTGCTCCACCAGATCGAATAGCTAGGGATTTAGAAGTCAACGCCAGAAGCATAAAATACAATAAAAATGCGACAGTTTTTCCACCGTATAACAGGAATAACTGCAACCAGTGTGAAAGTACTGGTCATTTCTACGTTCCGGGCAACCTAGGCTTCACTCTAGGGCGGTGCTGCACCAGATCGAATAGTTAGGGCCTAAGAAGTCAACGCCAGAAGCATAAAATACAATATAAATACTACAGCTTTTCCATCGTATATGATGTATATTTGCAAACAGTGTGAAAGTAAAGGTCATTTCTACGTTCCGGGCAACATAGGCTTAACTGTAGGGCGTTGCACCTCCAGATCGCATAGTTCGGTACTTAGAATTTAACGCCTGAAGCATAAAATACAATAAAAATGCAACAGTTTTTCCAACGTATAAAAGGAATAATTGCAAACAGTGTGAAATAAAGGTCATTTCTACGTTCCGGGCAACCTAGGCTTAACTCCAGGGCGTTGCTCCTCCAGATCGAATAGTTAGGGACTTTGAATACAACACCAGAAGCATAAAGTACAATAAAAATGCAACAGTTTTTCGATCGTATAACAGGAAAGCTGCAACCAGTGTGAAAGTACCGGTCATTTCTACGTTCCGGGCAACCTAGGCTTCACTCTAGGGTGTTCCTCCACCAGATCGAATAGTTAGGGTCTTAGAAGTCAACGCCAGAAGCATAAAATACAACATAAGTACAGCAGTTCTGCCATCGTATAACATGTATAATTGCAAGCAGTGTGAAAGTAAAGGTCATTTCTACGTTCCGGGCAACCTAGGCTTCACTCTAGGGCTTTGTTCCACCAGATCGAATAGTTAGGGCCTCAGAAGTCAACGCCAGAAGCATAAAATACAATAAAAATACAACAGTTTTTATATCGTATAAAAGGAATAATTGCAAACAGTGTGAAATAAAGGTCATTTCTACGTTCCGGGCAACCTAGGCTTAACTCCAGGGCGTTGCTCCTCCAGATCGAATAGTTAGGGACTTTGAATACAACACCAGAAGCATAAAGTACAATAAAAATGCAACAGTTTTTCGATCGTATAACAGGAAAGCTGCAACCAGTGTGACTGTACTGGTCATTTCTATGTTCCGGGTAACCTAGGCTTCACTCTAGGGCGTTGCTCCACCAGATCGAACAGCTAGGGACTTAGAATTCAACGCCAGAAGAATAAAATGCAATAAAAGTACAACAGCTTTTCCATCGTATAACAGGAATAATTGCAACCAGAGTGAAAGTGATGGTCATAGGTCCGGGCGACCTAGGCGACGCTCAGGGGTGTTGGTCCACCAGATCGAATAGCTAGGGCATTAGAAGTCAAAGCCAGAAGTATAAAATACAAAATAAATACAATAGCTTTTCCATCATATAACAGGAATAATTGCAACCAGTGTGAAAGTAATGGTCATTTCTACGTTCCGGGCAACCTCGGCTTCACCCTAGGGCGTTGCTCCACCAAATCGAATAGTTAGGGCCTTAGAAGTAAGCGCCCGAAGCATAAAACAGAATAAAGATGCAACAGTTATTCCATCGTAGAACAGGTATAATTGCAACCAGGGTGAAAGTAATGGGCATTTCTACGTTCCGAGCAAACTAGGCTTCACTCTAGGGCGTTGCTCCACCAGGTCGAGTAGTTAGCGACTTAGAATTCAAAGCCAGAAACATAAAATACAACATAAGTACAACAGTTTTTCCATCGTATAACAGGAATGATTGCAACCAGTGTGAAAGTACAGGTCATTTCTACGTTCCGGGCAACCTAGGCTTCGCTTAAGGGAGTTGCTCCACCAGATCGAATAGCTAGGGACTTAGAAGTCGACGCCAGAAGCATAAAATACAATAAAAATACAACAGTTTTTCCATCGTATATAATGTATATTTGCAAACAGTGTGAAGGTAAAGGTCATTTCTACGTTCCGGGCAACCTAGCCTTCACTCTAGGCCGTTGCTCTAGCACATCGAATAGCTACGGCCTTAGAAGTCAACGCCAGAAGCATAAAATACAATAAAAATACAACAGTTTCTCCATGGTATAAGGGGAATAATGGCAACCAGTGAGAAAGTGGTAGTTATTTCTACGTTCCGGGCAACCTGGGCCTGACTCTAGGGCGTTGTTATACCAGATCGAATAGTTAGCGACTACGGAGTCAATGCAAGAAGCATAAAATACAATATAAATACAACAGTTCTTCATTCGTATTAACGAATAATTGCATCCGGTGTGAAGGTAATGGCCATTTCTACGTTCCGGGCAACCTAGGCTTCACTCTAGGGCGTTTCCCCACCAGATCGAATAGTTACGGCCTAAGAGGCCAACGCCAGAAAGATAAAATACAATAGAAATACAACAGTTTTCCCATCGTATAACAGGAATAATGGCAACCAGTGTGAAAGTACTGGTCATTTCTTCGTTCCGGGCAACCTAGGCTTCACTCTAGGGCGTTTCCCCACCAGATCGAATAGTTACGGCCTAAGAGGCCAACGCCAGAAAGATAAAATACAATAGAAATACAACAGTTTTCCCATCGTATAACAGGAATAATGGCAACCAGTGTGAAAGTTATGGTCATTTCTACGTTCCGGGCAACCTAATCTTCACTCTAGGGCGTTGCTCCACCACATCGAGTAGCTAGGGCCTTAGAAGTCAACGCCACAAGCATAAAATACAATATAAATACAACAGTTTCTCTATGGTGTAAGTGGAATAATTGCAACCAGTGTGAAATTGGTAGTCATTTCTACGTTCCGGGCAAACTCGGCTTGGTTCTAGGGCGTTGTTCCACCAGATCGAATAGTTAGGGCCTACGAAGTCAACGCCAGAAGAATAAAATACAATATAAATACAACGGTTTTTACATCGTATAATATGAATAATTTCAAACAGTGTGAAAGTTATGGTCATTCCTACGTTCCGGCAACCTAGCCTTCACTCTATGGAGTTGCTCCACCAGATCGAATAGTTAGCGCCTAAGAAGTCAACGCCAGAAGCATAAAACACAATATAAATACAACACCTTTTCCATCGTATAAAACGAATAATTGCAACCAGTGTGAAAGTGATGGCCATTTCTACGTTCCGGGAATCCTAGGTATAACTCTGAGGCGTTGCTCCACCAGATCGAATGGCTAGGAACTTACAATTCAACGCCAGAAGCAAAAAATACAATAAAATACAACAGTTTTTCATCGTATAACAGGAATAATTGCATCCAGTGTGAAAGTAATGGTCGTTTCTACGTTCCGGGCAAGCTAGGCTTCACTCTAGGGAGATGCTCCACCACATCCAATAGCTACGGCCTTAGAAGTCAACGCCAGAAGCATAAAATACAATAAAAATACAACAGTTTCTCCATGGTATAAGTGGAATAATTGCAACCAGTGTGAAAGTGGTAGTCATTTCTACGTTCCGGGCAACCTAGGCTTGACTATAGGGCGTTGTTATACCAGATCGAATAGCTAGCGCCTAAGGAGTCAATGCCAGAAGCATAAAATACAATATAAATACAACAGTTCTTCATTCGTATTAACGAATAATTGCAACCAGTGTGAAAGTAATGCCCATTTCTACGTTCCGGGTATCATAGACTTAACACTGAAGCATTGCTCCACCCAGATCGAATAGCTAGGGATTTAGAATTCAACGCCAGAAGCATAAAATACAGTAAAAATACAACAGTTTTTCATCGTATAACAGGAATAATTGCATCCAGTGTGAAAGTAATGGTCATTTCTACGTTCCGGGCAACCTAGGCTTCAACCTAGGGCGTTGTTCGTCCAGATCGAATAATTATGGCCTAATAAGTCAACGCCAGAAGCATAAAATAAAATATAAACACAACAGTTTTTCCATCGTATAACAGGAATAATCGCAAACAGTGTGAAAGTACTGGTCATTTCTACGTTCCGTGCAACGTAGGCTTCGCTCTAGGGGCTTGCTCCACCAGATCGAATAGCTAGGGACTTAGAAGTCAACCCCACAAGCATAAAATACAATAAAAATGCAACAGTTTTTCCATCGTATAACAGGAATAATTGCAACCAGTGTGAAAGAACAGGTCATTTCTACGTTCCGGGCAACCTAGGGTTCACTCTAGGGCGTTGCTCCAACAGATCGCATAGCTAGGGACTCAGAAGTCAACGCCAGAAGCATAAAACACAATAAAAATACAACAGTTTTTCCATCGTATAAAATGTATAATTGCAAGCAGTGTGAAGGTAATGGTCATTTCTACGTTCCGGGCAACCTTGGCTTAACTCCAGGGCGTTGCTCCAACAGATCGAATAGTTAGGGACTTTGAGTACAACGGTAGAAGCATAAAATACATTAAAAATGCAACAGTTTCTCCATTGTATAACAGGAACAACTGCAACCAGAGTGAAAGTACTGGTCATTTCTACGTTCCGGGCAACCTCGGCTTGACTCTAGGGCGGTGCTCCACCAAATCGAATAGCTAGGGCCTTAGAAGTCATAGCCCGAAGCATAAAATACAAAATTAATGCAACAGTTATTCCATGGTATAAAAGGAATAATTGCAACCAGTGTGAAAGTTATGGTCATTTCTACGTTCCGGGCAACCTAGGCTTAACTCCAGGGCGTTGCTCCACCAGATCGAATAGTTAGGGACTTTGAATACAACACCAGAAGCATAAAATACAATAAAAATGCAACAGTTTTTCCATCGTATAACAGGAAAGCTGCAACCAGTGTTAGTGTACTGGTCATTTCTATGTTCCGGGCCACCTAGGCTTAACTGTAGGGCGTTGCTCCACCAGATCGAATAGTTAGGGCCTCAGAAGTCAACGCCAGAAGCATAAAATACAATAAAAATACAACAGTTTTTATATCGTATAAAAGGAATAATTGCAAACAGTGTGAAATAAAGGTCAGTTCTACGTTCCGGGCAACCTAGGCTTAACTGTAGGGCGTTGCTCCAACAGATCGCATAGCTAGGGACATAGAATTTAACGCCAGAAGCATAAAATACAATAAAGATGCAACAGTGTTTCCATCGTATAACAGGAATAATTGCAACCAGTGTGAAGGTAATGGTCTATTCCACGTTCCGGGCAACCTAGGCTTCACTACAGGGCGGTGCTCCACCAGACCAAATAATTAGGGCCTAAGAAGTGAACGCCACAAGCATAAAATACAATATAAATACAACTGCTTTTCCATGATATATAATGTATATTTGGAAACATTGTGAAAGTAACGGTCATTTCTACGTTCCGGGCAACCTAGGCTTCACTCTACGGCGTTGCTCGACCAGATCGAATAGTTAGGGACTTAGAATTCAACGCCAGAACCATAAAATACAACATAAGTACAACAGTTTTTCCATCGTATAACAGGAATGATTGCAACCAGTGTGAAAGTACAGGTCATTTCTACGTTCCGGGCAACCTAGGCTTCGCTTAAGGGCGTTGCTCAACCAGATCGAATAGCTAGGGACTTAGAAGTCGACGCCAGAAGCAAAAAATACAATAAAAATGCAACAGTTTTTCCATCGTATAACAGGAATAACTGCAACCAGTGTGAAAGTACTGGTCATTTCTACGTTCCGGGCAACCTAGGCTTCGCTCTAGGGCCTTGCTCCACCAGATCGAATAGCTAGGGATTTAGAAGTCAACGCCAGAAGCATAAAATACAATAAAAATGCGACAGTTTTTCCATCGTATAACAGGAATAATTGCAACCAGTGTGAAGGTAATGGTCTATTCCACGTTCCGGGCAACCTAGGCTTCACTACAGGGCGGTGCTCCACCAGACCAAATAATTAAGGCCTAAGAAGTGAACGCCACAAGCATAAAATACAATATAAATACAACTGCTTTTCCATGATATATAATGTATATTTGGAAATATTGTGAAAGTAACGGTCATTTCTACGTTCCGGGCAACCTAGGCTTCACTCTACGGCGTTGCTCGACCAGATCGAATAGTTTGGGACTTAGAATTCAACGCCAGAACCATAAAATACAACATAAGTACAACAGCTTTTCCATCGTATAACAGGAATGATTGCAACCAGTGTGAAAGTACAGGTCATTTCTACGTTCCGGGCAACCTAGGCTTCGCTTAAGGGCGTTGCTCAACCAGATCGAATAGCTAGGGACTTAGAAGTCGACGCCAGAAGCATAAAATACAATAAAAATACAACAGTTTTTCCATCGTATATAATGTATATTTGCAAACAGTGTGAAGGTAAAGGTCATTTCTACGTTCCGGGCAACCTAGGCTTAACTGTAGGGCGTTGCTCCACCAGATCGAATAGTCAGGTACTTTGAATACAACGCCAGAAGCAAAAAATACAATAAAAATGCAACAGTTTTTCCATCGTATAACAGGAAGGCTGCAACCCGCGTGAAAGTACTGGTCATTTCTATGTTCCGGGCAACCTAGGCTTCGCTCTAGGGCCTTGCTCCACCAGATCGAATAGCTAGGGATTTAGAAGTCAACGCCAGAAGCATAAAATACAATAAAAATGCGACAGTTTTTCCACCGTATAACAGGAATAACTGCAACCAGTGTGAAAGTACTGCTCATTTCTACGTTCCGGGCAACCTAGGCTTCACTCTAGGGCGGTGCTGCACCAGATCGAATAGCTAGGGCCTAAGAAGTCAACGCCAGAAGCATAAAATACAATATAAATACTACAGCTTTTCCATCGTATATGATGTATATTTGCAAACAGTGTGAAAGTAAAGGTCATTTCTACGTTCCGGGCAACATAGGCTTAACTGTAGGGCGTTGCTCCTCCAGATCGCATAGTTCGGTACTTAGAATTTAACGCCTGAAGCATAAAATACAATAAAAATGCAACAGTTTTTCCAACGTATAACAGGAATAATTGCAACCAGTGTGAAAGTACCGGTCATTTCTACGTTCCGGGCAACCTAGGCTTCACTCTAGGGTGTTCCTCCACCAGATCGAATAGTTAGGGCCTTAGAAGTCAACGCCAGAAGCATAAAATACAACATAAGTATAGCAGTTCTGCCATCGTATAAAATGTATAATTGCAAGCAGTGTGAAAGTAAAGGTCATTTCTACGTTCCGGGCAACCTAGGCTTCACTCTAGGGCTTTGTTCCACCAGATCGAATAGTTAGGGCCTAAGAAGTCAGCGCCAGAAGCATAAAATACAATATAAATACAATAGCTTTTCCATCGTATATAATGTATATTTGCAAACAGTGTGAAAGTAAAGGTAATTTCTACGTACCGGGCAACCTAGGCTTAACTGTAGGGCGTTGCTCCACCAGATCGAATAGTTAGGGCCTCAGAAGTCAACGCCAGAAGCATAAAATACAATAAAAATACAACAGTTTTTATATCGTATAAAAGGAATAATTGCAAACAGTGTGAAATAAAGATCATTTCTACGTTCCGGGCAACCTAGGCTTAACTCCAGGGCGTTGCTCCTCCAGATCGAATAGTTAGGGACTTTGAATACAACACCAGAAGCATAAAGTACAATAAAAATGCAACAGTTTTTCGATCGTATAACAGGAAAGCTGCAACCAGTGTGACTGTACTGGTCATTTCTATGTTCCGGGTAACCTAGGCTTCACTCTAGGGCGTTGCTCCACCAGATCGAACAGCTAGGGACTTAGAATTCAACGCCAGAAGAATAAAATGCAATAAAAGTACAACAGCTTCTCCATCGTATAACAGGAATAATTGCAACCAGAGTGAAAGTGATGGTCATAGGTCCGGGCGACCTAGGCGTCGCTCAGGGGTGTTGGTCCACCAGATCGAATAGCTAGGGCATTAGAAGTCAAAGCCAGAAGTATAAAATACAAAATAAATACAATAGCTTTTCCATCATATAACAGGAATAATTGCAACCAGTGTGAAAGTAATGGTCATTTCTACGTTCCGGGCAACCTCGGCTTCACCCTAGGGCGTTGCTCCACCAAATCGAATAGTTAGGGCCTTAGAAGTAAGCGCCCGAAGCATAAAACAGAATAAAGATGCAACAGTTATTCCATCGTAGAACAGGTATAATTGCAACCAGGGTGAAAGTAATGGGCATTTCTACGTTCCGAGCAAACTAGGCTTCACTCTAGGGCGTTGCTCCACCAGGTCGAGTAGTTAGCGACTTAGAATTCAAAGCCAGAAACATAAAATACAACATAAGTACAACAGTTTTTCCATCGTATAACAGGAATGATTGCAACCAGTGTGAAAGTACAGGTCATTTCTACGTTCCGGGCAACCTAGGCTTCGCTTAAGGGAGTTGCTCCACCAGATCGAATAGCTAGGGACTTAGAAGTCGACGCCAGAAGCATAAAATACAATAAAAATACAACAGTTTTTCCATCGTATATAATGTATATTTGCAAACAGTGTGAAGGTAAAGGTCATTTCTACGTTCCGGGCAACCTAGCCTTCACTCTAGGCCGTTGCTCTAGCACATCGAATAGCTACGGCCTTAGAAGTCAACGCCAGAAGCATAAAATACAATAAAAATACAACAGTTTCTCCATGGTATAAGGGGAATAATGGCAACCAGTGAGAAAGTGGTAGTTATTTCTACGTTCCGGGCAACCTGGGCCTGACTCTAGGGCGTTGTTATACCAGATCGAATAGTTAGCGACTACGGAGTCAATGCAAGAAGCATAAAATACAATATAAATACAACAGTTCTTCATTCGTATTAACGAATAATTGCATCCGGTGTGAAGGTAATGGCCATTTCTACGTTCCGGGCAACCTAGGCTTCACTCTAGGGCGTTTCCCCACCAGATCGAATAGTTACGGCCTAAGAGGCCAACGCCAGAAAGATAAAATACAATAGAAATACAACAGTTTTCCCATCGTATAACAGGAATAATGGCAACCAGTGTGAAAGTACTGGTCATTTCTTCGTTCCGGGCAACCTAGGCTTCACTCTAGGGCGCTGCTCCACCAGATCGAATAGCTAGGGCCTAAGAAGTCTACGCCTGTAGCATAAAATACAAAATAAATACAACAGCTTTTCCATCTTATAAAACGAATAGTTGCAACCAGTGTGAAAGTTATGGTCATTTCTACGTTCCGGGCAACCTAATCTTCACTCTAGGGCGTTGCTCCACCACATCGAGTAGCTAGGGCCTTAGAAGTCAACGCCACAAGCATAAAATACAATATAAATACAACAGTTTCTCTATGGTGTAAGTGGAATAATTGCAACCAGTGTGAAATTGGTAGTCATTTCTACGTTCCGGGCAAACTCGGCTTGGTTCTAGGGCGTTGTTCCACCAGATCGAATAGTTAGGGCCTACGAAGTCAACGCCAGAAGAATAAAATACAATATAAATACAACGGTTTTTACATCGTATAATATGAATAATTTCAAACAGTGTGAAAGTTATGGTCATTCCTACGTTCCGGCAACCTAGCCTTCACTCTATGGAGTTGCTCCACCAGATCGAATAGTTAGCGCCTAAGAAGTCAACGCCAGAAGCATAAAACACAATATAAATACAACACCTTTTCCATCGTATAAAACGAATAATTGCAACCAGTGTGAAAGTGATGGCCATTTCTACGTTCCGGGAATCCTAGGTATAACTCTGAGGCGTTGCTCCACCAGATCGAATGGCTAGGAACTTACAATTCAACGCCAGAAGCAAAAAATACAATAAAATACAACAGTTTTTCATCGTATAACAGGAATAATTGCATCCAGTGTGAAAGTAATGGTCGTTTCTACGTTCCGGGCAAGCTAGGCTTCACTCTAGGGAGATGCTCCACCACATCCAATAGCTACGGCCTTAGAAGTCAACGCCAGAAGCATAAAATACAATAAAAATACAACAGTTTCTCCATGGTATAAGTGGAATAATTGCAACCAGTGTGAAAGTGGTAGTCATTTCTACGTTCCGGGCAACCTAGGCTTGACTATAGGGCGTTGTTATACCAGATCGAATAGCTAGCGCCTAAGGAGTCAATGCCAGAAGCATAAAATACAATATAAATACAACAGTTCTTCATTCGTATTAACGAATAATTGCAACCAGTGTGAAAGTAATGCCCATTTCTACGTTCCGGGTATCATAGACTTAACACTGAAGCATTGCTCCACCCAGATCGAATAGCTAGGGATTTAGAATTCAACGCCAGAAGCATAAAATACAGTAAAAATACAACAGTTTTTCATCGTATAACAGGAATAATTGCATCCAGTGTGAAAGTAATGGTCATTTCTACGTTCCGGGCAACCTAGGCTTCAACCTAGGGCGTTGTTCGTCCAGATCGAATAATTATGGCCTAATAAGTCAACGCCAGAAGCATAAAATAAAATATAAACACAACAGTTTTTCCATCGTATAACAGGAATAATCGCAAACAGTGTGAAAGTACTGGTCATTTCTACGTTCCGTGCAACGTAGGCTTCGCTCTAGGGGCTTGCTCCACCAGATCGAATAGCTAGGGACTTAGAAGTCAACCCCACAAGCATAAAATACAATAAAAATGCAACAGTTTTTCCATCGTATAACAGGAATAATTGCAACCAGTGTGAAAGAACAGGTCATTTCTACGTTCCGGGCAACCTAGGGTTCACTCTAGGGCGTTGCTCCAACAGATCGCATAGCTAGGGACTCAGAAGTCAACGCCAGAAGCATAAAACACAATAAAAATACAACAGTTTTTCCATCGTATAAAATGTATAATTGCAAGCAGTGTGAAGGTAATGGTCATTTCTACGTTCCGGGCAACCTTGGCTTAACTCCAGGGCGTTGCTCCAACAGATCGAATAGTTAGGGACTTTGAGTACAACGGTAGAAGCATAAAATACATTAAAAATGCAACAGTTTCTCCATTGTATAACAGGAACAACTGCAACCAGAGTGAAAGTACTGGTCATTTCTACGTTCCGGGCAACCTCGGCTTGACTCTAGGGCGGTGCTCCACCAAATCGAATAGCTAGGGCCTTAGAAGTCATAGCCCGAAGCATAAAATACAAAATTAATGCAACAGTTATTCCATGGTATAAAAGGAATAATTGCAACCAGTGTGAAAGTTATGGTCATTTCTACGTTCCGGGCAACCTAGGCTTAACTCCAGGGCGTTGCTCCACCAGATCGAATAGTTAGGGACTTTGAATACAACACCAGAAGCATAAAATACAATAAAAATGCAACAGTTTTTCCATCGTATAACAGGAAAGCTGCAACCAGTGTTAGTGTACTGGTCATTTCTATGTTCCGGGCCACCTAGGCTTAACTGTAGGGCGTTGCTCCACCAGATCGAATAGTTAGGGCCTCAGAAGTCAACGCCAGAAGCATAAAATACAATAAAAATACAACAGTTTTTATATCGTATAAAAGGAATAATTGCAAACAGTGTGAAATAAAGGTCAGTTCTACGTTCCGGGCAACCTAGGCTTAACTGTAGGGCGTTGCTCCAACAGATCGCATAGCTAGGGACATAGAATTTAACGCCAGAAGCATAAAATACAATAAAGATGCAACAGTGTTTCCATCGTATAACAGGAATAATTGCAACCAGTGTGAAGGTAATGGTCTATTCCACGTTCCGGGCAACCTAGGCTTCACTACAGGGCGGTGCTCCACCAGACCAAATAATTAGGGCCTAAGAAGTGAACGCCACAAGCATAAAATACAATATAAATACAACTGCTTTTCCATGATATATAATGTATATTTGGAAACATTGTGAAAGTAACGGTCATTTCTACGTTCCGGGCAACCTAGGCTTCACTCTACGGCGTTGCTCGACCAGATCGAATAGTTAGGGACTTAGAATTCAACGCCAGAACCATAAAATACAACATAAGTACAACAGTTTTTCCATCGTATAACAGGAATGATTGCAACCAGTGTGAAAGTACAGGTCATTTCTACGTTCCGGGCAACCTAGGCTTCGCTTAAGGGCGTTGCTCAACCAGATCGAATAGCTAGGGACTTAGAAGTCGACGCCAGAAGCAAAAAATACAATAAAAATGCAACAGTTTTTCCATCGTATAACAGGAATAACTGCAACCAGTGTGAAAGTACTGGTCATTTCTACGTTCCGGGCAACCTAGGCTTCGCTCTAGGGCCTTGCTCCACCAGATCGAATAGCTAGGGATTTAGAAGTCAACGCCAGAAGCATAAAATACAATAAAAATGCGACAGTTTTTCCACCGTATAACAGGAATAACTGCAACCAGTGTGAAAGTACTGGTCATTTCTACGTTCCGGGCAACCTAGGCTTCACTCTAGGGCGGTGCTGCACCAGATCGAATAGTTAGGGCCTAAGAAGTCAACGCCAGAAGCATAAAATACAATATAAATACTACAGCTTTTCCATCGTATATGATGTATATTTGCAAACAGTGTGAAAGTAAAGGTCATTTCTACGTTCCGGGCAACATAGGCTTAACTGTAGGGCGTTGCACCTCCAGATCGCATAGTTCGGTACTTAGAATTTAACGCCTGAAGCATAAAATACAATAAAAATGCAACAGTTTTTCCAACGTATAACAGGAACAATTGCAACCAGTGTGAAAGTACCGGTCATTTCTACGTTCCGGGCAACCTAGGCTTCACTCTAGGGTGTTCCTCCACCAGATCGAATAGTTAGGGTCTTAGAAGTCAACGCCAGAAGCATAAAATACAACATAAGTACAGCAGTTCTGCCATCGTATAACATGTATAATTGCAAGCAGTGTGAAAGTAAAGGTCATTTCTACGTTCCGGGCAACCTAGGCTTCACTCTAGGGCTTTGTTCCACCAGATCGAATAGTTAGGGCCTCAGAAGTCAACGCCAGAAGCATAAAATACAATAAAAATACAACAGTTTTTATATCGTATAAAAGGAATAATTGCAAACAGTGTGAAATAAAGGTCATTTCTACGTTCCGGGCAACCTAGGCTTAACTCCAGGGCGTTGCTCCTCCAGATCGAATAGTTAGGGACTTTGAATACAACACCAGAAGCATAAAGTACAATAAAAATGCAACAGTTTTTCGATCGTATAACAGGAAAGCTGCAACCAGTGTGACTGTACTGGTCATTTCTATGTTCCGGGTAACCTAGGCTTCACTCTAGGGCGTTGCTCCACCAGATCGAACAGCTAGGGACTTAGAATTCAACGCCAGAAGAATAAAATGCAATAAAAGTACAACAGCTTTTCCATCGTATAACAGGAATAATTGCAACCAGAGTGAAAGTGATGGTCATAGGTCCGGGCGACCTAGGCGTCGCTCAGGGGTGTTGGTCCACCAGATCGAATAGCTAGGGCATTAGAAGTCAAAGCCAGAAGTATAAAATACAAAATAAATACAATAGCTTTTCCATCATATAACAGGAATAATTGCAACCAGTGTGAAAGTAATGGTCATTTCTACGTTCCGGGCAACCTCGGCTTCACCCTAGGGCGTTGCTCCACCAAATCGAATAGTTAGGGCCTTAGAAGTAAGCGCCCGAAGCATAAAACAGAATAAAGATGCAACAGTTATTCCATCGTAGAACAGGTATAATTACAACCAGGGTGAAAGTAATGGGCATTTCTACGTTCCGAGCAAACTAGGCTTCACTCTAGGGCGTTGCTCCACCAGGTCGAGTAGTTAGCGACTTAGAATTCAAAGCCAGAAACATAAAATACAACATAAGTACAACAGTTTTTCCATCGTATAACAGGAATGATTGCAACCAGTGTGAAAGTACAGGTCATTTCTACGTTCCGGGCAACCTAGGCTTCGCTTAAGGGAGTTGCTCCACCAGATCGAATAGCTAGGGACTTAGAAGTCGACGCCAGAAGCATAAAATACAATAAAAATACAACAGTTTTTCCATCGTATATAATGTATATTTGCAAACAGTGTGAAGGTAAAGGTCATTTCTACGTTCCGGGCAACCTAGCCTTCACTCTAGGCCGATGCTCTAGCACATCGAATAGCTACGGCCTTAGAAGTCAACGCCAGAAGCATAAAATACAATAAAAATACAACAGTTTCTCCATGGTATAAGGGGAATAATGGCAACCCGTGAGAAAGTGGTAGTTATTTCTACGTTCCGGGCAACCTGGGCCTGACTCTAGGGCGTTGTTATACCAGATCGAATAGTTAGCGACTACGGAGTCAATGCAAGAAGCATAAAATACAATATAAATACAACAGTTCTTCATTCGTATTAACGAATAATTGCATCCGGTGTGAAGGTAATGGCCATTTCTACGTTCCGGGCAACCTAGGCTTCACTCTAGAGCGTTTCCCCACCAGATCGAATAGTTAGGGCCTAACAGGCCAACGCCAGAAAGATAAAATACAATATAAATACAACAGTTTTCCCATCGTATAACAGGAATAATGGCAACCAGTGTGAAAGTACTGGTCATTTCTTCGTTCCGGGCAACCTAGGCTTCACTCTAGGGCGCTGCTCCACCAGATCGAATAGCTAGGGCCTAAGAAGTCTACGCCTGTAGCATAAAATACAAAATAAATACAACAGCTTTTCCATCTTATAAAACGAATAGTTGCAACCAGTGTGAAAGTTATGGTCATTTCTACGTTCCGGGCAACCTAATCTTCACTCTAGGGCGTTGCTCCACCACATCGAGTAGCTAGGGCCTTAGAAGTCAACGCCACAAGCATAAAATACAATATAAATACAACAGTTTCTCTATGGTGTAAGTGGAATAATTGCAACCAGTGTGAAATTGGTAGTCATTTCTACGTTCCGGGCAAACTCGGCTTGGTTCTAGGGCGTTGTTCCACCAGATCGAATAGTTAGGGCCTACGAAGTCAACGCCAGAAGAATAAAATACAATATAAATACAACGGTTTTTACATCGTATAATATGAATAATTTCAAACAGTGTGAAAGTTATGGTCATTCCTACGTTCCGGCAACCTAGCCTTCACTCTATGGAGTTGCTCCACCAGATCGAATAGTTAGCGCCTAAGAAGTCAACGCCAGAAGCATAAAACACAATATAAATACAACACCTTTTCCATCGTATAAAACGAATAATTGCAACCAGTCTGAAAGTGATGGCCATTTCTACGTTCCGGGAATCCTAGGTATAACTCTGAGGCGTTGCTCCACCAGATCGAATGGCTAGGAATTTACAATTCAACGCCAGAAGCAAAGAATACAATAAAATACAACAGTTTTTCATCGTATAACAGGAATAATTGCATCCAGTGTGAAAGTAATGGTCGTTTCTACGTTCCGGGCAAGCTAGGCTTCACTCTAGGGAGATGCTCCACCACATCCAATAGCTACGGCCTTAGAAGTCAACGCCAGAAGCATAAAATACAATAAAAATACAACAGTTTCTCCATGGTATAAGTGGAATAATTGCAACCAGTGTGAAAGTGGTAGTCATTTCTACGTTCCGGGCAACCTAGGCTTGACTATAGGGCGTTGTTATACCAGATCGAATAGCTAGCGCCTAAGGAGTCAATGCCAGAAGCATAAAATACAATATAAATACAACAGTTCTTCATTCGTATTAACGAATAATTGCAACCAGTGTGAAAGTAATGCCCATTTCTACGTTCCGGGTATCATAGACTTAACACTGAAGCATTGCTCCACCCAGATCGAATAGCTAGGGATTTAGAATTCAACGCCAGAAGCATAAAATACAGTAAAAATACAACAGTTTTTCATCGTATAACAGGAATAATTGCATCCAGTGTGAAAGTAATGGTCATTTCTACGTTCCGGGCAACCTAGGCTTCAACCTAGGGCGTTGTTCGTCCAGATCGAATAATTATGGCCTAATAAGTCAACGCCAGAAGCATAAAATAAAATATAAACACAACAGTTTTTCCATCGTATAACAGGAATAATCGCAAACAGTGTGAAAGTACTGGTCATTTCTACGTTCCGTGCAACGTAGGCTTCGCCCTAGGGGCTTGCTCCACCAGATCGAATAGCTAGGGACTTAGAAGTCAACCCCACAAGCATAAAATACAATAAAAATGCAACAGTTTTTCCATCGTATAACAGGAATAATTGCAACCAGTGTGAAAGTACAGGTCATTTCTACGTTCCGGGCAACCTAGGGTTCACTCTAGGGCGTTGCTCCAACAGATCGCATAGCTAGGGACATAGAATTTAACGCCAGAAGCATAAAATACAATAAAGATGCAACAGTGTTTCCATCGTATAACAGGAATAATTGCAACCAGTGTGAAGGTAATGGTCTATTCCACGTTCCGGGCAACCTAGGCTTCACTACAGGGCGGTGCTCCACCAGACCAAATAATTAAGGCCTAAGAAGTGAACGCCACAAGCATAAAATACAATATAAATACAACTGCTTTTCCATGATATATAATGTATATTTGGAAATATTGTGAAAGTAACGGTCATTTCTACGTTCCGGGCAACCTAGGCTTCACTCTACGGCGTTGCTCGACCAGATCGAATAGTTTGGGACTTAGAATTCAACGCCAGAACCATAAAATACAACATAAGTACAACAGCTTTTCCATCGTATAACAGGAATGATTGCAACCAGTGTGAAAGTACAGGTCATTTCTACGTTCCGGGCAACCTAGGCTTCGCTTAAGGGCGTTGCTCAACCAGATCGAATAGCTAGGGACTTAGAAGTCGACGCCAGAAGCATAAAATACAATAAAAATACAACAGTTTTTCCATCGTATATAATGTATATTTGCAAACAGTGTGAAGGTAAAGGTCATTTCTACGTTCCGGGCAACCTAGGCTTAACTGTAGGGCGTTGCTCCACCAGATCGAATAGTCAGGTACTTTGAATACAACGCCAGAAGCAAAAAATACAATAAAAATGCAACAGTTTTTCCATCGTATAACAGGAAGGCTGCAACCCGCGTGAAAGTACTGGTCATTTCTATGTTCCGGGCAACCTAGGCTTCGCTCTAGGGCCTTGCTCCACCAGATCGAATAGCTAGGGATTTAGAAGTCAACGCCAGAAGCATAAAATACAATAAAAATGCGACAGTTTTTCCACCGTATAACAGGAATAACTGCAACCAGTGTGAAAGTACTGCTCATTTCTACGTTCCGGGCAACCTAGGCTTCACTCTAGGGCGGTGCTGCACCAGATCGAATAGCTAGGGCCTAAGAAGTCAACGCCAGAAGCATAAAATACAATATAAATACTACAGCTTTTCCATCGTATATGATGTATATTTGCAAACAGTGTGAAAGTAAAGGTCATTTCTACGTTCCGGGCAACATAGGCTTAACTGTAGGGCGTTGCTCCTCCAGATCGCATAGTTCGGTACTTAGAATTTAACGCCTGAAGCATAAAATACAATAAAAATGCAACAGTTTTTCCAACGTATAACAGGAATAATTGCAACCAGTGTGAAAGTACCGGTCATTTCTACGTTCCGGGCAACCTAGGCTTCACTCTAGGGTGTTCCTCCACCAGATCGAATAGTTAGGGCCTTAGAAGTCAACGCCAGAAGCATAAAATACAACATAAGTATAGCAGTTCTGCCATCGTATAAAATGTATAATTGCAAGCAGTGTGAAAGTAAAGGTCATTTCTACGTTCCGGGCAACCTAGGCTTCACTCTAGGGCTTTGTTCCACCAGATCGAATAGTTAGGGCCTAAGAAGTCAGCGCCAGAAGCATAAAATACAATATAAATACAATAGCTTTTCCATCGTATATAATGTATATTTGCAAACAGTGTGAAAGTAAAGGTAATTTCTACGTACCGGGCAACCTAGGCTTAACTGTAGGGCGTTGCTCCACCAGATCGAATAGTTAGGGCCTCAGAAGTCAACGCCAGAAGCATAAAATACAATAAAAATACAACAGTTTTTATATCGTATAAAAGGAATAATTGCAAACAGTGTGAAATAAAGATCATTTCTACGTTCCGGGCAACCTAGGCTTAACTCCAGGGCGTTGCTCCTCCAGATCGAATAGTTAGGGACTTTGAATACAACACCAGAAGCATAAAGTACAATAAAAATGCAACAGTTTTTCGATCGTATAACAGGAAAGCTGCAACCAGTGTGACTGTACTGGTCATTTCTATGTTCCGGGTAACCTAGGCTTCACTCTAGGGCGTTGCTCCACCAGATCGAACAGCTAGGGACTTAGAATTCAACGCCAGAAGAATAAAATGCAATAAAAGTACAACAGCTTCTCCATCGTATAACAGGAATAATTGCAACCAGAGTGAAAGTGATGGTCATAGGTCCGGGCGACCTAGGCGTCGCTCAGGGGTGTTGGTCCACCAGATCGAATAGCTAGGGCATTAGAAGTCAAAGCCAGAAGTATAAAATACAAAATAAATACAATAGCTTTTCCATCATATAACAGGAATAATTGCAACCAGTGTGAAAGTAATGGTCATTTCTACGTTCCGGGCAACCTCGGCTTCACCCTAGGGCGTTGCTCCACCAAATCGAATAGTTAGGGCCTTCGAAGTAAGCGCCCGAAGCATAAAACAGAATAAAGATGCAACAGTTATTCCATCGTAGAACAGGTATAATTACAACCAGGGTGAAAGTAATGGGCATTTCTACGTTCCGAGCAAACTAGGCTTCACTCTAGGGCGTTGCTCCACCAGGTCGAGTAGTTAGCGACTTAGAATTCAAAGCCAGAAACATAAAATACAACATAAGTACAACAGTTTTTCCATCGTATAACAGGAATGATTGCAACCAGTGTGAAAGTACAGGTCATTTCTACGTTCCGGGCAACCTAGGCTTCGCTTAAGGGAGTTGCTCCACCAGATCGAATAGCTAGGGACTTAGAAGTCGACGCCAGAAGCATAAAATACAATAAAAATACAACAGTTTTTCCATCGTATATAATGTATACTTGCAAACAGTGTGAAGGTAAAGGTCATTTCTACGTTCCGGGCAACCTAGCCTTCACTCTAGGCCGTTGCTCTAGCACATCGAATAGCTACGGCCTTAGAAGTCAACGCCAGAAGCATAAAATACAATAAAAATACAACAGTTTCTCCATGGTATAAGGGGAATAATGGCAACCAGTGTGAAAGTGGTAGTTATTTCTACGTTCCGGGCAACCTGGGCCTGACTCTAGGGCGTTGTTATACCAGATCGAATAGTTAGCGACTACGGAGTCAATGCAAGAAGCATAAAATACAATATAAATACAACAGTTCTTCATTCGTATTAACGAATAATTGCATCCGGTGTGAAGGTAATGGCCATTTCTACGTTCCGGGCAACCTAGGCTTCACTCTAGGGCGTTTCCCCACCAGATCGAATAGTTAGGGCCTAAGAGGCCAACGCCAGAAAGATAAAATACAATATAAATACAACAGTTTTCCCATCGTATAACAGGAATAATGGCAACCAGTGTGAAAGTACTGGTCATTTCTTCGTTCCGGGCAACCTAGGCTTCACTCTAGGGCGTTGCTCCACCAGATCGAATAGCTAGGGCCTAAGAAGTCTACGCCTGTAGCATAAAATACAAAATAAATACAACAGCTTTTCCATCTTATAAAACGAATAGTTGCAACCAGTGTGTAAGTTATGGTCATTTCTACGTTCCGGGCAACCTAATCTTCACTCTAGGGCGTTGCTCCACCACATCGAGTAGCTAGGGCCTTAGAAGTCAACGCCACAAGCATAAAATACAATATAAATACAACAGTTTCTCTATGGTGTAAGTGGAATAATTGCAACCAGTGTGAAATTGGTAGTCATTTCAGCGTTCCGGGCAAACTCGGCTTGGTTCTAGGGCGTTGTTCCACCAGATCGAATAGTTAGGGCCTACGAAGTCAACGCCAGAAGAATAAAATACAATATAAATACAACGGTTTTTACATCGTATAATATAAATAATTTCAAACAGTGTGAAAGTTATGGTCATTCCTACGTTCCGGCAACCTAGCCTTCACTCTAGGGAGTTGCTCCACCAGATCGAATAGTTAGCGCCTAAGAAGTCAACGCCAGAAGCATAAAACACAATATAAATACAACAGCTTTTCCATCGTATAAAACGAATAATTGCAACCAGTGTGAAAGTGATGGCCATTTCTACGTTCCGGGAATCCTAGGTATAACTCTGAGGCGTTGCCCCACCAGATCGAATGGCTAGGAACTTACAATTCAACGCCAGAAGCAAAAAATACAATAAAATACAACAGTTTTTCATCGTATAACAGGAATAATTGCATCCAGTGTGAAAGTAATGGTCGTTTCTACGTTCCGGGCAAGCTAGGCTTCACTCTAGGGAGATGCTCCACCACATCCAATAGCTACGGCCTTAGAAGTCAACGCCAGAAGCATAAAATACAATAAAAATACAACAGTTTCTCCATGGTATAAGTGGAATAATTGCAACCAGTGTGAAAGTGGTAGTCATTTCTACGTTCCGGGCAACCTAGGCTTGACTATAGGGCGTTGTTATACCAGATCGAATAGCTAGCGCCTAAGGAGTCAATGCCAGAAGCATAAAATACAATATAAATACAACAGTTCTTCATTCGTATTAACGAATAATTGCAACCAGTGTGAAAGTAATGCCCATTTCTACCTTCCGGGTATCATAGACTTAACACTGAAGCATTGCTCCACCCAGATCGAATAGCTAGGGATATAGAATTCAACGCCAGAAGCATAAAATACAGTAAAAATACAACAGTTTTTCATCGTATAACAGGAATAATTGCATCCAGTGTGAAAGTAATGGTCATTTCTACGTTCCGGGCAACCAAGGCTTCAACCTAGGGCGTTGTTCGTCCAGATCGAATAATTATGGCCTAATAAGTCAACGCCAGAAGCATAAAATAAAATATAAACACAACAGTTTTTCCATCGTATAACAGGAATAATCGCAAACAGTGTGAAAGTACAGGTCATTTCTACGTTCCGTGCAACGTAGGCTTCGCTCTAGGGGCTTGCTCCACCAGATCGAATAGCTAGGGACTTAGAAGTCAACCCCACAAGCATAAAATACAATAAAAATGCAACAGTTTTTCCATCGTATAACAGGAATAATTGCAACCAGTGTGAAAGTACAGGTCATTTCTACGTTCCGGGCAACCTAGGCTTCACTCTAGGGCGTTGCCCCACCAGATCGAATAGTTAGGGCTTTCGAAGTCAACGCCAGAAGCATAAAATACAACATAAGTATACCAGTTCTGCCATCGTATAAAATGTATAATTGCAAGCAGTGTGAAGGTAATGGTCATTTCTACGTTCCGGGCAACCTAGGCTTTACTCTAGAGCATTGCTCCACCAGATCGAATAGCTAGGGACTTAGAATTCAACGCCAGAGGCATAAAATACAATAAAAATACAACAGCTTTTCATCGTATAACAGGAATAATTGCATCCAGTGTGAAAGTAATGGTCATTTCTACGTTCCGGGCAACCTAGGCTTCAACCTAGGGCGTTGTTCCTCCAGATCGAATAATTATGGCCTAATAAGTCAACGCCAGAAGCATAAAGTAAAATATAAACACAACAGTTTTTCCATCGTATAACAGGAAAAATCGTAAACAGTGTGAAAGTACTGGTCATTTCTACGTTCCGTGCAACGTAGGCGTTCGCTCTAGGGGCTTGCTCCACCAGATCGAATAGCTAGGGACTTAGAAGTCAACCCCACAAGCATAAAATACAATAAAAATGCAACAGTTTTTCCATCGTATAACAGGAATAATTGCAACCAGTGTGAAAGTTATGGTCATTTCTACGATCCCGGGCAACCTAGGCTTAACTCCAGGGCGTTGCTCCACCAGATCGAATAGCCAGGGACTTTGAATACAACACCAGAAGCATAAAATACAATAAAAATGCAACAGTTTTTCCATCGTATAAAAGGATTAATTGCAATCAGTGTGAAAGTTATGGTCATTTCTACGATCCCGGGCAACCTAGGCTTAACTCCAGGGCGTTGCTCCACCAGATCGAGTAGCCAGGGACTTTGAATACAACACCAGAAGCATAAAATACAATAAAAATGCAACAGTTTTTCCATCGTATAACAGGAAGGCTGCAACCCGTGTGAAAGTAACGGTCATTTCTATGTTCCCGGTAACCTAGGCTTCGCTCTAGGGCCTTGCTCCACCAGATCGAATAGCTAGGGACTTAGAAGTCAACGCCAGAAGCATAAAATCACAATAAAAATGCAACAGTTTTTCCACCGTATAACAGGAATAACTGCAACCAGTGTGAAAGTACAGGTCATTTCTACGTTCCGGGCAACCTAGGCCTTACTCTAGAGCATTGCTCCACCAGATCCAATAGTTACTGCCTAAGAAGACAACGCCAGAAGCATACAACACAATATAAATACAACAGCTTTTCCATCGTATAAAAAGAATAATTGCAACCAGTGTGAAAGTAATGGTCATTTCTACGTTCCGGGAAACCTAGGCTTCACTCCAGGGCGTTGCTTCACCAGATCGAATATCTAGGGCCTTAGAAGTCTACGCCCGGAGCATAAAATACAAAATAAATAAAACAGTTTTTCCGTCGTATAAAACGAGCAATTTGCAACCAGTGTGCAAGTTATGCTCATTTCTACGTTCCGCGCAACCTAGGCTTGACTCTAGGGCGTTGCTCCACCAGATCGAATCGGTAGGGCCTTAGAAGTCAACGCCAGAAGCATAAAATACAATACAAATACAAGGGTTTCTCCATCGTATAAAATGAATTATTGCAAACAGTGTGAATGTAATGGTCATTTCTACGCTCCGCGCAACATAGGCTTCACTGCAGGGCGTTGGTCCACGATATCTAATGGTTTGGGCCTTAGAAGTCAACGCCAGAAGCATAAAATACAATACAAATACAAGGGTTTCTCCATCGTATAAAATGAATAATTGCAAACCGTGTGAATGTAATGGTCATTTCTGCGTTCCGGGCAACCTAGACTACACTATAGGGCGTTTCTCCACCAGATCGAATAGCTACGGACTTAGAATTCAACGCCAGAAGCATAAAACACAATATAAATACAACAGCTTTTCCATCGTATAAAACGAATAATTGCAACCAGTGTGATAGTGATGGCCATTTGTACGTTCCGGGCACCCTAGATATAACTCTGAGGCGTTGCTCCACCGAATCGAATAGTTAGGGCCTAAGAAGTCAACGCCAGAAGCATAAAATACAAAAGAAATTCAACTGTTTTTCCATCGTATAAAACGAATAATTGCAACCAGTTTGAAAGTTATGGTCATTTCTACGTTCCGGGCAACTTAGGCCTGACTCTAGGGCGTTCCTCCACCAGATCGAATAGTTAGGGCCTATGAAGTCAACGCCAGAAGCATAAAACACAATAAAGATACAACAGTTTTTCCATCGCATTACAGGAGTAATTACAACCAGTGTGAGAGTGATGTTCATTTCTACGTTCCGGGCAACCTAGCCTTCACTCTAGGACGTTGCTCCACCAGATCGAATAGTTAGGGCCTAAGAAGTCAACCCCAGAAGCATAAAATACAATGTAAATACAACAGTTTTTGCATCGTATAATATGAATAATTGCAAACAGTGTGAAAGTATTGGTCATTTCTACGTTCCGTGCAACCTAGGCTTCACTCTAGGGCGTTTGTCCACCAGATCGAATTGTTCGGGCCTAAGAAGTCAACGCGAGAAGCATAAAATACAATAAAAATACAACTGTTCTTCCATCGTATAACAGGAATAATTGCAACCAGTGTGAAGCTAATGGTCATTCCTACGTTCCGGGCAACCAAGGCTTCACTCTAGGGCGTTGGCCCACCAGATCGAACAGTTAGGGCCTATGAAGTCAACGCCAGAAGCATAAAATACAAAAGAAATTCAACTGTTTTTCCATCGTATAAAACGAATAATTGCAACCAGTGTGAAAGTTATGGTCATTTCTACGTTCCGGGCAACTTAGGCTTGACTCTAGGGCGTTCCTACACCAGATCGAATAGTTAGGGCCTATGAAGTCAACGCCAGAAGCATAAAATACAAAATAAATTCAACAGTTTTTCCATTGTATAGTTCGAATAATTGCAACCAGTGTTAAAGTTATGGCCATTTCTACTTTCGGGCCATCCTAGATATAACTCTGAGGCGTTGCTCCACCAGATCGAATAGTTAGGGCCTAGGAAGTCAACACCAGGTGCATAAAATACAATAAGAATACAACAGCCTTTCCATCATATAACAGGAATAACTGCAACCAGTGTGAAGGTAATGGTCATTTCTACGTTCCGGGCAACCTAGGCTTCACTCCAGGGCGTTGCTCCACCAGATCGAATAGCTAGGGACTTAGAAGTCGACGCCAGAAGCATAAAATACAATAAAAATACAACAGTTTTTCCATCGTATATAATGTATATTTGCAAACAGTGTGAAGGTAAAGGTCATTTCTACGTTCCGGGCAACCTAGCCTTCACTCTAGGCCGTTGCTCTAGCACATCGAATAGCTACGGCCTTAGAAGTCAACGCCAGAAGCATAAAATACAATAAAAATACAACAGTTTCTCCATGGTATAAGGGGAATAATGGCAACCAGTGAGAAAGTGGTAGTTATTTCTACGTTCCGGGCAACCTGGGCCTGACTCTAGGGCGTTGTTATACCAGATCGAATAGTTAGCGACTACGGAGTCAATGCAAGAAGCATAAAATACAATATAAATACAACAGTTCTTCATTCGTATTAACGAATAATTGCATCCGGTGTGAAGGTAATGGCCATTTCTACGTTCCGGGCAACCTAGGCTTCACTCTAGGGCGTTTCCCCACCAGATCGAATAGTTAGGGCCTAAGAGGCCAACGCCAGAAAGATAAAATACAATACAAATACAACAGTTTTCCCATCGTATAACAGGAATAATGGCAACCAGTGTGAAAGTACTGGTCATTTCTTCGTTCCGGGCAACCTAGGCTTTACTCTAGGGCGTTGCTCCACCAGATCGAATAGCTAGGGCCTAAGAAGTCTACGCCTGTAGCATAAAATACAAAATAAATACAACAGCTTTTCCATCTTATAAAACGAATAGTTGCAACCAGTGTGAAAGTTATGGTCATTTCTACGTTCCGGGCAACCTAATCTTCACTCTAGGGCGTTGCTCCACCACATCGAGTAGCTAGGGCCTTAGAAGTCAACGCCACAAGCATAAAATACAATATAAATACAACAGTTTCTCTATGGTGTAAGTGGAATAATTGCAACCAGTGTGAAATTGGTAGTCATTTCTACGTTCCGGGCAAACTCGGCTTGGTTCTAGGGCGTTGTTCCACCAGATCGAATAGTTAGGGCCTACGAAGTCAACGCCAGAAGAATAAAATACAATATAAATACAACGGTTTTTACATCGTATAATATGAATAATTTCAAACAGTGTGAAAGTTATGGTCATTCCTACGTTCCGGCAACCTAGCCTTCACTCTAGGGAGTTGCTCCACCAGATCGAATAGTTAGCGCCTAAGAAGTCAACGCCAGAAGCATAAAACACAATATAAATACAACAGCTTTTCCATCGTATAAAACGAATAATTGCGACCAGTGTGAAAGTAATGCCCATTTCTACGTTCCGGGTATCATAGACTTAACACTGAAGCATTGCTCCACCCAGATCGAATAGCTAGGGATTTAGAATTCAACGCCAGAAGCATAAAATACAGTAAAAATACAACAGTTTTTCATCGTATAACAGGAATAATTGCATCCAGTGTGAAAGTAATGGTCATTTCTACGTTCCGGGCAACCTAGGCTTCAACCTAGGGCGTTGTTCGTCTAGATCGAATAATTATGGCCTAATAAGTCAACGCCAGAAGCATAAAATAAAATATAAACACAACAGTTTTTCCATCGTATAACAGGAATAATCGCAAACAGTGTGAAAGAACTGGTCATTTCTACGTTCCGTGCAACGTAGGCTTCGCTCTAGGGGCTTGCTCCACCAGATCGAATAGCTAGGGACTTAGAAGTCAACCCCACAAGCATAAAATACAATAAAAATGCAACAGTTTTTCCATCGTATAACAGGAATAATTGCAACCAGTGTGAAAGTACAGGTCATTTCTACGTTCCGGGCAACCTAGGCTTCACTCTAGGGCGTTGCCCCACCAGATCGAATAGTTAGGGCCTTCGAAGTCAACGCCAGAAGCATAAAATACAACATAAGTATACCAGTTCTGCCATCGTATAAAATGTATAATTGCAACAGTGTGAAGGTAATGGTCATTTCTACGTTCCGGGCAACCTAGGCTTTACTCTAGAGCATTGCTCCACCAGATCGAATAGCTACTGCCTAAGAAGACAACGCCAGAAGCATAAAATACAATATAAATACAACAACTTTTCCATCGTATATAATGTATATTTGCAAACAGTGTGAAAGTAAAGATCATTTCTACGTTCCGGGCAACCTAGGCTTCACTCTAGGGCTTTGTTCCACCAGATGGCATAGTTAGGGCCTAAGAAGTCAGCGCCAGAAGCATAAAATACAATATAAATACAATAGCTTTTCCATCGTATATAATGTATATTTGCAAACAGTGTGAAAGTAAAGGTCATTTCTACGTTCCGCGCAACCTAGGCTTCACCCCTGGGCGTTGCTCCACCAGATCGAATAGTTAGGGCCTAAGAAGTCAATGCCAGAAGCATAAAATACGATATATGTACAACAGTTTTTCCATCGCATAAAATGAGTAATTGCAACCAGTGTGAAAGTAACGGACATTTCTACGTTCCGGGCATCCTAGACTTAACACTGAGGCATTGCTCCACCAGATCGAATACATAGTGCCTTAGAAGTCAACGCCAGAAGCATAAAGTACATTAAAAATGCAACAGTTTTTCATCGTATAACAGGAATAATTGCATCCAGTGTGAAAGTAATGGTCGTTTCTACGTTGCGGGCAAGCTAGGCTTCACTCTAGGGAGTTGCTCCACCACATCTAATAGCTACGGCCTTAGAAGTCAACGCCAGAAGCATAAAATACAATAAAAATACAACAGTTTCTCCATGGCATAAGTGGAATAATTGCAACCAGTGTGAAAGTGGTAGTCATTTCTACGTTCCGGGCAACGTAAGCTTGACTATAGGGCGTTGTTATACCAGATCGAATAGCTAGCGCCTAATGAGTCAATGCCAGAAGCATAAAATACAATATAAATCCAACAGTTCTTCATTCGTATTAACGAATAATTGCAACCAGTGTGAAAGTAATGCCCATTTCTACGTTCCGGGTATCATAGACTTAACACTGAAGCATTGCTCCACCCAGACCGAATAGCTAGGGACTTAGAATTCAACGCCAGAAGCATAAAATACAATAAAAATACAACAGCTTTTCATCGTATAACAGGAATAATTGCATCCAGTGTGAAAGTAATGGTCATTTCTACGTTCCGGGCAACCTAGGCTTCAACCTAGGGCGTTGTTCCTCCAGATCGAATAATTATGGCCTAATAAGTCAACGCCAGAAGCATAAAATTAAATATAAACACAACAGTTTTTCCATCGTATAACAGGAAAAATCGCAAACAGTGTGAAAGTACTGGTCATTTCTACGTTCCGTGCAACGTAGGCGTTCGCTCTAGGGGCTTGCTCCACCAGATCGAATAGCTAGGGACTTAGAAGTCAACCCCACAAGCATAAAATACAATAAAAATGCAACAGTTTTTCCATCGTATAACAGGAATAATTGCAACCAGTGTGAAAGTTATGGTCATTTTTACGATCCCGGGCAACCTAGGCTTAACTCCAGGGCGTTGCTCCACCAGATCGAATAGCCAGGGACTTTGAATACAACACCAGAAGCATAAAATACAATAAAAATGCAACAGTTTTTCCATCGTATAAAAGGATTAATTGCAATCAGTGTGAAAGTTATGGTCATTTCTACGATCCCGAGCAACCTAGGCTTAACTCCAGGGCGTTGCACCACCAGATCGAATAGCCAGGGACTTTGAATACAACACCAGGAGCATAAAATACAATAAAAATGCAACAGTTTTTCATCGTATAACAGGAAGGCTGCAACCCGTGTGAAAGTAACGGTCATTTCTATGTTCCCGGTAACCTAGGCTTCGCTCTAGGGCCTTGCTCCACCAGATCGAATAGCTAGGGACTTAGAAGTCAACGCCAGAAGCATAAAATCACAATAAAAATGCAACAGTTTTTCCACCGTATAACAGGAGTAACTGCAACCAGTGTGAAAGTACAGGTCATTTCTACGTTCCGGGCAACCTAGGCCTTACTCTAGAGCATTGCTCCACCAGATCCAATAGTTACTGTCTAAGAAGACAACGCCAGAAGCATAAAACACAATATAAATACAACAGCTTTTCCATCGTATAAAAAGAATAATTGCAACCAGTGTGAAAGTAATGGTCATTTCTACGTTCCGGGAAACCTAGGCTTCACTCCAGGGCGTTGCTTCACCAGATCGAATATCTAGGGCCTTAGAAGTCTACGCCCGGAGCATAAAATACAAAATAAATAAAACAGTTTTTCCGTCGTATAAAACGAGCAATTTGCAACCAGTGTGCAAGTTATGCTCATTTCTACGTTCCGCGCAACCTAGGCTTGACTCTAGGGCGTTGCTCCACCAGATCGAATAGTTAGGGCCTATGAAGTCAACGCCAGAAGCATAAAACACAATAAAGATACAACAGTTTTTCCATCGCATTACAGGAGTAATTACAACCAGTGTGAAAGTTATGGTCATTTCTACGTTCCAGGCAACCTAGGCTTCACTGTAGGGTGTTGCTCTACCAAATCGAATAGTTAGGGCCTTAGAAGTCAACGCCCGAAGCATAAAATACAATAAAAATACAATAGTTTTTCCATCGTATAAAATGGATAATTGCAATCAGTGTGAAGGTACTGGTCATCTCTACGTTCCGGGCAACCTAGGCTTCACTCTAGGGCGTTGCTCCACCAGATCGAATAGTTAGGGCCTAGGAAGTCAACGCCCGAAGCATATAATACAATAAAAATACAACAGTTTTTCCTTCGTATAACAGGAATAACAGCAACCAGTGTGATGGTAATGGTCATTTCTACGTTCCGGGCACCCTAGGCTCCACTCTAGGGCGTTGTTCCACCAGATCCAATAGTAAGGGCCTTAGAAGTCAACGCCAGAAGCATAAAATACAAAATAAATTCAACAGTTTTTCCATCGTATAATTCGAATAATTGGAACCAGTGTTAAAGTTATGGCCATTTCTACGTTCCGGCCATCCTAGATATAACTCTGAGGCGTTGCTCCACCAGATCGAATAGTTAGGGCCTAGGAAGTCAACACCAGGTGCATGAAATACAATAAGAATACAACAGCTTTTCCATCATATAACAGGAATAACTGCAACCAGTGTGAAGGTAATGGTCATTTCTACGTTCCGGGCAACCTAGGCTTCACTCTAGGGCGTTGCTCCACCAGATCGAATGGTCAGGGCCTAAGAAGTCAACGCCAGGAGCATAAAATACAGTGTAAATACAACAGCTTTTTCCATCGTATAAAACGAATAATTGCATCCAGTGTGAAAGTTATGGTCATTTCTTCGTTCCAGGCAACCTAGGCTTCACTGTAGGGTGTTGCTGTACCAAATCGAATAGTTAGGGCCTTAGAAGTCAACGCCCGAAGCATAAAATACAATAAAAATACAATAGTTTTTCCATCGTATAAAATGGATAATTGCAATCAGTGTGAAGGTACTGGTCATCTCTACGTTCCGGGCAACCTAGGCTTCACTCTAGGGCGTTGCTCCACCAGATCGAATAGTTAGGGCCTAGGAAGTCAACACCAGGTGCATAACATACAATAAGGATACAACAGTTTTTCCATCATATAACAGGAATAACTGCAACCAGTGTGAAGGTAATGATCATTTCTACGTTCCGGGCAACCTAGCCTTCACTCTAGGGCGTTGCTCCACCAGATCGAATAGTTAGGGACTAAGAAGTCAACGCCAGAAGCATAAAATACAATGCAAATACAACAGTTCTTGCATCGTATAATATGAATAATTGCAAACAGTAAGAAAGTAATGGTCATTTCTACGTTCCGTGCAGCCTAGGCTTCACTCTAGGGCGTTTGTCCACCAGATCGAATAGTTAGGGCCTAAGAAGTCAACGCCAGAAGCATAAAATACAATGTAAATACAACAGTTTTTCCATCGTATAAAACGAATAATTGCATCCAGTGTGTAAGTTATGGTCAGTTCTACGTTCCGGTCAACCTAGGCTTCACTCTAGGGCGTTGCTCCACCAGATCGAATAGTTAGGGCCTAGGAAGTCAACACCAGGTGCATGAAATACAATAAGAATACAACAGCTTTTCCATCATATAACAGGAATAACTGCAACCAGTGTGAAGGTAATGGTCATTTCTACGTTCCGGGCAACCTAGGCATCACTCTAGGGCGTTGCTCCACCAGATCGAATGGTCAGGGCCTAAGAAGTCAACGCCAGGAGCATAAAATACAGTGTAAATACAACAGTTTTTCCATCGTATAAAACGAATAATTGCACCCAGTGTGAAAGTTATGGTCATTTCTACGTTCCAGGCAACCTAGGCTTCACTGTAGGGTGTTGCTGTACCAAATCGAATAGTTAGGGCCTTAGAAGTCAACGCCCGAAGCATAAAATACAATAAAAATACAATAGTTTTTCCATCGTATAAAATGGATAATTGCAATCAGTGTGAAGGTACTGGTCATCTCTACGTTCCGGGCAACCTAGGCCCCACTCTAGGGCGTTGTTCCACCAGATCCAATAGTAAGGGCCTTAGAAGTCAACGCCCGAAGCATAAAATAGAAAATATGTACAACAGTCTTTCCATCGTATAAAACGAATAATTGAAACCAGTGGGAAGGTTATGGTCATTTCTACGTTCCGGGCAACCTAGCCTTCGCTCTAGGGCGTTGCTCCACCAGATCGAATAGTTAGGGCCTAAGAAGTCAACGCCAGAAGCATAAAATACAATAAAAATACAACAGTCTTTCCATCGTATAGAATGAGTAATTGCCATCAGTGTGAATGTGATGGTCATCTCTGCGTTCCGTTCAACCTAGGATTCACTCTAGGGCGTTGCTGCATCAGAGCGAATAGTTAGGGCCTGAGAAGTCAACGCCCGAAGCATATAATACAATAAAAATACAACAGTTCTTCCATCGTATAACAGGAATAATTGCAACCAGTGTGAAGCTAATGGTCATTCCCACGTTCCGGGCAACCTAGGCTTCACTCTAGGGCGTTGGCCCACCAGATCGAATAGCTAGGGCCTATGAAGTCAACGCCAGGAGCATAAAATACAAAAGAAATTCAACAGTTTTTCCATCGTATAAAACGAATAATTGCAACCAGTGTGAAAGTTATGGTCATTTCTACGTTCCTGGCAACCTAGGCTTGACTCTAGGGCGTTGCTCCACCAGATCGAATAGTTAGGGCCTTAGAAGTCAACGCCCGAAGCATAAAATACAATAAAGATACAACAGTTTTTGCATCGTATAATATGAATAATTGCAAACAGTGTGAAAGTAATGGTCACTTCTACGTTCCGTGCAACCTAGGCTTCACTCTAGGGCGTTTGTCCAACAGGTCGAATTGTTCGGGCCTAAGAAGTCAACGCGAGAAGCATAAAATACAATAAAAATACAACAGTTCTTCCATCGTATAACAGGAATAATTGCAACCAGTGTGAAGCTAATGGTCATTCCTACGTTCCGGGCAACCTAGGTTTCACTCTAGGGCGTTGGCCCACCAGATCGAATAGTTAGGGCCTATGAAATCAACGCCAGAAGCATAAAATACAAAATAAGTACAACAATTTTTCCATCGTATAAAACGAATAATTGCAACCAATGTGAAAGTTATGGACATTTCTACGTTCCTGGCAACCTAGGCTTGACCGTAGGTCGTTGCTCCACCAGATCGAATAGTTAGGGCCTTAGAAGTCAACGCCCGAAGCATAAAATACAATAAAAATACAATAGTTTTTCCGTCGTATAAAATGGATAATTGCAATCAGTGTGAAGGTAATGGTCATTTCTTCGTTCGGGGCAACCTAGGCTTCACTCTAGGGCGTTGCTCCACCAGGTCGAATAGTTAGGGCCTAAGAAGTCAACGCCGGAAGCATAAAATACAATGTAAATACAACAGTTTTTCCATCGTATAAAACGAATAATTGCATCCAGTGTGAATGTTATGGTCAGTTATACGTTCCGGTCAACCTAGGCTTCAGTCTAGGGCGTTGCTCCACCAGATAGAGTCGTTAGGGCCTTAGATGTCAACGCCCGAAGCATAAAATACAATGAAAATGCAACGGTTTTTCCATCGTATGACACGAATAATTGCGACCCGTGTGAAAGTGATAGCCATTTCTACGTTCCAGGCAACCTAGGCTTCACTGTAGGGTGTTGCTGTACCGAATCGAATAGTTAGGGCCTTAGAAGTCAACGCCCGAATCATAAAATACAATAAAAATACATTAGTTTTTCCATCGTATAAAATGGATAATTGCAATCAGTGTGAAGGTACTGGTCATCTCTACGTTCCGGGCAACCTAGGCTTCACTCTAGGGCGTTGCTCCACCAGATCGAATAGTTAGGGCCTAGGAAGTCAACACCAGGTGCATAACATACAATAAGAATACAACAGTTTTTCCATCATATAACAGGAATAACTGCAACCAGTGTGAAGGTAATGATCATTTCTACGTTCCGGGCAACCTAGCCTTCACTCTAGGGCGTTGCTCCAACAGATCGAATAGTTAGGGACTAAGAAGTCAACGCCAGAAGCATAAAATACAATGCAAATACAACAGTTCTTGCATCGTATAATATGAATAATTGCAAACAGTGAGAAAGTAATGGTCATTTCTACGTTCCGTGCAGCCTGGGCTTCACTCTAGGGCGTTTGTCCACCAGATCGAATAGTTAGGGCCTAAGAAGTCAACGCCGGAAGCATAAAATACAATGTAAATACAACAGTTTTTCCATCGTATAAAACGAATAATTGCATCCAGTGTGAAAGTTATGGTCAGTTATACGTTCCGGTCAACCTAGGCTTCACTCTAGGGCGTTGCTCCACCAGATAGAGTCGTTAGGGCCTTAGATGTCAACGCCCGAAGCATAAAATACAATGAAAATGCAACGGTTTTTCCATCGTATGACACGAATAATTGCGACCCGTGTGAAAGTGATAGCCATTTCTACGTTCCAGGCAACCTAGGCTTCACTGTAGGGTGTTGCTGTACCGAATCGAATAGTTAGGGCCTTAGAAGTCAACGCCCGAATCATAAAATACAATAAAAATACATTAGTTTTTCCATCGTATAAAATGGATAATTGCAATCAGTGTGAAGGTACTGGTCATCTCTACGTTCCGGGCAACCTAGGCTTCACTCTAGGGCGTTGCTCCACCAGATCGAATAGTTAGGGCCTAGGAAGTCAACACCAGGTGCATAACATACAATAAGAATACAACAGTTTTTCCATCATATAACAGGAATAACTGCAACCAGTGTGAAGGTAATGATCATTTCTACGTTCCGGGCAACCTAGCCTTCACTCTAGGGCGTTGCTCCACCAGATCGAATAGTTAGGGACTAAGAAGTCAACGCCAGAAGCATAAAATACAATGCAAATACAACAGTTCTTGCATCGTATAATATGAATAATTGCAAACAGTGAGAAAGTAATGGTCATTTCTACGTTCCGTGCAGCCTAGGCTTCACTCTAGGGCGTTTGTCCACCAGATCGAATAGTTAGGGCCTAAGAAGTCAACGCCAGAAGCATAAAATACAATGTAAATACAACAGTTTTTCCATCGTATAAAACGAATAATTGCATCCAGTGTGAAAGTTATGGTCAGTTCTACGTTCCGGTCAACCCAGGCTTCACTCTAGGGCGTTGCTCCACCAGATCGAATAGTTACGGCCTTAGATGTCAACGCCCGAAGCATAAAATACAATGAAAATGCAACGGTTTTTCCATCGTATGACACGAATAATTGCGACCCGTGCGAATGTGATAGCCATTTCTACGTTCCCGGCAACCTAGGCTTCACTGTAGGGTGTTGCTCTACCAAATCGAATAGATAGGGCCTTAGAAGTCTACGCCCGGAGCATAAAATACAATAAAAATACAACAGTTTTTCCATCGTATAAAACGAATAATTGCATCCAGTGTGAAAGTTATGTTCATTTCTACGTTACAGGCAACCTAGGCTTCACTGTAGGGTATTGCTCTACCAAATCGAATAGATAGGGCCTTAGCAGTCTACGCCCGGAGCATAAAATACAATAAAAATACAACAGTTTTTCCATCGTATAAAATGAGTAATTGCCATCAGTGTGAAGGTAATGGACATTTCTGCGTTCCGTTCAACCTAGGATTCACTCTAGGGCGTTGCTGCACCAGATCGAATAATTAGGGCCTGGGAAGTCAACGCCCGAAGCATATAATACAATAAAAATACAACAGTTTTTCCTTCGTATAACAGGAATAACAGCAACCAGTGTGATGGTAATGGTCATTTCTACGTTCCGGGCACCCTAGGCTCCACTCTAGGGCGTTGTTCCACCAGATCCAATAGTAAGGGCCTTAGAAGTCAACGCCAGAAGCATAAAATACAAAATAAATTCAACAGTTTTTCCATCGTATAATTCGAATAATTGGAACCAGTGTTAAAGTTATGGCCATTTCTACGTTCCGGCCATCCTAGATATAACTCTGAGGCGTTGCTCCACCAGATCGAATAGTTAGGGCCTAGGAAGTCAACACCAGGTGCATGAAATACAATAAGAATACAACAGCTTTTCCATCATATAACAGGAATAACTGCAACCAGTGTGAAGGTAATGGTCATTTCTACGTTCCGGGCAACCTAGGCTTCACTCTAGGGCGTTGCTCCACCAGATCGAATGGTCAGGGCCTAAGAAGTCAACGCCAGGAGCATAAAATACAGTGTAAATACAACAGCTTTTTCCATCGTATAAAACGAATAATTGCATCCAGTGTGAAAGTGATAGCCATTTCTACGTTCCAGGCAACCTAGGCTTCACTGTAGGGTGTTGCTGTACCGAATCGAATAGTTAGGGCCTTAGAAGTCAACGCCCGAATCATAAAATACAATAAAAATACATTAGTTTTTCCATCGTATAAAATGGATAATTGCAATCAGTGTGAAGGTACTGGTCATCTCTACGTTCCGGGCAACCTAGGCTTCACTCTAGGGCGTTGCTCCACCAGATCGAATAGTTAGGGCCTAGGAAGTCAACACCAGGTGCATAACATACAATAAGAATACAACAGTTTTTCCATCATATAACAGGAATAACTGCAACCAGTGTGATGGTAATGATCATTTCTACGTTCCGGGCAACCTAGCCTTCACTCTAGGGCGTTGCTCCAACAGATCGAATAGTTAGGGACTAAGAAGTCAACGCCAGAAGCATAAAATACAATGCAAATACAACAGTTCTTGCATCGTATAATATGAATAATTGCAAACAGTGAGAAAGTAATGGTCATTTCTACGTTCCGTGCAGCCTAGGCTTCACTCTAGGGCGTTTGTCCACCAGATCGAATAGTTAGGGCCTAAGAAGTCAACGCCGGAAGCATAAAATACAATGTAAATACAACAGTTTTTCCATCGTATAAAACGAATAATTGCATCCAGTGTGAAAGTTATGGTCAGTTATACGTTCCGGTCAACCTAGGCTTCACTCTAGGGCGTTGCTCCACCAGATAGAGTCGTTAGGGCCTTAGATGTCAACGCCCGAAGCATAAAATACAATGAAAATGCAACGGTTTTTCCATCGTATGACACGAATAATTGCGACCCGTGTGAAAGTGATAGCCATTTCTACGTTCCAGGCAACCTAGGCTTCACTGTAGGGTGTTGCTGTACCGAATCGAATAGTTAGGGCCTTAGAAGTCAACGCCCGAATCATAAAATACAATAAAAATACATTAGTTTTTCCATCGTATAAAATGGATAATTGCAATCAGTGTGAAGGTACTGGTCATCTCTACGTTCCGGGCAACCTAGGCTTCACTCTAGGGCGTTGCTCCACCAGATCGAATAGTTAGGGCCTAGGAAGTCAACACCAGGTGCATAACATACAATAAGAATACAACAGTTTTTCCATCATATAACAGGAATAACTGCAACCAGTGTGAAGGTAATGATCATTTCTACGTTCCGGGCAACCTAGCCTTCACTCTAGGGCGTTGCTCCACCAGATCGAATAGTTAGGGACTAAGAAGTCAACGCCAGAAGCATAAAATACAATGCAAATACAACAGTTCTTGCATCGTATAATATGAATAATTGCAAACAGTGAGAAAGTAATGGTCATTTCTATGTTCCGTGCAGCCTAGGCTTCACTCTAGGGCGTTTGTCCACCAGATCGAATAGTTAGGGCCGAAGAAGTCAACGCCAGAAGCATAAAATACAATGTAAATACAACAGTTTTTCCATCGTATAAAACGAATAATTGCATCCAGTGTGAAAGTTATGGTCAGTTCTACGTTCCGGTCAACCCAGGCTTCACTCTAGGGCGTTGCTCCACCAGATCGAATAGTTACGGCCTTAGATGTCAACGCCCGAAGCATAAAATACAATGAAAATGCAACGGTTTTTCCATCGTATGACACGAATAATTGCGACCCGTGCGAATGTGATAGCCATTTCTACGTTCCCTGCAACCTAGGCTTCACTGTAGGGTGTTGCTCTACCAAATCGAATAGATAGGGCCTTAGAAGTCTACGCCCGGAGCATAAAATACAATAAAAATACAACAGTTTTTCCATCGTATAAAACGAATAATTGCATCCAGTGTGAAAGTTATGTTCATTTCTACGTTACAGGCAACCTAGGCTTCACTGTAGGGTATTGCTCTACCAAATCGAATAGATAGGGCCTTAGCAGTCTACGCCCGGAGCATAAAATACAATAAAAATACAACAGTTTTTCCATCGTATAAAATGAGTAATTGCCATCAGTGTGAAGGTAATGGACATTTCTGCGTTCCGTTCAACCTAGGATTCACTCTAGGGCGTTGCTGCACCAGATCGAATAATTAGGGCCTGGGAAGTCAACGCCCGAAGCATATAATACAATAAAAATACAACAGTTTTTCCTTCGTATAACAGGAATAACAGCAACCAGTGTGATGGTAATGGTCATTTCTACGTTCCGGGCACCCTAGGCTCCACTCTAGGGCGTTGTTCCACCAGATCCAATAGTAAGGGCCTTAGAAGTCAACGCCAGAAGCATAAAATACAAAATAAATTCAACAGTTTTTCCATCGTATAATTCGAATAATTGGAACCAGTGTTAAAGTTATGGCCATTTCTACGTTCCGGCCATCCTAGATATAATTCTGAGGCGTTGCTCCACCAGATCGAATAGTTAGGGCCTAGGAAGTCAACACCAGGTGCATGAAATACAATAAGAATACAACAGCTTTTCCATCATATAACAGGAATAACTGCAACCAGTGTGAAGGTAATGGTCATTTCTACGTTCCGGGCAACCTAGGCTTCACTCTAGGGCGTTGCTCCACCAGATCGAATGGTCAGGGCCTAAGAAGTCAACGCCAGGAGCATAAAATACAGTGTAAATACAACAGCTTTTTCCATCGTATAAAAGGAATAATTGCATCCAGTGTGAAAGTTATGGTCATTTCTACGTTCCAGGCAACCTAGGCTTCACTGTAGGGTGTTGCTGTACCAAATCGAATAGTTAGGGCCTTAGAAGTCAACGCCCGAAGCATAAAATACAATAAAAATACAATAGTTTTTCCATCGTATAAAATGGATAATTGCAATCAGTGTGAAGGTACTGGTCATCTCTACGTTCCGGGCAACCTAGGCTTCACTCTAGGGCGTTGCTCCACCAGATCGAATAGTTAGGGCCTAGGAAGTCAACACCAGGTGCATAGCATACAATAAGGATACAACAGTTTTTCCATCATATAACAGGAATAACTGCAACCAGTGTGAAGGTAATGATCATTTCTACGTTCCGGGCAACCTAGCCTTCACTCTAGGGCGTTGCTCCACCAGATCGAATAGTTAGGGACTAAGAAGTCAACGCCAGAACCATAAAATACAATGCAAATACAACAGTTCTTGCATCGTATAATATGAATAATTGCAAACAGTAAGAAAGTAATGGTCATTTCTACGTTCCGTGCAGCCTAGGCTTCACTCTAGGGCGTTTGTCCACCAGATCGAATAGTTAGGGCCTAAGAAGTCAACGCCAGAAGCATAAAATACAATGTAAATACAACAGTTTTTCCATCGTATAAAACGAATAATTGCATCCAGTGTGTAAGTTATGGTCAGTTCTACGTTCCGGTCAACCTAGGCTTCACTCTAGGGCGTTGCTCCACCAGATCGAATAGTTAGGGCCTAGGAAGTCAACACCAGGTGCATGAAATACAATAAGAATACAACAGCTTTTCCATCATATAACAGGAATAACTGCAACCAGTGTGAAGGTAATGGTCATTTCTACGTTCCGGGCAACCTAGGCATCACTCTAGGGCGTTGCTCCACCAGATCGAATGGTCAGGGCCTAAGAAGTCAACGCCAGGAGCATAAAATACAGTGTAAATACAACAGTTTTTCCATCGTATAAAACGAATAATTGCATCCAGTGTGAAAGTTATGGTCATTTCTACGTTCCAGGCAACCTAGGCTTCACTGTAGGGTGTTGCTGTACCAAATCGAATAGTTAGGGCCTTAGAAGTCAACGCCCGAAGCATAAAATACAATAAAAATACAATAGTTTTTCCATCGTATAAAATGGATAATTGCAATCAGTGTGAAGGTACTGGTCATCTCTACGTTCCGGGCAACCTAGGCCCCACTCTAGGGCGTTGTTCCACCAGATCCAATAGTAAGGGCCTTAGAAGTCAACGCCCGAAGCATAAAATAGAAAATATGTACAACAGTCTTTCCATCGTATAAAACGAATAATTGAAACCAGTGGGAAGGTTATGGTCATTTCTACGTTCCGGGCAACCTAGCCTTCGCTCTAGGGCGTTGCTCCACCAGATCGAATAGTTAGGGCCTAAGAAGTCAACGCCAGAAGCATAAAATACAATAAAAATACAACAGTCTTTCCATCGTATAGAATGAGTAATTGCCATCAGTGTGAATGTGATGGTCATCTCTGCGTTCCGTTCAACCTAGGATTCACTCTAGGGCGTTGCTGCATCAGAGCGAATAGTTAGGGCCTGAGAAGTCAACGCCCGAAGCATATAATACAATAAAAATACAACAGTTCTTCCATCGTATAACAGGAATAATTGCAACCAGTGTGAAGCTAATGGTCATTCCCACGTTCCGGGCAACCTAGGCTTCACTCTAGGGCGTTGGCCCACCAGATCGAATAGCTAGGGCCTATGAAGTCAACGCCAGGAGCATAAAATACAAAAGAAATTCAACAGTTTTTCCATCGTATAAAACGAATAATTGCAACCAGTGTGAAAGTTATGGTCATTTCTACGTTCCTGGCAACCTAGGCTTGACTCTAGGGCGTTGCTCCACCAGATCGAATAGTTAGGGCCTTAGAAGTCAACGCCCGAAGCATAAAATACAATAAAGATACAACAGTTTTTGCATCGTATAATATGAATAATTGCAAACAGTGTGAAAGTAATGGTCACTTCTACGTTCCGTGCAACCTAGGCTTCACTCTAGGGCGTTTGTCCAACAGGTCGAATTGTTCGGGCCTAAGAAGTCAACGCGAGAAGCATAAAATACAATAAAAATACAACAGTTCTTCCATCGTATAACAGGAATAATTGCAACCAGTGTGAAGCTAATGGTCATTCCTACGTTCCGGGCAACCTAGGTTTCACTCTAGGGCGTTGGCCCACCAGATCGAATAGTTAGGGCCTATGAAATCAACGCCAGAAGCATAAAATACAAAATAAGTACAACAATTTTTCCATCGTATAAAACGAATAATTGCAAACAATGTGAAAGTTATGGACATTTCTACGTTCCTGGCAACCTAGGCTTGACCGTAGGTCGTTGCTCCACCAGATCGAATAGTTAGGGCCTTAGAAGTCAACGCCCGAAGCATAAAATACAATAAAAATACAATAGTTTTTCCGTCGTATAAAATGGATAATTGCAATCAGTGTGAAGGTAATGGTCATTTCTTCGTTCGGGGCAACCTAGGCTTCACTCTAGGGCGTTGCTCCACCAGGTCGAATAGTCAGGGCCTAAGAAGTCAACGCCGGAAGCATAAAATACAATGTAAATACAACAGTTTTTCCATCGTATAAAACGAATAATTGCATCCAGTGTGAAAGTTATGGTCAGTTATACGTTCCGGTCAACCTAGGCTTCAGTCTAGGGCGTTGCTCCACCAGATAGAGTCGTTAGGGCCTTAGATGTCAACGCCCGAAGCATAAAATACAATGAAAATGCAACGGTTTTTCCATCGTATGACACGAATAATTGCGACCCGTGTGAAAGTGATAGCCATTTCTACGTTCCAGGCAACCTAGGCTTCACTGTAGGGTGTTGCTGTACCGAATCGAATAGTTAGGGCCTTAGAAGTCAACGCCCGAATCATAAAATACAATAAAAATACATTAGTTTTTCCATCGTATAAAATGGATAATTGCAATCAGTGTGAAGGTACTGGTCATCTCTACGTTCCGGGCAACCTAGGCTTCACTCTAGGGCGTTGCTCCACCAGATCGAATAGTTAGGGCCTAGGAAGTCAACACCAGGTGCATAACATACAATAAGAATACAACAGTTTTTCCATCATATAACAGGAATAACTGCAACCAGTGTGAAGGTAATGATCATTTCTACGTTCCGGGCAACCTAGCCTTCACTCTAGGGCGTTGCTCCAACAGATCGAATAGTTAGGGACTAAGAAGTCAACGCCAGAAGCATAAAATACAATGCAAATACAACAGTTCTTGCATCGTATAATATGAATAATTGCAAACAGTGAGAAAGTAATGGTCATTTCTACGTTCCGTGCAGCCTAGGCTTCACTCTAGGGCGTTTGTCCACCAGATCGAATAGTTAGGGCCTAAGAAGTCAACGCCGGAAGCATAAAATACAATGTAAATACAACAGTTTTTCCATCGTATAAAACGAATAATTGCATCCAGTGTGAAAGTTATGGTCAGTTATACGTTCCGGTCAACCTAGGCTTCACTCTAGGGCGTTGCTCCACCAGATAGAGTCGTTAGGGCCTTAGATGTCAACGCCCGAAGCATAAAATACAATGAAAATGCAACGGTTTTTCCATCGTATGACACGAATAATTGCGACCCGTGTGAAAGTGATAGCCATTTCTACGTTCCAGGCAACCTAGGCTTCACTGTAGGGTGTTGCTGTACCGAATCGAATAGTTAGGGCCTTAGAAGTCAACGCCCGAATCATAAAATACAATAAAAATACATTAGTTTTTCCATCGTATAAAATGGATAATTGCAATCAGTGTGAAGGTACTGGTCATCTCTACGTTCCGGGCAACCTAGGCTTCACTCTAGGGCGTTGCTCCACCAGATCGAATAGTTAGGGCCTAGGAAGTCAACACCAGGTGCATAACATACAATAAGAATACAACAGTTTTTCCATCATATAACAGGAATAACTGCAACCAGTGTGAAGGTAATGATCATTTCTACGTTCCGGGCAACCTAGCCTTCACTCTAGGGCGTTGCTCCACCAGATCGAATAGTTAGGGACTAAGAAGTCAACGCCAGAAGCATAAAATACAATGCAAATACAACAGTTCTTGCATCGTATAATATGAATAATTGCAAACAGTGAGAAAGTAATGGTCATTTCTACGTTCCGTGCAGCCTAGGCTTCACTCTAGGGCGTTTGTCCACCAGATCGAATAGTTAGGGCCTAAGAAGTCAACGCCAGAAGCATAAAATACAATGTAAATACAACAGTTTTTCCATCGTATAAAACGAATAATTGCATCCAGTGTGAAAGTTATGGTCAGTTCTACGTTCCGGTCAACCCAGGCTTCACTCTAGGGCGTTGCTCCACCAGATCGAATAGTTACGGCCTTAGATGTCAACGCCCGAAGCATAAAATACAATGAAAATGCAACGGTTTTTCCATCGTATGACACGAATAATTGCGACCCGTGCGAAAGTGATAGCCATTTCTACGTTCCCGGCAACCTAGGCTTCACTGTAGGGTGTTGCTCTACCAAATCGAATAGATAGGGCCTTAGAAGTCTACGCCCGGAGCATAAAATACAATAAAAATACAACAGTTTTTCCATCGTATAAAACGAATAATTGCATCCAGTGTGAAAGTTATGTTCATTTCTACGTTACAGGCAACCTAGGCTTCACTGTAGGGTATTGCTCTACCAAATCGAATAGATAGGGCCTTAGCAGTCTACGCCCGGAGCATAAAATACAATAAAAATACAACAGTTTTTCCATCGTATAAAATGAGTAATTGCCATCAGTGTGAAGGTAATGGACATTTCTGCGTTCCGTTCAACCTAGGATTCACTCTAGGGCGTTGCTGCACCAGATCGAATAATTAGGGCCTGGGAAGTCAACGCCCGAAGCATATAATACAATAAAAATACAACAGTTTTTCCTTCGTATAACAGGAATAACAGCAACCAGTGTGATGGTAATGGTCATTTCTACGTTCCGGGCACCCTAGGCTCCACTCTAGGGCGTTGTTCCACCAGATCCAATAGTAAGGGCCTTAGAAGTCAACGCCAGAAGCATAAAATACAAAATAAATTCAACAGTTTTTCCATCGTATAATTCGAATAATTGGAACCAGTGTTAAAGTTATGGCCATTTCTACGTTCCGGCCATCCTAGATATAACTCTGAGGCGTTGCTCCACCAGATCGAATAGTTAGGGCCTAGGAAGTCAACACCAGGTGCATGAAATACAATAAGAATACAACAGCTTTTCCATCATATAACAGGAATAACTGCAACCAGTGTGAAGGTAATGGTCATTTCTACGTTCCGGGCAACCTAGGCTTCACTCTAGGGCGTTGCTCCACCAGATCGAATGGTCAGGGCCTAAGAAGTCAACGCCAGGAGCATAAAATACAGTGTAAATACAACAGCTTTTTCCATCGTATAAAACGAATAATTGCATCCAGTGTGAAAGTTATGGTCATTTCTACGTTCCAGGCAACCTAGGCTTCACTGTAGGGTGTTGCTGTACCAAATCGAATAGTTAGGGCCTTAGAAGTCAACGCCCGAAGCATAAAATACAATAAAAATACAATAGTTTTTCCATCGTATAAAATGGATAATTGCAATCAGTGTGAAGGTACTGGTCATCTCTACGTTCCGGGCAACCTAGGCTTCACTCTAGGGCGTTGCTCCACCAGATCGAATAGTTAGGGCCTAGGAAGCCAACACCAGGTGCATAACATACAATAAGAATACAACAGTTTTTCCATCATATAACAGGAATAACTGCAACCAGTGTGAAGGTAATGATCATTTCTACGTTCCGGGCAACCTAGCCTTCACTCTAGGGCGTTGCTCCACCAGATCGAATAGTTAGGGACTAAGAAGTCAACGCCAGAAGCATAAAATACAATGCAAATACAACAGTTCTTGCATCGTATAATATGAATAATTGCTAACAGTAAGAAAGTAATGGTCATTTCTACGTTCCGTGCAGCCTAGGCTTCACTCTAGGGCGTTTGTCCTCCAGATCGAATAGTTAGGGCCTAAGAAGTCAACGCCAGAAGCATAAAATACAATGTAAATACAACAGTTTTTCCATCGTATAAAACGAATAATTGCATCCAGTGTGAAAGTTATGGTCAGTTCTACGTTCCGGTCAACCTAGGCTTCACTCTAGGGCGTTGCTCCACCAGATCGAATAGTTAGGGCCTTAGATGTCAACGCCCGAAGCATAAAATACAATGAAAATGCAACGGTTTTTCCATCGTATGACACGAATAATTGCGACCCGTGGGAAAGTGATAGCCATTTCTACGTTCCCGGCAACCTAGGCTTCACTGTAGGGTGTTGCTCTACCAAATCGAATAGATAGGGCCTTAGAAGTCTACGCCCGGAGCATAGAATACAATAAAAATACAACAGTTTTTCCATCGTATAAAACGAATAATTCCATCCAGTGTGAAAGTTATGGTCATTTCTACGTTACAGGCTACCTAGGCTTCACTGTAGGGTATTGCTCTACCAAATCGAATAGATAGGGCCTTAGCAGTCTACGCCCGGAGCATAAAATACAATAAAAATACAACAGTTTTTCCATCGTATATAATGAGTAATTGCCATCAGTGTGAAGGTAATGGTCATTTCTACGTTCCTGGCAACCTAGGCTTGACTCTAGGGCGTTGCTCCACCAGATCGAATAGTTAGGGCCTTAGAAGTCAACGCCCGATGCATAAAATACAATAAAAATACAATAGTTTTTCCATCGTCTAAAATGGATAATTGCTATCAGTGTGAAGGTAATGGTCATTTCTACGTTCCGTGCAACCTAGGCTTCACACTAGGGCGTTTGTCCACCAGATCGAATTGTTCGGGCCTAAGAAGTCAACGCGAGAAGCATAGAATACAATAAAAATACAACAGTTCCTCCATCGTATAACAGGAATAATTGCAACCAGTGTGAAGCTAATGGTCATTCCCACGTTCCGGGCAACCTAGGCTTCACTCTAGGGCGTTGGCCCACCAGATCGAATAGCTAGGGCCTATGAAGTCAACGCCAGAAGCATAAAATACAAAAGAAATTCAACAGTTTTTCCATCGTATAAAACGAATAATTGCAACTAGTGTGAAAGTTATGGTCATTTCTACGTTCCTGGCAACCTAGGCTTGACTCTAGGGCGTTGCTCCACCAGATCGAATAGTTAGGGCCTTAGAAGTCAACGCCCGAAGCATAAAATACAATAAAGACACAACAGTTTTTGCATCGTATAATATGAATAATTGCAAACAGTGTGAAAGTAATGGTCACTTCTACGTTCCGTGCAACCTAGGCTTCACTCTAGGGCGTTTGTCCAACAGATCGAATTGTTCGGGCCTAAGAAGTCAACGCGAGAAGCATAAAATACAATAAAAATACAACAGTTCTTCCATCGTATAACAGGAATAATTGCAACCAGTGTGAAGCTAATGGTCATTCCTACGTTCCGGGCAACCTAGGTTTCACTCTAGGGAGTTGGCCCACCAGATCGAATAGTTAGGGCCTATGAAGTCAACGCCAGAAGCATAAAATACAAAATAAATACAACAATTTTTCCATCGTATAAAACGAATAATTGCAACCAGTGTGAAAGTTATGGACATTTCTACGTTCCTGGCAACCTAGGCTTGACCGTAGGTCGTTGCTACACCAGATCGAATAGTTAGGGCCTAGGAAGTCAACACCAGGTGCATAACATACAATAAGAATACAACAGTTTTTCCATCATATAACAGGAATAACTGCAACCAGTGTGAAGGTAATGATCATTTCTACGTTCCGGGCAACCTAGCCTTCACTCTAGGGCGTTGCTCCAACAGATCGAATAGTTAGGGACTAAGAAGTCAACGCCAGAAGCATAAAATACAATGCAAATACAACAGTTCTTGCATCGTATAATATGAATAATTGCAAACAGTGAGAAAGTAATGGTCATTTCTACGTTCCGTGCAGCCTAGGCTTCACTCTAGGGCGTTTGTCCACCAGATCGAATAGTTAGGGCCTAAGAAGTCAACGCCAGAAGCATAAAATACAATGTAAATACAACAGTTTTTCCATCGTATAAAACGAATAATTCCATCCAGTGTGAAAGTTATGGTCAGTTATACGTTCCGGTCAACCTAGGCTTCACTCTAGGGCGTTGCTTCACCAGATAGAGTCGTTAGGGCCTTAGATGTCAACGCCCGAAGCATAAAATACAATGAAAATGCAACGGTTTTTCCATCGTATGACACGAATAATTGCGACCCGTGTGAAAGTGATAGCCATTTCTACGTTCCAGGCAACCTAGGCTTCACTGTAGGGTGTTGCTGTACCAAATCGAATAGTTAGGGCCTTAGAAGTCAACGCCCGAAGCATAAAATACAATAAAAATACAATAGTTCTTCCATCGTATAAAATGGATAATTGCAATCAGTGTGAAGGTACTGGTCATCTCTACGTTCCGGGCAACCTAGGCTTCACTCTAGGGCGTTGCTCCACCAGATCGAATAGTTAGGGCCTAAGAAGTCAACGCCAGAAGCATAAAATACAATGTAAATACAACAGTTTTTCCATCGTATAAAACGAATAATTGCATCCAGTGTGAAAGTTATGGTCATTTCTACGTTACAGGCAACCTAGGCTTCACTGTAGGGTATTGCTCTACCAAATCGAACAGATAGGGCCTTAGCAGTCTACGCCCGGAGCATAAAATACAATAAAAATACAACAGTTTTTCCATCGTATAAAATGAGTAATTGCCATCAGTGTGAAGGTAATGGACATTTCTGCGTTCCGTTCAACCTAGGATTCACTCTAGGGCGTTGCTGCACCAGATCGAATAATTAGGGCCTGGGAAGTCAACGCCCGAAGCATATAATACAATAAAAATACAACAGTTTTTCCTTCGTATAACAGGAATAACAGCAACCAGTGTGATGGTAATGGTCATTTCTACGTTCCGGGCACCCTAGGCTCCACTCTAGGGCGTTGTTCCACCAGATCCAATAGTAAGGGCCTTAGAAGTCAACGCCCGAAGCATAAAATACAAAAGAAATTCAACTGTTTTTCCATCGTATAAAGCGAATAATTGCAACCAGTTTGAAAGTTATGGTCATTTCTACGTTCCGGGTAACTTAGGCTTGACTCTAGGGCGTTCCTCCACCAGATCGAATAGTTAGGGCCTATGAAGTCAACGCCAGAAGCATAAAATACAAAATAAATTCAACAGTTTTTCCATCGTATAATTCGAATAATTGGAACCAGTGTTAAAGTTATGGCCATTTCTACGTTCCGGCCATCCTAGATATAACTCTGAGGCGTTGCTCCACCAGATCGAATAGTTAGGGCCTAGGAAGTCAACACCAGGTGCATGAAATACAATAAGAATACAACAGCTTTTCCATCATATAACAGGAATAACTGCAACCAGTGTGAAGGTAATGGTCATTTCTACGTTCCGGGCAACCTAGGCTTCACTCTAGGGCGTTGCTCCACCAGATCGAATGGTCAGGGCCTAAGAAGTCAACGCCAGGAGCATAAAATACAGTGTAAATACAACAGTTTTTCCATCGTATAAAACGAATAATTGCACCCAGTGTGAAAGTTATGGTCATTTCTACGTTCCGGTCAACCTAGGCTTCACTCTAGGGCGTTGCTCCAACAGATAGAATCGTTAGGGACTTACATGTCAACGCCCGAAGCATAAAATACAATGAAAATGCAACGGTTTTTCCATCGTATAACACGAATAATGGCGAGCCGTGTGAAAGTGATAGCCATTTCTACGTTCCAGGCAACGTAGGCTTCACAGTAGGGTGTTGCTCTACCAAATCGAATAGATGGGGCCTTAGAAGCCTACGCCCGGAGCATAAAATACAATAAAAATACAACAGTCTTTCCATCGTATAGAATGAGTAATTGCCATCAGTGTGAATGTGATGGTCATCTCTGCGTTCCGTTCAACCTAGGATTCACTCTAGGGCGTTGCTGCATCAGAGCGAATAGTTAGGGCCTGAGAAGTCAACGCCCGAAGCATATAATACAATAAAAATACAATAGTTTTTCCATCGTCTAAAATGGATAATTGCTATCAGTGTGAACGTACTGGTCATTTCTACGTTCCGGGCAACCTAGGCTCCACTCTAGGGCGTTGTTCCACCAGATCCAATAGTAAGGGCCTTAGAAGTCAACGCCCGAAGCATAAAATACAAAAGAAATTCAACTGTTTTTCCATCGTATAAAACGAATAATTGCAACCAGTTTGAAAGTTATGGTCATTTCTACGTTCCGGGTAACTTAGGCTTGACTCTAGGGCGTTCCTCCACCAGATCGAATAGTTAGGGCCTAAGAAGTCAACGCCAGAAGCATAAAATACAAAATAAATTCAACAGTTTTTCCATCGTATTATTCGAATAATTGGAACCAGTGTTAAAGTTATGGCCATTTCTACGTTCCGGCCATCCTAGATATAACTCTGAGGCGTTGCTCCACCAGATCGAATAGTTAGGGCCTAGGAAGTCAACACCAGGTGCATAAAATACAATAAGAATACAACAGCTTTTCCATCATATAACAGGAATAACTGCAACCAGTGTGAAGGTAATGGTCATTTCTACGTTCCGGGCAACCTAGGCTTCACTCTGGGGCGTTGCTCCACCAGATCGAATAGTTAGGGCCTAAGAAGTCAACGCCAGAAGCATAAAATACAATAAAAATACAACAGTCTTTCCATCGTATAGAATGAGTAATTGCCATCAGTGTGAATGTGATGGTCATCTCTGCGTTCCGTTCAACCTAGGATTCCTATGCCAGGAGCATAAAATACAGTGTAAATACAACAGTTTTTCCATCGTATAAAACGAATAATTGCATCCAGTGTGAAAGTTATGGTCATTTCTACGTTCCAGGCAACCTAGGCTTCACTGTAGGGTGTTGCTGTACCAAATCGAATAGTTAGGGCCTTAGAAGTCAACGCCCGAAGCATAAAATACAATAAAAATACAATAGTTTTTCCATCGTATAAAATGGATAATTGCAATCAGTGTGAAGGTACTGGTCATCTCTACGTTCCGGGCAACCTAGGCTTCACTCTAGGGCGTTACTCCACCAGATCGAATAGTTAGGGCCTAGGAAGTCAACACCAGGTGCATAACATACAATAAGAATACAACAGTTTTTCCATCATATAACAGGAATAACTGCAACCAGTGTGAAGGTAATGATCATTTCTACGTTCCGGGCAACCTAGCCTTCACTCTAGGGCGTTGCTCCACCAGATCGAATAGTTAGGGACTAAGAAGTCAACGCCAGAAGCATAAAATACAATGCAAATACAACAGTTCTTGCATCGTATAATATGAATAATTGCAAACAGTGAGAAAGTAATGGTCATTTCTACGTTCCGTGCAGCCTAGGCTTCACTCTAGGGCGTTTGTCCACCAGATCGAATAGTTAGGGCCTAAGAAGTCAACGCCAGAAGCATAAAATACAATGTAAATACAACAGTTTTTCCATCGTATAAAACGAATAATTGCATCCAGTGTGAATGTTATGGTCAGTTCTACGTTCCGGTCAACCCAGGCTTCACTCTAGGGCGTTGCTCCACCAGATCGAATAGTTACGGCCTTAGATGTCAACGCCCGAAGCATAAAATGCAATTATAGCATAAAATGAAAATGCAACGGTTTTTCCATCGTATGACACGAATAATTGCGACCCGTGCGAAAGTGATAGCCATTTCTACGTTCCCGGCAACCTAGGCTTCACTGTAGGGTGTTGCTCTACCAAATCGAATAGATAGGGCCTTAGAAGTCTACGCCCGGAGCATAGAATACAATAAAAATACAACAGTTTTTCCATCGTATAAAACGAATAATTGCATCCAGTGTGAAAGTTATGGTCATTTCTACGTTACAGGCAACCTAGGCTTCACTGTAGGGTATTGCTCTGCCAAATCGAATAGATAGGGCCTTAGCAGTCTACGCCCGGAGCATAAAATACAATAAAAATACAACAGTTTTTCCATCGTATAAAATGAGTAATTGCCATCAGTGTGAAGGTAATGGACATTTCTGCGTTCCGATCAACCTAGGATTCACTCTAGGGCGTTGCTGCACCAGATCGAATAGTTAGGGCCTGGGAAGTCAACGCCCGAAGCATATAATACAATAAAAATACAACAGTTTTTCCATCGTATAACAGGAATAACAGCAACCAGTGTGATGGTAATGGTCATTTCTACGTTCCGGGCACCCTAGGCCCCACTCTAGGGCGTTGTTCCACCAGATCCAATAGTAAGGGCCTTAGAAGTCAACGCCCGAAGCATAAAATAGAAAATATGTACAACAGTCTTTCCATCGTATAAAACGAATAATTGCAACCAGTGGGAAAGTTATGGTCATTTCTACGTTCCGGGCAACCTAGCCTTCGCTCTAGGGCGTTGCTCCACCAGATCGAATAGTTAGGGCCTAAGAAGTCAACGCCAGAAGCATAAAATACAATAAAAATACAACAGTCTTTCCATCGTATAGAATGAGTAATTGCCATCAGTGTGAATGTGATGGTCATCTCTGCGTTCCGTTCAACCTAGGATTCACTCTAGGGCGTTGCTGCATCAGAGCGAATAGTTAGGGCCTGAGAAGTCAACGCCCGAAGCATATAATACAATAAAAATACAACAGTTTTTCCATCGTATAACAGGAGTAACTGCAACCAGTGTCAAGGTAATGGTCATTTCTACGTTCCGGGCAACCTAGGCTTCACTGTAGGGTATTGCTCTGCCAAATCGAATAGATAGGGCCTTAGCAGTCTACGCCCGGAGCATAAAATACAATAAAAATACAACAGTTTTTCCATCGTATAAAATGAGTAATTGCCATCAGTGTGAAGGTAATGGACATTTCTGCGTTCCGATCAACCTAGGATTCACTCTAGGGCGTTGCTGCACCAGATCGAATAGTTAGGGCCTGGGAAGTCAACGCCCGAAGCATATAATACAATAAAAATACAACAGTTTTTCCATCGTATAACAGGAATAACAGCAACCAGTGTGATGGTAATGGTCATTTCTACGTTCCGGGCACCCTAGGCCCCACTCTAGGGCGTTGTTCCACCAGATCCAATAGTAAGGGCCTTAGAAGTCAACGCCCGAAGCATAAAATAGAAAATATGTACAACAGTCTTTCCATCGTATAAAACGAATAATTGCAACCAGTGGGAAAGTTATGGTCATTTCTACGTTCCTGGCAACCTAGGCTTGACTCTAGGGCGTTGCTCCACCAGATCGAATAGTTAGGGCCTTAGAAGTCAACGCCCGAAGCATAAAATACAATAAAAATACAATAGTTTTTCCATCGTCTAAAATGGATAATTGCTATCAGTGTGAAGGTAATGGTCATTTCTACGTTCCGTGCAACCTAGGCTTCACACTAGGGCGTTTGTCCACCAGATCGAATTGTTCGGGCCTAAGAAGTCAACGCGAGAAGCATAGAATACAATAAAAATACAACAGTTCTTCCATCGTATAACAGGAATAATTGCAACCAGTGTGAAGCTAATGGTCATTCCCACGTTCCGGGCAACCTAGGCTTCACTCTAGGGCGTTGGCCCACCAGATCGAATAGCTAGGGCCTATGAAGTCAACGCCAGAAGCATAAAATACAAAAGAAATTCAACAGTTTTTCCATCGTATAAAACGAATAATTGCAACCAGTGTGAAAGTTATGGTCATTTCTACGTTCCTGGCAACCTAGGCTTGACTCTAGGGCGTTGCTCCACCAGATCGAATAGTTAGGGCCTTAGAAGTCAACGCCCGAAGCATAAAATACAATAAAGATACAACAGTTTTTGCATCGTATAATATGAATAATTGCAAACAGTGTGAAAGTAATGGTCACTTCTACGTTCCGGGCAACCTAGGTTTCACTCTAGGGCGTTGGCCCACCAGATCGAATAGTTAGGGCCTATGAAGTCAACGCCAGAAGCATAAAATACAAAATAAATACAACAATTTTTCCATCGTATAAAACGAATAATTGCAACCAGTGTGAAAGTTATGGACATTTCTACGTTCCTGGCAACCTAGGCTTGACCGTAGGTCGTTGCTCCACCAGATCGAATAGTTAGGGCCTTAGAAGTCAACGCCCGAAGCATAAAATACAATAAAAATACAATAGTTTTTCCGTCGTATAAAATGGATAATTGCAATCAGTGTGAAGGTAATGGTCATTTCTTCGTTCGGGGCAACCTAGGCTTCACTCTAGGGCGTTGCTCCACCAGATCGAATAGTTAGGGCCTAAGAAGTCAACGCCAGAAGCATAAAATACAATGCAAATACAACAGTTTTTGCATCGTATAATATGAATAATTGCAAACAGTGAGAAAGCAATGGTCATTTGTACGTTCCGTGCAGCCTAGGCTTCACTCTAGGGCGTTTGTTCACCAGGTCGAATAGTTAGGGCCTAAGAAGTCAACGCCGGAAGCATAAAATACAATGTAAATACAACAGTTTTTCCATCGTATAAAACGAATAATTGCATCCAGTGTGAAAGTTATGGTCAGTTATACGTTCCGGTCAACCTAGGCTTCACTCTAGTGCGTTGCTCCACCAGATAGAGTCGTTAGGGCCTTAGATGTCAACGCCCGAAGCATAAAATACAATGAAAATGCAACGGTTTTTCCATCGTATGACACGAATAATTGCAACCCGTGTGAAAGTGATAGCCATTTCTACGTTCCAGGCAACCTAGGCTTCACTGTAGGGTGTTGCTGTACCGAATCGAATAGTTAGGGCCTTAGAAGTCAACGCCCGAATCATAAAATACAATAAAAATACATTAGTTTTTCCATCGTATAAAATGGATAATTGCAATCAGTGTGAAGGTACTGGTCATCTCTACGTTCCGGGCAACCTAGGCTTCACTCTAGGGCGTTGCTCCACCAGATCGAATAGTTAGGGCCTAGGAAGTCAACACCAGGTGCATAACATACAATAAGAATACAACAGTTTTTCCATCACATAACAGGAATAACTGCAACCAGTGTGAAGGTAATGATCATTTCTACGTTCCGGGCAACCTAGCCTTCACTCTAGGGCGTTGCTCCACCAGATCGAATAGTTAGGGACTAAGAAGTCAACGCCAGAAGCATAAAATACAATGCAAATACAACAGTTCTTGCATCGTATAATATGAATAATTGCAAACAGTGAGAAAGTAATGGTCATTTCTACGTTCCGTGCAGCCTAGGCTTCACTCTAGGGCGTTTGTCCACCAGATCGAATAGTTAGGGCCTAAGAAGTCAACGCCAGAAGCATAAAATACAATGTAAATACAACAGTTTTTCCATCGTATAAAACGAATAATTGCATCCAGTGTGAAAGTTATGGTCAGTTCTACGTTCCGGTCAACCTAGGCTTCACTCTAGGGCGTTGCTCCACCAGATCGAATAGTTAGGGCCTTAGATGTCAACGCCCGAAGCATAAAATACAATGAAAATGCAACGGTTTTTCCATCGTATGACACGAATAATTGCGACCCGTGCGAAAGTGATAGCCATTTCTACGTTCCCGGCAACCTAGGCTTCACTGTAGGGTGTTGCTCTACCAAATCGAATAGATAGGGCCTTAGAAGTCTACGCCCGGAGCATAAAATACAATAAAAATACAACAGTTTTTCCATCGTATAAAACGAATAATTGCATCCAGTGTGAAAGTTATGGTCATTTCTACGTTACAGGCAACCTAGGCTTCACTGTAGGGTATTGCTCTACCAAATCGAATAGATAGGGCCTTAGCAGTCTACGCCCGGAGCATAAAATACAATAAAAATACAACAGTTTTTCCATCGTATAAAATGAGTAATTGCCATCAGTGTGAAGGTAATGGACATTTCTGCGTTCCGTTCAACCTAGGCTTCGCTCTAGGGCGTTGCTCCACCAGATCGAATGGTCAGGGCCTAAGAAGTCAACGCCGGAAGCATAAAATACAATAAAAATACAACAGTCTTTCCATCGTATAACAGGAATAATTGTAACCAGTATGAAGGTAATGGTCATTTCTACGTTCCGCGCAACGTAGGCTTCACTCTAGGGCGTTGCTCCACCAGATCGAATAGTTAGGACCTTAGAAATCAACGCCAGAAGCATAAAATACAAAATAAATACAACAGTCTTTCCATCGTATAACAGGAATAATTGTAACCAGTATGAAGGTAATGGTCATTTCTACGTTCCGCGCAACGTAGGATTCACTCTAGGGCGTTGCTCCACCAGATCGAATAGTTAGGACCTTAGAAATCAACGCCAGAAGCATAAAATACAAAATAAATACAACAGTCTTTCCATCGTATAAAACGAATAATTGCAACCAGTGTGAAAGTAATGGTCATATCTACGATCCGGGCAACGTAGGCTTGACTCTAGGGCGTTGCTCCACGAGATCGAATAGCTAGGAGCTTAGAAGTCAACGCCAGAAGCGTAAAATACAATAAAAACACAACAGGTTTTCCATCGTATAGCATGAATAATTGCAACCAGTGTGAAAGTGATGGTCATTCCTACGTTTCGGGCAACCGAGGCTTCACTCTAGGGCGTTGCTCCACCAGATCGAATAGCCACGGCCTTAGAAGTCAACTCCAGAAGCGTAAAATACAATAAAGATACAACAGTTTTTCCTCCGTATAACAGGAATAATTGCAACCACAGTGAAGGTGATGGTCGTTTCTACGTTGCGGGCAACCTAGGCTTCACTCTAGGGCATCGGTCCACCACATCGAATAGCTACGGCCTAAGAAGTCAACGCCAGAAGCATAAAATACAATAAAAGTGCAACAGCTTTTCCATCGCATTGCTTGAATAATTGCAACGAGAGTGAATGTAATGGTCATTTATACGATTCGGGCAGCATAGGCTTCACTCTTGGTCGTTGCCCCACCAGATCGAAAAGTTAGGGCCTAAGAAGTCAACGCCAGAAGCATAACAAACAATAAAAATCCAACAGTTTGACCATGGTATAACAGTAATAATTGCAACCAGTGTCAAAGTGATGGTCATTTCTACGTTCCGTGCAACCTAGGCTTCACTCTGGGGCGTTGCTCCACCAGATCCAATAGTTAGGGCCAAAGAAGTCAACGCCAGAAGCATAAAATAAAATAGAAATACAACAGTTTTTCCATCGTATAAAACGAATAATTGGAACCAGTGTGAAAGTAATGGTCATTTCTACGTTCCGGGCAACCTAGATTTCGCTCTAGGGCGTTGCTCCACCACGTCGAATGGTTAGGGCCTTAGAAGTCAACGCCAGAAGCATAAAATACAATATAAATACAACAGTTTTTCCATTGTATAAAATGAATAATTGCAAACAGTGTGAAAGTAATGGTCATTTCGACGTTCCGGGCAACCTAGGCTTGACTCTAGGGCGTTGCTCCACGAGATCGAATAGCTCGGACCTTAACAAGTCAACGACAGAAGCATAAAATACAATAAAAATACAACAGTTTTTCCATGGTATAGCATGAATAATTGCAACCAGTGTGAAAGTAATGGTCTTTTCTAGGTTCCGGACGACCTAGGCTTCACTCTAGGGCGTTCTTCCATCAGATCGAATAGTTAGCGCCTAAGAAGTCGACGCCAGAAGAATAAAATACCATATAAGTACAGCAGTTTTTCCATCGTATAAAACGAATAATAGCAACCAGTGTGAAAGTTATGGTCATTTCTACTTTCCGGCAACGTAGGCTCCACTCTTGGACGTTGCTCCACGAGATCGGATAGTTAGGGCCTTAGGAGTCAACGCCAGAAGAATAAAATGCAATATAAATACAATAGTTTTTCCACCGTATAAAAAGAATAATTGCAACCAGTGTGAAAGTAATGGTCATTTCTACGTTCCGGTCGACCTAGGCTTCACTCTGGGGCGTTGGTCCACCAGATCGAATAGTTAGGGCCTAAGAAGTCAACGCCAGAGGCATAATATACAAAATAAATACAATAGTTTTTCCATCGTCTAAAACGAATAATGGCACGAGTGTGAAAGGTATGGTCATTTCTACGTTCAGGGCGACCTAGGTTTCACTCTAGGGCGTTGCTCCACCAGATCGAATAGCTAGGGCCTTAGAAGTCAACGCCAGAAGCATAAAATGCAATAAAAATACAAAATTCTTTCCATCGTATAGCATGAATAATTGCAACCAGTGTGAAAGTAATGATCATTTCTACGTTCCGTGCAACCTAGGCTTCACTCTGGGGCGTTGCTCCACCAGATCCAATAGTTAGGGCCAAAGAAGTCAACGCCAGAAGCATAAAATAAACTAGAAATACAACAGTTTTTCCATCGTATAAAACGAATAATTGCAACCAGTGTGAAAGTAATGGTCATTTCTACGTTCCGGGCAACCTAGGCTTCACTCTAGGGCGTTGCTCCACCAGGTCGAATGGTTAGGGCCTTAGAAAACAACGCCGGACGCATAAAATACAATAAAAATACAACAGCTTTTCAATCGTATAAAAGGTATAATTGCAACCAATGTGAAAGTAATGGTCACTTCTACGTTCGGGGCAACATAGGCTTCACTCTTGGACGTTGCCCCACCAGATCGAAAAGTTAGGGCCTAAGAAGTCCACGCCAGAAGCATAAAATAAATAAAATTACAACAGTTTTTCCATCGTATAACAGGAATAATTGCAACCAGTGTGAAAGTGATGGTCATTTCTACGTTCTGGGCAACCTATTCATCACTCTGGTGCGTTGGTCTACCAGATCCAATAGTTAGGGCCTAAGAAGCCAACGCCAGGAGCATCAAATACAAATTAAGTACAACAGTTTTTCCATCGTAAAACAGGAATAATTGCAACCAGTGTGAAAGAAATGGTCATTTCTACGTTCCGGGCAACCTAGGCTTCACTTTAGGGCGTTGCTCCACCAGGTCGAATAGTTAGGGCCTAAGAAATCAACGCCAGAAGCATAAAATAAAATAAAATTACAACAGTTTTTCCATCGTATGACTGGAATAATTGCAACCAGTGTGAAAGTGATGGTCATTTCTACGTTCCGGACAACCTAGGCATCACTCTAGGGCGCTGCTCCACCAGATCCAATAGCTAGGGCCTAAGAAGCCGACGCCAGGAGCATCGAATACAAAATAAATACAACAGTTTTTCCATCGTAAAACAGGAATAATTGCAACCAGTGTGAAAGTAATGGTCATTTCTACGTTCCGGGCAACATAGGCTTCACTCTTGGACGTTGCTCCATGAGATCGAATAGCTAGGACCTTAGAAGTCAACGCCAGACGCATAAAATACAATAAAAATACAACAGCTTTTCCATCGTATAAAAGGTATAATTGCAACCAATGTGAAAGTAATTGTCACTTCTACGTTCCAGGCAACATAGGCTTCACTCTTGGACGTTACCCACCAGATCGAAAAGTTAGGGCCTAAGAAGTCAACGCTAGAAGCATAAAATAAAATAAAATTGCAACAGTTTTTCCTTCGTATAACAGGAGTAACTGCAACCAGTGATCAAGTGATGGTCATTTTTACGTTCCGTGCAACCTAGGCTTCACTCTGGGGCGTTGCGCCACCAGATCCAATAGTTAGGGCCTAGAAGTCAACGCCAGAAGCATAAAATACAATAAAAATCCAACAGTTTGTCCATCGTATAAAATGAACAATTGCAAACAGTGTGAAAGTAATGGTCATTTCTACGTTCCGGGCAACCTAGGCTTCACTCTAGGGCCGTGCTCCACCAGGTCGAATAGTTACGGCCTTTGAAAACAACGCCAGACGCTTAAAATACAATAAAGTTACTACAGTTTTTCGATCGTATAACAGGAATAATTGCAACCAGTGTGAAAGTGATGGTCATTTCTACGTTCGGGGCAACCTATTCATCACTCTAGGGCGTTGGTCTACCGGATACAATAGTTAGGGCCTAAGAAGCCAACGCCAGGAGCATCAAATACAAAATAAATACAACAGTTTTTCCATCGTAAAACAGGAATAATTGCAACCAGTGTGAAAGAAATGGTCATTTCTACGTTCCGGGCAACATAGGCTTCACTCTTGGACGTTGCTCCAAGAGATCGAATAGCTAGGACCTTAGAAGTCAACTACAGAAGCATAGAATACAATATAAATACAACTGTCTTTCCATTGTATAAAATGAATAATTGCAAACAGTGTGAAAGAAATGGTCATTTCTACGTTCCGGGCAACCTAGGCTTCACTCTAGGCCGGTGCTCCACCAGGTCGAATAGTTAGGGCCTTTGAAAACAACGCCAGACGCTTAAAATACAATAAAATTACAACAGTTTTTCCATCGTATAACAGGAATAATTGCAACCAGTGTCAAAGTGATGGTCATTTCTACGTTCCGTGCAACCTAGGCTCCACTCTGGGGCGTTGCTCCACCAGATCCAATAGTTAGGGCCAAAGAAGTAAACGTCAGAAGCATAAAATAAAATAGAAATACAGCAGTTTTTCCATCGTATAAAACGAATAATTGCAACCAGTGTGAAAGTAATGGTCATTTCTACGTTCCAGGCAACCTAGGTTTCGCCCTAGGGCGTTTCTCCACCACGTCGAATGGTTAGGGCCATAGAAGTCAACGCCAGAAGCATAAAATACAATATAAATACAACAGTTTTTCCATTGTATAAAATGAATAATTGCAAACAGTGTGAAAGTAATGGTCATTTCTACGTTCCAGGCAACATAATCTTCACTCTTGGACGTTGCTCCATGAGATCAAATAGCTAGGACCTTAGAAGTCAACGCCAGAAGCATAGAATACAATATAAATACAACAGTCTTTCCATTGTATTAAATGAATAATTGCAAACAGTGTGAAGGTAATGGTCATTTCTACGTTCCAGGCAACCTAGGCTTCACTCTAGGGCGTCGCTCCACCAGGTCGAATAGTTAGGGCCTTAGAAAACAACGCCAGACGCTTAAAATACAAGAAAATTACAACAGTTTTTCCATCGTATAAGAGGAATAAATGCAACCAGTGTGAATGTAATGGTCATTTCTACGTTCCGGGCTACCTAGGTTTCGCTCTAGGGCGTTGCCTCAGCACGTCGAATGGTTAGGGCCTTAGAAGTCAACGCCAGAAGCATAAAATACAATATAAATACAACAGTTTTTCCATTGTATAAAAAGAATAGTTGCAAACAGTGTGAAAGTAATGGTCATTTCTACGTTCCGGCAACGTAGGCTTCACTCTTGGACGTTGACCCACCAGATCGAAAAGTTAGGGCCTAAGAAGTCAACGCTAGAAGCATAAAATAAAATAAAATTGCAACAGTTTTTCCTTCGTATAACAGGAGTAACTGCAACCAGTGAGAAAGTGATGGTCATCTTTACGTTCCGTGCAACCTAGGCTTCACTCTGGGGCGTTGCGCCACCAGATCCAATAGTTAGGGCCTAAGAAGTCAACGCCAGAAGCATAAAATACAATAAAAATCCAACAGTTTGTCCATCGTATAAAATGAATAATTGCAAACAGTGTGAAAGTAATGGTCATTTCTACGTTCCGGGCAACCTAGGCTTCACTCTAGGGCCGTGCTCCACCAGGTCGAATAGTTACGGCCTTTGAAAACAACGCCAGACGCTTAAAATACAATAAAGTTACTACAGTTTTTCGATCGTATAACAGGAATAATTGCAACCAGTGTGAAAGTGATGGTCATTTCTACGTTCGGGGCAACCTATTCATCACTCTACGGCGTTGGTCTACCGGATCCAATAGTTAGGGCCTAAGAAGCCAACGCCAGGAGCATCAAATACAAAATAAATACAAAAGTTTTTCCATCGTAAAACAGGAATAATTGCAACCAGTATGAATGTTATCGTCATTTCTACGTTCCGGGCAACCTAGGCTTCACTCTAGGGCGTTGGTCCACCAGATCGAATGGCTAGGGACTTAGAAGTCAACTCCAGAAGCATAAAATACAATATAAATACAACAGCTTTTCCATCGCATAAAACGAATGATTGCAAACATTGTGCAAGTTATGGTCATTTCTACTTTCCGGGCAACCTGGGCTTAACTCCAGGACGTTGCTCCACCAGATCGAATAGTTAGGGACTGTGAATACAACGCCAGAAGCATAAAATACAATAAAAATGCAACAGTTTTTCTATCGAATAACAGGAAAGCTGCAACCAGTGTGAAAATACTGGTCATTTCTATGTTCCGGGTAACCTAGGCTTCACTCTAGGGCGTTGCTCCACCAGATCGAATAGTTAGGGACTTTGAATACAACGCCAGAAGCATAAAATACAATAAAGATGCACCAGTTTTTGCATCGAATAACAGGAAAGCTGTAACCAGTGTGAAAGTACTGGTCATTTCTATGTCGTGGGTAACCTAGGCTCCACTCTAGGGCGTTGCTCCACCAGATCGAATAGCTAGGGACGTAGAATTCAACGCCAGAAGAATAAAATACAACATAAGTACAACAGTTTTACCATCGTATAAAATGGATAATCGCAAACAGTGCGAAGGTAATGGTCATTTCCACGTTCCGGGCAACCTAGGCTTCACTCTAGGGCGTTGCTCCACGAGATCGAATAGTTAGGGCATAAGAAGTCAACGCGAGAAGCATAAAATACAATATAAGTACAACAGTTTTTCCCTTGTATAACATGAATAATTGCAACCAGTGTGAAAGCTATGGTCATTTCTACGTTCCGGGAAACCTAGGCTTCACTCTATGGCGTTGCTCCACCACATCGAATAGTTAGGGTCTTAGAAGTCAATGCTAGAAGAATAAAATACAATATAAATACAACAGTTTTTCCACTCTATAATATGAATAATTGCAAACAGTGTAGGAGTAACGGTCATTTCAACGTTCCGGGCAACCTAGGTTTCGCTCTAGGGCGTTGCACCACCAGATCGAATAGTTAGGGCCTAAGAAGTCAACGCCAGAAGCATAAAATACAATATAAATACACCAGTTTTTCCCTTGTATAACAGGAACAACTGCAACCAGTGTGAAAGCTATGGTCACTTCTGCGGTCCGGGCAACCTAGGCTTAACTGTAGGGCGTTGCTCCACCAGATCGAATAGATAGGGCCTTAGAAGTCAACGCCCGAATCATGAAATACACAATAAATAGAACAGTTTTTCCATTGTATAGAACGAGTAATTGCAACCAGTGTTAAAGTTATGGTCATTTCTACGTTCCGGGCAACCTTGGCAAAACTCCAGGGCGTTGCTCCACCAGATCGAATATTTAGGGACTTTGAATACAACGCAAGAAGCATAAAATACAATAAAAATGCAACAGTTTTTCCATTGTATAACATGAATAACTGCAACCAGTGTGAAAGTACTTGTCTTTTCTACGTTCCGGGTAACCTAGGCTTCACTCTAGGGCGTTGCTCCACCAGATCGAATAGCTAGGGACTTAGAATTCAACGCCTGAAGATTAAAATACAACATAAGTACAACAGTTTTACCTTCGTATAAAAGGAATAATCGCAAACTGTGTGAAGGTAATGGTCATTTCTACGTTCCAGGCAACCTAGGCTTCACTCTAGGGCGTTGCTCCACCAGAACGAATAGTTAGGGCCTAAGAAGTCAACGCCAGAAGCATAAAATACAATTTAAATACAACAGTTTTTCCCTTGTATAACAGGAATAATTGCAACCAGTGTGAAAGCTATGGTCATTTCTACGTTCCGGGCAACCTAGGCTTCACTCTAGGGCGTTGCTCCACCACATCGAATAGTTAGGGCCTTACAAGTCAATGCCAGAAGCATAAAATACAATATAAATACAACAGTTTTTCCGCTGTATAATATGAATAATTGCATACAGTGTGGAAGTAATGGTCATGTCTACGTTCCGGGCAACCTAGGCTTGACTCTAGGGTGTTGCTCCACCACATCGAATAGCTACGGCCTTAGAAGTCAACGCCTGAAGCATAAAATATAATATAAATACAACAGTTTTTCCATCGTATAACAGGAATAATTGCAACCAGAGTGAAGGTGATGGTCATTTCTACGTTCCGGGCAACCTAGGCTTCACTCTAGGGCGTTGGTCCACCAGATCGAATGGCTAGGGACTTAGAAGTCAACGCCAGAAGCATAAAATAAAATAAAAATACAACAGTTTTTCCGTCTTATTAAACGAATAATTGCAACCAGTATGAATGTTATGGTCATTTCTACGTTCCGGGCAACCTAGGCTTCACTCTAGGGCGTTGGTCCACCAGGTCGAATGGCTAGGGACTTAGAATTCAACTCCAGAAGCATAAAATACAATATAAATACAACAGCTTTTCCATCGCTTAAAACGAATGATTGCAAACATTGTGAAAGTTATGGTCATTTCTACTTTCCGGGCAACATAGGCTTAACTCCAGGACGTTGCTCCACCAGATCGAATAGGTAGGGACTTTGTATACAACGCCAGAAGCATAAAATACAATAAAAATGCAATAGCTTTTCCATCGTATAACAGGAAAGCTGCAACCAGTGTGAAAGTACTGGTCATTTCTATGTTCCGGGTAACCTAGGCTTCACTCTAGGGCGTTGCTCTACCAGATCGAATAGTTAGGGACTTTGAATACAACGCCAGAAGCATAAAATACAATAAAAATGCACCAGTTTTTCCATTGTATAACAGGAATAACTGCAACCAGTGTGAAAGTACTGGTCATTTCTACGTTCCGGGCAACCTAGGCTTGACTCTAGGGCGCTGCTCCACCACATCGAATAGTTAGGGTCTTAGAAGTCAATGCCAGAAGCATAAAATACAATATAAATACAACAGTTTTTCCACTGTATAATATGAATAATTGCAAACAGTGTGGGAGTAATGGTCATTTTAACGTTCCGGGCAACCTAGATTTCGCTCTAGGGCGTTGCTCCACCAGATCGAATAGCTAGGGACTTAGAAGTCAACGCCAGAAGCATAAAATACAATAAAAATACAACAGTTTTTCCATCGTATAAAAGAAATAATAGCAACCAGTGTGAAAGTACTGGTCATTTCTACATTCCGGGCAACCTAGGCTTCACCCTAGGGCGTTGCTCCACCACATCGAATAGTTAGGGCCTTAGAAGACAATGCCAGAAGCATAAAATACAATATAAATACAACAGTTTTTCCACTGTATAACATGAATAATTGCAACCAGTGTGAAAGCTATGGTCATTTCTACGTTCCGGGCAACCTAGGCTTCACTCTAGGGCGTTGCTCCACCACATCGAATAGTTAGGGTCTTAGAAGTCAATGCCAGAAGCATAAAATACAATATAAATACAACAGTTTTTCCACTGCATAATGTGAATAATTGCAAACAGTGTGGGAGTAACGGTCATTTCAACGTTCCGGGCAACCTAGGTTTCGCTCTAGGGCGTTGCTCCACCACATCGAATAGTTAGGGTCTTAGAAGTCAATGCCAGAAGCATAAAATACAATATAAATACAACAGTTTTTCCACTGTATAATATGGATAATTGCAACCAGTATGAATGTTATGGTCATTTCTACGTTCCGGGCAACCTAGGCTTCAGTCTAGGGCGTTGGTCCACCAGATCGAATGGCTAGGGACTTAGAACTCAACTCCAGAAGCATAAAATACAATAAAAATGCAACAGTTTTTCCATTGTATAACAGGAATAACTGCAACCAGTGTGAAAGCACTGGTCATTTCTACGTTCCGGGTAACCTAGGCTTCACTCTGGGGCGTTGCTCCACCAGATCGAATAGTTAGGGCCTAAGAAGTCAACGCCAGAAGCATAAAATACAATTTAAATACAACAGTTTTTCCCTTGTATAACAGGAATAATTGCAACCAGTGTGAAAGCTATGGTCATTTCTACGTTCCGGGCAACCTAGGCTTCACTCTAGGGCGTTGCTCCACCACATCGAATAGTTAGGGCCTTACAAGTCAATGCCAGAAGCATAAAATACAATATAAATACAACAGTTTTTCCACTCTATAATATGAATAATTGCAAACAGTGTAGGAGTAACGGTCATTTCAACGTTCCGGGCAACCTAGGTTTCGCTCTAGGGCGTTGCACCACCAGATCGAATAGTTAGGGCCTAAGAAGTCAACGCCAGAAGCATAAAATACAATATAAATACACCAGTTTTTCCCTTGTATAACAGGAACAACTGCAACCAGTGTGAAAGCTATGGTCACTTCTGCGGTCCGGGCAACCTAGGCTTAACTGTAGGGCGTTGCTCCACCAGATCGAATAGATAGGGCCTTAGAAGTCAACGCCCGAATCATGAAATACACAATAAATAGAACAGTTTTTCCATTGTATAGAACGAGTAATTGCAACCAGTGTTAAAGTTATGGTCATTTCTACGTTCCGGGCAACCTTGGCAAAACTCCAGGGCGTTGCTCCACCAGATCGAATATTTAGGGACTTTGAATACAACGCAAGAAGCATAAAATACAATAAAAATGCAACAGTTTTTCCATTGTATAACATGAATAACTGCAACCAGTGTGAAAGTACTTGTCTTTTCTACGTTCCGGGTAACCTAGGCTTCACTCTAGGGCGTTGCTCCACCAGATCGAATAGCTAGGGACTTAGAATTCAACGCCTGAAGATTAAAATACAACATAAGTACAACAGTTTTACCTTCGTATAAAAGGAATAATCGCAAACTGTGTGAAGGTAATGGTCATTTCTACGTTCCAGGCAACCTAGGCTTCACTCTAGGGCGTTGCTCCACCAGAACGAATAGTTAGGGCCTAAGAAGTCAACGCCAGAAGCATAAAATACAATTTAAATACAACAGTTTTTCCCTTGTATAACAGGAATAATTGCAACCAGTGTGAAAGCTATGGTCATTTCTACGTTCCGGGCAACCTAGGCTTCACTCTAGGGCGTTGCTCCACCACATCGAATAGTTAGGGCCTTACAAGTCAATGCCAGAAGCATAAAATACAATATAAATACAACAGTTTTTCCGCTGTATAATATGAATAATTGCATACAGTGTGGAAGTAATGGTCATGTCTACGTTCCGGGCAACCTAGGCTTGACTCTAGGGTGTTGCTCCACCACATCGAATAGCTACGGCCTTAGAAGTCAACGCCTGAAGCATAAAATATAATATAAATACAACAGTTTTTCCATCGTATAACAGGAATAATTGCAACCAGAGTGAAGGTGATGGTCATTTCTACGTTCCGGGCAACCTAGGCTTCACTCTAGGGCGTTGGTCCACCAGATCGAATGGCTAGGGACTTAGAAGTCAACGCCAGAAGCATAAAATAAAATAAAAATACAACAGTTTTTCCGTCTTATTAAACGAATAATTGCAACCAGTATGAATGTTATGGTCATTTCTACGTTCCGGGCAACCTAGGCTTCACTCTAGGGCGTTGGTCCACCAGGTCGAATGGCTAGGGACTTAGAATTCAACTCCAGAAGCATAAAATACAATATAAATACAACAGCTTTTCCATCGCTTAAAACGAATGATTGCAAACATTGTGAAAGTTATGGTCATTTCTACTTTCCGGGCAACATAGGCTTAACTCCAGGACGTTGCTCCACCAGATCGAATAGGTAGGGACTTTGTATACAACGCCAGAAGCATAAAATACAATAAAAATGCAATAGCTTTTCCATCGTATAACAGGAAAGCTGCAACCAGTGTGAAAGTACTGGTCATTTCTATGTTCCGGGTAACCTAGGCTTCACTCTAGGGCGTTGCTCTACCAGATCGAATAGTTAGGGACTTTGAATACAACGCCAGAAGCATAAAATACAATAAAAATGCACCAGTTTTTCCATTGTATAACAGGAATAACTGCAACCAGTGTGAAAGTACTGGTCATTTCTACGTTCCGGGCAACCTAGGCTTGACTCTAGGGCGCTGCTCCACCACATCGAATAGTTAGGGTCTTAGAAGTCAATGCCAGAAGCATAAAATACAATATAAATACAACAGTTTTTCCACTGTATAATATGAATAATTGCAAACAGTGTGGGAGTAATGGTCATTTTAACGTTCCGGGCAACCTAGATTTCGCTCTAGGGCGTTGCTCCACCAGATCGAATAGCTAGGGACTTAGAAGTCAACGCCAGAAGCATAAAATACAATAAAAATACAACAGTTTTTCCATCGTATAAAAGAAATAATAGCAACCAGTGTGAAAGTACTGGTCATTTCTACATTCCGGGCAACCTAGGCTTCACCCTAGGGCGTTGCTCCACCACATCGAATAGTTAGGGCCTTAGAAGACAATGCCAGAAGCATAAAATACAATATAAATACAACAGTTTTTCCACTGTATAACATGAATAATTGCAACCAGTGTGAAAGCTATGGTCATTTCTACGTTCCGGGCAACCTAGGCTTCACTCTAGGGCGTTGCTCCACCACATCGAATAGTTAGGGTCTTAGAAGTCAATGCCAGAAGCATAAAATACAATATAAATACAACAGTTTTTCCACTGCATAATTTGAATAATTGCAAACAGTGTGGGAGTAACGGTCATTTCAACGTTCCGGGCAACCTAGGTTTCGCTCTAGGGCGTTGCTCCACCACATCGAATAGTTAGGGTCTTAGAAGTCAATGCCAGAAGCATAAAATACAATATAAATACAACAGTTTTTCCACTGTATAATATGGATAATTGCAACCAGTATGAATGTTATGGTCATTTCTACGTTCCGGGCAACCTAGGCTTCAGTCTAGGGCGTTGGTCCACCAGATCGAATGGCTAGGGACTTAGAACTCAACTCCAGAAGCATAAAATACAATAAAAATGCAACAGTTTTTCCATTGTATAACAGGAATAACTGCAACCAGTGTGAAAGCACTGGTCATTTCTACGTTCCGGGTAACCTAGGCTTCACTCTGGGGCGTTGCTCCACCAGATCGAATAGCTAGGGACTTAGAATTCAACGCCAGATGATTGAAATACAACATAAGTACAACAGTTTTACCTTCGTATAAAATGAATAATCGCAAACAGTGTGAAAGTTATGGCCATTTCTACTTTCCGGGCAACCTAGGCTTAACTCCAGGACGTTGTTCCACCAGATCGAATAGTTAGTGACTTTGAATACAACGCCAGAAGCATAAAATACAATAAAAATGCAACAGTTTTTCCATCGTATAACATGAAAGCTGCAACCAGTGTGAAAGTTATGGTCATTTCTACCTTCCGGGCAACCTAGGCTTAACTCCAGGACATTGTTCCACCAGATCGAATAGTTAGTTACTTTGAATACAACGCCAGAAGCATAAAATACAATAAAAATGCAACAGTTTTTCCATCGTATAACAGGAAAGCTGCAACCAGTGTGAAAGTACTGGTCATTTCTATGTTCCGGGTAACCTAGGCTTCGCTCTAGGGCGTTGCTCCACCAGATCGAATAGTTAGGGACTTTGAATACAACGCCAGAGGCATAAAATACAATATAAATACAACAGTTTTTCCACTGTATATTTGAATAATTGCAAACAGTGTGGGAGTAACGGTCATTTCAACGGTCCGGGCAACCTAGGTTTCGCTCTAGGGCGTTGCACCACCAGATCGAATAGTTAGGGCCTAAGAAGTCAACGCCAGAAGCATAAAATACAATATAAATACACCAGTTTTTCCCTTGTATAACAGGAACAACTGCAACCAGTGTGAAAGCTATGGTCACTTCTGCGGTCCGGGCAACCTAGGCTTAACTGTAGGGCGTTGCTCCACCAGATCGAATAGTTAGGGACTTTGAATACAACGCCAGAAGCATAAAATACAATAAAAATGCACCAGTTTTTCCATTGTATAACAGGAATAACTGCAACCAGTGTGAAAGTACTGGTCATTTCTACGTTCCGGGCAACCTAGGCTTCACTCTAGGGCGCTGCTCCACCACATCGAATAGTTAGGGTCTTAGAAGTCAATGCCGGAAGCATAAAATACAATATAAATACAACAGTTTTTCCACTGTATAATATGAATAATTGCAAACAGTGTGGGAGTAATGGTCATTTTAACGTTCCGGGCAACCTAGATTTCGCTCTAGGGCGTTGCTCCACCAGATCGAATAGCTAGGGACTTAGAAGTCAACGCCAGAAGCATAAAATACAATAAAAATACAACAGTTTTTCCATCGTATAAAAGAAATAATAGCAACCAGTGTGAAAGTACTGGTCATTTCTACATTCCGGGCAACCTAGGCTTCACCCTAGGGCGTTGCTCCACCACATCGAATAGTTAGGGCCTTAGAAGACAATGCCAGAAGCATAAAATACAATATAAATACAACAGTTTTTCCACTGTATAACATGAATAATTGCAACCAGTGTGAAAGTTATGGTCATTTCTACCTTCCGGGCAACCTAGGCTTAACTCCAGGACGTTGTTCCACCAGATCGAATAGTTAGTTACTTTGAATACAACGCCAGAAGCATAAAATACAATAAAAATGGAACAGTTTTTCCATCGTATAACAGGAAAGCTGCAACCAGTGTGAAAGTACTGGTCATTTCTATGTTCCGGGTAACCTAGGCTTCGCTCTAGGGCGTTGGTCCACCAGATCGAATGGCTAGGGACTTAGAATTCAACTCCAGAAGCATAAAATACAATATAAATACAACAGCTTTTCCATCGCATAAAACGAATGATTGCAAACATTGTGAAAGTTATGGTCATTTCTACTTTCCAGGCAACATAGGCTTAACTCCAGGACGTTGCTCCACCAGATCGAATAGGTAGGGACTTTGAATACAACGCCAGAAGCATAAAATACAATAAAAATGCAATAGTTTTTCCATCCTATAACAGGAAAGCTGCAACCAGTGTGAAAGTACTGGTCATTTCTATGTTCCGGGTAACCTAGGCTTCACTCTAGGGCGTTGCTCCACCAGATCGAATAGTTAGGGACTTTGAATACAACGCCAGAAGCATAAAATACAATAAAAATGCACCAGTTTTTCCATTGTATAACAGGAATAACTGCAACCAGTGTGAAAGTACTGGTCATTTCTACGTTCCGGGCAACCTAGGCTTCACTCTAGGGCGCTGCTCCACCACATCGAGTAGTTAGGGTCTTAGAAGTCAATGCCGGAAGCATAAAATACAATATAAATACAACAGTTTTTCCACTGTATAATATGAATAATTGCAAACAGTGTGGGAGTAATGGTCATTTTAACGTTCCGGGCAACCTAGATTTCGCTCTAGGGCGTTGCTCCACCAGATCGAATAGCTAGGGACTTAGAAGTCAACGCCAGAAGCATAAAATACAATAAAAATACAACAGTTTTTCCATCGTATAAAAGAAATAATAGCAACCAGTGTGAAAGTACTGGTCATTTCTACATTCCGGGCAACCTAGGCTTCACCCTAGGGCGTTGCTCCACCACATCGAATAGTTAGGGCCTTAGAAGACAATGCCAGAAGCATAAAATACAATATAAATACAACAGTTTTTCCACTGTATAACATGAATAATTGCAACCAGTGTGAAAGTTATGGTCATTTCTACCTTCCGGGCAACCTAGGCTTAACTCGAGGACGTTGTTCCACCAGATCGAATAGTTAGTTACTTTGAATACAACGCCAGAAGCATAAAATACAATAAAAATGCAACAGTTTTTCCATCGTATAACAGGAAAGCTGCAACCAGTGTGAAAGTACTGGTCATTTCTATGTTCCGGGTAACCTAGGCTTCGCTCTAGGGCGTTGCTCCACCAGATCGAATAGTTAGGGACTTTGAATACAACGTCAGAGGCATAAAATACAATAAAATTGTACCAGTTTTTCCCTTGTATAACATGAATAATTGCAACCAGTGTGAAAGTACTGGTCATTTCTATGTCCAGGGTAACCTAGGCCCCACTCTAGGGCGTCGCTCCACCAGATCGAATAGCTAGGGACGTAGAATTCAACGCCAGAAGAATAAAATACAACATAAGTACAACAGTTTTACCATCGTATAAAATGAATAATCGCAAACAGAGCGAAGGTAATGGTCATTTCCACGTTCCGGGCAACCTAGGCTTCACTCTAGGGCGCTGCTCCACCAGATCGAATAGTTAGGGCCTAAGAAGTCAACGCCAGAAGCATAAAATACAATATAAGTACAACAGTTTTTCCCTTGTATAACAGGAATAATTGCAACCAGTGTGAAAGCTATGGTCATTTCTATGTTCCGGGCAACCTAGGCTTCACTCTAGGTCGTTGCTCCACCACATCGAATAGTTAGAGCCTTAGAAGTCAATGCCTGAAGCATAAAATACAATATAAATACAACAGTTTGTCCACTGTATAATATGAATAATTGCAAACAGTGTGAAGGTGATGGCCATTTCTACGTTCCGGGCAACCCAGGCTCCACTCTAGGGCGTTGCTCCACCAGATCCAATAGTTAGGACCTAAGAAGTCAGCGCCAGAAGCATAAAATACAAAATAGATGCAACATTTTTCCCATCGTATATAATGTATATTTGCAAACAGTGTGAAAGTAAAGGTCATTTCTACGTTCCGGGCAACATAGGCATAACTGTAGGGCGTTGCTCCACCAGATCGCATATTTACTGACTTAGAATTGAACGCCAGAAGCATAAAATACAATAAAGATGCAACAGTTTTTCCGTCGAATAACAGGAATAACTGCAATCAGTGTGAAAGTACTGGTCATTTCTACGTTCCGGGCAACCTAGGCTTCACTCTAGGGCGTTGCTCCACCAGATCGAACAGCTGGGGACTTAGAATTCAACGCCAGAAGAATAAAATACAACCTAAGTACAACAGTTTTACCATCGTATAAGATGTATAATCGCAAACAGTGTGAAGGTAATGGTCATTTCTACGTTCCGGGCAACCTAGGCTTCACTCTAGGGCGTTGCTCCACCAAATCGAATAGTTAGGGCCTTAGAAGTCAACGCCCGAAGCATAAAATACAAAATAAGTAGAACAGTTTTTTCATCGTATAACAGGAATCGCTGCAACCAGTGTGAAAGTACTGGTCATTTCTACGTTCCGGGTAACCTAGGCTTCACTCTAGGGCGTTGTTCCACCAGATAGAATTGTTAGGGTCTAAGAAGTCAACGCCAGAAGCATAAAATACAAATCAAATACAACAGCTTTTCCATCGTATAAAACGAACAATTGCAACCAGTGTGAAAGTGATGGTCATTTCTACGTTCCGGGCAACGTAGGTTTCACTCTAGGGCGTTGTTCCACCAGATAGAATTGTTAGGGCCTAAGAAGTCAACGCCAGAAGCATAAAATACAAAACAAATAAAACAGTTTTTCCATCGTATAAAACGAATAATTGCAACCGGTGTGAAAGTTATGGTCATTTCTACGTTCCGTGCAACCTAGGCTTCACTCTAGGGCGTTGCTCCACCAGATCGAATAGCTAGGGCCTTAGAATTCAACGACAGAAAAATAAAATACAACTTAAGTACAACAGTTTTACCATCGTATAAAATGAATAATCGCAAACAGTGTGAAGGTAATGGTCACTTACACGTTCCGGGCAACCTAGGCTTCACTCTAGGCCGTTGTTCCACCAGATCGAATAGTTAGTTACTTTGAATACAACGCCAGAAGCATAAAATACAATAAAAATGCAACAGTTTTTCCATCGTATAACAGGAAAGCTGTAACCAGTGTGAAAGTACTGGTCATTTCTATGTTCCGGGTAACCTAGGCTTCGCTCTAGGGCGTTGGTCCACCAGATCGAATGGCTAGGGACTTAGAATTCAACTCCAGAAGCATAAAATACAATATAAATACAACAGCTTTTCCATCGCATAAAACGAATGATTGCAAACATTGTGAAAGTTATGGTCATTTCTACTTTCCAGGCAACATAGGCTTAACTCCAGGACGTTGTTCCACCAGATCGAATAGTTAGTTACTTTGAATACAACGCCAGAAGCATAAAATACAATAAAAATGCAACAGTTTTTCCATCGTATAACAGGAAAGCTGCAACCAGCGTGAAAGTACTGGTCATTTCTATGTTCCGGGTAACATAGGCTTCGCTCTAGGGCGTTGGTCCACCAGATCGAATGGCTAGGGACTTAGAATTCAACTCCAGAAGCATAAAATACAATATAAATACAACAGCTTTTCCATCGCATAAAACGAATGATTGCAAACATTGTGAAAGTTATGGTCATTTCTACTTTCCAGGCAACATAGGCTTAACTCCAGGACGTTGCTCCACCAGATCGAATAGGTAGGGACTTTGAATACAACGCCAGAAGCATAAAATACAATAAAAATGCAATAGTTTTTCCGTCGTATAACAGGAAAGCTGCAACCAGTGTGAAAGTACTGGTCATTTCTATGTTCCGGGTAACCTAGGCTTCACTCTAGGGCGTTGCTCCACCAGATCGAATAGTTAGGGACTTTGAATACAACGCCAGAAGCATAAAATACAATAAAAATGCACCAGTTTTTCCATTGTATAACAGGAATAACTGCAACCAGTGTGAAAGTACTGGTCATTTCTACGTTCCGGGCAACCTAGGCTTCACTCTAGGGCGCTGCTCCACCACATCGAATAGTTAGGGTCTTACAAGTCAATGCCGGAAGCATAAAATACAATATAAATACAACAGTTTTTCCACTGTATAATATGAATAACTGCAAACAGTGTGGAAGTAATGGTCATTTCTACGTTCCGGGCAACCTAGGCTTCACCCTAGGGCGTCGCTCCACCACATCGAATAGCTACGGTCTTAGAAGTCAACGCCTGAAGCATAATATACAAACCAAGTACAACAGTTTTACCATCGTATAAAATGAATAATCGCAAGCAGTGTGAAGGTAATGGCCATTACTACGTTCCGTGCATCCTAGGCTTCACTCTAGGGCGTTGCTCCACCGGACCGAATAGTTAGGGACTTACAAGTCAACGCCCGAAGCATAAAATACAAAATAAATAGAACAGCTTTTCCATTGTATAAGAGGAATAATTGCAAGCAGTGTGAAAGACATGGTCATTTCTACGTTCCGCGCAACCTGGGCTTCACCCCAGGGCGTTGCTCCACCAGATCCAATAGTTAGGACCTAAGAAGTCAGCGCCAGAAGCATAAAATACAATATAGATACAACAGTTTCTCCATGGTATAAGTGGAATAATTGCAACCAGTGTGAAAGTTTTAGTCATTTCTACGTTCCGGGCAACCTAGGCTTGACTGTAGTGTGTTGCTCCACCAGATCGAATAGTTAGCGCCAACGGAGTGAACGCCAGAAGCATAAAATACAATATAAATACAACAGTTCTTCATTCGTATTAACGAATAATTGCATCCGGTGTGAACGGGCAACCTAGGCTTCACTCTAGGGCGTTGCCCCACCAGATCGAATAGTAAGGGCCTAAGAAGTCAACGCCGGAAACATAAAATACAATATAAATACAACAGTTTTACATCGTGTAACAGGAATAATGGCAACCAGTGTGAAAGTACTGGTCATTTCTACGTTCCGGGCAACCTAGGCTTCACTCTAGGGCGTTGTTCCACCAGATCGAATAGTTAGGGCCTACGAAGTCAACGCCAGAAGAATAAAAGACAATATAAATACAACGGTTTTTCCATCGTATAAAATGGATAATTGCAAACAATGTGAAAGTTATGGTCATTTCTACGTTCCGGGTAACATAGGTTTCGCTCTGGGGCGTTGATCCACCAGATCGAATAGCTAGGGACTTTGTAGTCAACGGCAGAAGCAAAGAATACAATAAAAATGCAACAGTTTTTCCATTGTATAACAGGAATAATTGCTACCAGTGTGAAAGTAATGGTCATTTCTACGTTCCGCTCAACCTAGGCTTCACTCTAGGGCGTTGCTCCACCTGATCGAATGGTTAGGGCCTTAGAAGTCAACGCCCGAAGCATAAAATACAGTAAAGATACAACAGTTTTTCCATTGTATAAAACGAATAATTTCAGCCGGTGTGATGGTTATGGTCATTTCTACGTTCCGGGCAACCTAGGCTTCACTCTAGGGCGTTGCACCACCAGATCGAATAGTTAGGGCCTCAGAAGTCAACGCCCGAAGCATAAAATACAATGAAAATGCAACAGTTTTTCCAACGTATAACAGGAATAATTGCAACCAGTGTGAAAGTAATAGTCATTTCTACGTTCCGGGTAACCTAGGCTTGACTCTAGGGCGTTCCTCCACCAGATCGAATAGTTAGCGCCAACGGAGTGAACGCCAGAAGCATAAAATACAATATAAATACAACAGTTCTTCATTCGTATTAACGAATAATTGCATCCGGTGTGAACGGGCAACCTAGGCTTCACTCTAGGGCGTTGCCCCACCACATCGAATAGTAAGGGCCTAAGAAGTCAACGCCGGAAACATAAAATACAATATAAATACAACAGTTTTACATCGTGTAACTGGAATAATGGCAACCAGTGTGAAAGTACTGGTCATTTCTACGTTCCGGGCAACCTAGGCTTCACTCTAGGGTGTTCCTCGACCAGATCGAATAGTTGGGGCCTTAGAAGTCTACGCCCGGAGCATAAAATACAAAATAAATACAACAGCTTTTCCATCGTATAAAACGAATAGTTGCAACCAGTGTGAAAGTTATTGTCATTTCTACGTTCCGGGCAACCTAGGCTTGACTCTTGGGCGTTGCTCCACCAGATCGAATAGTTAGCGCCAACGGAGTGAACGCCAGAAGCATAAAATACAATATAAATACAACAGTTCTTCATTCGTATTAACGAATAATTGCATCCGGTGTGAACGGGCAACCTAGGCTTCACTCTAGGGCGTTGCCCCACCAGATCGAATAGTAAGGGCCTAAGAAGTCAACGCCGGAAACATAAAATACAATATAAATACAACAGTTTTACATCGTGTAACAGGAATAATGGCAACCAGTGCGAAAGTACTGGTCATTTCTACGTTCCGGGCAACCTAGGCTTCACTCTAGGGCGTTGCTCCACCAGATCGAATAGCTAGGGCCTTAGAAGTCAAAGCACGAAGCATAAAATACAATAAAGATACATCTGTTTTTCCAGGGTATAACTGGAATAATTGCAACCAGTGTGAAAGTGGTAGTCATTTCTACGACCCGGGCAACCTAGGCTTCACTCTAGGGCGTTGCTCCACCAGACCGAATAGTCATGGACTTACGAGTCAACGCCCGAAGCATAAAATACAAAATGAATAGAACAGTTTTTCCATTGTATAGAACGAATAATTGCAACCAGTGTAAAAGTTATGGTCATTTATACGTACCGGGCAACCTTGGCTTAACTCCAGGGCGTTGGTCCACCAGATCGAATAGATAGGGACTTTGAATACAACGCCAGAAGCATACAATACAATAAAAATGCAACATTATTTCCATAGTATAACAGGAATAACTGCAACCAGTGTGAAAGGACTGGTCATTTCTATGTTCCGGGTAGCCTAGGCTTCACTCCAGGGCGTTGCTGCACCAGATCGAATAGCTAGGGACTTAGAATTTAACGCCAGAAGCATAAAATACAAAATAAGTAGCACTTTTTTTCCATTGTATAAAACGAATAATTGAAACCAGTGTGAAAGTTATGATCTTTTCTACGTTCCGCGCAACCTGGGCTTCACCCCAGGGCGTTGCTCCACCAGATCCAATAGTTAGGACCAAAGAAGTCAGCGCCAGAAGCATAAAATACAAAATAGATGCAACATTTTTCCCATCGTATATAATGTATATTTGCAAACAGTGTGAAAGTAAAGGTCATTTCTACGTTCCGGGCAACATAGGCATAACTGTAGGTCGTTGCTCCACCAGATCGCATATTTACTGACTTAGAATTGAACGCCAGAAGCATAAAATACAATAAAGATGCAACAGTTTTTCCGTCGAATAACAGGAATAACTGCAATCGGTGTGAAAGTACTGGTCATTTCTACGTTCCGGGCAACCTAGGCTTCACTCTAGGGCGTTGCTCCACCAGATCGAACAGCTGGGGACTTAGAATTCAACGCCAGAAGAATAAAATACAACCTAAGTACAACAGTTTTACCATCGTATAAGATGTATAATCGCAAACAGTGTGAAGGTAATGGTCATTTCTACGTTCCGGGCAACCTAGGCTTCACTCTAGGGCGTTGCTCCACCAAATCGAATAGTTAGGGCCTTAGAAGTCAACGCCCGAAGCATAAAATACAAAATAAGTAGAACAGTTTTTTCATCGTATAACAGGAATCGCTGCAACCAGTGTGAAAGTACTGGTCATTTCTACGTTCCGGGTAACCTAGGCTTCACTCTAGGGCGTTGTTCCACCAGATAGAATTGTTAGGGTCTAAGAAGTCAACGCCAAAAGCATAAAATACAAATCAAATACAACAGCTTTTCCATCGTATAAAACGAACAATTGCAACCAGTGTGAAAGTGATGGTCATTTCTACGTTCCGGGCAACGTAGGCTTCACTCTAGGGCGTTGTTCCACCAGATAGAATTGTTAGGGCCTAAGAAGTCAACGCCAGAAGCATAAAATACAAAACAAATAAAACAGTTTTTCCATCGTATAAAACGAATAATTGCAACCGGTGTGAAAGTTATGGTCATTTCTACGTTCCGTGCAACCTAGGCTTCACTCTAGGGCGTTGCTCCACCAGATCGAATAGCTAGGGCCTTAGAATTCAACGACAGAAAAATAAAATACAACTTAAGTACAACAGTTTTACCATCGTATAAAATGAATAATCGCAAACAGTGTGAAGGTAATGGTCACTTCCACGTTCCGGGCAACCTAGGCTTCACTCTAGGCCGTTGTTCCACCAGATCGAATAGTTAGTTACTTTGAATACAACGCCAGAAGCATAAAATACAATAAAAATGCAACAGTTTTTCCATCGTATAACAGGAAAGCTGTAACCAGTGTGAAAGTACTGGTCATTTCTATGTTCCGGGTAACCTAGGCTTCGCTCTAGGGCGTTGGTCCACCAGATCGAATGGCTAGGGACTTAGAATTCAACTCCAGAAGCATAAAATACAATATAAATACAACAGCTTTTCCATCGCATAAAACGAATGATTGCAAACATTGTGAAAGTTATGGTCATTTCTACTTTCCAGGCAACATAGGCTTAACTCCAGGACGTTGTTCCACCAGATCGAATAGTTAGTTACTTTGAATACAACGCCAGAAGCATAAAATACAATAAAAATGCAACAGTTTTTCCATCGTATAACAGGAAAGCTGCAACCAGTGTGAAAGTACTGGTCATTTCTATGTTCCGGGTAACCTAGGCTTCACTCTAGGGCGTTGCTCCACCAGATCGAATAGTTTGGGACTTTGAATACAACGCCAGAAGCATAAAATACAATAAAAATGCACCAGTTTTTCCATTGTATAACAGGAATAACTGCAACCAGTGTGAAAGTACTGGTCATTTCTACGTTCCGGGCAACCTAGGCTTCACTCTAGGGCGCTGCTCCACCACATCGAATAGTTAGGGTCTTACAAGTCAATGCCGGAAGCATAAAATACAATATAAATACAACAGTTTTTCCACTGTATAATATGAATAATTGCAAAGTGTGGGAGTAATGGTCATTTTAACGTTCCGGGCAACCTAGATTTCGCTCTAGGGCGTTGCTCCACCAGATCGAATAGCTAGGGACTTAGAAGTCAACGCCAGAAGCATAAAATACAATAAAAATACAACAGTTTTTCCATCGTATAAAAGAAATAATAGCAACCAGTGTGAAAGTACTGGTCATTTCTACATTCCGGGCAACCTAGGCTTCACCCTAGGGCGTTGCTCCACCACATCGAATAGTTAGGGCCTTAGAAGACAATGCCAGAAGCATAAAATACAATATAAATACAACTGTTTTTCCACTGTATAACATGAATAATTGCAACCAGTGTGAAAGTTATGGTCATTTCTACCTTCCGGGCAACCTAGGCTTAACTCCAGGACGTTGTTCCACCAGATCGAATAGTTAGTTACTTTGAATACAACGCCAGAAGCATAAAATACAATAAAAATGCAACAGTTTTTCCATCGTATAACAGGAAAGCTGCAACCAGTGTGAAAGTACTGGTCATTTCTATGTTCCGGGTAACCTAGGCTTCGCTCTAGGGCGTTGCTCCACCAGATCGAATAGGTAGGGACTTTGAATACAACGTCAGAGGCATAAAATACAATAAAATTGCACCAGTTTTTCCCTTGTATAACATGAATAATTGCAACCAGTGTGAAAGTACTGGTCATTTCTATGTCCAGGGTAACCTAGGCCCCACTCTAGGGCGTCGCTCCACCAGATCGAATAGCTAGGGACGTAGAATTCAACGCCAGAAGAATAAAATACAACATAAGTACAACAGTTTTACCATCGTATAAAATGAATAATCGCAAACAGAGCGAAGGTAATGGTCATTTCCACGTTCCGGGCAACCTAGGCTTCAGTCTAGGTCGTTGCTCCACCACATCGAATAGTTAGAGCCTTAGAAGTCAATGCCAGAAGCATAAAATACAATATAAATACAACAGTTCTCCACTGTATAATATGAATAACTGCAAACAGTGTGGAAGTAATGGTCATTTCTACGTTCCGGGCAACCTAGGCTTCACCCTAGTGCGTTGCTCCACCACATCGAATAGCTACGGTCTTAGAAGTCAACGCCTGAAGCATAATATACAAACCAAGTACAACAGTTTTACCATCGTATAAAATGAATAATCGCAAGCAGTGTGAAGGTAATGGCCATTACTACGTTCCGTGCATCCTAGGCTTCACTCTAGGGCGTTGCTCCACCGGACCGAATAGTTAGGGACTTACAAGTCAACGCCCGAAGCATAAAATACAAAATAAATAGAACAGCTTTTCCATTGTATAAGAGGAATAATTGCAAGCAGTGTGAAAGACATGGTCATTTCTACGTTCCGGGCAACCTAGGCATCACTCTAGGGCGTTGCTCCACCACATCGAATAGTTAGGGCCTTAGAAGTCAATGCCAGAAGCATAAAATACAATATAAATACAACAGTTTGTCCACTGTATAATATGAATAATTGTAAACAGTGTGAAGGTGATGGCCATTTCTACGTTCCGGGCAACCTAGGCTCCACTCTAGGGCGTTGCTCCACCAGATCGAATAGCTAGGGACTTAGAAGTCAACGCCAGAAGCATAAAATAAAATAAAAATGCAACATTTTTTCCAACCTATAAAACGAATAATTGCAACCAGTATGAATGTTATGGTCATTTCTACGTTCCGGGCAACCTAGGCTTCACTCTAGGGCGTTGGTCCACCAGATCCAATAGCTAGGGCCTAAGAAGTCAACGCCAGGAGCACCAAATACAAAATATATACAACAGTGTTTCCATCGTATAAAACGAATAGTTGCAACCAGTGTGAAAGTTATTGTCATTTCTACGTTCCGGGTAACCTAGGCTTCACTCTAGGGCGTTGCTCCACCTGATCGAATGGTTAGGGCCTTAGAAGTCAACGCCCGAAGCATAAAATACAGTAAAGATACAACAGTTTTTCCATTGTATAAAACGAATAATTTCAGCCGGTGTGATGGTTATGGTCATTTCTACGTTCCGGGCAACCTAGGCTTCACTCTAGGGCGTTGCACCACCAGATCGAATAGTTAGGGCCTCAGAAGTCAACGCCCGAAGCATAAAATACAACGAAAATGCAACAGTTTTTCCAACGTATAACAGGAATAATTGCAACCAGTGTGAAAGTAATAGTCATTTCTACGTTCCGGGTAACCTAGGCTTGACTCTAGGGCGTTCCTCCACCAGATCGAATAGTTAGCGCCAACGGAGTGAACGCCAGAAGCATAAAATACAATATAAATACAACAGTTCTTCATTCGTATTAACGAATAATTGCATCCGGTGTGAACGGGCAACCTAGGCTTCACTCTAGGGCGTTGCCCCACCACATCGAATAGTAAGGGCCTAAGAAGTCAACGCCGGAAACATAAAATACAATATAAATACAACAGTTTTACATCGTGTAACTGGAATAATGGCAACCAGTGTGAAAGTACTGGTCATTTCTACGTTCCGGGCAACCTAGGCTTCACTCTAGGGTGTTCCTCGACCAGATCGAATAGTTGGGGCCTTAGAAGTCTACGCCCGGAGCATAAAATACAAAATAAATACAACTGCTTTTCCATCGTATAAAACGAATAGTTGCAACCAGTGTGAAAGTTATTGTCATTTCTACGTTCCGGGCAACCTAGGCTTGACTCTTGGGCGTTGCTCCACCAGATCGAATAGTTAGCGCCAACGGAGTGAACGCCAGAAGCATAAAATACAATATAAATACAACAGTTCTTCATTCGTATTAACGAATAATTGCATCCGGTGTGAACGGGCAACCTAGGCTTCACTCTAGGGCGTTGCCCCACCAGATCGAATAGTAAGGGCCTAAGAAGTCAACGCCGGAAACATAAAATACAATATAAATACAACAGTTTTACATCGTGTAACAGGAATAATGGCAACCAGTGCGAAAGTACTGGTCATTTCTACGTTCCGGGCAACCTAGTCTTCACTCTAGGGCGTTGCTCTACCACATCGAATATCTACGGCCTTAGAAGTCAACGCCAGAAGCATAAAGTACAATATAAAAACAACAGTTTCTCCATGGTATAAGAGGAATAATTGCAACCAGTGTGAAAGTGGTAGTCATTTCTACGTTCCGGGCAACCTAGGCTTGACTCTAGGGCGTTGTTCCACCAGATCGAATAGTTAGCACCTACGGAGTCAACGCCAGAAGCATAAAATACAATATAAATACAACAGTTCTTCATTCGTATTAACGAATAATTGCATCCGTTGTGAAGGTAATGGCCATTTCTACGTTCCGGGCAACCTAGGCTTCACTCTAGGGCGTTGCCCCACCAGATGGAATAGTTAGGGCCTAAGAACTCAACGCCAGAAACATAAAATACATAATAAATGCAACTGTTTTCCCATCGTATAACCGGAATAATGGCAACCAGTGTGAAGGTCCTGGTCATTTCTACGTTCCGGGCAACCTAGGCTTCACTCTAGGGTGTTCCTCGACCAGTTCGAATAGTTGGGGCCCTAGAAGTCTACGCCCGGAGCATAAAATACAATATAAATACAACAGTTCTTCCATCGTATAAAACGAATAATTGCAACCGGTGTGAAAGTTATTGTCATTTCTCCGTTCCGGGCATCCTAGGCTTCACTCTAGGGCGTTGTTCCACCAGATCCAATAGTTAGGGCCTTAGAAGTCAACGCCCGACGCATAAAATACAATAAAAATACGACAGTTTTTTCATCGTACAACAGGAATAATTGCAACCAGAGTGAAGGTGATGGACATTTCTACGTTCCGGGCAACCTAGGATTCACTCTAGGGCGTTGCTCCACCAGATCGAATAGTTAGGGCCTAAGAAGTCTACGCCAGAAGCATAAAATACAATAAAAATACAACAGTTTTTCCATCGTATAGCATGAATAATTGCAGCCAGAGTGAGAGTAATGGACATGTCTACGTTTCGGGCATCCTAGGCTACACTCTAGGGCGTTGCTCAACCAGATCGAATAGCTAGGGCCTTAGAAGTCGACGCCCGAATCATAAAATACAGTAAAAATACAACAGTTTTTCCAGCGTATAACGGGAATAATTGCAACCAGTGTAAAAGTAACGGTCATTTCTACGTTCCGGGCAACCTTGGCTTCACTCTAGGGCGTTGGTCCACCAGATCCAATAGTTAGGGCCTAAGAAGTCAAGGCCCGAAGCATTAAATACAAAATTAATAGAACAGTTTTTCCATTGCATGAAACTGATAATTACAACCAGTGTGAATGTTATGGTCATATCTACGTTCCGTGCAACCTTGGCTTCACTCTAGGGCGTGGCTCCACCAGATCGAATAGCTACGGCCTTAGAAGTCAACGCCAGAAGCATAAAAAGCAATATAAATACAACAGCTTTTTCCATCGTATAAAATGAATAATTGCAAACATTGTGAAAGTAACGGTCATTTCTACGTTCCGGGCAACCTTGGCTTCACTCTAGGGCGTTGGTCCACCAGATCCAATAGTTAGGGCCTAAGAAGTCAAGGCCCGAAGCATTAAATACAAAATTAATGGAACAGTTTTTCCATTGCATGAAACTAATAATTACAACCAGTGTGAATGTTATGGTCATATCTACGTTCCGTGCAACCTTGGCTTCACTCTAGGGCGTCGCTCCACCAGATCGAATAGCTACGGCCTTAGAAGTCAACGCCAGAAGCATAAAAAGCAATATAAATACAACAGCTTTTTCCATCGTATAAAATAAGTAATTGCAAACATTGTGAAAGTAACGGTCATTTCTACGTTCCGGGCAACCTTGGCTTCACTCTAGGGCGTTGGTCCACCAGATCCAATAGCTAGGGCCTACGAAGTCAACGCTTGAAGCACCAAATACAAAATAAATACAACAGTTTTTGCATCGTATAAAACGTAAAATTGCAGCCAGTGTGAAAGTAATGGCCATTTCTACGTTGCGTGCAACCTAGGCTTCACTCTAGGGCGTTGCTCCACCACATCGAATAGCTACGGCCTTAGAGGTCAACGCCTGAAGCATAAAATACAATAGAAATACCACAGTTTTTCCATCGCATAAAATGAATAATTGCAAACAGTGTGAAAGTAATGGTCATTTCTACGTTCCGGGCAACCTAGGCTTCACTCTAGGGCGTTGCTCCGCCAAATCGAACAGCTAAGGCCTTAGCAGTCAACGGCAGAAGCATAAAATACAATATAAATACAACAGCATTTCCATCGTATAAAATGACTAATTGCAAACAGTGTGAAAGTAATGGTCAGTTCTACGTTCCAGGCAACCTAGTCTTCACTCTAGGGCGTTGCTCCACCAGATCGAATAGTTAGGGCACGAGAAGTTAACGCCAGAAGCATAAAGTACAATAAAAATACAACAGCTTTTCCATCGTATATAAGGGATAATTGCAACCAGTGTGAAAGTTATGGTCATTTCTACGTTCCGGGCAACCTAGGCTTCACTCTAGGGCGTTGCTCCGCTAGACCGAATAGCTAGGGCCTTAGCAGTCAACGCCAGAATCATAAAATACAACATAAGTACAACAGCTTTTCCATTGTATAAAATGAATAATTGCAAACAGTGGTAAAGTAATGGTCATTTCTACGTTCCGTGCAATCTAGGCTTCACTCTAGGGCGTTGCTCCACCAGATCGAATAGTTAGGGCACGAGAAGTTAACGCCAGAAGCATAAAGTACAATAAAAATACAACAGCTTTTCCATTGTATAAAACGAATAATTGCAACCACTGTGAAAGTTATGGCCATTTCTACGTTCCGGGCAACCTAGGTTTCACTCTTGGGCGTTGTTCCACCACATCGGATAGCTACGGCCTTAGAATTCAACGACAGAAGCATAAAATACTATAAAAATGCAACAGTTTTTCCATCGTATACAGGAATAACTGTAACCAGTGTGAAAGTACAGGTCATTTCTACGTTCCGGGCAACCTAGGCTTCACTACAGGGCGGTGCTCCACCAGATCGAATCGTTAGTGCCTTAGAAGTCAGCACCCGAAGCATAAAATACAATAAAGATGCAACAGTTTTTCCATTGTATAACAGGAATAATTGCTACCAGTGTGAAAGTAATGGTCATTTCTACGTTCCGCTCAACCTAGGCTTCACTCTAGGGCGTTGCTCCACCTGATCGTATGGTTAGGGCCTTAGAAGTCAACGCCCGAAGCATAAAATACAGTAAAGATACAACAGTTTTTCCATTGTATAAAACGAATAATTTCAGCCGGTGTGAAGGTTATGGTCATTTCTACGTTCCGGGCAACCTAGGCTTCACTCTAGGGCGTTGCACCACCAGATCGAATAGTTAGGGCCATAGAAGTCAACGCCCGAAGCATAAAATACAATAAAGATACAACAGTTTTTCCGTCGTATAACAGGAGTAATTGCAACCAGTGTGAAGGTGATGGTCATTTCTACGTTCCGGGCAACCTAGGCTTCACTGTGTGGCGTTGCTCCACCAGATCGAATAGCTAGGGTCCAAGAAGTCAACGCCAGAAGCATAAAATACAATATAAGTAGATCAGTTTTTCCATCGTATAAAACGAATAATTGCAAACAGTGTGAAAGTGATAGACATTCCTACGTTCCGGGCAACCTAGGCTTCAATCTAGGGCGTTGTTCCATCAGATCGAATAGTAAGGGCCTAAGAAGCCAACGCCAGAAGCATAAAATACAATATAAGTAGATCAGTTTTTCCATCGTATAAAACGAATAATTGCATCCAGTGTGAATGTAATGGCCATTTCTACGTTCCGGGAAACCTAGGCTTGACGCTAGGGCTTTGCGGCACCAGATCGAATAGTTAGGGCCTTAGAAGTCAACGCCAGAAGCATAAAATACATTATAAGTACAACAGCTTTTGCATCCTATAATAAGAATAATTGCAAACAGTGTGAAAGTAATGGTCATTCCTACGTTCCGTGCAACCTAGGCTTGACACTAGGGCTTTGCGGCACCAGATCGAATAGTTAGGGCCTTAGAAGTCAACGCACGAAGCGTAAAATACAATAAAGATACAACAGTTTTTCCATCGTATAACTAGAATAAATGCAACCAGTGTGAAAGTGATAGTCATTTCTACGTTCCGGGCAACGGAGGCTTCAATCTAGGGCATTGTTCCATCAGATCGAATAGTAAGGGCCTTAGAAGTCAACGCCCGAAGCATAAAATACAGTAAAGATACAACAGTATTTCCATCGTATAAAACGAATAATTGCAACCGGTGTAATAATTATTGTCATTTCTACGTTCCGGGTAACCTAGGCTTCACTCTAGGGCGTTGTTCCACCAGAACGAATAATTAGGGCCTAAGAAGTCAACGCCAGAAGCATAAAATACCATATAAATACAACAGATTTTCCATCGTATAACAGGAATAATTGCAACCAGTGTGAAAGTAATGGTCATTTCGGCGTTCCGGGAATCCTAGGCATCACTCTAGGGCGTTGCTCCACCAGATCGAATAGCTAGGGACTCAGAATTCAACGCCAGAAGCATTAAATACAATAAAGATACAACAGTTTTTCATCGTATAACAGGAATCATTGCATCCAGTGTGAAAGTAATGGTCGTTACTACGTTCCGGGCAAGCTAGGCTTCACTCTAGGGAGTTGCTCCACAACATCCAATAGCTACGGCCTTAGTAGTCAACGCCAGGAGCATAAAATACAATAAAAATACAACAGTTTTTCTTAGTGTAACAGGAATAACTACAACCAGTGTGTAGGTACTGGTCATTTCTACGTTCCGGGCAACATAGGCTTCACTCTAGGGCGTTGCTCCACCAGATCGAATAGCTAGGGCCTTAGAAGTCAACGTCAGAAGCATAAAATACATTATAAATACAACAGTTTTTGCATCGTATAAAATGAATAATTGCAAACAGTGTGAAAGTAATGGTCATTTCTACGTTCCGGGCAACCTAGGCTTCACTCTAGGGCTTTGCTCCGCCAGATCGAATACTTAGGGCCTACGAAGTCAACTGCAGAAACGTAAAACACATTACAAATACAAGAGTTTTTGCATCATATAAAATCAATAATTGCAAACAGTGTGAAGGTAACGGTCATTTCTACATTCCAGGCAACCTAGGCTTCAATCTATGGCGTTGTTCCACCAGATCGAATAATTAGTGCTAAAGAAGTCAACGCCAGAAGCATAAAAAACAATATAAATACAACAGTTTTTCCAACGTATAACAGGAATAATTGCAACCAGTGTGAAAGTAATAGTCATTTATACGTTCCGGGCAACCTAGGCTTCACTCTAGGGCGTCGCTCCACCAGATCGAATAGCTAGGGCCTTAGAAGTCTACGCCCGGAGCATAAAATACAATAAAAATACACCAGTTTTTCCATCTTATAAAACGAATAATTGCATCCAGTGGGAAAGTAATGGTCATTTCTACGTTCCGTGCAACCTAGGCCCGACTCTAGGGCGTTGCCGCACCAGACCGAACACTTAGGGCCTTAGAAGTCAACGCACGAAGCATAAAATACAGTAAAGATACAACAGTTTTCCCATCGTATAACCGGAATAATGGCAACCAGTGTGAAGCTACTGGTCATTTCTACGTTCCGGGCAACCTAGTCTTCACTCTAGGGCGTTGCTCTACCACATCGAATATCTACGGCCTTAGAAGTCAACGCCAGAAGCATAAAGTACAATATAAAAACAACAGTTTCTCCATGGTATAAGAGGAATAATTGCAACCAGTGTGAAAGTGGTAGTCATTTCTACGTTCCGGGCAACCTAGGCTTGACTCTAGGGCGTTGCCCCACCAGATGGAATAGTTAGGGCCTAAGAACTCAACGCCAGAAACATAAAATACATAATAAATGCAACAGTTTTCCCATCGTATAACCGGAATAATGGCAACCAGTGTGAAGGTCCTGGTCATTTCTACGTTCCGGGCAACCTAGGCTTCACTCTAGGGTGTTCCTCGACCAGTTCGAATAGTTGGGGCCCTAGAAGTCTACGCCCGGAGCATAAAATACAATATAAATACAACAGTTCTTCCATCGTATAAAACGAATAATTGCAACCGGTGTGAAAGTTATTGTCATTTCTCCGTTCCGGGCATCCTAGGCTTCACTCTAGGGCGTTGTTCCACCAGATCCAATAGTTAGGGCCTTAGAAGTCAACGCCCGACGCATAAAATACAATAAAAATACGACAGTTTTTTCATCGTACAACAGGAATAATTGCAACCAGAGTGAAGGTGATGGACATTTCTACGTTCCGGGCAACCTAGGATTCACTCTAGGGCGTTGCTCCACCAGATCGAATAGTTAGGGCCTAAGAAGTCTACGCCAGAAGCATAAAATACAATAAAAATACAACAGTTTTTCCATCGTATAGCATGAATAATTGCAGCCAGAGTGAGAGTAATGGACATGTCTACGTTTCGGGCATCCTAGGCTACACTCTAGGGCGTTGCTCAACCAGATCGAATAGCTAGGGCCTTAGAAGTCGACGCCCGAATCATAAAATACAGTAAAAATACAACAGTTTTTCCAGCGTATAACGGGAATAATTGCAACCAGTGTAAAAGTAACGGTCATTTCTACGTTCCGGGCAACCTTGGCTTCACTCTAGGGCGTTGGTCCACCAGATCCAATAGTTAGGGCCTAAGAAGTCAAGGCCCGAAGCATTAAATACAAAATTAATAGAACAGTTTTTCCATTGCATGAAACTGATAATTACAACCAGTGTGAATGTTATGGTCATATCTACGGTCCGTGCAACCTTGGCTTCACTCTAGGGCGTGGCTCCACCAGATCGAATAGCTACGGCCTTAGAAGTCAACGCCAGAAGCATAAAAAGCAATATAGATACAACAGCTTTTTCCATCGTATAAAATGAATAATTGCAAACATTGTGAAAGTAACGGTCATTTCTACGTTCCGGGCAACCTTGGCTTCACTCTAGGGCGTTGGTCCACCAGATCCAATAGTTAGGGCCTAAGAAGTCAAGGCCCGAAGCATTAAATACAAAATTAATGGAACAGTTTTTCCATTGCATGAAACTAATAATTACAACCAGTGTGAATGTTATGGTCATATCTACGTTCCGTGCAACCTTGGCTTCACTCTAGGGCGTTGCTCCACCAGATCGAATAGCTACGGCCTTAGAAGTCAACGCCAGAAGCATAAAAAGCAATATAAATACAACAGCTTTTTCCATCGTATAAAATAAATAATTGCAAACATTGTGAAAGTAACGGTCATTTCTACGTTCCGGGCAACCTTGGCTTCACTCTAGGGCGTTGGTCCACCAGATCCAATAGCTAGGGCCTACGAAGTCAACGCTTGAAGCACCAAATACAAAATAAATACAACAGTTTTTGCATCGTATAAAACGTATAATTGCAGCCAGTGTGAAAGTAATGGCCATTTCTACGTTGCGGGCAACCTAGGCTTCACTCTAGGGCGTTGCTCCACCACATCGAATAGCTACGGCCTTAGAGGTCAACGCCTGAAGCATAAAATACAATAGAAATACCACAGTTTTTCCATCGCATAAAATGAATAATTGCAAACAGTGTGAAAGTAATGGTCATTTCTACGTTCCGGGCAACCTAGGCTTCACTCTAGGGCGTTGCTCCGCCAAATCGAATAGCTAAGTCTTTGCAGTCAACGGCAGAAGCATAAAATACAATATAAATACAACAGCATTTCCATCGTATAAAATGACTAATTGCAAACAGTGTGAAAGTTATGGTCATTTCTACGTTCCGTGCAACCTAGGCTTGACTCTAGGGCATTGCTCCACCAGATCGAATAGGTAGGGCCATAGAAGTCAATGCCTGAAGCATAAATTACAATAAAAATACAGCAGTTTTTTCAACACATAAAAGGAATAATTGCAACAAGCGTAATGGTAATGGTCATTTCTACGTTCCGGGCAATCTAGGCTGCACTCTAGGGCGTTGCTCTACCAGATCCAATAGTTAGGGCCTAAGAAGTCAACGCCCGAAGCATAAAATACAAAATAGATACATCAGTTTTTCCATCATATAACAGGAATAATTGCAACCAGTGTGAAAGATATGGCCATTTCTTCGTTCCGGGAACCTAGGCTTCACTCTAGGTCGTTGCTCCACCACATCGAATAGTTACGGCCTTAGAAGTCAACGCCAGAGGCATAAAATACAATATAAATACAACAGTTCTTCCATCGTATAAAACGAATAATTGCAACCAGTGTGAAAGATATGGTCATTTCTACGTTCCGGGCAACCCAGGCTTCACCCTAGGGCGTCGCTCCACCACATCGAAAAGCTACGGCCTTAGAAGCCAACGACAGAAGCATAAAGTACAATATAAATACAACAGGTTTTCCATCGTATGAAACGAATAATTGCAACCAGTATGAAAGTTATGGTCATTTCTACTTTCCGGGCAACCTAGGCTTCACTCTAGGACGTTGCTCCACCAGATGGAATAGTTAGATCCTAAGAAGGCATCGCCAGAAACATAAAATACAATATAGATACAACAGTTTTTCCATCGTATAAAATGAATAATTGCAACCAGTGTGAAGCTAATGGTCATTTCTACGTTCCGGGCAACCTAGGCTTCACTCTAGGGCGTTGCTCCACCAGATCGAATAGCTACGGCCTTAGAAGTCAACGCCAGAAGCATAAAAAGCAATATAGATACAACAGCTTTTTCCATCGTATAAAATGAATAATTGCAAACATTGTGAAAGTAACGGTCATTTCTACGTTCCGGGCAACCTTGGCTTCACTCTAGGGCGTTGGTCCACCAGATCCAATAGTTAGGGCCTAAGAAGTCAAGGCCCGAAGCATTAAATACAAAATTAATGGAACAGTTTTTCCATTGCATGAAACTGATAATTACAACCAGTGTGAATGTTATGGTCATATCTACGTTCCGTGCAACCTTGGCTTCACTCTAGGGCGTGGCTCCACCAGATCGAATAGCTACGGCCTTAGAAGTCAACGCCAGAAGCATAAAAAGCAATATAGATACAACAGCTTTTTCCATCGTATAAAATGAATAATTGCAAACATTGTGAAAGTAACGGTCATTTCTACGTTCCGGGCAACCTTGGCTTCACTCTAGGGCGTTGGTCCACCAGATCCAATAGTTAGGGCCTAAGAAGTCAAGGCCCGAAGCATTAAATACAAAATTAATGGAACAGTTTTTCCATTGCATGAAACTAATAATTACAACCAGTGTGAATGTTATGGTCATATCTACGTTCCGTGCAACCTTGGCTTCACTCTAGGGCGTTGCTCCACCAGATCGAATAGCTACGGCCTTAGAAGTCAACGCCAGAAGCATAAAAAGCAATATAAATACAACAGCTTTTTCCATCGTATAAAATAAATAATTGCAAACATTGTGAAAGTAACGGTCATTTCTACGTTCCGGGCAACCTTGGCTTCACTCTAGGGCGTTGGTCCACCAGATCCAATAGCTAGGGCCTACGAAGTCAACGCTTGAAGCACCGAATACAAAATAAATACAACAGTTTTTGCATCGTATAAAACGTATAATTGCAGCCAGTGTGAAAGTAATGGCCATTTCTACGTTGCGGGCAACCTAGGCTTCACTCTAGGGCGTTGCTCCACCACATCGAATAGCTACGGCCTTAGAGGTCAACGCCTGAAGCATAAAATACAATAGAAATACCACAGTTTTTCCATCGCATAAAATGAATAATTGCAAACAGTGTGAAAGTAATGGTCATTTCTACGTTCCGGGCAACCTAGGCTTCACTCTAGGGCGTTGCTCCGCCAAATCGAATAGCTAAGGCCTTTGCAGTCAACGGCAGAAGCATAAAATACAATATAAATACAACAGCATTTCCATCGTATAAAATGACTAATTGCAAACAGTGTGAAAGTAATGGTCACTTCTACGTTCCAGGCAACCTGGGCTTCACTCTAGGGCGTTGCTCCACCAGATCGAATAGCTAGGGCACGAGAAGTTAACGCCAGAAGCATAAAATACAACATAAGTACAACAGCTTTTCCATTGTATAAAATGAATAATTGCAAACAGTGGTAAAGTAATGGTCATTTCTACGTTCCGTGCAATCTAGGCTTCACTCTAGGGCGTTGCTCCACCAGATCGAATAGTTAGGGCACGAGAAGTTAACGCCAGAAGCATAAAGTACAATAAAAATACAACAGCTTTTCCATTGTATAAAACGAATAATTGCAACCACTGTGAAAGTTATGGCCATTTCTACGTTCCGGGCAACCTAGGTTTCACTCTTGGGCGATGTTCCACCACATCGGATAGCTACGGCCTTAGAATTCAACGACAGAAGCATAAAATACTATAAAAATGCAACAGTTTTTCCATCGTATACAGGAATAACTGTAACCAGTGTGAAAGTACAGGTCATTTCTACGTTCCGGGCAACCTAGGCTTCACTACAGGGCGGTGCTCCACCAGATCGAATCGTTAGTGCCTTAGAAGTCAGCACCCGAAGCATAAAATACAATAAAGATGCAACAGTTTTTCCATCGTATAACAGGAATAATTGCAACCAGAGTGAAAGTAATGGCCATTTCTGCGTTCCGGGCAACGTAGGCTTCACTCTAGGGCGTTGTTCCACCACATCGAATAGCTACGGCCTTAGATGTCAACGCCAGAAGCATAAAATACAATATAAATACAACAGCTTTTCCATAGTATATGATGTATATTTGCAAACAGTGTGAAAGTAAAGGCCATTTCTACGTTCCGGTCAACCTAGGCTTCACTATAGGGCGTTGCTCCACCAGATCGAATAGTTAGGGACATAGAATTCGACGCCACAAGCATAAAATACAACATAAGTGCAACAGTTTTTCCATCGTATTACAGGAATAATTGCAACCAGTGTGAATGTACAGCTCATTTTTACGTTCCGGGCAACCTAGGCTTCACTCTAGGGCTTTGCTCCGCCAGATCGAATACTTAGGGCCTACGAAGTCAACTGCAGAAACGTAAAACACATTACAAATACAAGAGTTTTTGCATCATATAAAATCAATAATTGCAAACAGTGTGAAGGTAACGGTCATTTCTACATTCCAGGCAACCTAGGCTTCAATCTATGGCGTTGTTCCACCAGATCGAATAATTAGTGCTAAAGAAGTCAACGCCAGAAGCATAAAAAACAATATAAATACAACAGTTTTTCCAACGTATAACAGGAATAATTGCAACCAGTGTGAAAGTAATAGTCATTTATACGTTCCGGGCAACCTAGGCTTCACTCTAGGGCGTCGCTCCACCAGATCGAATAGCTAGGGCCTTAGAAGTCTACGCCCGGAGCATAAAATACAATAAAAATACACCAGTTTTTCCATCTTATAAAACGAATAATTGCATCCAGTGGGAAAGTAATGGTCATTTCTACGTTCCGTGCAACCTAGGCCCGACTCTAGGGCGTTGCCGCACCAGATCGAATACTTAGGGCCTTAGAAGTCAACGCACGAAGCATAAAATACAGTAAAGATACAACAGTTTTCCCATCGTATAACCGGAATAATGGCAACCAGTGTGAAGCTACTGGTCATTTCTACGTTCCGGGCAACCTAGTCTTCACTCTAGGGCGTTGCTCTACCACATCGAATATCTACGGCCTTAGAAGTCAACGCCAGAAGCATAAAGTACAATATAAAAACAACAGTTTCTCCATGGTATAAGAGGAATAATTGCAACCAGTGTGAAAGTGGTAGTCATTTCTACGTTCCGGGCAACCTAGGCTTGACTCTAGGGCGTTGTTCCACCAGATCGAATAGTTAGCACCTACGGAGTCAACGCCAGAAGCATAAAATACAATATAAATACAACAGTTCTTCATTCGTATTAACGAATAATTGCATCCGTTGTGAAGGTAATGGCCATTTCTACGTTCCGGGCAACCTAGGCTTCACTCTAGGGCGTTGCCCCACCAGATGGAATAGTTAGGGCCTAAGAACTCAACGCCAGAAACATAAAATACAATAAAAATCCGACAGTTTTTCCATCTTATAACAGGAATAATTGCAAACAGTGTCAAGGTAATGGTCATTCCTACGCTCCGGGCAACCTAGGCTACAGTCAAGGGCGTTGATCTACCACATCGAATAGCTATGGCCTTAGAAGTCAACGCCCGAAGCATAAAATGCAATATATATACAACAGTTCTTCCATCGTATAACAGGAATAATTGCAAACAGTGTGAAAGTGATGGTCATTTCTACGTTTCTGGCAACCTACGCTGCAGTCTAGGGCGTTTGTCCACCAGATCCAATAGTTAGGGCCTTAGAAGTCAACGCCCGACGCATAAAATACAATAAAAATACGACAGTTTTTCCATCGTACAACAGGAATAATTGCAACCAGAGTGAAGGTGATGGACATATCTACGTTCCGGGCAACCTAGGATTCACTCTAGGGCGTTGCTCCACCAGATCGAATAGTTAGGGCCTAAGAAGTCTACGCCAGAAGCATAAAATACAATAAAATACAACAGTTTTTCCATCGTATAGCATGAATAATTGCAGCCAGAGTGAAAGTAATGGACATGTCTACGTTTCGGGCATCCTAGGCTTCACTCTAGTGCGTTGCTCAACCAGATCGAATAGCTAGGGCCTTAGAAGTCGACGCCCGAATCATAAAATACAGTAAAAATAGAACAGTTTTTCCAGCGTATAACGGGAATAATTGCAACCAGTGTCAGAGTGATGGTCATTTCCACGTTCCGGGCAACCTAGGCTTCACTCTAGGGCGTTGCTCCACCAGATCGAATAGCTAGGGCACGAGAAGTTAACGCCAGAAGCATAAAATACAACATAAGTACAACAGCTTTTCCATTGTATAAAATGAATAATTGCAAACAGTGGTAAAGTAATGGTCATTTCTACGTTCCGTGCAATCTAGGCTTCACTCTAGGGCGTTGCTCCACCAGATCGAATAGTTAGGGCACGAGAAGTTAACGCCAGAAGCATAAAGTACAATAAAAATACAACAGCTTTTCCATTGTATAAAACGAATAATTGCAACCACTGTGAAAGTTATGGGCATTTCTACGTTCCGGGCAACCTAGGTTTCACTCTTGGGCGTTGTTCCACCACATCGGATAGCTACGGCCTTAGAATTCAACGACAGAAGCATAAAATACTATAAAAATGCAACAGTTTTTCCATCGTATACAGGAATAACTGTAACCAGTGTGAAAGTACAGGTCATTTCTACGTTCCGGGCAACCTAGGCTTCACTACAGGGCGGTGCTCCACCAGATCGAATCGTTAGTGCCTTAGAAGTCAGCACCCGAAGCATAAAATACAATAAAGATGCAACAGTTTTTCCATCGTATAACAGGAATAATTGCAACCAGAGTGAAAGTAATGGCCATTTCTGCGTTCCGGGCAACGTAGGCTTCACTCTAGGGCGTTGTTCCACCACATCGAATAGCTACGGCCTTAGATGTCACCGCCAGAAGCATAAAATACAATATAAATACAACAGCTTTTCCATAGTATATGATGTATATTTGCAAACAGTGTGAAAGTAAAGGCCATTTCTACGTTCCGGTCAACCTAGGCTTCACTATAGGGCGTTGCTCTACCACATCGAATATCTACGGCCTTAGAAGTCAACGCCAGAAGCATAAAGTACAATATAAAAACAACAGTTTCTCCATGGTATAAGAGGAATAATTGCAACCAGTGTGAAAGTGGTAGTCATTTCTACGTTCCGGGCAACCTAGGCTTGACTCTAGGGCGTTGTTCCACCAGATCGAATAGTTAGCACCTACGGAGTCAACGCCAGAAGCATAAAATACAATATAAATACAACAGTTCTTCATTCGTATTAACGAATAATTGCATCCGTTGTGAAGCTAATGGCCATTTCTACGTTCCGGGCAACCTAGGCTTCACTCTAGGGCGTTGCCCCACCAGATGGAATAGTTAGGGCCTAAGAACTCAACGCCAGAAACATAAAATACAATAAAAATCCGACAGTTTTTCCATCTTATAACAGGAATAATTGCAAACAGTGTCAAGGTAATGGTCATTCCTACGCTCCGGGCAACCTAGGCTACAGTCAAGGGCGTTGATCTACCACATCGAATAGCTATGGCCTTAGAAGTCAACGCCCGAAGCATAAAATGCAATATATATACAACAGTTCTTCCATCGTATAACAGGAATAATTGCAAACAGTGTGAAAGTGATGGTCATTTCTACGTTTCTGGCAACCTACGCTGCAGTCTAGGGCGTTTGTCCACCAGATCCAATAGTTAGGGCCTTAGAAGTCAACGCCCGACGCATAAAATACAATAAAAATACGACAGTTTTTCCATCGTACAACAGGAATAATTGCAACCAGAGTGAAGGTGATGGACATTTCTACGTTCCGGGCAACCTAGGATTCACTCTAGGGCGTTGCTCCACCAGATCGAATAGTTAGGGCCTAAGAAGTCTACGCCAGAAGCATAAAATACAATAAAAATACAACAGTTTTTCCATCGTATAGCATGAATAATTGCAGCCAGAGTGAAAGTAATGGACATGTCTACGTTTCGGGCATCCTAGGCTTCACTCTAGTGCGTTGCTCAACCAGATCGAATAGCTAGGGCCTTAGAAGTCGACGCCCGAATCATAAAATACAGTAAAAATAGAACAGTTTTTCCAGCGTATAACGGGAATAATTGCAACCAGTGTCAAAGTGATAGTCATTTCCACGTTCCGGGCAACCAAGGCTTCACTCTAGGGCGTTGGTCCACCAGATCCAATAGTTAGGGCCCAAGAAGTCAACGCCCGAAGCATTAAATACAAAATTAAAAGAACAGTTTTTCCATTGCATGAAACGAATAATTCGAACCAGTGTGAATGTTATGGTCATATCTACGTTCCGTGCAACCTTGGCTTCACTCTAGGGCGTTGCTCCACCAGATCGAATAGCTACGGCCTCAGAACTCAACGCCAAAAGCATAAAAAGCAATATAAATACAACAGCTTTTTCCATCGTATAAAATGAATAATTGCAAACATTGTGAAAGTAACGGTCATTTCTACGTTCCGGGCAACCTTGGCTTCACTCTAGAGCGTAGCTACACCAGATCGAACTGTTAGGGCCTAAGAAGTCAACGCCAGAAGCATAAAATACAATATAAATACAACAGCTTTTCCATCGTATACAATGAATAATTGCAAACAGTGTGAAAGTAATGGTCATACCTACGTTCCGGGCAACCTAGGCTTCACTCTGGGGCGTTGGTCCACCAGATGGAATAGCTATGTCCTTAGAAGTCAACGCCAGAAGCATAAAATACAATATAAATGCAACAGATCTTGCATCGTATAAAATGAATAGTTGCAATCAGTGCGAAAACAATGTATCTTCTCTACGTTCCGGGCAACCTAGGCCTCACTCTAGGGCGATGCTCCACAGGATCGAATATTTAGGGCCTAAGAAGTCAACGCCAGAAGCATAAAATACAATAAAAATACAACAGTTTTTCCATCGTATAGCATGAATAATTGAAACCAGAGTGAAAGTGATGGCCATTTCTACGTTCCGGGCAACCTTGGCTTCATTCTAGGTCGTTGTTCTACCAGAACGAACAGTTTGGGCCTAAGAAGTCAACGCCAGAAGCATAAAATACAATATAAATACAACAGTTTTTCCATCATATAGAACGAATAATAGCAACCATTGTAAATGGAATGGTCATTTCTACGTTCCGGGCAACCTAGGCCTCATTCTAGGGCGTTGTTCCACCAGATCGAACAGTTAGGGCCTAAGAAGACAACGCCAGAAGCATAAAATACAATATAAATGCAACAGTTTTTCCATCGTATAAAATGAATAATTGTAAACAGTGTGAAACTAATGGTCATTTCTGCGTTCCGGGAGACCTAGGCTACACTCTAGGGCGTTGCTCCACCACATCGAATAGTTAGGGCCTTAGCAGTCAACGCAAGAAGCATAAAGTACAATAAAAAACCAACAGTTTTTCCATCGTATAACAGGAATAATTGCAAACAGTGTGAAGGTAATAGTCAGTTCTACGCTCCGGTCAACCTAGGCTTCACGGTAGGGCGTTGCTCCACTAGATCGAATAGTTAGGGCCTTAGAAGTCAACGCCAGAAGCATAAAATAAAATAAAAATACAACAGTTGTTCCATCGTATAACAGGAATAATTTCAACCTGTGTGAAAGTAATGGGCATTTCTACGTTCCGTGCAACCTAGGCTTCACTCTAGGGCGTTGCTCCACCAGGTCGGATAGTTAGAGCCTTAGAAAACAACTCCAGACGCATAAAATACAATAAAAATACATCAGTTTTTCCATTGTATAACAGGAATAATTGCAACCAGAGTGAAAGTGATGGTCATTTCTACGTTCCGGGCGACCTAGGCTACACTCTAGGGCGTTGATCCACCAGATCGAATAGCTAGGGCCTTAGAAGTCAACGCCCGAAGCATAAAATACAAAATTAATAGAACAGTTTTTCGGCCTTAGTAGTCAACGCCAGAAGCATATAATGCAATATAAATACAACAGTTAGTCGATCGTATAAAATGAATAATAGCAAGCATTGTGAAAGTAACGGTCACTTCTACGTTCCGGGCTACCTAGGCTTCACTCTAGGGCGTTGCTCCACCAGATCGAATAGTTAGGACCTTAGAAGTCAATGCCTGATGCATAAACTACAATAAACATACAACAGCTTTTCCATCGTATAACAGGAATAATTCCAACCAGTGTGAATGTAATGGTCATTTCTACGTTCCGCGCATCCAAGGCTTCACTCTAGGGCGTTGGTCCACCAGATCCAATAGTTAGGGCCTAAGAAGTCAACGCCAGAAGCACCAAATATAAAATAAATACAACAGTATTTCCATCATATAAAACGAATAATAACAACCAGTGTGAAAGTAATGGTCATTTCTACGTTTCGGGGAACCTAGGTTTCACTTTAGGGCGTTGCTCCACCAGATCGAATAGTCTGGGCCTTAGAAGTCAACGCCCGAAGCATAAAATACAAAATTAATAGAACAGCTTTTCCATTGTATAAAACGAATAATTGCAATTAGTGTGAAAATAATGGTCATATGTACGTTCCAGGCATCCTAGGCTTGACTCTAGGGCGTTGCTCCACAAGATCGAATAGTTAGGGCCTAAGAAGTCAACGCCAGAAGCATAAAATACAAAATAAATACAATAGTTTTTCCATCGTGTAAAACGAATAATTGCACGAGTATGAAAGTTATGGTCATTTCTACGTTCCGGGCAACCTAGGCTTCACTCTAGGGCGTTGCTCCACCGGATCGAATATTTAGGTCCTAAGAAGTCAACGCCAGAAGCATAAAACACAATAAAAATACAACAGTTTTTCCACCGTATAGCATGAATAATTGAAACCAGAGTGAAAGTGATGGCCATTTCTACGTTCCGGGCAACCTTGGCTTCATTCTAGGTCGTTGTTCTACCAGAACGAACAGTTAGGGCCTAAAGAAGTCAACGCCAGAAGCATAAAATACAATATAAATACAACAGCTTTTCCATCGTCTAAAACGAATAATTGCAACCAGTGTGAAAGTAATGGCCATTTCAACGTTACGGGCATCCTAGACTTAACTCTGAGGCATTGCTCCACCAGATCGAATAGTTGGGGCATTAGAAGTGAACGCCAGAAGCATAAAGTACAATAAAAATCCAACAGTTTTTCCATCGTATAACAGGAATAATTGCAAACAGTGTGAAGGTAATAGTCAGTTCTACGCTCCGGTCAACGTAGGTTTCACTCTAGGGCGTTGCTCCACCAGATCGAATAGTTAGGGCCTTAGAAGTCAACGCCAGAAGCATAAAATAAAATAAAAATACAACAGTTGTTCCATCGTATAACAGGAATAATTACAACCTGTGTGCAAGTAATGGGCATTTCTACGTTCCGTGCAACCTAGGCTTCACTCTAGGGAGTTGCTCCACCAGATGGAGTAGTTAGGGCTTTAGACGTCAACGCCAGAAGCATAAAATAAAACAAAAATACAACACTTTTTCCTTCGCATACAATTAATGATTGCAAACATTGTGAAAGTAACGGTCATTTCTACGTTCCGGGCAACCTAGGCTTCACTCTAGGGCGATGCTCCACCGGACCGAATATTTAGGGCCTAAGAAGTCAACGCCAGAAGCATTAAATACAATAAAAATACAACAGTTTTTCCATAGTATAACAGGAATAATTGCAAACAGTGTGAAGGTAATGGTCATTTCTACGTTCCGGGAACCTAGGCTTCACTCTAGGTCGTTGCTCCACCACATCGAATAGTTACGGCCTTAGAAGTCAACGCCAGAAGAATAAAATACAATATAAATACACCAGTTTTTCCATCGTATAAAATGAATAATTGCATAAAGTGTGAAAGAATGGTCATTTCTGCGTTCGGCGCAACCTAGGCTTCACTCTAGGGCATTGCTCCAACAGACCGAATAGCTAGGGACATAGAATTCAACGCAAGAAGCATAAAATACAGTACAAATACAACAGTTTTTCCATCGTATAAAACGAATAATAGCACCAGTGTGAAAGTTATGGTCATTTCTACGTTCCGTGCAACCTAGGCTTGACTCTAGGGCATTGCTCCACCAGATCGAATAGGTAGGGCCATAGAAGTCAATGCCTGAAGCATAAATTACAATAAAAATACAGCAGTTTTTTCAACACATAAAAGGAATAATTGCAACCAGTGTGAAAGTAATGGTCATTTCTACGTTCCGGGCAACATAGGCCTCACTCTAGGGCGTTGCTCCACCACATCGAATAGCTACGGCCTCAGAAGTCAACGCCAGAAGCAAAAAATATAATATAAATACAACAGTTTTTCCATCGTATAACAGGAATAATTGCAAACAGTGTGAAAGTGATGGTCATTTCTACGTTCCTGGCAACCTACACTTCACTCCAGAGCGTTGGTCCACCAGAACCAATAGTTAGGGCCTTAGAAGTCAACGCCCGAAGCATAAAATACAAAATAAATACAACACTTTTTCCATCGTATAACAGGAATAATTGCAACCTGTGTGAAAGTAATGGTCATTTCTACGTTCCGGGCAACATAGGCTTCACTCTAGGGCGTTGTTCCACCACATCGTATAGCTACGGCCTTAGAAGTCAACGCCAGAAGCATAAAATACAAAATAAATACAACAGCTTTTCCATCGTATAGCAGGAATAATTGCAACCAGTGTGAAAGATATGGTCATTTCTACGTTCCGGGCAACCTAGGTTTTGCTCTAGCGCGTTGCTCCGCCAGATCGAATAGTTAGGGCCTAAGAAGTCAACGCCAGAAGCATAAAATACGATATAAGTACAACAGTTTTTCCATCGTATAAAACAAACAATTGCAACCAGTGTGAAAGTAAAGGTCATTTCTACGTTCCGGGCAATCTAGGCTTCACTTTAGGGCTTTGCACAACCACATCGAACAGCCACGGACTTAGAAGTCTACGCCTGAAGCATAAACTACGATAAACATACAACAGCTTTTCCATCGTATAAAACGAATAATTGCAACCAGTGTGAAAGTAACGTTCATTTCTAGGTTCCGGGCAACCTAGGCTTCACTCTAGGCGCTACCCCACCACATCGAATAGCTACGGTCTAAGAAGTCAACGCCAGAAGCACCGAAAACAAAATAGATACAACAGTTTTTCCATCGTATAAAACGAATAATTGCAACCAGTGTGAAGCTTATGGTCATTTCTACTTTCCAGGGAACATAGGCTTCACTCTTGGACGTTGCCCCACCAGATCGAATAGCTAGGACCTTAGAAGTCAAAGCCAGAAGCAGAAAATACAATAAAAATGCAAGTTTTTCCACCGTATAGCATGATAATTGCAACCAGTGTGAAAGTAATGGTCATTCCTACGTTCCGGGCAGCCTAGGCTTCATTCTAGGGCGTTATTCCACAAGATCGAACAGTTAGGGCCTAAGAAGTCAATGCCAGATGCATAAAATACAGTATAAATACAACAGCGTTTCCATCACATAAAACGAATAATAGCAACCAGTGTGAAAGTAATGGTCATTTCTAGGTTTTGGGGAACCTAGGCTTCACTCTAGGGCGTTGCTCCTCCAGATCGAATAGCTAGGCCCTTGGAAGTCAACGCCCGAAACATAATATACAATAAAAATACAATAGTTTTTCCATCGTATAACGAGAATAATTGCAACCAGTGTGGAAGTTATGGTCATTTCTACTTTCCGGGCAACATAGGTTTCACACTTGGACGTTTCCCCACCAGATCGAATAGCCAGGACCCTAGCAGTCAACGCCAGAAGCATAAAATACAATAAAAATACAACAGTTTTTCCATCGTAAAAATGTATAATTGCAAACAGTGGTGAAAGTAATGGTCACTTCTACGTTCCTGGCAACCTAGGCTTCACTCTGGGGCGTTGCTCCACAACATCGAATAGCTACGACATTAGAAGTCAACGCTAGAAGCATAAAATACAATAAAAATGCAACAGTTTTTCCATAGTATAGCATGAATAATCGTAACCAGTGTGAAAGTAATGGTCATTTCTACGTTCCGGGCAACCTAGGCGTCACCCTAGAGCGTTCCTCCACCAGATCGAATAATGAGGGCCTTAGAAGTCAACGCCAGAAGCATAAAATACAATATAAATACAACAGTTTTTCCATCGTATAAAACAAACAATTGCAACCAGTGTGAAAGTAATGGTCATTTCTACGTTCCGGGCAATCTAGGCTTCACTTTAGGGCTTTGCACAACCACATCGAATCGCCGCGGACTTAGAAGCCTACGCCTGAAGCATAAACTACAATAAACATACAACAGCTTTTCCATCGTATAACAGGAATAATTCCAACCAGTGTGAATGTAATGGTCATTTCTACGTTCCGCGCAACCAAGGCCTCACTCTAGGGCGTTGTTCCACCAGATCGAATAGTTAGGGCCTAAGAAGTCAACGCCAGAAGCATAAAATACGATATAAGTACAACAGTTTTTCCATCATATAAAGCGGATAATTGCAACCAGTGTAAAAGTGATTGACATTTCCACGTTCCGGGCAACCTAGGCTTCACTCTAGGGCGTTGGTCCACCAGATCCAATAGTTAGGGCCTAAGAAGTCAACGCCAGAAGCACCAAATACAGTATAAATACAACAGTTTTTCCATCATATAAAACGAATAATTGCAACCAGTGTGAAAGTGATGGTCATTTCTAGGTTCCGGGCATCCTAGGCTTCACTCTAGGGCGCTGCCCCACCACATCGAATAGCTACGGTCTAAGAAGTCAACGCCAGAAGCACCGAAAACAAAATAGATACTACAGTTTTTCCATCGTATAAAACGAATAATTGCAACCAGTGTGAAGGTTATGGTCATTTCTACTTTCCAGGGAACATAGGCTTCACTCTTGCACGTTGCTCCACCAGATCGAATACATAGGTCCTCAGAAGTCCACGCCAGAAGCATAAAATACAATATAAGTACAACAGTTTTTCCATCATATAAAACGAATAATTGCAACCAGTGTGAAAGTGATGGTCATTTCTAGGTTCCGTGCAACCTAGGCTCCACTGTAGGGCGTTGCTCCACCACACCAAATACCTACGGCCTTAGAAGTCAACGCCAGAAGCTTTTAATGCAATATAAATACAACAGCTTTTCCATCATATAGAATGTATAATTGCAAACAGTGGTGAAAGTAATGGTCACTTCTACGTTCCGGGCAACCTAGGCTTCACTCTCGGGCGTTGCTCCACAACATCGTATAGCTACGGCATTAAAAGTCAACGCCAGAAGCATAAAATACAATAAAAATGCAACAGTTTTTCCATCGTATAGCATGAATAATCGTAACCAGTGTGAAAGTAATGGTCATTTCTACGTTCTGGGCCACCTAGGCGTCACTCCAGAGCGTTGCTCCACCAGATCGAATAATGAGGGCCTTAGAAGTCGACGACAGAAGCATAAAGTACAATATAAATACAACGGCTTTTCCATCGTATAAAACAAATAATTGCAACCAGTGTGAAAGTGATGGTCATTTCTAGGTTCCGGGCATCCTAGGCTTCACTCTAGGGCGCTGCCCCACCACATCGAATAGCTACGGTCTAAGAAGTCAACGCCAGAAGCATAAAATGCAATATAAATACAACAGTTTTTCCAACGTATAAAACAAATAATTGCAACCACTGTGAAAGTGATGGTCATTTCTACGTTCCGGGAAACCTAGGCATCATTCTAGGGCGTAGGAACAGCAGATCCAATAGTTAGGGCCTATGAAGTCAACGCCAGAAGCACCAAATACAAAATAAGTACAACAGTTCTTCCATCGTATAAAACGAATAACTGCAAGCAGTGTGAAAGTAATGGTCATTTACACGTTGCGGGCTGCATAGGCTTCATACTTGGACGTTGCCCCACCAGATCGAATATCTAGGACCTTAGAAGTCAAAGCCAGAAGCAGAAAATACAATAAAAATGCAACAGTTTTTCCATCGTATAACAGGAATAATTCCAACCAGTATGAATGTAATGGTCATTTCTACGTTCCGCGCAACCAAGTCCTCACTCTAGGGCGTTGTTCCACCAGATCGAATAGCTAGGGCCTAACAAGTCAACGCCAGAAGCATAAAATACAAAATTAATACAACAGTTTTTCCATCCTATAAAACGAATAATTGCAACGAGGATGAAAGTTATGGTCATTTCTACGTTCCGGGCAACCTAGGCTTCACCCTAGGGCGTTCCTCCGCCTGATCGAATAGTTAGGGCCTAAGAAGTCAACGCCAGAAGCATAAAATACGACATATGTACAACAGTTTTACCATCGTATAAAATGTATAATCGCAAGCAGTGTGAAGGTAATGGTCATTTCTATGTTCCGGGCAGCCTAGGCTTCACTCTAGGGCGTCGCTCCACCAGATCGAATAGTTAGGGCCTTAGAAGCCAACGCCCGAAGCATAAAATACAAAATAAATAGAACAGCTTTTCCACTGTATAAAACGAATAATTGAAACCAGTGTGAAAGTTATGGTCATTTCTACGTTCCGCGCAACCTAGGCTTCACGCCTGGGCGTAGCTCCACCATATCCAATAGTTAGGACCTAAGAAGTCAGCGCCAGAAGCATAAAATACAAAATAGATACAACAGCTTTTCCATCGTATATAATGTATATTTGCAAACAGTGTGAAGGCAATCGTCATTTCTACGTTCCGGACATCCTAGGCTTCACCCTAGGGCGTTGCTCCACTTTATCGAATAGATAGGGCCTAAGAAGTCAACGCCAGAAGCATAAAATACGATATATGTACAACAGTTTTACCATCGTATAAAATGAATAATCGCAAACAGTGTGAAGGTAATGGTCATTTCTACATTCCGGGGAACCTAGGCTTCACTCTAGGGCGTTGCTCCACCAGATCGAATTGTTGGGGCCTTAGAAGTCAACGCCAGAAGCACCAAGTACAAAATTAGTACAACAGTTTTTCCATCGTATAAAATGAATAATCGCGAACCGTGCGAAGGTGATGGTCATTTCTACGTTCCGGGCAACCTAGGCTTCACTCTAGGGCGTTGATCCACCAGATCGAATAGTTGGGGCCTTAGGAGTCAACGGCCGAAGCATAAAATACAAAATAAGTAGAACAGTTTTTCCATTGTATAAAAGGAATAATTGAAACCAGTGTGAAAGTTATGGTCATTTCTACGTTCCGCGCAACCTAGACTTCACCCCTGGGCGTTGCTCCACCAGATCCAATAGTTAGGACCTAAGAAGTCAGCGCCAGAAGCATAAAATACAAAAGAGATACAACAGTTTTTCCATCGTATATAATGTATATTTGCAAACAGTGTGAAAGCACAGGTCATTTCTACGTTCCGGGCAACCTAGGATTAACTGTCGGGCGTTTCTCCACCAGATCGCATAGTTAGGGACTTAGAATTCAACGCCAGAGGCATAAAGTACAATAAAAATGCAACAGTCTTTCCATCGTATGACAGGAATAACTGCAACCAGTGTGAAAGTACAGGTCATTTCTACGTTCCGGGCAACCTAGGCTTCACTCTAGGCCGGTGCTCCACCAGATCAAATAGTCAGGACCTAAGAAGTCAACGCCAGAAGCATAAAATACAATATAAATACAATAGCTTTTCCATCGTATATAATGTATATTAGCAAACGGTGTGAAAGTAACGGTCATTTCTACGTTCCGGGCAACCTAGGCTTAACTCTAGGGCGTTGCTCCACCAGGTCGAATAGTTAAGGACTTAGAATTCAACGCCAGAAGCATAAAATACAATAAAAATGCAACAGTTTTTCCATAGTATAACAGGAATAACTGCAACCTGTGTGAAAGTACTGGTCATTTCTACGTTCCGGGTAACCTAGGCTTCACTCTAGGGCGTTGCTCCACCAGATCGAATAGTGAGTGCCGTAGAAGTCAGCGCCCGAAGCATAAAATACAATAATGATGCAACTGTTTTTCCATCGTATAAAACGAATAATTGCAACCAGTATGAACGTTATGGTCATTTCTACGTTCCTGGCAACCTAGGCTTCACCCTAGGGCGTTGCTCCACCAGATCCAACAGTTAGGACCTAAGAAGTCAACTCCAGAAGCATAAAATACAAAATAGATACATCAGTTTTTCCATCGTATAACAGGAATAATTGCAACCAGTGTGAAAGTGATGGTTATTTCTACGTTCCGGGCAACCTAGGCTTCACTCTAGGGCGTTGTTCCACCAGATCGAATAGTCAGGGCCTAAGAAGACTACGCCAGAAGCATAAAATACAATATAAATACAACAGCTTTTCCATCTTATAACAGGAATAATTGCAATCAGTTTGTAAGATATGGTCATTTCTACGTTCCGGGCTACCTAGGCCTCACGCCTGGGCGTTGCTCCACCATATCCAATAGTTAGGACCTAAGAAGTCAGCGCCAGAAGCATAAAATACAAAATAGATACAACAGCTTTTCCATCGTATATAATGTATATTTGCAAACAGTGTGACGGCAATCGTCATTTCTACGTTCCGAGCAACCTAGGCTTCACCCTAGGGCGTTGCTCCACTTTATCGAATAGATAGGGCCTGAGAAGTCAACGCCAGAAGCATAAAATACGATATATGTACAACAGTTTTACCATCGTATAAAACGAATAATCGCAAACAGTGTGAAGGTAATGGTCATTTCTACATTGCGGGGAACCTAGTCTTCACTCTAGGGCGTTGCTCCACCAGATCGAATAGTTGGGGCCTTAGAAGTCAACGCCAGAAGCACCAAGTACAAAATTAGTACAACAGTTTTTCCATCGTATAAAATGAATAATCGCGAACCGTGTGAAGGTGATGGTCATTTCTATATTCCGGGCAACCTAGGCTTCACTCTAGGGCGTTGATCCACCAGATCGAATAGTTGGGGCCTTAGGAATCAACGGCCGAAGCATAAAATACAAAATAAGTAGAACAGTTTTTCCATTGTATAAAAGGAATAATTGAAACCAGTGTGAAAGTTATGGTCATTTCTACGTTCCGCGCAACCTAGGCTTCACCCCTGGGCGTTGCTCCACCAGATCCAATAGTTAGGACCTAAGAAGTCAGCGCCAGAAGCATAAAATACAAAAGAGATACAACAGTTTTTCCATCGTATATAATGTATATTTGCAAACAGTGTGAAAGCACAGGTCATTTCTACGTTCCGGGCAACCTAGGCTTCACCCAAGGGCGTTGCTCCATCTGATCGAATAGTTAGGGCCTAAGAAGTCAACGCCAGAAGCATAAAATACGATATATGTACAACAGTTTTTCCATCGTATAAAACGAATAATTGCAACCAGTGTGAAAGTAATGGCCATTTCTACGTTGCGGGCATCGTAGACTTAACTCTGAGGCATTGCTACACCAGATCGAATACATAGGGCCTTAGAAGTCAACGCCAGAAGAATAAAGTACAACCAAAATCCAACAGTTTGTCCATCGTATAGCTGGAATGATTGCAACCAGAGTGAAAGTAGTGGTCATTTCTACGTTTCGGGCGACCTAGGCTCCACTCTAGGGCGTTGCTCCACCAGGTGGAATAGTTAAGGCCTTAGAAGTCAATGCCATAAGCATAAAACACAAAATAAATACAACAGTTTTTCCACCTTATAACAAGAATAATTGCAACCAGTGTTAAAGTGATGGTCATTTCTACATTCCCGGCAACCTAGGCTTCACTCTAGGGCGTTGCTCCACCAGATCGAATAGTTAGGGCCTAAGAAGTCAACGCCAGAAGCACCAAATACAAAATTAATACAACAGTTTTTCCATCCTATAAAACGAATAATTGCAACCAGGATGAAATTTATGGTCATTTCTAAGTTCCGGGCAACCTAGGCTTCACCCTAGGGCGTTGCTCCACCTGGTCGAATAGTTAGGGCCTAAGAAGTCAACGCCAGAAGCATAAAATACAATATAAATACAACTGTTTTTCCATCGTACAAAACGAATAATTGCAAATAGTATGAAAGTTATGGTCATTTCTACGTTCCGGGCAACCTAGGCTTCACCCTAGGGCGTTGCTTCACCAGATCGAATAGTTAGGGCCTTAGGAGTCAACGGCCGAAGCATAAAATACAAAATAAGTAGAACAGTTTTTCCATTGTATTAAAGGAATAATTGAAACCAGTGTGAAAGTTATGGTCATTTCTACGTTCCGCGCAACCTAGACTTCACCCCTGGGCGTTGCTCCACCAGATCCAATAGTTAGGACCTAAGAAGTCAGCGCCAGAAGCATAAAATACAAAAGTGAAACAACAGTTTTTCCATCGTATATAATGTATATTTGCAAACAGTGTGAAAGCACAGGTCATTTCTACGTTCCGGGCAACCTAGGATTAACTGTCGGGCGTTTCTCCACCAGATCGCATAGTTAGGGACTTAGAATTCAACGCCAGAGGCATAAAGTACAATAAAAATGCAACAGTCTTTCCATCGTATGACAGGAATAACTGCAACCAGTGTGAAAGTACAGGTCATTTCTACGTTCCGGGCAACCTAGGCTTCACTCTAGGCCGGTGCTCCACCAGATCAAATAGTCAGGACCTAAGAAGTCAACGCCAGAAGCATAAAATACAATATAAATACAATAGCTTTTCCATCGTATATAATGTATATTTGCAAACAGTGTGAAAGTAACGGTCATTTCTACGTTCCGGGCAACCTAGGCTTAACTCTAGGGCGTTGCTCCACCAGGTCGAATAGTTAAGGACTTAGAATTCAACGCCAGAAGCATAAAATACAATAAAAATGCAACAGTTTTTCCATAGTATAACAGGAATAACTGCAACCTGTGTGAAAGTACTGGTCATTTCTACGTTCCGGGTAACCTAGGCTTCACTCTAGGGCGTTGCTCCACCAGATCGAATAGTTAGGACCTAAGAAGTCAGCGCCAGAAGCATAAAATACAAAAGAGATACAACAGTTTTTCCATCGTATATAATGTATATTTGCAAACAGTGTGAAAGCACAGGTCATTTCTACGTTCCGGGCAACCTAGGCTTCACCCAAGGGCGTTGCTCCATCTGATCGAATAGTTAGGGCCTAAGAAGTCAACGCCAGAAGCATAAAATACGATATATGTACAACAGTTTTTCCATCGTATAAAACGAATAATTGCAACCAGTGTGAAAGTAATGGCCATTTCTACGTTGCGGGCATCGTAGACTTAACTCTGAGGCATTGCTACACCAGATCGAATACATAGGGCCTTAGAAGTCAACGCCAGAAGAATAAAGTACAACCAAAATCCAACAGTTTGTCCATCGTATAGCTGGACTGATTGCAACCAGAGTGAAAGTAGTGGTCATTTCTACGTTTCGGGCGACCTAGGCTCCACTCTAGGGCGTTGCTCCACCAGGTGGAATAGTTAAGGCCTTAGAAGTCAATGCCATAAGCATAAAACACAAAATAAATACAACAGTTTTTCCACCTTATAACAAGAATAATTGCAACCAGTGTTAAAGTGATGGTCATTTCTACATTCCCGGCAACCTAGGCTTCACTCTAGGGCGTTGCTCCACCAGATCGAATAGTTAGGGCCTAAGAAGTCAACGCCAGAAGCACCAAATACAAAATTAATACAACAGTTTTTCCATCCTATAAAACGAATAATTGCAACCAGGATGAAATTTATGGTCATTTCTAAGTTCCGGGCAACCTAGGCTTCACCCTAGGGCGTTGCTCCACCTGGTCGAATAGTTAGGGCCTAAGAAGTCAACGCCAGAAGCATAAAATACAATATAAATACAACTGTTTTTCCATCGTACAAAACGAATAATTGCAACCAGTATGAAAGTTATGGTCATTTCTACGTTCCGGGCAACCTAGGCTTCACCCTAGGGCGTTGCTTCACCAGATCGAATAGTTAGGGCCTTAGGAGTCAACGGCCGAAGCATAAAATACAAAATAAGTAGAACAGTTTTTCCATTGTATTAAAGGAATAATTGAAACCAGTGTGAAAGTTATGGTCATTTCTACGTTCCGCGCAACCTAGACTTCACCCCTGGGCGTTGCTCCACCAGATCCAATAGTTAGGACCTAAGAAGTCAGCGCCAGAAGCATAAAATACAAAAGTGATACAACAGTTTTTCCATCGTATATAATGTATATTTGCAAACAGTGTGAAAGCACAGGTCATTTCTACGTTCCGGGCAACCTAGGATTAACTGTCGGGCGTTTCTCCACCAGATCGCATAGTTAGGGACTTAGAATTCAACGCCAGAGGCATAAAGTACAATAAAAATGCAACAGTCTTTCCATCGTATGACAGGAATAACTGCAACCAGTGTGAAAGTACAGGTCATTTCTACGTTCCGGGCAACCTAGGCTTCACTCTAGGCCGGTGCTCCACCAGATCAAATAGTCAGGACCTAAGAAGTCAACGCCAGAAGCATAAAATACAATATAAATACAATAGCTTTTCCATCGTATATAATGTATATTTGCAAACAGTGTGAAAGTAACGGTCATTTCTACGTTCCGGGCAACCTAGGCTTAACTCTAGGGCGTTGCTCCACCAGGTCGAATAGTTAAGGACTTAGAATTCAACGCCAGAAGCATAAAATACAATAAAAATGCAACAGTTTTTCCATAGTATAACAGGAATAACTGCAACCTGTGTGAAAGTACTGGTCATTTCTACGTTCCGGGTAACCTAGGCTTCACTCTAGGGCGTTGCTCCACCAGATCGAATAGTGAGTGCCGTAGAAGTCAGCGCCCGAAGCATAAAATACAATAATGATGCAACTGTTTTTCCATCGTATAAAACGAATAATTGCAACCAGTATGAAAGTTATGGTCATTTCTACGTTCCTGGCAACCTAGGCTTCACCCTAGGGCGTTGCTCCACCAGATCCAACAGTTAGGACCTAAGAAGTCAACTCCTGAAGCATAAAATACAAAATAGATACATCAGTTTTTCCATCGTATAACAGGAATAATTGCAACCAGTGTGAAAGTGATGGTTATTTCTACGTTCCGGGCAACCTAGGCTTCACTCTAGGGTGTTGTTCCACCAGATCGAATAGTCAGGGCCTAAGAAGACTACGCCATAAGCATAAAATACAATATAAATACAACAGCTTTTCCATCTTATAACAGGAATAATTGCAACCAGTTTGTAAGATATGGTCATTTCTACGTTCCGGGCTACCTAGGCTTCACTCTAGGGCGTTGCTCAACCACGTCGAATAGCTATGGCCTTAGAAGTCAACGCCAGAAGCATTAAATACAATATAAATACAACAGCTTTTCCACCGTATAACAGGAATAATTGCAAACCGTGTGAAAGATATGGTCACTTCTACGTTCCTGGCAACCTAGGCTTCACTCTAGAGAGTTGCTCCAACACATCGAACAGCTACGGCCTTAGAAGTCAACGCCCGAAGCATAAAATACGATATAAATGGAACAGTTTTTCCATTGTATAAAACGAATAATTGACACCAGTGTGAAAGTTATGGTCATTTCTACGTTCCGCGCAACCTAGGCTTCACCCCTGGGCGTTGCTCCACCAGATACAATAGTTAGGACCTAAGAAGACAGCGCCAGAAGCATAAAATACAAAACAGATACAACAGTTTTTCCATCGTATATAATGTATATTTGCAAACAGTGTGGAAGCAAAGGTCATTTCTGCGTTCTGGGCAACCTAGGCTTAACTGTCGGGCGTTTCTCCACCAGATCGCATAGTTAGGGACTTAGAATTCAGCGCCACAGGCATAAAGTACAATAAAAATACAACAGTCTTTCCATCGTATGTCAGGAGTAACTGCAACCAGTGTGAAAGTCCAGGTCATTTCTACGTTCCGGGCAACCTAGGCCTCACTCTATGGCGTTGCACCACCAGATCGAATAGTTTGGGACTTAGAAGTCGACGACAGAAGCATAAAATACAACATAAGTACAACAGTTTTTCCATCGTATAACAGGAATAATTGCAACCAGTATGAAAGTTATGGTCATTTCTACGTTCCGGCAACATAGGCTTCACTCAAGAGAGTTGCTCCAACACATCGAACAGCTACGGCCTTAGAAGTCAGCGCCAGAAGCATAAAATACAATATAAATACAACAGCATTTCCATCGTATAACAGGAATAATTGCAACCAGTGTGTAAGATATGGTCATTTCTACGATCCGAGCTACCTAGGCTTCACTCTAGGGCGTTGCTCGACCACGTCGAATACCTATGGCCTTAGAAGTCAACGCCAGAAGCATTAAATACAACGTAAATACAACAGCTTTTCCACCGTATAACAGGAATAATTGCAAACAGTGTGAAAGATATGGTCATTTCTACGTTCCGGGCAACCTAGGCTTCACTCTAGGCCGGTGCTCCACCAGATCAAATAGTTAGGACCGAAGAAGTCAACGCCAGAAGCATAAAATACAATATAAATACAATAGCTTTTCCATCGTATATAATGTATATTTGCATACAGTGTGAAAGTAACGGTCATTTCTACGTTCCGGGCAACCTAGGCTTCACTCTATGGCGTTGCTCCACCAGATCGAATAGTTTGGGACTTAGAAGTCGACGACAGAAGCATAAAATGCAACATAAGTACAACAGTTTTTCCATCGTATAACAGGAATAAGTGCAACCAGTGTGAAAGATATGGTCATTTCTACGATACGGGCAACCTAGGCTTCACTCTAGGGCGTTGCTGCACCACATCTAATGGCTACGGCCTTAGAAGTCAACGCCAGAAGCTTAAAATACAATCTAAATACAGCAGCTTTTCCATCGTATAAAACGAATAATTGCAATCAGTATGAAAGTTATGGTCATTTCTACGTCTCGGGCAACCTAGGATTCACCCAAGGGCGTTGCTCCACCAGATCCAATAGTTAGGACCTAAGAAGTCAACTCCAGAAGCATAAAATATAAAATAGATACAACAGTTTTTCCATCGGATGACAGGAATAATTGCAACCAGTGTGAAAGTGATGGTCATTTCTACGTTCCGGCAACCTAGGCTTCACTCAAGAGAGTTGCTCCAACACATCGAACAGCTACGGCCTTAGAAGTCAGCGCCAGAAGCATAAAATACAATATAAATACAACAGCATTTCCATCGTATAACAGGAATAATTGCAACCAGTGTGTAAGATATGGTCATTTCTACGATCCGAGCTACCTAGGCTTCACTCTAGGGCGTTGCTCGACCACGTCGAATAGCTATGGCCTTAGAAGTCAACGCCAGAAGCAATAAATACAACGTAAATACAACAGCTTTTCCACCGTATAACAGGAATAATTGCAAACAGTGTGAAAGATATGGTCATTTCTACGTTCGTGGCAACCTAGGCTTCACTCAAGAGAGTTGCTCCAACACATCGAACAGCTACGGCCTTAGAAGTCAGAGCCAGAAGCATAAAATACAATATAAATACAATAGTTTTTCCATCGTATAAAACGAATAATTGCAACCAGTGTGAAAGTAACGGCCATTTATACGTTCCGGGCATCCTAGACTTAACACTGAGGGCTGGCTCCACCAGATCGAATACATAGGGCCTTAGAAGTCAACGCCAGAAACATAAAGTACAATAAAAATCCAACAGTTTGTCCATCGTATAACAGGAATAATTGCAACCAGTGTGAAAGTAATGGTCATTTCTACGTTCCGAGCAACCTAGGTTTCGCTTTATGGCGTTGCTCAACTACATCGAATAGTTAGGGCCTTAGAAGTCAATGCCAGAAGCATAAAATACAATATAAATACAACAGTATTTCCATTGTATAAAATGAATAATTGCAAACAGTGAGGAAGTAATAGCCATTTCTACGTTCCGGGCAACCTAGGCTTCACTCTAGGGCGTTGCTCCACCTGGTCGAATAGTTAGGGCCTAAGAAGTCAACGCCCGAAGCATAAAATACGATATATGTACAACAGTTTAACCATCGTATAAAATGAATAATCGCAAACAGTGTGAAGGTAATGGTCATTTCTACATTCCGGGCAACCTAGGCTTAACTGTAGGGTGTTGCTCCACCAGATCGCATAGTTAGGGACTTAGAATATAACGCCGGAAGCATAAAATACAATAAAAATTCAACAGCTTTTCCATCGTATAACAGGAATAATTGCAACCAGTGTGAAGTTAATGGTCTTTTCTACGTTCGGGGCAGCCTAGGCTTCACTACAGGGCGGTGCTCCACCAGATCAAATTGTTAGGGCCTAAGAAGTCAACGCCAGAAGCATAAAATACAATATAAATACAACAGTTTTTCCATCGTATATAATGTATATTTGCATACAGTGTGAAAGTAACGGTCATTTCTACGTTCCGGGCAGCCTAGGCTACACTCTAAGGCGTTGCTCCACCAGATCTAATAGTTAGGGCCATAGAAGTCAACGCCCGAAGCATAAAATACTAAATAAATAGAACAGTTTTTCCATTGTATAAGACGAATAATTGAAACCAGTGTGAAAGTTATGGTCATTTCTATGTTCCGCGCAGCCTAGGCTTCACCGCTGGGCGTTGCTCCACCAGGTCCAATAGTTAGGACCTAAGAAGTCAGCGCCAGAAGCATAAAATACGATATATGTACAACAGTTTTACCATCGCATAAAATGAATGATCGCGAACCGTGTGAAGGTGATGGTCATTTCTATATTCCGGGCAACCTAGGCTTCACTCTAGGGCGTTGATCCACCAGATTGAATAGTTGGGCCTTAGGAGTCAACGGCCGAAGCATAAAATACAAAATATGTAGAACAGTTTTTCCATTGTATAAAACGAATAATTGAAACCAGTGTGAAAGTTATGGTCATTTCTACGTTCCGCGCAACCTAGGCATCACCCCTGGGCGTTGCTCCACCAGATCCAATAGTTAGGAACTAAGAAGTCAGCGCCAGAAGCATAAAATACAAAACAGATACAACAGTTTTTCCATCGTATATAATGTATATTTGCAAACAGTGTGAAAGCAAAGGTCATTTCTACGTTCCGGGCAACCTAGGCTTAACTGTCGGGCGTTTCTCCACCAGATCGCATAGTTAGGGACTTAGAATTCAACGCCAGAGGCATAAAGTACAATAAAAATGCAACAGTCTTTCCATCGTATGTCAGGAATAACTGCAACCAGTGTGAAAGTACAGGTCATTTCTACGTTCCGGGCAACCTAGGCATCACTCTAGGCCGGTGCTCCACCAGATCAAATAGTTAGGACCTAAGAAGTCAACGCCAGAAGCATAAAATACAATATAAATACAATTGCTCTTCCATCGTATATAATGTATATTTGCAAACAGTGTGAAAGTAACGGTCATTTCTACGTTCCCGGCAACCTAGGCTTAACTCTAGGGCGTTGCTCCACCAGGTCGAATAGTTAAGGACTTAGAATTCAACGCCAGAAGCATAAAATACAATAAAAATGCAACAGTTTTTCCATAGTATAACAGGAATAACTGCAACCTGTGTGAAAGTACTGGTCATTTCTACGTTCCGGGTAACCTAGGCTTCACTCTAGGGCGTTGCTCCACCAGATCGAATAGTTAGGGCCTTAGAAGTCAGCGCCCGAAGCATAAAATACAATAAAGATGCAACAGTTTTTCCATCGTATAACAGGAATAATTGCAACCAGTGTGAAGGTAATGGTCTTTTCTATGTTCCGGGCAACCTAGGCTTCACTCTAGGGCGTTGATCCACCAGATCGAATAGTTGGGGCCTTAGGAGTCAACGGCCGAAGCATAAAATACAAAATATGTAGAACAGTTTTTCCATTGTATAAAACGAATAATTGAAACCAGTGTGAAAGTTATGGTCATTTCTACGTTCCGAGCAACCTAGGCTTCACCCAAGGGCGTTGCTCCACCTGATCGAATAGTTAGGGCCTAAGAAGTCAACGCCAGAAGCATAAAATACGATATATGTACAACAGTTTTACCATCGCATAAAATGAATAATCGCGAACCGTGTGAAGGTGATGGTCTTTTCTATGTTCCGGGCAACCTAGGCTTCACTACAGGGCGGTGCTCCACCAGATCAAATAGTTAGGGCCTAAGAAGTCAAGGCCAGAAGCATAAAATACAATATAAATACAACAGCTTTTCCATCGTATATAATGTATATTTGCAAACAGTGTGAAAGTAACGGTGATTTCTACGTTCCGGGCAGCCTAGGCTTCACTACAGGGCGGTGCTCCACCGGATCAAATAGTCAGGGCCTAAGGAGTCAACGCGAGAAGCATAAAATACAATATAAATACAGCAGCTTTTCCATCGTATATAATGTATATTTGCATACAGTGTGAAGGTAACGGTCATTTCTACGTTCCGGGCAACCTAGACTTCACTCTAGGGCGTTGCTCCACCAGATCGAATACTTTGGGACTTAGAAGTCGACGCCAGAAGCATAAAATACAACATAAGTACAACAGTTTTTCCATCGTATAACAGGAATAATTGCAACCAGTGTGAAAGTACAGGTCACTTCTACCTTCCGGGCAACCTAGGCTTCGCTCAAGGGCGTTGCTCCACCAGATCGAATAGCAAGGGACTTAGAAGTCAACGCCAGAAGCAAAAAATATAATAAAAATACAACAGTTTTTCCATCGTATAAAATGTATAATTGCAAGCAATGTGAAGGTAATGGTCATTTATACGTTCCGGGCAACCTATGCTTCACTCTAGTGCGTTGCTCCACCAGTCCGAATAGCTAGGGCCTAACAAGTCAACGCCAGAAGCATTAAATACAATATAAATACAACAGCTTTTCCACCGTATAACAGGAATAATTGCAAACCGTGTGAAAGATATGGTCACTTCTACGTTCCTGGCAACCTAGGCTTCACTCTAGAGAGTTGCTCCAACACATCGAACAGCTACGGCCTTAGAAGTCAACGGCAGAAACATAAAATACAATATAAATACAATAGTTTTTCCATCGCATAAAACGAATAATTGCAACCAGAATGAAAGTTATGGTCATTTCTACGTTCCTGGCAACCTAGGCTTCACTCTAGAGAGTTGCTCCAACACATCGAACAGCTACGGCCTTAGAAGTCGAGGCCAGAAGCATAAAATACAACATAAATACAACATTTTTGCCATCGTATATGATGTATATTTGGAATCAGTGTGAAAGTAAACGCCTTTTCTACGTTCCCGGCAACCTAGGCTTAACTGTAGGGTGTTGCTCCACCAGATCGCATAGTTAGGGAATTAGAATATAACGCCAGAAGCATAAAATACAATAAAAATTCAACAGCTTTTCCATCGTATAACAGGAATAATTGCAACCAGTGTGAAGTTAATGGTCTTTTCTACGTTCCGGGCAGCCTAGGCTTCACTACAGGGCGGTGCTCCACCAGATCAAATAGTTAGGGCCTAAGAAGTCAACGCCAGAAGCATAAAATACTATATAAATACAACAGGTTTTCCATCGTATATAATGTATATTTGCAAACAGTGTGAAAGTAACGGTGATTTCTACGTACCGGGCAGCCTAGGCTTCAATACAGGGCGGTGATCCACCAGATCAAATAGTCAGGGCCTAAGGAGTCAACGTCAGAAGCATAAAATACAATATAAATACAACAGCTTTTCCATCGTATAAAATGAATGATTGCGAACAGTGTGAAGGTTATGGTCATTTCTAAGTTCCGGGCAACCTAGGCTTAACTCCGGGGCGGTGCTCCACCAGATCGAATAGTTAGGGACTTTGAATACAACGCCAGAAGCATAAAATACAATAAAAATGCAACAGTTTTTCCATCATATAACAGGAAAGCTGCAACCAGTGTGAAAGTACTGGTCATTTCTATGTTCCGGGTGACCTAGTCTTCACTCTAGGGCATTGCTCCACAAGACCGAATAGCTAGGGACTTAGAATTCAACGCCAGAAGAACAAAATACAACATAAGTACAACAGTTTTTCCATCGTATAGAATGTATAGTTGCAAGCAGTATGAAGGTAATGGTCATTTCTACGTTCCGGGCAACCTAGGCTTCACTCTAGAGCGTTGCTTCACCAGATCGAATAGTTAGGGCCTTAGATGTCAACGTCCGAAGCATAAAATGCAAAATAAATAGAACAGATTTTCCATTGTATAAAACGAATAATTGCAACCAGTGTGAAAGTTATGGCCATTTCTACGTTCGCGGCAACCTAGGCTTAACTGTAGGGCGTTGCTCCACCAGATCGAATAGTTAGGGACTTTGAATACAACGCCAGAAGCATTAAATACAATAAAAATGCAACAGTTTTTCCATCGTATAACAGGAAAGCTGCAACCAGTGTGAAAGTACTGGTCATTTCTATGTTCCGGGCATCCTAGGCCTCACTCTAGGGCATTGCTCCACCACATCCAATAGCTACGGCCTTAGGAGTCAACGCCATAACTATAAAAAAGAATATAAATACAACAGTTTTTCCGTTGTATAAAATGAATAATTGCAAACAGTGTGGAAGTAATGGTCATTTCTACTTTCCGGGCAACCTAGGCTACACTCTAGTGCGTTGCTCCACCACATCGAATAGCTACGGCCTTAGAAGTCAACGCCTGAAGCATAAAATACAATGTAAATACAACAGCTTTTCCATCGTATGTAATGTATATTTGCAAACAGTGTGAAAGTAAAGGTCATTTCTACGTTCCGGGCAACCTAAGTTTCGCTGTAGGGCGTTGCTCCACCAGATCAAATAGCTAGGGCCTAAGAAGTCAACGCCAGAAGCATAAAATACGATATATGTACAACAGTTTAACCATCGTATAAAATGAATAATCGCAATCAGTGTGAAGGTAATGGTCATTTCTACATTCCGAGCAACCTAGGCTTCACTACAGGGCGGTGCTCCACCAGATCGAATTGTTAGTGCCTTACAAGTCAGCGCCCGAAGCATAAAACACAATAAAGATGCAACAGTTTTTCCATCGTATAACGGGAATAATTGCAGCAAATGTGAAAGTGATGGTCATTACCACGTTGCGGGCAACCTAGGGTTCACTCTAGGGCGTTGGTCCACCAGATCCAATAGTTAGGGCCTAAGAAGTCAACGACAGAAGCACCAAATACAAAATAAATACAACAGCTTGTCCATTGTATAAAACGAATAATTGAAACCAGTGTGAAATTTATGGTCATTTCTACGTTCCGCGCAACCTAGACTTCACCCCTGGGCGTTGCTCCACCAGATGCAATAGTTAGGACCTAAGAAGTCAGCGCCAGAAGCATAAAATACAAAATAGATACAACAGCTTTTCCATCGTATATAATGTATATTTGCAAACAGTGTGAAGGTAATTGTCATTTCTACGTTCCGTGCAACCTAGGCTTCACTCCAGGGCGTTGCTCCGCCAGATCGAATAGTTAGGGCCTATGAAGTCAACGCCAGAAGCGTAAAATACAATAAAAATACAACAGGTTTTCCATCGTATAGCATGAATAATTGCAACCAGAGTGAAAGTAATGGTCATTTCTACGCTTCGGGCGACCTAGGCTTCACTCTAGGGCGTTGCTCGACCACGTCGAATAGCTATGGCCTTAGAAGTCAACGCCAGAAGCATTAAATACAACGTAAATACAACAGCTTTTCCACAGTATAACAGGAATAATTGCAAACAGTGTGAAAGATATGGTCATTTCTACGTTCCGGGCAACCTAGGCTTCACTCTAGGCCGGTGCTCCACCAGATCAAATAGTTAGGACCGAAGAAGTCAACGCCAGAAGCATAAAATACAATATAAATACAATAGCTTTTCCATCGTATATAATGTATATTTGCATACAGTGTGAAAGTAACGGTCATTTCTACGTTCCGGGCAACCTAGGCTTCACTCTATGGCGTTGCTCCACCAGATCGAATAGTTTGGGACTTAGAAGTCGACGACAGAAGCATAAAATGCAACATAAGTACAACAGTTTTTCCATCGTATAACAGGAATAATTGCAACCAGTGTGAAAGATATGGTCATTTCTACGATACGGGCAACCTAGGCTTCACTCTAGGGCGTTGCTGCACCACATCTAATGGCTACGGCCTTAGAAGTCAACGCCAGAAGCTTAAAATACAATCTAAATACAGCAGCTTTTCCATCGTATAAAACGAATAATTGCAATCAGTATGAAAGTTATGGTCATTCCTACGTCTCGGGCAACCTAGGATTCACCCAAGGGCGTTGCTCCACCAGATCCAATAGTTAGGACCTAAGAAGTCAACTCCAGAAGCATAAAATATAAAATAGATACAACAGTTTTTCCATCGGATGACAGGAATAATTGCAACCAGTGTGAAAGTGATGGTCATTTCTACGTTCCGGCAACCTAGACTTCACTCAAGAGAGTTGCTCCAACACATCGAACAGCTACGGCCTTAGAAGTCAGCGCCAGAAGCATAAAATACAATATAAATACAACAGCATTTTCATCGTATAACAGGAATAATTGCAACCAGTGTGTAAGATATGGTCATTTCTACGATCCGAGCTACCTAGGCTTCACTCTAGGGCGTTGCTCGACCACGTCGAATAGCTATGGCCTTAGAAGTCAACGCCAGAAGCAATAAATACAACGTAAATACAACAGCTTTTCCACCGTATAACAGGAATAATTGCAAACAGTGTGAAAGATATGGTCATTTCTACGTTCGTGGCAACCTAGGCTTCACTCAAGAGAGTTGCTCCAACACATCGAACAGCTACGGCCTTAGAAGTCAGAGCCAGAAGCATAAAATACAATATAAATACAACAGCATTTCCATCGTATAACAGGAATAATTGCAACCAGTGTGTAAGATATGGTCATTTCTACGATCCGAGCTACCTAGGCTTCACTCTAGGGCGTTGCTCGACCACGTCGAATACCTATGGCCTTAGAAGTCAACGCCAGAAGCATTAAATACAACGTAAATACAACAGCTTTTCCACCGTATAACAGGAATAATTGCAAACAGTGTGAAAGATATGGTCATTTCTACGTTCCGGGCAACCTAGGCTTCACTCTAGGCCGGTGCTCCACCAGATCAAATAGTTAGGACCGAAGAAGTCAACGCCAGAAGCATAAAATACAATATAAATACAATAGCTTTTCCATTGTATAAAACGAATAATTGCAACCAGTGTGAAAGTAACGGCCATTTATACGTTCCGGGCATCCTAGACTTAACACTGAGGGCTGGCTCCACCAGATCGAATACATAGGGCCTTAGAAGTCAACTCCAGAAACATAAAGTACAATAAAAATCCAACAGTTTGTCCATCGTATAACAGGAATAATTGCAACCAGTGTGAAAGTAATGGTCATTTCTACGTTCCGAGCAACCTAGGTTTCGCTTTATGGCGTTGCTCAACTACATCGAATAGTTAGGGCCTTAGAAGTCAATGCCAGAAGCATAAAATACAATATAAATACAACAGTATTTCCATTGTATAAAATGAACAATTGCAAACAGTGAGGAAGTAATAGCCATTTCTACGTTCCGGGCAACCTAGGCTTCACTCTAGGGCGTTGCTCCACCTGGTCGAATAGTTAGGGCCTAAGAAGTCAACGCCCGAAGCATAAAATACGATATATGTACAACAGTTTAACCATCGTATAAAATGAATAATCGCAAACAGTGTGAAGGTAATGGTCATTTATACATTCCGGGCAACCTAGGCTTAACTGTAGGGTGTTGCTTCACCAGATCGCATAGTTAGGGACTTAGAATATAACGCCGGAAGCATAAAATACAATAAAAATTCAACAGCTTTTCCATCGTATAACAGGAATAATTGCAACCAGTGTGAAGTTAATGGTCTTTTCTACTTTCGGGGCAGCCTAGGCTTCACTACAGGGCGGTGCTCCACCAGATCAAATTGTTAGGGCCTAAGAAGTCAACGCCAGAAGCATAAAATACAATATAAATACAACAGTTTTTCCATCGTATATAATGTATATTTGCATACAGTGTGAAAGTAACGGTCATTTCTACGTTCCGGGCAGCCTAGGCTACACTCTAAGGCGTTGCTCCACCAGATCTAATAGTTAGGGCCATAGAAGTCAGCGCCCGAAGCATAAAATACTAAATAAATAGAACAGTTTTTCCATTGTATAAGACGAATAATTGAAACCAGTGTGAAAGTTATGGTCATTTCTACGTTCCGCGCAGCCTAGGCTTCACCCCTGGGCGTTGCTCCACCAGGTCCAATAGTTAGGACCTAAGAAGTCAGCGCCACAAGCATAAAATACGATATATGTACAACAGTTTTACCATCGCATAAAATGAATGATCGCGAACCGTGTGAAGGTGATGGTCATTTCTATATTCCGGGCAACCTAGGCTTCACTCTAGGGCGTTGATCCACCAGATTCAATAGTTGGGCCTTAGGAGTCAACGGCCGAAGCATAAAATACAAAATATGTAGGACAGTTTTTCCATTGTATAAAACGAATAATTGAAACCAGTGTGAAAGTTATGGTCATTTCTACGTTCCGCGCAACCTAGGCATCACACCTGGGCGTTGCTCCACCAGATCCAATAGTTAGGAACTAAGAAGTCAGCGCCAGAAGCATAAAATACAAAACAGATACAACAGTTTTTCCATCGTATATAATGTATATTTGCAAACAGTGTGAAAGCAAAGGTCATTTCTACGTTCCGGGCAACCTAGGCTTAAGTGTCGGGCGTTTCTCCACCAGATCGCATAGTTAGGGACTTAGAATTCAACGCCAGAGGCATAAAGTACAATAAAAATGCAACAGTCTTTCCATCGTATGTCAGGAATAACTGCAACCAGTGTGAAAGTACAGGTCATTTCTACGTTCCGGGCAAGCTAGGCATCACTCTAGGCCGGTGCTCCACCAGATCAAATAGTTAGGACCTAAGAAGTCAACGCCAGAAGCATAAAATACAATATAAATACAATTGCTCTTCCATCGTATATAATGTATATTTGCAAACAGTGTGAAAGTAACGGTCATTTCTGCGTTCCGGGCAATCTAGGCTTAACTCTAGGGCGTTGCTCCAACAGGTCGAATAGTTAAGGACTTAGAATTCAACGCCAGAAGCATAAAATACAATAAAAATGCAACAGTTTTTCCATAGTATAACAGGAATAACTGCAACCTGTGTGAAAGTACTGGTCATTTCTACGTTCCGGGTAACCTAGGCTTCACTCTAGGGCGTTGCTCCACCAGATCGAATAGTTAGTGCCTTAGAAGTCAGCGCCCGAAGCATAAAATACAATAAAGATGCAACAGTTTTTCCATCGTATAACAGGAATAATTGCAACCAGTGTGAAGGTAATGGTCTTTTCTATGTTCCGGGCAACCTAGGCTTCACTACAGGGCGGTGCTCCACCAGATCAAATAGTTAGGGCCTAAGAAGTCAACGCCAGAAGCATAAAATACAATATAAATACAACAGCTTTTCCATCGTATATAATGTATATTTGCATACAGTGTGAAGGTAACGGTCATTTCTACGTTCCGGGCAACCTAGGCTTCACTCTAGGGCGTTGCTCCACCAGATCGAATACTTTGGGACTTAGAAGTCGACGCCAGAAGCATAAAATACAACATAAGTACAACAGTTTTTCCATCGTATAATAGGAATAATTGCAACCAGTGTGAAAGTACAGGTCACTTCTACCTTCCGGGCAACCTAGCCTTCGCTCAAGGGCGTTGCTCCACCAGATCGAATAGCAAGGGACTTAGAAGTCAACGCCGGAAGCAAAAAATATAATAAAAATACAACAGTTTTTCCATCGTATAAAATGTATAATTGCAAGCAATGTGAAGGTAATGGTCATTTCTACGTTCCGGGCAACCTATGCTTCACTCTAGTGCGTTGCTCCACCAGATCGAATAGTTAGGGCCTTAGAAGTCAACGCCCGAGGCATAAAATACAAAATAAATAGAACAGTTTTTCCATTGTATAAAACGAATAATTGAAACCAGTGTGAAAGTTATGGTCATTTCTACGTTCCGCGCAGCCTAGGCTTCACCCCTGGGCGTTGCTCCACCAGATCCAATAGTTAGCACCTAAGAAGTCAGCGCCAGAAGCATAAAATACAAAATAGATACAACAGCTTTTCCATCGTATACAATGTATATTTGCAAACAGTGTGAAGGCAATGGTCATCTCTACGTTCCGAGCAACCTAGGCTTCACCCAAGGGCGTTGCTCCACCTGATCGAATAGTTAGGGCCTAAGAAGTCAACGCCAGAAGCATAAAATACGATATATGTACAACAGTTTTACCATCGCATAAAATGAATAATCGCGAACGGTGTGAAGGTGATGGTCATTTCTATGTTCCGGGCAACCTAGGCTTCACTACAGGGCGGTGCTCCACCAGATCAAATAGTTAGGGCCTAAGAAGTCAAGGACAGAAGCATAAAATACAATATAAATACAACAGCTTTTCCATCGTATATAATGTATATTTGCAAACAGTGTGAAAGTAACGGTGATTTCTACGTTCCGGGCAGCCTAGGCTTCACTACAGGGCGGTGCTCCACCGGATCAAATAGTCAGGGCCTAAGGAGTCAACGCGAGAAGCATAAAATACAATATAAATACAGCAGCTTTTCCATCGTATATAATGTATATTTGTATACAGTGTGAAGGTAACGGTCATTTCTACGTTCCGGGCAACCTAGGCTTCAGTCTGAGGCGTTGCTCCACCAGATCGAATACTTTGGGACTTAGAAGTCGACGCCAGAAGCATAAAATACAACATAAGTACAACAGTTTTTCCATCGTATAACAGGAATAATTGCAACCAGTGTGAAAGTACAGGTCACTTCTACCTTCCGGGCAACCTAGGCTTCGCTCAAGGGCGTTGCTCCACCAGATCGAATAGCAAGGGACTTAGAAGTCAACGCCAGAAGCAAAAAATATAATAAAAATACAACAGTTTTTCCATCGTATAAAATGTATAATTGCAAGCAATGTGAAGGTAATGGTCATTTATACGTTCCGGGCAACCTATGCTTCACTCTAGTGCGTTGCTCCACCAGATCGAATAGTTAGGGCCTTAGAAGTCAACGCCCGAAGCATAAAATACAAAATAAATAGAACACTTTTTCCATTGTAAAAAACGAATATTTGCAACCAGTGTCAAAGTAATGGTCATTTCTACGTTCCGAGCAACCTGGGCTTCACTCTAGGGCGTTGCTCCACCAGTCCGAATAGTTTGGGCCTAACAAGTCAACGCCAGAAGCATAAAATACAATAGAAATACAACAGCTTTTCCATCGCATAAAACGAATAATTGCAATCAGTATGAAAGCTATGGTCATTTATATGTTCCGGCCATCCTAGGCTTCACTACAGGGCGGTGCTCCACCAGATCAAATAGTTAGGGCCTAAGAAGTCAACGCCAGAAGCATAAAATACAATATAAATACAACAGCTTTTCCATCGTATATAATGTATATTTGCAAACAGTGTGAAAGTTATGGTCATTTCTACGTTCCTGGCAACCTAGGCTTCACTCTAGAGAGTTGCTCCAACACATCGAACAGCTACGGCCTTAGAAGTCGAGGCCAGAAGCATAAAATACAACATAAATACAACATTTTTTCCATCGTATATTATGTATATTTGGAATCAGTGTGAAAGTAAACGCCTTTTCTACGTTCCCGGCAACCTAGGCTTAACTGTAGGGTGTTGCTCCACCAGATCGCATAGTTAGGGAATTAGAATATAACGCCAGAAGCATAAAATACAATAAAATTTCAACAGCTTTTCCATCGTATAACAGGAATAATTGCAACCAGTGTGAAGTTAATGGTCTTTTCTACGTTCCGGGCAGCCTAGGCTTCACTACAGGGCGGTGCTCCACCCGATCAAATAGTTAGGGCCTAAGAAGTCAACGCCAGAAGCATAAAATACAATATAAATACAACAGCTTTTCCATTGTATATGATGTATATTTGGAAACAGTGTGAAAGTAAAGGTCATTTCTACGTTCCGGGCAACCTAGGATCAACTGTAGGGCGTTGCTCCATCAGATCGAATAGTTAGTGCCTTAGAAGTCAGCGCCCGAAGCATAAAATACAATAAAGATGCAACAGTTTTTCCATCGTATAACAGGAATAATTGCAAACAGTGTGAACGTAATGGTCTTCTCTATGTTCCGGGTAGCCTAGGCATCACTACAGGGCGGTGCTCCACCAGATCAAATAGTTAGGGCCTAAGAAGTCAACGCCAGAAGCATAAAATACAATATAAATACAACAGCTTTTCCATCGTATATAATGTATATTTGCAAACAGTGTGAAAGTAACGGTGATTTCTACGTACCGGGCAGCCTAGGCTTCAATACAGGGCGGTGATCCACCAGATCAAATAGTCAGGGCCTAAGGAGTCAACGTCAGAAGCATAAAATACAATATAAATACAACAGCTTTTCCATCGTATAAAATGAATGATTGCGAACAGTGTGAAGGTTATGGTCATTTCTAAGTTCCGGGCAACCTAGGCTTAACTCCGGGGCGGTGCTCCACCAGATCGAATAGTTAGGGACTTTGAATACAACGCCAGAAGCATAAAATACAATAAAAATGCAACAGTTTTTCCATCGTATAACAGGAAAGCTGCAACCAGTGTGAAAGTACTGGTCATTTCTATGTTCCGGGTGACCTAGTCTTCACTCTAGGGTATTGCTCCACCAGACCGAATAGCTAGGGACTTAGAATTCAACGCCAGAAGAACAAAATACAACATAAGTACAACAGTTTTTCCATCGTATAGAATGTATAGTTGCAAGCAGTATGAAGGTAATGGTCATTTCTACGTTCCGGGCAACCTAGGCTGCACTCTAGAGCGTTGCTTCACCAGATCGAATAGTTAGGGCCTTAGATGTCAACGTCCGAAGCATAAAATGCAAAATAAATAGAACAGATTTTCCATTGTATAAAACGAATAATTGCAACCAGTGTGAAAGTTATGGCCATTTCTACGTTCGCGGCAACCTAGGCTTAACTGTAGGGCGTTGCTCCACCAGATCGAATAGTTAGGGACTTTGAATACAACGCCAGAAGCATTAAATACAATAAAAATGCAACAGTTTTTCCATCGTATAACAGGAAAGCTGCAACCAGTGTGAAAGCACTGGTCATTTCTATGTTCCGGGCATCCTAGGCCTCACTCTAGGGCATTGCTCCACCACATCCAAGAGCTACGGCCTTAGGAGTCAACGCCATAACTATAAAAAAGAATATAAATACAACAGTTTTTCCGTTGTATAAAATGAATAATTGCAACCAGTGTGAAAGTAACGGCCATTTCTACGTTCCGGCAACCTAGGCTTCACTCAAGAGAGTTGCTCCAACACATCGAACAGCTACGGCCTTAGAAGTCAGCGCCAGAAGCATAAAATACAATATAAATACAACAGCATTTCCATCGTATAACAGGAATAATTGCAACCAGTGTGTAAGATATGGTCATTTCTACGATCCGAGCTACCTAGGCTTCACTCTAGGGCGTTGCTCGACCACGTCGAATAGCTATGGCCTTAGAAGTCAACGCCAGAAGCAATAAATACAACGTAAATACAACAGCTTTTCCACCGTATAACAGGAATAATTGCAAACAGTGTGAAATATATGGTCATTTCTACGTTCGTGGCAACCTAGGCTTCACTCAAGAGAGTTGCTCCAACACATCGAACAGCTACGGCCTTAGAAGTCAGAGCCAGAAGCATAAAATACAATATAAATACAATAGTTTTTCCATCGTATAAAACGAATAATTGCAACCAGTGTGAAAGTAACGGCCATTTATACGTTCCGGGCATCCTAGACTTAACACTGAGGGCTGGCTCCACCAGATCGAATACATAGGGCCTTAGAAGTCAACGCCAGAAACATAAAGTACAATAAAAATCCAACAGTTTGTCCATCGTATAACAGGAATAATTGCAACCAGTGTGAAAGTAATGGTCATTTCTACGTTCCGAGCAACCTAGGCTACACTCTAAGGCGTTGCTCCACCAGATCTAATAGTTAGGGCCATAGAAGTCAACGCCCAAAGCATAAAATACTAAATAAATAGAACAGTTTTTCCATTGTATAAGACGAATAATTGAAACCAGTGTGAAAGTTATGGTCATTTCTACGTTCCGCGCAGCCTAGGCTTCACCCCTGGGCGTTGCTCCACCAGGTCCAATAGTTAGGACCTAAGAAGTCAGCGCCAGAAGCATAAAATACGATATATGTACAACAGTTTTACCATCGCATAAAATGAATGATCGCGAACCGTGTGAAGGTGATGGTCATTTCTATATTCCGGGCAACCTAGGCTTCACTCTAGGGCGTTGATCCACCAGATTGAATAGTTGGGCCTTAGGAGTCAACGGCCGAAGCATAAAATACAAAATATGTAGGACAGTTTTTCCATTGTATAAAACGAATAATTGAAACCAGTGTGAAGGTAATGGTCTTTTCTATGTTCCGGGCAACCTAGGCTTCACTACAGGGCGGTGCTCCACCAGATCAAATAGTTAGGGCCTAAGAAGTCAACGCCAGAAGCATAAAATACAATATAAATACAACAGCTTTTCCATCGTATATAATGTATATTTGCATACAGTGTGAAGGTAACGGTCATTTCTACGTTCCGGGCAACCTAGGCTTCACTCTAGGGCGTTGCTCCACCAGATCGAATACTTTGGGACTTAGAAGTCGACGCCAGAAGCATAAAATACAACATAAGTACAACAGTTTCTCCATCGTATAATAGGAATAATTGCAACCAGTGTGAAAGTACAGGTCACTTCTACCTTCCGGGCAACCTAGGCTTCGCTCAAGGGCGTTGCTCCACCAGATCGAATAGCAAGGGACTTAGAAGTCAACGCCGGAAGCAAAAAATATAATAAAAATACAACAGTTTTTCCATCGTATAAAATGTATAATTGCAAGCAATGTGAAGGTAATGGTCATTTCTACGTTCCGGGCAACCTATGCTTCACTCTAGTGCGTTGCTCCACCAGATCGAATAGTTAGGGCCTTAGAAGTCAACGCCCGAGGCATAAAATACAAAATAAATAGAACAGTTTTTCCATTGTATAAAACGAATAATTGAAACCAGTGTGAAAGTTATGGTCATTTCTACGTTCCGCGCAGCCTAGGCTTCACCCCTGGGCGTTGCTCCACCAGATCCAATAGTTAGGACCTAAGAAGTCAGCGCCAGAAGCATAAAATACAAAATAGATACAACAGCTTTTCCATCGTATACAATGTATATTTGCAAACAGTGTGAAGGCAATGGTCATTTCTACGTTCCGAGCAACCTAGGCTTCACCCAAGGGCGTTGCTCCACCTGATCGAATAGTTAGGGCCTAAGAAGTCAACGCCAGAAGCATAAAATACGATATATGTACAACAGTTTTACCATCGCATAAAATGAATAATCGCGAACCGTGTGAAGGTGATGGTCATTTCTATATTCCGGGCAACCTAGGCTTCACTCTAGGGCGTTGATCCACCAGATCGAATAGTTGGGGCCTTAGGAGTCAACGGCCGAAGCATAAAATACAAAATATGTAGAACAGTTTTTCCATTGTATAAAACGAATAATTGAAACCAGTGTGAAAGTTATGGTCATTTCTACGTTCCGAGCAACCTAGGCTTCACCCAAGGGCGTTGCTCCACCTGATCGAATAGTTAGGGCCTAAGAAGTCAACACCAGAAGCATAAAATACGATATATGTACAACAGTTTTACCATCGCATAAAATGAATAATCGCGAACCGTGTGAAGGTGATGGTCTTTTCTATGTTCCGGGCAACCTAGGCTTCACTACAGGGCGGTGCTCCACCAGATCAAATAGTTAGGGCCTAAGAAGTCAAGGACAGAAGCATAAAATACAATATAAATACAACAGCTTTTCCATCGTATATAATGTATATTTGCAAACAGTGTGAAAGTAACGGTGATTTCTACGTTCCGGGCAGCCTAGGCTTCACTACAGGGCGGTGCTCCACCGGATCAAATAGTCAGGGCCTAAGGAGTCAACGCGAGAAGCATAAAATACAATATAAATACAGCAGCTTTTCCATCGTATATAATGTATATTTGTATACAGTGTGAAGGTAACGGTCATTTCTACGTTCCGGGCAACCTAGGCTTCACTCTAGGGCGTTGCTCCACCAGATCGAATACTTTGGGACTTAGAAGTCGACGCCAGAAGCATAAAATACAACATAAGTACAACAGTTTTTCCATCGTATAAAATGTATAATTGCAAGCAATGTGAAGGTAATGGTCATTTATACGTTCCGGGCAACCTATGCTTCACTCTAGTGCGTTGCTCCACCAGATCGAATAGTTAGGGCCTTAGAAGTCAACGCCCGAAGCATAAAATACAAAATAAATAGAACACTTTTTCCATTGTAAAAAACGAATATTTGCAACCAGTGTCAAAGTAATGGTCATTTCTACGTTCCGAGCAACCTGGGCTTCACTCTAGGGCGTTGCTCCACCAGTCCGAATAGTTTGGGCCTAACAAGTCAACGCCAGAAGCATAAAATACAATAGAAATACAACAGCTTTTCCATCGCATAAAACGAATAATTGCAATCAGTATGAAAGCTATGGTCATTTATATGTTCCGGCCATCCTAGGCTTCACCCTAGGTCATTGCTCTAACAGATCCAATAGTTATGGCCTAAGATGTCAACGCCAGAAGCACCAAATACAAAATAAACACAGCAGTTTTTCCATCGTATAAAACGAATAATTGCAACCAGTGTGAAAGTAATGGTCATTTCTACGTTCCGAGCAACCTGGGCTTCACTGTAGGGCGTTGCTCCACCAGTCCGAATAGTTAGGGCCTAACAAGTCAACGCCAGAAGCATTAAATACAATATAAATACAACAGCTTTTCCACCGTATAACAGGAATAATTGCAAACCGTGTGAAAGATATGGTCACTTCTACGTTCCTGGCAACCTAGGCTTCACTCTAGAGAGTTGCTCCAACACATCGAACAGCTACGGCCTTAGAAGTCAACGGCAGAAACATAAAATACAATATAAATACAACATTTTTTCCATCGTATATGATGTATATTTGGAATCAGTGTGAAAGTAAACGCCTTTTCTACGTTCCCGGCAACCTAGGCTTAACTGTAGGGTGTTGCTCCACCAGATCGCATAGTTAGGGAATTAGAATATAACGCCAGAAGCATAAAATACAATAAAATTTCAACAGCTTTTCCATCGTATAACAGGAATGATTGCAACCAGTGTGAAGTTAATGGTCTTTTCTACTTTCGGGGCAGCCTAGGCTTCACTACAGGGCGGTGCTCCACCAGATCAAATTGTTAGGGCCTAAGAAGTCAACGCCAGAAGCATAAAATACAATATAAATACAACAGTTTTTCCATCGTATATAATGTATATTTGCATACAGTGTGAAAGTAACGGTCATTTCTACGTTCCGGGCAGCCTAGGCTACACTCTAAGGCGTTGCTCCACCAGATCTAATAGTTAGGGCCATAGAAGTCAACGCCCAAAGCATAAAATACGATATATGAACAACAGTTTTACCATCGCATAAAATGAATGATCGCGAACCGTGTGAAGGTGATGGTCATTTCTATATTCCGGGCAACCTAGGCTTCACTCTAGGGCGTTGATCCACCAGATTGAATAGTTGGGCCTTAGGAGTCAACGGCCGAAGCATAAAATACAAAATATGTAGGACAGTTATTCCATTGTATAAAACGAATAATTGAAACCAGTGTGAAAGTTATGGTCATTTCTACGTTCCGCGCAACCTAGGCATCACCCCTGGGCGTTGCTCCACCAGATCCAATAGTTAGGAACTAAGAAGTCAGCGCCAGAAGCATAAAATACAAAACAGATACAACAGTTTTTCCATCGTATATAATGTATATTTGCAAACAGTGTGAAAGCAAAGGTCATTTCTACGTTCCGGGCAACCTAGGCTTAACTGTCGGGCGTTTCTCCACCAGATCGCATAGTTAGGGACTTAGAATTCAACGCCAGAGGCATAAAGTACAATAAAAATGCAACAGTCTTTCCATCGTATGTCAGGAATAACTGCAACCAGTGTGAAAGTACAGGTCATTTCTTCGTTCCGGGCAACCTAGGCATCACTCTAGGCCGGTGCTCCACCAGATCAAATAGTTAGGACCTAAGAAGTCAACGCCAGAAGCATAAAATACAATATAAATACAATTGCTCTTCCATCGTATATAATGTATATTTGCAAACAGTGTGAAAGTAACGGTCATTTCTGCGTTCCGGGCAACCTAGGCTTAACTCTAGGGCGTTGCTCCAACAGGTTGAATAGTTAAGGACTTAGAATTCAACGCCAGAAGCATAAAATACAATAAAAATGCAACAGTTTTTCCATAGTATAACAGGAATAACTGCAACCTGTGTGAAAGTACTGGTCATTTCTACGTTCCGGGTAACCTAGGCTTCACTCTAGGGCGTTGCTCCACCAGATCGAATAGTTAGTGCCTTAGAAGTCAGCGCCCGAAGCATAAAATACAATAAAGATGCAACAGTTTTTCCATCGTATAACAGGAATAATTGCAACCAGTGTGAAGGTAATGGCCTTTTCTATGTTCCGGGCAACCTAGGCTTCACTACAGGGCGGTGCTCCACCAGATCAAATAGTTAGGGCCTAAGAAGTCAACGCCAGAAGCATAAAATACAATATAAATACAACAGCTTTTCCATCGTATATAATGTATATTTGCATACAGTGTGAAGGTAACGGTCATTTCTACGTTCCGGGCAACCTAGGCTTCACTCTAGGGCGTTGCTCCACCAGATCGAATACTTTGGGACTTAGAAGTCGACGCCAGAAGCATAAAATACAACATAAGTACAACAGTTTTTCCATCGTATAATAGGAATAATTGCAACCAGTGTGAAAGTACAGGTCACTTCTACCTTCCGGGCAACCTAGGCTTCGCTCAAGGGCGTTGCTCCACCAGATCGAATAGCAAGGGACTTAGAAGTCAACGCCGGAAGCAAAAAATATAATAAAAATACAACAGTTTTTCCATCGTATAAAATGTATAATTGCAAGCAATGTGAAGGTAATGGTCATTTCTACGTTCCGGGCAACCTATGCTTCACTCTAGTGCGTTGCTCCACCAGATCGAATAGTTAGGGCCTTAGAAGTCAACGCCCGAGGCATAAAATACAAAATAAATAGAACAGTTTTTCCATTGTATAAAACGAATAATTGAAACCAGTGTGAAAGTTATGGTCATTTCTACGTTCCGCGCAGCCTAGGCTTCACCCCTGGGCGTTGCTCCACCAGATCCAATAGTTAGGACCTAAGAAGTCAGCGCCAGAAGCATAAAATACAATATAAATACAACAGCTTTTCCACCGTATAACAGGAATAATTGCAAACCGTGTGAAAGATATGGTCACTTCTACGTTCCTGGCAACCTAGGCTTCACTCTAGAGAGTTGCTCCAACACATCGAACAGCTACGGCCTTAGAAGTCAACGGCAGAAACATAAAATACAATATAAATACAATAGTTTTTCCATCGTATAAAACGAATAATTGCAACCAGAATGAAAGTTATGGTCATTTCTACGTTCCTGGCAACCTAGGCTTCACTCTAGTGCGTTGCTCCACCAGATCGAATAGTTAGGGCCTTAGAAGTCAACGCCCGAAGCATAAAATACAAAATAAATAGAACACTTTTTCCATTGTAAAAAACGAATATTTGCAACCAGTGTCAAAGTAATGGTCATTTCTACGTTCCGAGCAACCTGGGCTTCACTCTAGGGCGTTGCTCCACCAGTCCGAATAGTTTGGGCCTAACAAGTCAACGCCAGAAGCATAAAATACAATAGAAATACAACAGCTTTTCCATCGCATAAAACGAATAATTGCAATCAGTATGAAAGCTATGGTCATCTATATGTTCCGGCCATCCTAGGCTTCACCCTAGGTCATTGCTCTAACAGATCCAATAGTTATGGCCTAATATGTCAACGCCAGAAGCACCAAATACAAAATAAACACAGCAGTTTTTCCATCGTATAAAACGAATAATTGCAACCAGTGTGAAAGTAATGGTCATTTCTACGTTCCGAGCAACCTGGGCTTCACTGTAGGGCGTTGCTCCACCAGTCCGAATAGTTAGGGCCTAACAAGTCAACGCCAGAAGCATTAAATACAATATAAATACAACAGCTTTTCCACCGTATAACAGGAATAATTGCAAACCGTGTGAAAGATATGGTCACTTCTACGTTCCTGGCAACCTAGGCTTCACTCTAGAGAGTTGCTCCAACACATCGAACAGCTACGGCCTTAGAAGTCAACGGCAGAAACATAAAATACAATATAAATACAATAGTTTTTCCATCGTATAAAACGAATAATTGCAACCAGAATGGAAGTTATGGTCATTTCTACGTTCCTGGCAACCTAGGCTTCACTCTAGAGAGTTGCTCCAACACATCGAACAGCTACGGCCTTAGAAGTCGAGGCCAGAAGCATAAAATACAACATAAATACAACATTTTTTCCATCGTATATGATGTATATTTGGAATCAGTGTGAAAGTAAACGCCTTTTCTACGTTCCCGGCAACCTAGGCTTAACTGTAGGGTGTTGCTCCACCAGATCGCATAGTTAGGGAATTAGAACATAACGCCAGAAGCATAAAATACAATAAAATTTCAACAGCTTTTCCATCGTATAACAGGAATAATTGCAACCAGTGTGAAGTTAATGGTCTTTTCTACGTTCCGGGCAGCCTAGGCTTCACTACAGGGCGGTGCTCCACCCGATCAAATAGTCAGGGCCTAAGAAGTCAACGCCAGAAGCATAAAATACAATATAAATACAACAGCTTTTCCATTGTATATGATGTATATTTGGAAACAGTGTGAAAGTAAAGGTCATTTCTACGTTCCGGGCAACCTAGGATCAACTGTAGGGCGTTGCTCCATCAGATCGAATAGTTAGTGCCTTAGAAGTCAGCGCCCGAAGCATAAAATACAATAAAGATGCAACAGTTTTTCCATCGTATAACAGGAATAATTGCAAACAGTGTGAACGTAATGGTCTTTTCTATGTTCCGGGCAGCCTAGGCATCACTACAGGGCGGTGCTCCACCAGATCAAATAGTTAGGGCCTAAGAAGTCAACGCCAGAAGCATAAAATACAATATAAATACAACAGCTTTTCCATCGTATATAATGTATATTTGCAAACAGTGTGAAAGTAACGGTGATTTCTACGTACCGGGCAGCCTAGGCTTCAATACAGGGCGGTGATCCACCAGATCAAATAGTCAGGGCCTAAGGAGTCAACGTCAGAAGCATAAAATACAATATAAATACAACAGCTTTTCCATCGTATAAAATGAATGATTGCGAACAGTGTGAAGGTTATGGTCATTTCTAAGTTCCGGGCAACCTAGGCTTAACTCCGGGGCGGTGCTCCACCAGATCGAATAGTTAGGGACTTTGAATACAACGCCAGAAGCATAAAATACAATAAAAATGCAACAGTTTTTCCATCGTATAACAGGAAAGCTGCAACCAGTGTGAAAGTACTGGTCATTTCTATGTTCCGGGTGACCTAGTCTTCACTCTAGGGTATTGCTCCACCAGACCGAATAGCTAGGGACTTAGAATTCAACGCCAGAAGAACAAAATACAACATAAGTACAACAGTTTTTCCATCGTATAGAATGTATAGTTGCAAGCAGTATGAAGGTAATGGTCATTTCTACGTTCCGGGCAACCTAGGCTTCACTCTAGAGCGTTGCTTCACCAGATCGAATAGTTAGGGCCTTAGATGTCAACGTCCGAAGCATAAAATGCAAAATAAATAGAACAGATTTTCCATTGTATAAAACGAATAATTGCAACCAGTGTGAAAGTTATGGCCATTTCTACGTTCGCGGCAACCTAGGCTTAACTGTAGGGCGTTGCTCCACCAGATCGAATAGTTAGGGACTTTGAATACAACGCCAGAAGCATTAAATACAATAAAAATGCAACAGTTTTTCCATCGTATAACAGGAAAGCTGCAACCAGTGTGAAAGCACTGGTCATTTCTATGTTCCGGGCATCCTAGGCCTGACTCTAGGGCATTGCTCCACCACATCCAATAGCTACGGCCTTAGGAGTCAACGCCATAACTATAAAAAAGAATATAAATACAACAGTTTTTCCGTTGTATAAAATGAATAATTGCAAACAGTGTGGAAGTAATGGTCATTTCTACTTTCCGGGCAACCTAGGCTACACTCTAGTGCGTTGCTCCACCACATCGAATAGCTACGGCCTTAGAAGTCAACGCCTGAAGCATAAAATACAATATAAATACAACAGCTTTTCCATCGTATGTAATGTATATTTGCAAACAGTGTGAAAGTAAAGGTCATTTCTACGTTCCGGGCAACCTAGGTTTCGCTGTAGGGCGTCGCACCACCAGAACGAATAGTTAGGGCCTAAGAAGTCAACGCCAGAAGCATAAAATACAATATAAATACAACAGCTTTTCCATCGTATATAATGTATATTTGCAAACAGTGTGAAAGTAACGGTGATTTCTACGTACCGGGCAGCCTAGGCTTCAATACAGGGCGGTGATCCACCAGATCAAATAGTCAGGGCCTAAGGAGTCAACGTCAGAAGCATAAAATACAATATAAATACAACAGCTTTTCCATCGTATAAAATGAATAATTGCGAACAGTGTGAAGGTTATGGTCATTTCTAAGTTCCGGGCAACCTAGGCTTAACTCCGGGGCGGTGCTCCACCAGATCGAATAGTTAGGGACTTTCAATACAACGCCAGAAGCATAAAATACAATAAAAATGCAACAGTTTTTCCATCGTATAACAGGAAAGCTGCAACCAGTGTGAAAGTACTGGTCATTTCTATGTTCCGGGTGACCTAGTCTTCACTCTAGGGCATTGCTCCACCAGACCGAATAGCTAGGGACTTAGAAGTCAACGCCAGAAGCAAAAAATATAATAAAAATACAACAGTTTTTCCATCGTATAAAATGTATAATTGCAAGCAATGTGAAGGTAATGGTCATTTATACGTTCCGGGCAACCTATGCTTCACTCTAGTGCGTTGCTCCACCAGATCGAATAGTTAGGGCCTTAGAAGTCAACGCCCGAAGCATAAAATACAAAATAAATAGAACACTTTTTCCATTGTAGAAAACGAATATTTGCAACCAGTGTCAAAGTAATGGTCATTTCTACGTTCCGAGCAACCTGGGCTTCACTCTAGGGCGTTGCTCCACCAGTCCGAATAGTTTGGGCCTAACAAGTCAACGCCAGAAGCATAAAATACAATAGAAATACAACAGCTTTTCCATCGCATAAAACGAATAATTGCAATCAGTATGAAAGCTATGGTCATTTATATGTTCCGGCCATCCTAGGCTTCACCCTAGGTCATTGCTCTAACAGATCCAATAGTTATGGCCTAAGATGTCAACGCCAGAAGCACCAAATACAAAATAAACACAGCAGTTTTTCCATCGTATAAAACGAATAATTGCAACCAGTGTGAAAGTAATGGTCATTTCTACGTTCCGAGCAACCTGGGCTTCACTGTAGGGCGTTGCTCCACCAGTCCGAATAGTTAGGGCCTAACAAGTCAACGCCAGAAGCATTAAATACAATATAAATACAACAGCTTTTCCACCGTATAACAGGAATAATTGCAAACCGTGTGAAAGATATGGTCACTTCTACGTTCCTGGCAACCTAGGCTTCACTCTAGAGAGTTGCTCCAACACATCGAACAGCTACGGCCTTAGAAGTCAACGGCAGAAACATAAAATACAATATAAATACAATAGTTTTTCCATCGTATAAAACGAATAATTGCAACCAGAATGAAAGTTATGGTCATTTCTACGTTCCTGGCAACCTAGGCTTCACTCTAGAGAGTTGCTCCAACACATCGAACAGCTACGGCCTTAGAAGTCGAGGCCAGAAGCATAAAATACAACATAAATACAACATTTTTTCCATCGTATATGATGTATATTTGGAATCAGTGTGAAAGTAAACGCCTTTTCTACGTTCCCGGCAACCTAGGCTTAACTGTAGGGTGTTGCTCCACCAGATCGCATAGTTAGGGAATTAGAATATAACGCCAGAAGCATAAAATACAATAAAATTTCAACAGCTTTTCCATCGTATAACAGGAATAATTGCAACCAGTGTGAAGTTAATGGTCTTTTCTACGTTCCGGGCAGCCTAGGCTTCACTACAGGGCGGTGCTCCACCCGATCAAATAGTTAGGGCCTAAGAAGTCAACGCCAGAAGCATAAAATACAATATAAATACAACAGCTTTTCCATTGTATATGATGTATATTTGGAAACAGTGTGAAAGTAAAGGTCATTTCTACGTTCCGGGCAACCTAGGATCAACTGTAGGGCGTTGCTCCATCAGATCGAATAGTTAGTGCCTTAGAAGTCAGCGCCCGAAGCATAAAATACAATAAAGATGCAACAGTTTTTCCATCGTATAACAGGAATAATTGCAAACAGTGTGAACGTAATGGTCTTTTCTATGTTCCGGGCAACCTAGGCATCACTACAGGGCGGTGCTCCACCAGATCAAATAGTTAGGGCCTAAGAAGTCAACGCCAGAAGCATAAAATACAATATAAATACAACAGCTTTTCCATCGTATATAATGTATATTTGCAAACAGTGTGAAAGTAACGATGATTTCTACGTACCGGGCAGCCTAGGCTTCAATACAGGGCGGTGATCCACCAGATCAAATAGTCAGGGCCTAAGGAGTCAACGTCAGAAGCATAAAATACAATATAAATACAACAGCTTTTCCATCGTATAAAATGAATGATTGCGAACAGTGTGAAGGTTATGGTCATTTCTAAGTTCCGGGCAACCTAGGCTTAACTCCGGGGCGGTGCTCCACCAGATCGAATAGTTAGGGACTTTGAATACAACGCCAGAAGCATAAAATACAATAAAAATGCAACAGTTTTTCCATCGTATAACAGGAAAGCTGCAACCAGTGTGAAAGTACTGGTCATTTCTATGTTCCGGGTGACCTAGTCTTCACTCTAGGGTATTGCTCCACCAGACCGAATAGCTAGGGACTTAGAATTCAACGCCAGAAGAACAAAATACAACATAAGTAAAACAGTTTTTCCATCGTATAGAATGTATAGTTGCAAGCAGTATGAAGGTAATGGTCATTTCTACGTTCCGGGCAACCTAGGCTTCACTCTAGAGCGTTGCTTCACCAGATCGAATAGTTAGGGCCTTGGATGTCAACGTCCGAAGCATAAAATGCAAAATAAATAGAACAGATTTTCCATTGTATAAAACGAATAATTGCAACCAGTGTGAAAGTTATGGCCATTTCTACGTTCGCGGCAACCTAGGCTTAACTGTAGGGCGTTGCTCCACCAGATCGAATAGTTGGGGACTTTGAATACAACGCCAGAAGCATTAAATACAATAAAAATGCAACAGTTTTTCCATCGTATAACAGGAAAGCTGCAACCAGTGTGAAAGCACTGGTCATTTCTATGTTCCGGGCATCCTAGGCCTCACTCTAGGGCATTGCTCCACCACATCCAATCGCTACGGCCTTAGGAGTCAACGCCATAACTATAAAAAAGAATATAAATACAACAGTTTTTCCGTTGTATAAAATGAATAATTGCAAACAGTGTGGAAGTAATGGTCATTTCTACTTTCCGGGCAACCTAGGCTACACTCTAGTGCGTTGCTCCACCACATCGAATAGCTACGGCCTTAGAAGTCAACGCCTGAAGCATAAAATACAATATAAATACAACAGCTTTTCCATCGTATGTAATGTATATTTGCAAACAGTGTGAAAGTAAAGGTCATTTCTACGTTCCGGGCAACCTAGGTTTCGCTGTAGGGCGTCGCACCACCAGAACGAATAGTTAGGGCCTAAGAAGTCAACGCCAGAAGCATAAAATACAATATAAATACAACAGCTTTTCCATCGTATATAATGTATATTTGCAAACAGTGTGAAAGTAACGGTGATTTCTACGTACCGGGCAGCCTAGGCTTCAATACAGGGCGGTGATCCACCATATCAAATAGTCAGGGCCTAAGGAGTCAACGTCAGAAGCATAAAATACAATATAAATACAACAGCTTTTCCATCGTATAAAATGAATGATTGCGAACAGTGTGAAGGTTATGGTCATTTCTAAGTTCCGGGCAACCTAGGCTTAACTCCGGGGCGGTGCTCCACCAGATTGAATAGTTAGGGACTTTCAATACAACGCCAGAAGCATAAAATACAATAAAAATGCAACAGTTTTTCCATCGTATAACAGGAAAGCTGCAACCAGTGTGAAAGTACTGGTCATTTCTATGTTCCGGGTGACCTAGTCTTCACTCTAGGGCATTGCTCCACCAGACCGAATAGCTAGGGACTTAGAATTCAACGCCAGAAGAACAAAATACAACATAAGTACAACAGTTTTTCCATCGTATAGAATGTATAGTTGCAAGCAGTATGAAGGTAATGGTCATTTCTACGTTCCGGGCAACCTAGGCTTCACTCTAGAGCGTTGCTTCACCAGATCGAATAGTTAGGGCCTTAGATGTAAACGTCCGAAGCATAAAATGCAAAATAAATAGAACAGATTTTCCATTGTTTAAAACGATTAATTGCAACCAGTGTGAAAGTTATGGCCATTTCTACGTTCGCGGCAACCTAGGCTTAACTGTAGGGCGTTGCTCCACCAGATCGAATAGTTGGGGACTTTGAATACAACGCCAGAAGCATTAAATACAATAAAAATGCAACAGTTTTTCCATCGTATAACAGGAAAGCTGCAACCAGTGTGAAAGCACTGGTCATTTCTATGTTCCGGGCATCCTAGGCCTCACTCTAGGGCATTGCTCCACCACATCCAATCGCTACGGCCTTAGGAGTCAACGCCATAACTATAAAAAAGAATATAAATACAACAGTTTTTCCGTTGTATAAAATGAATAATTGCAAACAGTGTGGAAGTAATGGTCATTTCTACTTTCCGGGCAACCTAGGCTACACTCTAGTGCGTTGCTCCACCACATCGAATAGCTACGGCCTTAGAAGTCAACGCCTGAAGCATAAAATACAATATAAATACAACAGCTTTTCCATCGTATGTAATGTATATTTGCAAACAGTGTGAAAGTAAAGGTCATTTCTACGTTCCGGGCAACCTAGGTTTCGCTGTAGGGCGTCGCACCACCAGAACGAATAGTTAGGGCCTAAGAAGTCAACGCCAGAAGCATAAAATACAATATCAATACAACAGCTTTTCCATCGTATATAATGTATATTTGCAAACAGTGTGAAAGTAACGGTGATTTCTACGTACCGGGCAGCCTAGGCTTCAATACAGGGCGGTGATCCACCAGATCAAATAGTCAGGGCCTAAGGAGTCAACGTCAGAAGCATAAAATACAATATAAATACAACAGCTTTTCCATCGTATAAAATGAATGATTGCGAACAGTGTGAAGGTTATGGTCATTTCTAAGTTCCGGGCAACCTAGGCTTAACTCCGGGGCGGTGCTCCACCAGCTTGAATAGTTAGGGACTTTCAACACAACGCCAGAAGCATAAAATACAATAAAAATGCAACAGTTTTTCCATCGTATAACAGGAAAGCTGCAACCAGTGTGAAAGTACTGGTCATTTCTATGTTCCGGGTGACCTAGTCTTCACTCTAGGGCATTGCTCCACCAGACCGAATAGCTAGGGACTTAGAATTCAACGCCAGAAGAACAAAATACAACATAAGTACAACAGTTTTTCCATCGTATAGAATGTATAGTTGCAAGCAGTATGAAGGTAATGGTCATTTCTACGTTCCGGGCAACCTAGGCTTCACTCTAGAGCGTTGCTTCACCAGATCGAATAGTTAGGGCCTTAGATGTCAACGTCCGAAGCATAAAATGCAAAATAAATAGAACAGATTTTCCATTGTATAAAACGATTAATTGCAACCAGTATGAAGGTAATGGTCATTTCTACGTTCCGGGCAACCTAGGCTTAACTCCAGGGCGTTGCTCCACCAGATCGAATAGTTAGGGACTTTGAATACAACACCAGAAGCACAAAATACAATAAAAATGCAACAGTTTTTCCATCGTATAACAGGAAAGCTGCAACCAGTGTGAAAGTACTGGTCATTTCTATGTTCCTGGTAACCTAGGCTTCACTCTAGGGCGTTGCTCCACCAGATCGAACTGCTAGGGACTTAGAATTCAACGCCAGAAGCATAAAATACAATATAAATACTACAGCTTTTCCATCGTATATGATGTATATTTGCAAACAGTGTGAAAGTAAAGGTCATTTCTACGTTCCGGTCAACATAAGCTTAACTGTAGGGCGTTGCTCCTCCAGATCGCATAGTTCGGTACTTAGAATTTAACGCCAGAAGCATAAAATACAATAAAAATGCAACAGTTTTCCTATCGTATAACAGGAATAATTGCAACCGGTGTGAAAGTTATGGTCATTTCTACGTTCCGGGCAACCTAGGCTTAATTCTAGGGCGGTACTCCACCAGATCGTATAACTAGGGACTTAGAAGTCAACGCCAGAAGCATAAAATACAATAAAAATGCGACAGTTTTTCCACCGTATAACAGGAATAACTGCAAACAGTGTGAAAGTACTGGTCATTTCTACGTTCCGGGCAACCTAGGCTTCACTCTAGGGCGGTGGTCCACCAGATCGAATAGTTAGGGCCTAAGAAGTCAACGCCAGAAGCATAAAATACAATATAAATACTACAGCTTTTCCATCGTATATGATGTATATTTGCAAACAGTGTGAAAGTAAAGGTCATTTCTACGTTCCGGGCAACATAGGCTTCGCTTAAGGGCGTTGCTCCACCAGATCGAATAGCTAGGGACTTAGAAGTCGACGCCACAAGCATAAAATACAATAAAAATACAACAGTATTCCATCGTATATAATGTATATTTGCAAACAGTGTGAAAGTAAACGTCATTTCTAGGTTCCGGGCAACCTAGGCTTAACTGTACGGCGTTGCTCCACCAGATCCCATAGCTAGGGACTTAAAATTTAACGCCAGAAGCATAAAATACAATAAAAATGCAACAGTTTTTCCATCGCATAACAGGAATAATTGCAACCAGTGTGAAAGTACAGGTCATTTTTACGTTCCGGGCAGCCTAGGTTTCGCTGTAGGGCGTTGCTCCACCAGATCGAATAGCTAGCGACTTAGAAGTCAACGCAAGAAGCATAGAACACAATAAAAATACAACAGTTTTTCCATCGTATAAACGGAATAATTGCAACCAGTATGAAAGTTATGGTCATTTCTACGTTCCGGGCAACCTAGGCTTAACTCCAGGGCGTTGCTCCACCAGATCGAATAGTTAAGGACTTTGAGTACAACAGCAGAAGCATAAAATACATTAAAAATGCAACAGTTTCTCCATTGTATAACAGGAACAACTGCAACCAGAGTGAAAGTACTGGTCATTTCTACGTTCCGAGCAACCTAAGCTTGACTCTAGGGCGGTGCTCCACCAGATCGAATAGTTAGGGCCTAAGAAGTGAACGCCCGAAGCATAAAATGCAATATAAATACAACAGCTTCTCCATCGTATATGATGTATATATGCAAACAGTGTGAAAGTAAAGGTCATTTCTACGTTCCGGGCAGCATAGGCTTAACTGTAGGGCGTTGCTCCTCCAGATCGCATGGTTCGGTACATAGAATTTAACGCCAGAAGCATAAAATACAATAAAAATACAACAGTTTTTCCATCGTATAAAAGGAATAATTGCGACCAGTGTGAAAGTAATGGTCATTTCTACGTTCCGGGCAACCTAGGTTTCACTCTTGGGCGTTGCTCCACCACATCGAATAGCTACGGCCTTAGAAGTCAATTCCAGATGCATAAAGTACAATATAAATAGAACAGCTCTTCCATCGTAAAGTAGGAATAATTGCAACCAGAGTGAAAGTGATGGTCATAGGTCCGGGCGACCTAGGCTTCGCTCTGGGGTGTTGGTCCACCATATCGAATAGTTAGGGCCTAAGAAGTCAACGCCAGAAGCATAAAATACAATAAAAATGCAACAGTCTTTGCATCGTATAACAGGAATAATTGCAACCAGAGTGAAAGTGATGGTCATAGGTCCGGGCGACCTAGGCTTCGCTCTGGGGTGTTGGTCCACCAGATCGAATAGTTAGGGCCTAAGAAGTCAACGCCAGAAGCATAAAATACAAAATTAGTACAACAGTTTTTCCATCGTATAAAACGAATAATTGCAACCACTGTGAAAGATATGGTCATTTCTACGTTACGGGCAACCTAGGCTCCACTCTAGGTCGTTGCTCCACCAAATCGAATAGCTAGGGCCTTAGAAGTCAACGCCAGATGCATAAAATACAACATAAGTATAGCAGTTCTGCCATCGTATAAAATGTATAATTGCAAGCAGTGTGAAAGTAAAAGTCATTTCTACGTTCCGGGCAACCTAGGCTTCACTCTAGGGCTTTGTTCCACCCGATCGAATAGTTAGGGCCTAAGAAGTCAGCGCCAGAAGCGTAAAATACAATATAAATACAGCAGCTTTACCATCGTATATAATGTATATCTGCCAACAGTGTGAAGGTATAGGTCATTTCTACGTTCCGGGCAACCTAGGCTTAACTGTAGGGCGTTGCTCCACCAGATCGAATAGCTAGGGCCTCTGAAGTCAACGCCCGAAGCATGAAATACAAAATAGATAGAACAGTTTTTCCATCGTATAACAGGGATAACTGCAACCAGTGTGAAAGTACAGGTCATTTCTACGTTCCGGGCAACCTAGGCTTCACTGTAAGCCGTTGCTCCACCACATCGTATAGCTACGGCCTTAGAAGTCAACGCCAGAAGCATAAAATGCAATAAAAGTACAACAGCTTTTCCATCGTATAACAGGAATAATAGCAACCAGAGTGAAAGTGATGGTCATATGTCCGGGCGACCTAGGCGACGCTCAGGGGTGTTGGTCCACCAGATCGAATAGCTAGGGCCTTAGAAGTCAACGCCAGAAGCATAAAATACAATATAGATACTACAGCTTTTTCATCGTATATGATGTATATTTGCAAACAGTGTGAAAGTAAAGGTCATTTCTACGTTCCCGGCAACATAGGCTTCGCTTAAGGGCGTTGCTCGACCAGATCGAATAGCTAGGGACTTAGAAGTCGACGCCAGAAGCATAAAATACAATAAAAATACAACAGCTTTTCCATCGTATATAATGTATATTTGCAAACAGTGTGAAGGTAAAGGTCATTTCTACGTTCCGGGCAACCTAGGCTTAACTGTAGGGCGTTGCTCCACCAGATCGAATAGCCATGTACTTTGAATACAACACCAGAAGCAAAAAATACAATAAAAATGCAACAGTTTTTCCATCGTATAACAGGAAGGCTGCAACCCGCGTGAAAGTACTGGTCATTTCTACGTTCCGGGCAACCTAGGCTTCACTCTAGGGTGGTGCTCCACCAGATCGAATAGTTAGGGCCTAAGAAGTCAACGCCAGAAGCATAAAATACAATATAAATACTACAGCTTTTCCATCGTATATGATGTATATTTGCAAACAGTGTGAAAGTAAAGGTCATTTCTACGTTTCGGGCAACATGGGCTTCGCTTAAGGGCGTTGCTCCACCAGATCGAATAGCTAGGGACTTAGAAGTCGACGCCAGAAGCATAAAATACAATAAAAATACAACAGTTTTTCCATCGTATATAATGTATATTTGCAAACAGTGTGAAGGTACAGGTCATTTCTACGTTCCGGGCAACCTAAGCTTAAGTGTAGGGCGTTGCTCCACCAGGTCGAGTAGTTAGGGCCTTAGAAAACAACTTCAGACGCATAAAATACAATAAAAATACAAAAGTTTTTCCATCGTATAAAAAGAATATTTGCAAACAGTGTGAAGGTAAAGGTCATTTCTACGTTCCGGGCAACCTAAGCTTAACCGTAGGGCGTTGCTCCACCAGATCGAATAGTTAGGGCCTTAGAAGTCAACGCACGAAGCATAAAATACAAAATTAATACAACAGTTTCTCCATCGTATAAAAGGAATAATGGCGACCAGTGCGAAAGTAATGGTCATTTCTATGTTCCGGGCAACCTAGGTTTCACTCTTGGGCGTTGCTCCGCCACGTCGAATAGCTACGGCGTTAGAAGACAATTCCAGAAGCATAAAATACAATATAAATACAACAGCTTTTCCATCGTATAACAGGAATAATTGCAACCAGAGTGAAAGTGATGGTCATAGGTCCGGGCGACCTAGGCTTCGCTCTGGGGTGTTGGTCCACCAGATCGAATAGTTAGGGCCTAAGAAGGCAACGCCAGAAGCATAAAATACAATAAAAATGCAACAGTTTTTGCATCGTATAACAGGAATAATTGCAACCAGAGTGAAAGTGATGGTCATAGGTCCGGGCGACCTAGGCTTCTCTCTGGGGTGTTGGTCCACCAGATCGAATAGTTAGGGCCTAAGAAGTCAACGCCAGAAGCATAAAACACAATAAAAATACAACAGTTTTTCCATCGTATAAAAGGAATAATTGCAACCAGTGTGAAAGTTATGGTCATTTCTACGTTCCGGGCAACCTAGGCTTAACTCCAGGGCGTTGCTCCACCAGACCGAATAGTTAGGGACTTTGAATACAACACCAGAAGCATAAAATACAATAAAAATGCAACAGTTTTTCCATCGTATAACAGGAAAGCTGCAACCAGTGTGAAAGTACTGGTAATTTCTATGTTCCGGGTAACCTAGGCTTCACTCCAGGGCGTTGCTCCACCAGATCGAACCGCTAGGGACTTAGAATTCAACGCCAGAAGAATAAAACACAACATAATTATAACAGTGTTTCCATCGTATAAAATGTATAATTGCAAGGAGTGTGAAGGTAATGGTCCTTTCTACCTTCCGGGCAACCTAGGCTTTACTCTGGAGCATTGCTCCACCAGATCGAATAGTTAGGTCCTAAGAAGACAACGCAAGAAGCATAAAATACAATATAAATACAACAGCTTTTCCGTCGTATATAATGTATATTTGCAAACAGTGTGAAAGTAAAGGTCATTTCTACGTTCCGGGCAACCTAGGGTTCACTCTAGGGCGTTCTTCCACCAGATCTAATAGTTAGGGCCTAAAAAGTCAACGCCAGAAGCATAAAAGCCAATATAAATACAACAGCTTTACCATCGTATATAATGTATATTTGCAAACAGTGTGAAGGTATAGGTCATTTCTACGTTCCGGGCAACCTAGGCTTAACTGTAGGGCGTTGCTCCACCAGATCGAATAGTTAGGGCCTTAGAAGTCAACGCCCGAAGCATGAAATACAAAATAAATAGAACAGTTTTTCCACCGTATAACAGGAATAACTGCAGCCAGTGTGAAAGTACAGGTCATTTCTACGTTCCGGGCAACCTAGGCTTCACTGTAGGCCGTTGCTCCACCACATCGCATAGATACGGCCTTAGAAGTCAACGCCAGAAGCATAGAATGCAATAAAAGTACAACAGCTTTTCCATCGTATAACAGGAATGATTGCAACCAGAGTGAAAGTGATGGTCATAGGTCCGGGCTACCTAGGCGACGCTCAGAGGTGTTGGTCCACCAGATCGAATAGCTAGGGCCTTAGAAGTCAACGCCAGAAGCATAAAATACAAAATAAATACAATAGTTTTTCCATCGTATAACAGGAATAATTGCAACCAGTGTGAAAGTAATGGTCATTTCTACGTTCCGGGCAACCTAGGCTTCGCTCTAGGGCCTAACTCCACCAGATCGTATAGCTAGGGACTTAGAAGTCAACGCCAGAAGCATAAAATACAATAAAAATGCGACAGTCTTTCCACCGTATAACAGGAATAACTGCAACCAGTGTGAAAGTACTGGTCATTTCTACGTTCCGGGCAACCTAGGCTTCACTCTAGGTCGGTGCTCCACCAGATCGAATAGTTAGGGCCTAAGAAGTCAACGCCAGAAGCATAAAATACAATATAAATACTACAGCTTTTCCATCGTATATGATGTATATTTGCAAACAGTGTGAAAGTAAAGGTCACTTCTACGATCCGGGCAACATAGGCTTAACTGTAGGGCGTTGCTCCTCCAGATCGCATAGTTCGGTACTTAGAATTTAACGCGAGAAGCATAAAATACAATAAAAATGCAACAGTTTTTCCATCGTATAACAGGAAAAATTGCAACCAGTGTGAAAGTACTGGTCATTTCTATGTTCCGGGCAACCTTGGCTTAACTCCAGGGCGTTGCTCCTCCAGATCGAATAGTTAGGGACTTTGAGTACAACGGTAGAATCATAAAATACATTAAAAATGCAACAGTTTCTCCATTGTATAACAGGAATAACTGCAACCAGAGTGAAAGTACTGGTCATTTCTACGTTCCGGGCAACCTAGGCTTCACTCTAGGGCGGTGCTCCACCAGATCGAATAGTTAGGGCCTAAGAAGTGAACGCCAGAAGCATAAAATACGATATAAATACAACAGCTTTTGCATCGTATATGATGTATATTTGCAAACAGTGTGAAAGTAAAGGTCATTTCTACGTTCCGGGCAACATAGGCTTAACTGTTGGGCGTTGCTCCTCCAGATCGCATAGTTCGGTACATAGAATTTAACGCCAGAAGCATAAAATACAATAAAAATGCAACAGTTTTTCTATCGTATAACAGGAATAATTGCAACCAGTGTGAAAGTTATGGTCATTTCTACGTTCCGGGCAACCTAGGCTTAACTCCAGGGCGTTGCTCCACCAGATCGAATAGTTAGGGACTTTGAATACAACACCAGAAGCATAAAATACAATAAAAATGTAACAGTTTTTCCATCGTATAACAGGAAAGCTGCAACCAGTGTGAAAGTACTGGTCATTTCTATGTTCCGGGTAACCTAGGCTTCACTCTAGGGCGTTGCTCCACCAGATCGAACAGCTAGGGACTTAGAATTCAGCGCCAGAAGAATAACATACGACATAATTGTAACAGTGTTTCCATCACATAAAATGTATAATTGCAAGCAGTGTGAGTGTAATGGTCATTTCTACCTTCCGGGCAACCTAGGCTTTACTCTAGAGCATTGCTCCACCAGATCGAATAGTTAGGGCCTAGAAAGACAACGCCAGAAGCATAAAATACAATATAAATACAACAGCTTTTCCATCGGATATAATGTATATTTGCAAACAGTGTGTAAGTAAAGGTCATTTCTACGTTCCGGGCAACCTAGGGTTCACTCTAGGGCGTTCTTCCACCAGATCTAATAGTTAGGGCCTAAGAAGTCAACGCCAGAAGCATAAAATCCAATATAAATACAACAGCTTTACCATCGTATATAATCTATATCTGCAAACAGTGTGAAGGTATAGGTCGTTTCTACGTTCCGGGCAACCTAGGCTTAACTGTAGGGCGTTGCTCCACCAGATCGAATAGTTAGGGACTTTGAGTACAACGGCAGAAGCATAAAATACATTAAAAATGCAACAGTTTCTCCATTGTATAACAGGAACAACTGCAACCAGTGTGAAAGTACTGGTCACTTCTACGTTCCGGGCAACCTAGGTTTCGCTCTAGGGCGTTACTCCACCAGATCGAATAGTTAGGGCCTCAGAAGTCAACGCCAGAAGCATAAAATACAATAAAAATACAACAGTTTTTATATCGTATAAAAGGAATAATTGCAAACAGTGTGAAATAAAGGTCATTTCTACGTTCCGGGCAACCTAGGCTTAACTGTAGGGCGTTGCTCCAACAGATCGCATAGCTAGGGACTTAGAATTTAACGCCAGAAGCATAAAATACAATAAAGATGCAACAGTTTTTCCATCGTATATCAGGAATAACTGCAACCAGTGTGAAGGTAATGGTCTATTCCTCGTTCCGGCCAACCTAGGCTTCACTACAGGGCGGTGCTCCACCAGACCAAATAGTTAGGGCCTAAGAAGTCAACGCCACAAGCATAAAATACAATATAAATACAACTGCTTTTCCATGATATATAATGTATATTTGGAAACATTGTGAAAGTAACGGTCATTTCTACGTTCCGGCAACCTAGGCTTTACTCTACGGCGTTGCTCCACCAGATCGAATAGTTAGGGACTTAGAATTCAACGCCAGAAACATAAAATACAACATAAGTACAACAGTTTTTCCATCGTATAACAGGAATGATTGCAGCCAGTATGAAAGTACAGGTCATTTCTACGTTCCGGTCAACCTAGGCTTCGCTTAAGGGCGTTGCTCCACCAGATCGATTAGCTAGGGACTTAGAAGTCCACGCCAGAAGCATAAAATACAATAAAAATACAACAGTTTTTCCATCGTATATAATGTATATTTGCAAGCAGTGTGAAGGTAATGGTCATTTCTACCTTCCGGGCAACCTTGGCTTAACTCCAGGGCGTTGCTCCACCAGATCGAATAGTTAGGGACTTTGAGTACAACGGCAGGGGCATAAAATACATTAAAAATGCAACAGTTTCTCCATTGTATAACAGGAATAACTGCAACCAGAGTGAAAGTACAGGTCATTTCTACGTTCCAGGCAACCTAGGCTATACTCTAGAGCATTGCTCAACCAGATCGAATAGTTAGGGCCTAAGAAGTCAACGCCAGAAGCATAAAATCCAATATAGATACAACAGCTTTACCATCGTATATAATGTATATCTGCAAACAGTGTGAAGGTATAGGTCATTTCTACGTTCCGGGCAACCTAGGCTTAACTGTAGGGCGTTGATCCACCAGATCGAATAGCTAGGGCCTTAGAAGTCAACGCCCGAAGCATGAAATACAAAATAAATAGAACAGTTTTTCCATCGTATAACAGGGATAACTGCAACCAGTGTGAAAGTACAGGTCATTTCTACGTTCCAGGCAACCTAGGCTTCACTGTAGGCCGTTGCTCCACCACATCGTATAGCTACGGCCTTAGAAGTCAACGCCAGAAGCATAAAATGCAATAAAAGTGCAACAGCTTTTCCATCGTATAACAGGAATAATTGCAACCAGAGTGAAAGTGATGGTCATACGTCCGGGCGACCTAGGCTTCGCTCTGGGGTGTTGGTCCACCAGATCGAATAGTTAGGGCCGAAGAAGTCAACGCCAGAAGCATAAAATACAAAATAAATACAATAGTTTTTCCATCGTATAACAGGAATAATTGCAACCAGTGTGAAAGTTATGGTCATTTCTACGTTCCGGGCAACCTAGTCTTCACTCTAGGGCGATGGTCCACCAGATCGAATAGTTAGGGCCTTAGATGTCAACGCGCGAAGCGTAAAATACAAAATAAATAGAACAGTCTTTCCATTGTATGAAACAAATAATTGCAACCAGTGTGAAAGTTATGGTCATTTCTACGTTCCGGGCAACCCAGGCTTCACTCTAGGGCGTTGTTCCACCAGATCGAATAGTTAGGGCCTGAGAAGTCAACGTCAGAAGCATAAAATACAATATAAATACAACAGCTTTTCCATGGTATATAATGTATATTTGCAAACAGTGTGAAAGTAAACGTCATTTCTAGGTTCCGGGCAACCTAGGCGTAACTGTAGGGCGTTGCTCCACCAGATCGCATAGCTAGGGACTTAAAATTTAACGCCAGAAGCATAAAATACAATAAAAATGCAACAGTTTTTCCATCGCATAACAGGAGTAATTGCAGCCAGTGTGAAAGTACAGGTCATTTCTACGTTCCGGGCAACCTAGGTTTCGCTGTAGGGCGTTGCTCCACCAGATCGAATAGCTAGCGACTTAGAAGTCAACGCCAGAAGCATAAAACACAATAAACATACAACAGTTTTTCCATCGTATAAAATGTATAATTGCAAGCAGTGTGAAGGTAATGGTCATTTCTACGTTCCGGGCAACCTTGGCTTAACTCCAGGGCGTTGCTCCAACAGATCGAATAGTTAGGGACTTTGAGTACAACGGTAGAAGCATAAAATACATTAAAAATGCAACAGTTTCTCCATTGTATAACAGGAACAACTGCAACCAGAGTGAAAGTACTGGTCATTTCTACGTTCCGGGCAACCTCGGCTTGACTCTAGGGCGGTGCTCCACCAGATCGAATAGTTAGGGCCTTAGAAATCATAGCCCGAAGCATAAAATACAAAATTAGTACAACAGTTATTCCATCGTATAACAGGTATAATTACAACCAGGGTGAAAGTAATGGGCATTTCTACGTTCCGAGCAACCTAGGCATCACTCTAGGGCGTTGCTCCACTAGGTCGAGTAGTTAGGGCCTTAGAAAACAACTCCAGACGCATAAAATACAATAAAAATACAACAGTTTTTCCATCGTATAAAAAGAGTAATTGCAACCAGTGTGAAAGTAATGGTCATTTCTACGTTCCGGGAAACCCAGGCTTCACTCTAGGGCGTTGTTCCACCAGATCGAATAGTTAGGGCCTGAGAAGTCAACGTCAGAAGCATAAAATACAATATAAATACAACAGCTCATCCATGGTATATAATGTATATTTGCAAACAGTGTGTAAGTAAAGGTCATTTCTACGTTCCGGGCAAGCTAGGGTTCACTCTAGGGCGTTCTTCCACCAGATCTAATAGTTAGAGCCTAAGAAGTCAACGCCAGAAGCATAAAATCCAATATAAATACAACAGCTTTACCATCGTATATAATGTATATCTGCAAACAGTGTGAAGGTATAGGTCATTTCTACGTTTCGGGCAACCTAGGCTTAACTCAAGAGCGTTGCTCCACCAGATCGAACAGCTAGGGACTTAGAATTCAACGCCAAAAGAATAAAATACAACATAATTATAACAGTGTTTCCATCATATAAAATGTATAATTGCAAGCAGTGTGAATGTAATGGTCATTTCTACCTTCCGGGCAACCTTGGCTTTACTCTAGAGCATTGCTCCACCAGTTCGAATAGTTAGGGCCTAGGAAGACAACGCCAGAAGCATAAAATACAAAATAAATACAATAGTTTTTCCATCGTATAACAGGAATAATTGCAACCAGTGTGAAAGTTATGGTCATTTCTACGTTCCGGGCAACCTAGTCTTCACTCTAGGGCGATGGTCCACCAGATCGAATAGTTAGGGCCTTAGAAGTCAACGCACGAAGCATAAAATACAAAATTAATACAACAGTTTTTCCATCGTATAAAACGAATAATTGCAACCAGTGTGAAAGATATGGTCATTTCTACGTTACGGGCAACCTAGGCATCACTCTAGGTCGTTGCTCCACCAAATCGAATAGCTAAGGCCTTAGAAATCATAGACAGAAGCATAAAATACAAAATTAATACAACAGTTATTCCATCGTATAACAGGTATAATTACAACCAGGGTGAAAGTAATGGGCATTTCTACGTTCCGAGCAACCTAGGCATCACTCTAGGGCGTTGCTCCACCAGTTCGAGTAGTTAGGGCCTTAGAAAACAACTCCACACGCATAAAATATAATAAAAATACAACAGTTTTTCCATCGTATAAAAAGATTAATTGCAACCAGTGTGAAAGTAATGGTCATTTCTACGTTTCGGGCAACCTAGGCTTCACTCTAGGGCGTTGCTCCACTAGGTCGAGTAGTTAGGGCCTTAGAAAACAACTCCAGACGCATAAAATACAATAAAAATACAACAGTTTTTCCATCGTATAAAAAGAATAATTGCAACCAGTGTGAAAGTAATGGTCATTTCTACGTTCCGGGCAACCCAGGCTTCACTCTAGGGCGTTGTTCCACCAGATCGAATAGTTAGGGCCTGAGAAGTCAACGTCAGAAGCATAAAATACAATATAAATACAACAGCTTTTCCATGGTATATAATGTATATTTGCAAACAGTGTGAAAGTAAACGTCATTTCTAGGTTCCGGGCAACCTAGGCTTAACTGTAGGGCGTTGCTCCACCAGATCGCATAGCTAGGGACTTAAAATTTAACGCCAGAAGCATAATATACAATAAAAATGCAACAGTTTTTCCATCGCATAACAGGAGTAATTGCAGGCAGTGTGAAAGTACAGGTCACTTCTACGTTCCGGGCAGCCTAGGCCTAACTCCAGGGCGTTGCTCCACCAGATCGAATAGTTAGGGACTTTGAATACAACGCCAGGAGCATAAAATACAATAAAAATGCAACAGTTTTTCCATCGTATAAAAGGAAGAATTGCAACCAGTGTGAAAGTAAAGGTCATTTCTACCTTCCGGGCAACCTTGGCTTTACTCTAGAGCATTGCTCCACCAGATCGAATAGTTAGGGCCTAGGAAGTCAACGCCAGAAGCATAAAATACAAAATAGATACAATAGTTTTTCCATCGTATAACAGGAATAATTGCAACCAGTGTGAAAGTTATGGTCATTTCTACGTTACGGGCAACCTAGGCTTCACTCTAGGTCGTTGCTCCACCAAATCGAATAGCTAAGGCCTTAGAAATCATAGACAGAAACATAAAATACATAATTAATACAACAGTTATTCCATCGTATAACAGGTATAATTACAACCAGGGTGAAAGTAATGGGCATTTCTGCGTTCCGAGCAACCTAGGCATCACTCTAGGGCGTTGCTCCACCAGTTCGAGTAGTTAGGGCCTTAGAAAACAACTCCACACGCATAAAATATAATAAAAATACAACAGTTTTTCCATCGTATAAAAAGATTAATTGCAACCAGTGTGAAAGTAATGGTCATTTCTACGTTTCGGGCAACCTAGGCTTCACTCAAGAGCGTTGCTCCACCAGATCGAATAGTTAGGGCCTTAGATGTCAACGCGCGAAGCATAAAATACAAAATAAATAGAACAGTTTTTCCATTGTATGAAAAGAATAATTGCAACCAGCGTGAAAGTTATGGTCATTTCTACGTTCCGGACAACCTAGGCTTCACTCTAGGGCGTTGTTCCACCAGATCGAATAGTTAGGGCCTGAGAAGTCAACGTCAGAAGCATAAAATACAATATAAATACAACAGCTTTTCCATGGTATATAATGTATATTTGCAAACAGTGTGAAAGTAAACGTCATTTCTAGGTTCCGGGCAACCTAGGCTTAACTGTAGGGCGTTGCTCCACCAGATCGCATACCTACGGCCTTAGAAGTCAACTCCAGAAGCATGAAATACAATATAGATACAACAGCATTTCCAACGTATAAAATGAATGATTGCAAACAGTGTGAAAGTTATGGTCATTTCTACGTTCCGGGCAGCCTAGGCCTAACTCCAGGGCGTTGCTCCACCAGATCGAATAGTTAGGGACTTTGAATACAACGCCAGGAGCATAAAATACAATAAAAATGCAACAGTTTTTCCGTCGTATAAAAGGAAGAATTGCAACCAGTGTGAAAGTACAGGTCATTTCTACGTTCCGGGCAACCTAGGTTTCGCTCTAGGGCGTTGCTCCACCAGATCGAATAGCTAGGGACTCAGAAGTCAACGCTAGAAGCATAAAATACAATAAAAATACAACAGCTTTTCCATCGTATAAAAGGAATAATTGCAACCAGTGTGAAAGTAATGGTCATTTCTACGTTCCGGGCAACCTAGGTTTCACTCTTGGGCGTTGCTCCACCACATCGAATAGCTACGGCCTTAGAAGTCAATTCCAGAAGCATAAAACACAATATAAATACAACAGCTTTTCCATCGTATAAAATGAATGATTGCAAACAGTGTGAAAGTTATGGTCATTTCTACGTTTCGGGCAACCTAGGCTTCACTCAAGAGCGTTGCTCCACCAAATCGAATAGCTAGGGCCTTAGAAGTCATAGCCCGAAGCATAAAATACAAAATTAATACAACAGTTATTCCATCGTATAACAGGTATAATTACAACCATGGTGAAAGTAATGGGCATTTCTACGTTCCGAGCAACCTAGGCTTCACTCTAGGGCGTTGCTCCACCAGGTCGAGTAGTTAGGGCCTTAGAAAACAACTCCAGACGCATAAAATACAGTAAAAATACAACAGTTTTTCCATCGTATAAAAAGAATAATCGCAACCAGTGTGAAACTAATGGTCATTTCTACGTTTCGGGCAACCTAGGCTTCACTCAAGAGCGTTGCTCCACCAGACCGAATAGTTAGGGCCTTAGATGTCGACGCGCGAAGCGTAAAATACAAAATAAATAGAACAGTCTTTCCATTGTATGAAACAAATAATTGCAACCAGTGTGAAAGTTATGGTCATTTCTACGTTCCGGGCAACCCAGGCTTCACTCTAGGGCGTTGTTCCACCAGATCGAATAGTTAGGGCCTGAGAAGTCAACGTCAGAAGCATAAAATACAATATAAATACAACAGCTTTTCCATGGTATATAATGTATATTTGCAAGCAGTGTGAAAGTAAACGTCATTTCTAGGTTCCGGGCATCCTAGGCGTACCTGTAGGGCGTTGCTCCACCAGATCGCATAGCTAGGGACTTAAAATTTAACGCCAGAAGCATAAAATACAATAAAAATGCAACAGTTTTTCCATCGCATAACAGGAGTAATTGCAGCCAGTGTGAAAGTACAGGTCATTTCTACGTTCCGGGCAACCTAGGTTTCGCTGTAGGGCGTTGCTCCACCAGATCGAATAGCTAGCGACTTAGAAGTCAACGCCAGAAGCATAAAACACAATAAAAATACAACAGTTTTTCCATCGTATAAAATGTATAATTGCAAGCAGTGTGAAGGTAATGGTCATTTCTACGTTCCGGGCAACCTTGGCTTAACTCCAGGGCGTTGCTCCAACAGATCGAATAGTTAGGGACTTTGAGTACAACGGTAGAAGCATAAAATACATTAAAAATGCAACAGTTTCTCCATTGTATAACAGGAACAACTGCAACCAGAGTGAAAGTACTGGTCATTTCTACGTTCCGGGCAACCTCGGCTTGACTCTAGGGCGGTGCTCCACCAGATCGAATAGTTAGGGCCTTAGAAATCATAGCCCGAAGCATAAAATACAAAATTAGTACAACAGTTATTCCATCGTATAACAGGTATAATTACAACCAGGGTGAAAGTAATGGGCATTTCTACGTTCCGAGCAACCTAGGCATCACTCTAGGGCGTTGCTCCACTAGGTCGAGTAGTTAGGGCCTTAGAAAACAACTCCAGACGCATAAAATACAATAAAAATACAACAGTTTTTCCATCGTATAAAAAGAGTAATTGCAACCAGTGTGAAAGTAATGGTCATTTCTACGTTCCGGGAAACCCAGGCTTCACTCTAGGGCGTTGTTCCACCAGATCGAATAGTTAGGGCCTGAGAAGTCAACGTCAGAAGCATAAAATACAATATAAATACAACAGCTTTTCCATGGTATATAATGTATATTTGCAAACAGTGTGTAAGTAAAGGTCATTTCTACGTTCCGGGCAAGCTAGGGTTCACTCTAGGGCGTTCTTCCACCAGATCTAATAGTTAGAGCCTAAGAATTCAACGCCAGAAGCATAAAATCCAATATAAATACAACAGCTTTACCATCGTATATAATGTATATCTGCAAACAGTGTGAAGGTATAGGTCATTTCTACGTTTCGGGCAACCTAGGCTTAACTCAAGAGCGTTGCTCCACCAGATCGAACAGCTAGGGACTTAGAATTCAACGCCAAAAGAATAAAATACAACATAATTATAACAGTGTTTCCATCATATAAAATGTATAATTGCAAGCAGTGTGAATGTAATGGTCATTTCTACCTTCCGGGCAACCTTGGCTTTACTCTAGAGCATTGCTCCACCAGTTCGAATAGTTAGGGCCTAGGAAGACAACGCCAGAAGCATAAAATACAATATAAATACAACAGCTTTTCCATCGTATATAATGTATATTTGCAAACAGTGTGTAAGTAAAGGTCATTTCTACGTTCCGGGCAAGCTAGGGTTCACTCTAGGGCGTTCTTCCACCAGATCTAATAGTTAGAGCCTAAGAAGTCAACGCCAGAAGCATAAAATCCAATATAAATACAACAGCTTTACCATCGTATATAATGTATATCTGCAAACAGTGTGAAGGTATAGGTCATTTCTACGTTTCGGGCAACCTAGGCTTAACCGTAGGGCGTTGTTCCACCAGATCGAATAGCTAGGGCCTTAGAAGTCAACGCCCGAAGCATGAAATACAAAATAAATAGAACAGTTTTTCCATCGTATAAAACGAATAATTGCAACCAGTGTGAAAGATATGGTCATTTCTACGTTACGGGCAACCTAGGCTTCACTCTAGGTCGTTGCTCCACCAAATCGAATAGCTAGGGCCTTAGAAGTCATAGCCCGAAGCATAAAATACAAAATTAATACAACAGTTATTCCATCGTATAAAAGGTATAATTACAACCAGGGTGAAAGTAATGGGCATTTCTACGTTCCGAGCAACCTAGGCTTCACTCTAGGGCGTTGCTCCACCAGGTCGAGTAGTTAGGGCCTTAGAAAACAACTCCAGACGCATAAAATACAGTAAAAATACAACAGTTTTTCCATCGTATAAAAAGAATAATCGCAACCAGTGTGAAAGTAAAGGTCATTTCTACGTTCCGGGCAGTATAGGCTTAACTGTAGGGCGTTGCTCCTCCAGATCGCATAGTTCGGTACATAGAATTTAACGCCAGAAGCATAAAATACAATAAAAATGCAACAGTTTTTCCATCGTATGACAGGAGTAATTGCAACCAGTGTGAAAGTACAGGTCATTTCAACGTTCCGGGCAACCTAGGTTTCGCTATAGGGCGTTGCTCCACCAGATCGAATAGCTAGGGACTTAGAAGTCAACGCCAGAAGCATAAAATACAATAAAAATACAACAGTTTTTCCATCGTATAAAAGGAATAATTGCGACCAGTGTGAAAGTAATGGTCATTTCTACGTTCCGGGCAACCTAGGTTTCACTCTTGGGCGTTGCTCCACCACATCGAATAGCTACGGCCTTAGAAGTCAACGCCAGAAGCATAAAATACAATAAAAGTACAACAGCTTTTCCATCGGATAACAGGAATAATTGCAACCAGAGTGAAAGTGATGGTCATAGGTCCGGGCGACCTAGGCGTCGCTCAGGTGTGTTGGTCTACCAGATCGAATAGTTAGGGACTTTGAATACAACGCCAGGAGCATAAAATACAATAAAAATGCAACAGTTTTTCCAGCGTATAACAGGAATAACTGCAACCAGTGTGAAAGTACTGGTCATTTCTACGTTCCGGGCAACCTAGGTTTCGCTCTAGGGCGTTGCTCCACCAGATCGAATAGCTAGGGACTTAGAAGTCAACGCCAGAAGCATAAAGTACAATAAAAATATAACAGATTTCCATCGTATAAGAGGAGTAATTGCAACCAGTGTGAAAGTACAGGTCATTTCTACGTTCCGGGCAACCTAGGTTTCGTTCTAGGGCGTTGCTCCACCAGATCGAATAGCTAGGGACTTAGAAGTCAACGACAGAAGCATAAAATACAATAAAAATACAACAGTTTTTCCATCGTATAAAAGGAATAATTGCAACCAGAGTGAAAGTGATGGTCATAGGTCCGGGCGACCTAGGCTTCGCTCTGGGGTGTTGGTCCACCAGATCGAATAGTTAGGGCCAAAGAAGTCAACGCCAGAAGCATAAAATACAAAATAAATACAATAGTTTTTCCATCGTATAACAGGAATAATTGCAACCAGTGTGAAAGTTATGGTCATTTTTACGTTCCGGCCAACCTAGTCTTCACTCTAGGGCGATGGTCCACCAGATCGAATAGTTAGGGCCTTAGAAGTCAACGCACGAAGCATAAAATACAAAATTAATACAACAGTTTTTCCATCGTATAAAACGAATAATTGCAACCAGTGTGAAAGATATGGTCATTTCTACGTTACGGCCAACCTAGGCTTCACTCTAGGTCGTTGCTCCACCAAATCGAATAGCTAGGGCCTTAGAAATCATAGCCCGAAGCATAAAATACAAAATTAGTACAACAGTTATTCCATCGTATAACAGGTATAATTACAACCAGGGTGAAAGTAATGGGCATTTCTACGTTCCGAGCAACCTAGGCATCACTCTAGGGCGTTGCTCCACTAGGTCGAGTAGTTAGGGCCTTAGAAAACAACTCCAGACGCATAAAATACAATAAAAATACAACAGTTTTTCCATCGTATAAAAAGAATAATTGCAACCAGTGTGAAAGTAATGGTCATTTCTACGTTCCGGGCAACCCAGGCTTCACTCTAGGGCGTTGTTCCACCAGATCGAACAGTTAGGGCCTGAGAAGTCAACGTCAGAAGCATAAAATACAATATAAATACAACAGCTTTTCCATGGTATATAATGTATATTTGCAAACAGTGTGAAAGTAAACGTCATTTCTAGGTTCCGGGCAACCTAGGCGTAACTTTAGGGCGTTGCTCCACCAGATCGCATAGCTAGGGACTTAAAATTTAACGCCAGAAGCATAATATACAATAAAAATGCAACAGTTTTTCCATCGCATAACAGGAGTAATTGCAGGCAGTGTGAAAGTACAGGTCACTTCTACGTTCCGGGCAGCCTAGGCCTAACTCCAGGGCGTTGCTCCACCAGATCGAATAGTTAGGGACTTTGAATACAACGCCAGGAGCATAAAATACAATAAAAATGCAACAGTTTTTCCATCGTATAAAAGGAAGAATTGCAACCAGTGTGAAAGTACAGGTCATTTCTACCTTCCGGGCAACCTTGGCTTTACTCTAGAGCATTGCTCCACCAGATCGAATAGTTAGGGCCTAGGAAGTCAACGCCAGAAGCATAAAATACAAAATAAATACAATAGTTTTTCCATCGTATAACAGGAATAATTGCAACCAGTGTGAAAGTTATGGTCATTTCTACGTTACGGGCAACCTAGGCTTCACTCTAGGTCGTTGCTCCACCAAATCGAATAGCTAAGGCCTTAGAAATCATAGACAGAAGCATAAAATACAAAATTAATACAACAGTTATTCCATCGTATAACAGGTATAATTACAACCAGGGTGAAAGTAATGGGCATTTCTACGTTCCGAGCAACCTAGGCATCACTCTAGGGCGTTGCTCCACCAGTTCGAGTAGTTAGGGCCTTAGAAAACAACTCCACACGCATAAAATATAATAAAAATACAACAGTTTTTCCATCGTATAAAAAGATTAATTGCAACCAGTGTGAAAGTAATGGTCATTTCTACGTTTCGGGCAACCTAGGCTTCACTCAAGAGCGTTGCTCCACCAGATCGAATAGTTAGGGCCTTAGATGTCAACGCGCGAAGCATAAAATACAAAATAAATAGAACAGTTTTTCCATTGTATGAAAAGAATAATTGCAACCAGTGTGAAAGTTATGGTCATTTCTACGTTCCGGGCAACCTAGGCTTCACTCTAGGGCGTTGTTCCACCAGATCGAATAGTTAGGGCCTGAGAAGTCAATGTCAGAAGCATAAAATACAATATAAATACAACAGCTTTTCCATGGTATATAATGTATATTTGCAAACAGTGTGAAAGTAAACGTCATTTCTAGGTTCCGGGCAACCTAGGCTTAACTGTAGGGCGTTGCTCCACCAGATCGCATACCTACGGCCTTAGAAGTCAACTCCAGAAGCATGAAATACAATATAGATACAACAGCATTTCCAACGTATAAAATGAATGATTGCAAACAGTGTGAAAGTTATGGTCATTTCTACGTTCCGGGCAGCCTAGGCCTAACTTCAGGGCGTTGCTCCACCAGATCGAATAGTTAGGGACTTTGAATACAACGCCAGGAGCATAAAATACAATAAAAATGCAACAGTTTTTCCATCGTATAAAAGGAAGAATTGCAACCAGTGTGAAAGTACAGGTCATTTCTACGTTCCGGGCAACCTAGGTTTCGCTCTAGGGCGTTGCTCCACCAGATCGAATAGCTAGGGACTCAGAAGTCAACGCCAGAAGCATAAAATACAATAAAAATACAACAGCTTTTCCATCGTATAAAAGGAATAATTGCAACCAGTGTGAAAGTAATGGTCATTTCTACGTACCGGGCAACCTATGTTTCACTCTTGGGCGTTGCTCCACCACATCGAATAGCTACGGCCTTAGAAGTCAATTCCAGAAGCATAAAACACAATATAAATACAACAGCTTTTCCATCGTATAAAATGAATGATTGCAAACAGTGTGAAAGTTATGGTCATTTCTACGTTTCGGGCAACCTAGGCTTCACTCAAGAGCGTTGCTCCACCAAATCGAATAGCTAGGGCCTTAGAAGTCATAGCCCGAAGCATAAAATACAAAATTAATACAACAGTTATTCCATCGTATAACAGGTATAATTACAACCATGGTGAAAGTAATGGGCATTTCTACGTTCCGAGCAACCTAGGCTTCACTCTAGGGCGTTGCTCCACCAGGTCGAGTAGTTAGGGCCTTAGAAAACAACTCCAGACGCATAAAATACAGTAAAAATACAACAGTTTTTCCATCGTATAAAAAGAATAATCGCAACCAGTGTGAAACTAATGGTCATTTCTACGTTTCGGGCAACCTAGGCTTCACTCAAGAGCGTTGCTCCACCAGACCGAATAGTTAGGGCCTTAGAAATCATAGCCCGAAGCATAAAATACAAAATTAGTACAACAGTTATTCCATCGTATAACAGGTATAATTACAACCAGGGTGAAAGTAATGGGCATTTCTACGTTCCGAGCAACCTAGGCATCACTCTAGGGCGTTGCTCCACTAGGTCGAGTAGTTAGGGCCTTAGAAAACAACTCCAGACGCATAAAATACAATAAAAATACAACAGTTTTTCCATCGTATAAAAAGAATAATTGCAACCAGTGTGAAAGTAATGGTCATTTCTACGTTCCGGGCAACCCAGGCTTCACTCTAGGGCGTTGTTCCACCAGATCGAACAGTTAGGGCCTGAGAAGTCAACGTCAGAAGCATAAAATACAATATAAATACAACAGCTTTTCCATGGTATATAATGTATATTTGCAAACAGTGTGAAAGTAAACGTCATTTCTAGGTTCCGGGCAACCTAGGCGTAACTTTAGGGCGTTGCTCCACCAGATCGCATAGCTAGGGACTTAAAATTTAACGCCAGAAGCATAATATACAATAAAAATGCAACAGTTTTTCCATCGCATAACAGGAGTAATTGCAGGCAGTGTGAAAGTACAGGTCACTTCTACGTTCCGGGCAGCCTAGGCCTAACTCCAGGGCGTTGCTCCACCAGATCGAATAGTTAGGGACTTTGAATACAACGCCAGGAGCATAAAATACAATAAAAATGCAACAGTTTTTCCATCGTATAAAAGGAAGAATTGCAACCAGTGTGAAAGTACAGGTCATTTCTACCTTCCGGGCAACCTTGGCTTTACTCTAGAGCATTGCTCCACCAGATCGAATAGTTAGGGCCTAGGAAGTCAACGCCAGAAGCATAAAATACAAAATAAATACAATAGTTTTTCCATCGTATAACAGGAATAATTGCAACCAGTGTGAAAGTTATGGTCATTTCTACGTTACGGGCAACCTAGGCTTCACTCTAGGTCGTTGCTCCACCAAATCGAATAGCTAAGGCCTTAGAAATCATAGACAGAAGCATAAAATACAAAATTAATACAACAGTTATTCCATCGTATAACAGGTATAATTACAACCAGGGTGAAAGTAATGGGCATTTCTACGTTCCGAGCAACCTAGGCATCACTCTAGGGCGTTGCTCCACCAGTTCGAGTAGTTAGGGCCTTAGAAAACAACTCCACACGCATAAAATATAATAAAAATACAACAGTTTTTCCATCGTATAAAAAGATTAATTGCAACCAGTGTGAAAGTAATGGTCATTTCTACGTTTCGGGCAACCTAGGCTTCACTCAAGAGCGTTGCTCCACCAGATCGAATAGTTAGGGCCTTAGATGTCAACGCGCGAAGCATAAAATACAAAATAAATAGAACAGTTTTTCCATTGTATGAAAAGAATAATTGCAACCAGTGTGAAAGTTATGGTCATTTCTACGTTCCGGGCAACCTAGGCTTCACTCTAGGGCGTTGTTCCACCAGATCGAATAGTTAGGGCCTGAGAAGTCAATGTCAGAAGCATAAAATACAATATAAATACAACAGCTTTTCCATGGTATATAATGTATATTTGCAAACAGTGTGAAAGTAAACGTCATTTCTAGGTTCCGGGCAACCTAGGCTTAACTGTAGGGCGTTGCTCCACCAGATCGCATACCTACGGCCTTAGAAGTCAACTCCAGAAGCATGAAATACAATATAGATACAACAGCATTTCCAACGTATAAAATGAATGATTGCAAACAGTGTGAAAGTTATGGTCATTTCTACGTTCCGGGCAGCCTAGGCCTAACTTCAGGGCGTTGCTCCACCAGATCGAATAGTTAGGGACTTTGAATACAACGCCAGGAGCATAAAATACAATAAAAATGCAACAGTTTTTCCATCGTATAAAAGGAAGAATTGCAACCAGTGTGAAAGTACAGGTCATTTCTACGTTCCGGGCAACCTAGGTTTCGCTCTAGGGCGTTGCTCCACCAGATCGAATAGCTAGGGACTCAGAAGTCATAGCCCGAAGCATAAAATACAAAATTAATACAACAGTTATTCCATCGTATAACAGGTATAATTACAACCATGGTGAAAGTAATGGGCATTTCTACGTTCCGAGCAACCTAGGCTTCACTCTAGGGCGTTGCTCCACCAGGTCGAGTAGTTAGGGCCTTAGAAAACAACTCCAGACGCATAAAATACAGTAAAAATACAACAGTTTTTCCATCGTATAAAAAGAATAATCGCAACCAGTGTGAAACTAATGGTCATTTCTACGTTTCGGGCAACCTAGGCTTCACTCAAGAGCGTTGCTCCACCAGACCGAATAGTTAGGGCCTTAGATGTCGACGCGCGAAGCGTAAAATACAAAATAAATAGAACAGTCTTTCCATTGTATGAAACAAATAATTGCAACCAGTGTGAAAGTTATGGTCATTTCTACGTTCCGGGCAACCCAGGCTTCACTCTAGGGCGTTGTTCCACCAGATCGAATAGTTAGGGCCTGAGAAGTCAACGTCAGAAGCATAAAATACAATATAAATACAACAGCTTTTCCATGGTATATAATGTATATTTGCAAACAGTGTGAAAGTAAACGTCATTTCTAGGTTCCGGTCATCCTAGGCGTAACTGTAGGGCGTTGCTCCACCAGATCGCATAGCTAGGGACTTAAAATTTAACGCCAGAAGCATAAAATACAATAAAAATGCAACAGTTTTTCCATCGCATAACAGGAGTAATTGCAGCCAGTGTGAAAGTACAGGTCATTTCTACGTTCCGGGCAACCTAGGTTTCGCTGTAGGGCGTTGCTCCACCAGATCGAATAGCTAGCGACTTAGAAGTCAACGCCAGAAGCATAAAACACAATAAAAATACAACAGTTTTTCCATCGTATAAAATGTATAATTGCAAGCAGTGTGAAGGTAATGGTCATTTCTACGTTCCGGGCAACCTTGGCTTAACTCCAGGGCGTTGCTCCAACAGATCGAATAGTTAGGGACTTTGAGTACAACGGTAGAAGCATAAAATACATTAAAAATGCAACAGTTTCTCCATTGTATAACAGGAACAACTGCAACCAGAGTGAAAGTACTGGTCATTTCTACGTTCCGGGCAACCTCGGCTTGACTCTAGGGCGGTGCTCCACCAGATCGAATAGTTAGGGCCTTAGAAATCATAGCCCGAAGCATAAAATACAAAATTAGTACAACAGTTATTCCATCGTATAACAGGTATAATTACAACCAGGGTGAAAGTAATGGGCATTTCTACGTTCCGAGCAACCTAGGCATCACTCTAGGGCGTTGCTCCACTAGGTCGAGTAGTTAGGGCCTTAGAAAACAACTCCAGACGCATAAAATACAATAAAAATACAACAGTTTTTCCATCGTATAAAAAGAGTAATTGCAACCAGTGTGAAAGTAATGGTTATTTCTACGTTCCGGGAAACCCAGGCTTCACTCTAGGGCGTTGTTCCACCAGATCGAATAGTTAGGGCCTGAGAAGTCAACGTCAGAAGCATAAAATACAATATAAATACAACAGCTTTTCCATGGTATATAATGTATATTTGCAAACAGTGTGTAAGTAAAGGTCATTTCTACGTTCCGGGCAAGCTAGGGTTCACTCTAGGGCGTTCTTCCACCAGATCTAATAGTTAGAGCCTAAGAAGTCAACGCCAGAAGCATAAAATCCAATATAAATACAACAGCTTTACCATCGTATATAATGTATATCTGCAAACAGTGTGAAGGTATAGGTCATTTCTACGTTTCGGGCAACCTAGGCTTAACTCAAGAGCGTTGCTCCACCAGATCGAACAGCTAGGGACTTAGAATTCAACGCCAAAAGAATAAAATACAACATAATTATAACAGTGTTTCCATCATATAAAATGTATAATTGCAAGCAGTGTGAATGTAATGGTCATTTCTACCTTCCGGGCAACCTTGGCTTTACTCTAGAGCATTGCTCCACCAGTTCGAATAGTTAGGGCCTAGGAAGACAACGCCAGAAGCATAAAATACAAAATAAATACAATAGTTTTTCCATCGTATAACAGGAATAATTGCAACCAGTGTGAAAGTTATGGTCATTTCTACGTTCCGGGCAACCTAGTCTTCACTCTAGGGCGATGGTCCACCAGATCGAATAGTTAGGGCCTTAGAAGTCAACGCACGAAGCATAAAATACAAAATTAATACAACAGTTTTTCCATCGTATAAAACGAATAATTGCAACCAGTGTGAAAGATATGGTCATTTCTACGTTACGGGCAACCTAGGCATCACTCTAGGTCGTTGCTCCACCAAATCGAATAGCTAAGGCCTTAGAAATCATAGACAGAAGCATAAAATACAAAATTAATACAACAGTTATTCCATCGTATAACAGGTATAATTACAACCAGGGTGAAAGTAATGGGCATTTCTACGTTCCGAGCAACCTAGGCATCACTCTAGGGCGTTGCTCCACCAGTTCGAGTAGTTAGGGCCTTAGAAAACAACTCCACACGCATAAAATATAATAAAAATACAACAGTTTTTCCATCGTATAAAAAGATTAATTGCAACCAGTGTGAAAGTAATGGTCATTTCTACGTTTCGGGCAACCTAGGCATCACTCTAGGGCGTTGCTCCACCAGTTCGAGTAGTTAGGGCCTTAGAAAACAACTCCACACGCATAAAATATAATAAAAATACAACAGTTTTTCCATCGTATAAAAAGATTAATTGCAACCAGTGTGAAAGTAATGGTCATTTCTACGTTTCGGGCAACCTAGGCTTCACTCAAGAGCGTTGCTCCACCAGATCGAATAGTTAGGGCCTTAGATGTCAACGCGCGAAGCATAAAATACAAAATAAATAGAACAGTTTTTCCATTGTATGAAAAGAATAATTGCAACCAGCGTGAAAGTTATGGTCATTTCTACGTTCCGGACAACCTAGGCTTCACTCTAGGGCGTTGTTCCACCAGATCGAATAGTTAGGGCCTGAGAAGTCAACGTCAGAAGCATAAAATACAATATAAATACAACAGCTTTTCCATGGTATATAATGTATATTTGCAAACAGTGTGAAAGTAAACGTCATTTCTAGGTTCCGGGCAACCTAGGCTTAACTGTAGGGCGTTGCTCCACCAGATCGCATACCTACGGCCTTAGAAGTCAACTCCAGAAGCATGAAATACAATATAGATACAACAGCATTTCCAACGTATAAAATGAATGATTGCAAACAGTGTGAAAGTTATGGTCATTTCTACGTTCCGGGCAGCCTAGGCCTAACTCCAGGGCGTTGCTCCACCAGATCGAATAGTTAGGGACTTTGAATACAATGCCAGGAGCATAAAATACAATAAAAATGCAACAGTTTTTCCGTCGTATAAAAGGAAGAATTGCAACCAGTGTGAAAGTACAGGTCATTTCTACGTTCCGGGCAACCTAGGTTTCGCTCTAGGGCGTTGCTCCACCAGATCGAATAGCTAGGGACTCAGAAGTCAACGCTAGAAGCATAAAATACAATAAAAATACAACAGCTTTTCCATCGTATAAAAGGAATAATTGCAACCAGTGTGAAAGTAATGGTCATTTCTACGTTCCGGGCAACCTAGGTTTCACTCTTGGGCGTTGCTCCACCACATCGAATAGCTACGGCCTTAGAAGTCAATTCCAGAAGCATAAAACACAATATAAATACAACAGCTTTTCCATCGTATAAAATGAATGATTGCAAACAGTGTGAAAGTTATGGTCATTTCTACGTTTCGGGCAACCTAGGCTTCACTCAAGAGCGTTGCTCCACCAAATCGAATAGCTAGGGCCTTAGAAGTCATAGCCCGAAGCATAAAATACAAAATTAATACAACAGTTATTCCATCGTATAACAGGTATAATTACAACCATGGTGAAAGTAATGGGCATTTCTACGTTCCGAGCAACCTAGGCTTCACTCTAGGGCGTTGCTCCACCAGGTCGAGTAGTTAGGGCCTTAGAAAACAACTCCAGACGCATAAAATACAGTAAAAATACAACAGTTTTTCCATCGTATAAAAAGAATAATCGCAACCAGTGTGAAACTAATGGTCATTTCTACGTTTCGGGCAACCTAGGCTTCACTCAAGAGCGTTGCTCCACCAGACCGAATAGTTAGGGCCTTAGATGTCGACGCGCGAAGCGTAAAATACAAAATAAATAGAACAGTCTTTCCATTGTATGAAACAAATAATTGCAACCAGTGTGAAAGTTATGGTCATTTCTACGTTCCGGGCAACCCAGGCTTCACTCTAGGGCGTTGTTCCACCAGATCGAATAGTTAGGGCCTGAGAAGTCAACGTCAGAAGCATAAAATACAATATAAATACAACAGCTTTTCCATGGTATATAATGTATATTTGCAAGCAGTGTGAAAGTAAACGTCATTTCTAGGTTCCGGGCATCCTAGGCGTAACTGTAGGGCGTTGCTCCACCAGATCGCATAGCTAGGGACTTAAAATTTAACGCCAGAAGCATAAAATACAATAAAAATGCAACAGTTTTTCCATCGCATAACAGGAGTAATTGCAGCCAGTGTGAAAGTACAGGTCATTTCTACGTTCCGGGCAACCTAGGTTTCGCTGTAGGGCGTTGCTCCACCAGATCGAATAGCTAGCGACTTAGAAGTCAACGCCAGAAGCATAAAACACAATAAAAATACAACAGTTTTTCCATCGTATAAAATGTATAATTGCAAGCAGTGTGAAGGTAATGGTCATTTCTACGTTCCGGGCAACCTTGGCTTAACTCCAGGGCGTTGCTCCAACAGATCGAATAGTTAGGGACTTTGAGTACAACGGTAGAAGCATAAAATACATTAAAAATGCAACAGTTTCTCCATTGTATAACAGGAACAACTGCAACCAGAGTGAAAGTACTGGTCATTTCTACGTTCCGGGCAACCTCGGCTTGACTCTAGGGCGGTGCTCCACCAGATCGAATAGTTAGGGCCTTAGAAATCATAGCCCGAAGCATAAAATACAAAATTAGTACAACAGTTATTCCATCGTATAACAGGTATAATTACAACCAGGGTGAAAGTAATGGGCATTTCTACGTTCCGAGCAACCTAGGCATCACTCTAGGGCGTTGCTCCACTAGGTCGAGTAGTTAGGGCCTTAGAAAACAACTCCAGACATATAAAATACAATAAAAATACAACAGTTTTTCCATCGTATAAAAAGAGTAATTGCAACCAGTGTGAAAGTAATGGTCATTTCTACGTTCCGGGAAACCCAGGCTTCACTCTAGGGCGTTGTTCCACCAGATCGAATAGTTAGGGCCTGAGAAGTCAACGTCAGAAGCATAAAATACAATATAAATACAACAGCTTTTCCATGGTATATAATGTATATTTGCAAACAGTGTGTAAGTAAAGGTCATTTATACGTTCCGGGCAAGCTAGGGTTCACTCTAGGGCGTTCTTCCACCAGATCTAATAGTTAGAGCCTAAGAATTCAACGCCAGAAGCATAAAATCCAATATAAATACAACAGCTTTACCATCGTATATAATGTATATCTGCAAACAGTGTGAAGGTATAGGTCATTTCTACGTTTCGGGCAACCTAGGCTTAACTCAAGAGCGTTGCTCCACCAGATCGAACAGCTAGGGACTTAGAATTCAACGCCAAAAGAATAAAATACAACATAATTATAACAGTGTTTCCATCATATAAAATGTATAATTGCAAGCAGTGTGAATGTAATGGTCATTTCTACCTTCCGGGCAACCTTGGCTTTACTCTAGAGCATTGCTCCACCAGTTCGAATAGTTAGGGCCTAGGAAGACAACGCCAGAAGCATAAAATACAATATAAATACAACAGCTTTTCCATCGTATATAATGTATATTTGCAAACAGTGTGTAAGTAAAGGTCATTTCTACGTTCCGGGCAAGCTAGGGTTCACTCTAGGGCGTTCTTCCACCAGATCTAATAGTTAGAGCCTAAGAAGTCAACGCCAGAAGCATAAAATCCAATATAAATACAACAGCTTTACCATCGTATATAATGTATATCTGCAAACAGTGTGAAGGTATAGGTCATTTCTACGTTTCGGGCAACCTAGGCTTAACCGTAGGGCGTTGTTCCACCAGATCGAATAGCTAGGGCCTTAGAAGTCAACGCCCGAAGCATGAAATACAAAATAAATAGAACAGTTTTTCCATCGTATAAAACGAATAATTGCAACCAGTGTGAAAGATATGGTCATTTCTACGTTACGGGCAACCTAGGCTTCACTCTAGGTCGTTGCTCCACCAAATCGAATAGCTAGGGCCTTAGAAGTCATAGCCCGAAGCATAAAATACAAAATTAATACAACAGTTATTCCATCGTATAAAAGGTATAATTACAACCAGGGTGAAAGTAATGGGCATTTCTACGTTCCGAGCAACCTAGGCTTCACTCTAGGGCGTTGCTCCACCAGGTCGAGTAGTTAGGGCCTTAGAAAACAACTCCAGACGCATAAAATACAGTAAAAATACAACAGTTTTTCCATCGTATAAAAAGAATAATCGCAACCAGTGTGAAAGTGAAGGTCATTTCTACGTTCCGGGCAGTATAGGCTTAACTGTAGGGCGTTGCTCCTCCAGATCGCATAGTTCGGTACATAGAATTTAACGCCAGAAGCATAAAATACAATAAAAATGCAACAGTTTTTCCATCGTATGACAGGAGTAATTGCAACCAGTGTGAAAGTACAGGTCATTTCAACGTTCCGGGCAACCTAGGTTTCGCTATAGGGCGTTGCTCCACCAGATCGAATAGCTAGGGACTTAGAAGTCAACGCCAGAAGCATAAAATACAATAAAAATACAACAGTTTTTCCATCGTATAAAAGGAATAATTGCGACCAGTGTGAAAGTAATGGTCATTTCTACGTTCCGGGCAACCTAGGTTTCACTCTTGGGCGTTGCTCCACCACATCGAATAGCTACGGCCTTAGAAGTCAACGCCAGAAGCATAAAATACAATAAAAGTACAACAGCTTTTCCATCGGATAACAGGAATAATTGCAACCAGAGTGAAAGTGATGGTCATAGGTCCGGGCGACCTAGGCGTCGCTCAGGTGTGTTGGTCTACCAGATCGAATAGTTAGGGACTTTGAATACAACGCCAGGAGCATAAAATACAATAAAAATGCAACAGTTTTTCCAGCGTATAACAGGAATAACTGCAACCAGTGTGAAAGTACTGGTCATTTCTACGTTCCGGGCAACCTAGGTTTCGCTCTAGGGCGTTGCTCCACCAGATCGAATAGCTAGGGACTTAGAAGTCAACGCCAGAAGCATAAAGTACAATAAAAATATAACAGATTTCCATCGTATAAGAGGAGTAATTGCAACCAGTGTGAAAGTACAGGTCATTTCTACGTTCCGGGCAACCTAGGTTTCGTTCTAGGGCGTTGCTCCACCAGATCGAATAGCTAGGGACTTAGAAGTCAACGACAGAAGCATAAAATACAATAAAAATACAACAGTTTTTCCATCGTATAAAAGGAATAATTGCAACCAGAGTGAAAGTGATGGTCATAGGTCCGGGCGACCTAGGCTTCGCTCTGGGGTGTTGGTCCACCAGATCGAATAGTTAGGGCCAAAGAAGTCAACGCCAGAAGCATAAAATACAAAATAAATACAATAGTTTTTCCATCGTATAACAGGAATAATTGCAACCAGTGTGAAAGTTATGGTCATTTTTACGTTCCGGCCAACCTAGTCTTCACTCTAGGGCGATGGTCCACCAGATCGAATAGTTAGGGCCTTAGAAGTCAACGCACGAAGCATAAAATACAAAATTAATACAACAGTTTTTCCATCGTATAAAACGAATAATTGCAACCAGTGTGAAAGATATGGTCATTTCTACGTTACGGCCAACCTAGGCTTCACTCTAGGTCGTTGCTCCACCAAATCGAATAGCTAGGGCCTTAGAAATCATAGCCCGAAGCATAAAATACAAAATTAGTACAACAGTTATTCCATCGTATAACAGGTATAATTACAACCAGGGTGAAAGTAATGGGCATTTCTACGTTCCGAGCAACCTAGGCATCACTCTAGGGCGTTGCTCCACTAGGTCGAGTAGTTAGGGCCTTAGAAAACAACTCCAGACGCATAAAATACAATAAAAATACAACAGTTTTTCCATCGTATAAAAAGAATAATTGCAACCAGTGTGAAAGTAATGGTCATTTCTACGTTCCGGGCAACCCAGGCTTCACTCTAGGGCGTTGTTCCACCAGATCGAATAGTTAGGGCCTGAGAAGTCAACGTCAGAAGCATAAAATACAATATAAATACAACAGCTTTTCCATGGTATATAATGTATATTTGCAAACAGTGTGAAAGTAAACGCCATTTCTAGGTTCCGGGCAACCTAGGCGTAACTTTAGGGCGTTGCTCCACCAGATCGCATAGCTAGGGACTTAAAATTTAACGCCAGAAGCATAATATACAATAAAAATGCAACAGTTTTTCCATCGCATAACAGGAGTAATTGCAGGCAGTGTGAAAGTACAGGTCACTTCTACGTTCCGGGCAGCCTAGGCCTAACTCCAGGGCGTTGCTCCACCAGATCGAATAGTTAGGGACTTTGAATACAACGCCAGGAGCATAAAATACAATAAAAATGCAACAGTTTTTCCATCGTATAAAAGGAAGAATTGCAACCAGTGTGAAAGTACAGGTCATTTCTACCTTCCGGGCAACCTTGGCTTTACTCTAGAGCATTGCTCCACCAGATCGAATAGTTAGGGCCTAGGAAGTCAACGCCAGAAGCATAAAATACAAAATAAATACAATAGTTTTTCCATCGTATAACAGGAATAATTGCAACCAGTGTGAAAGTTATGGTCATTTCTACGTTACGGGCAACCTAGGCTTCACTCTAGGTCGTTGCTCCACCAAATCGAATAGCTAAGGCCTTAGAAATCATAGACAGAAGCATAAAATACAAAATTAATACAACAGTTATTCCATCGTATAACAGGTATAATTACAACCAGGGTGAAAGTAATGGGCATTTCTACGTTCCGAGCAACCTAGGCATCACTCTAGGGCGTTGCTCCACCAGTTCGAGTAGTTAGGGCCTTAGAAAACAACTCCACACGCATAAAATATAATAAAAATACAACAGTTTTTCCATCGTATAAAAAGATTAATTGCAACCAGTGTGAAAGTAATGGTCATTTCTACGTTTCGGGCAACCTAGGCTTCACTCAAGAGCGTTGCTCCACCAGATCGAATAGTTAGGGCCTTAGATGTCAACGCGCGAAGCATAAAATACAAAATAAATAGAACAGTTTTTCCATTGTATGAAAAGAATAATTGCAACCAGTGTGAAAGTTATGGTCATTTCTACGTTCCGGGCAACCTAGGCTTCACTCTAGGGCGTTGTTCCACCAGATCGAATAGTTAGGGCCTGAGAAGTCAATGTCAGAAGCATAAAATACAATATAAATACAACAGCTTTTCCATGGTATATAATGTATATTTGCAAACAGTGTGAAAGTAAACGTCATTTCTAGGTTCCGGGCAACCTAGGCTTAACTGTAGGGCGTTGCTCCACCAGATCGCATACCTACGGCCTTAGAAGTCAACTCCAGAAGCATGAAATACAATATAGATACAACAGCATTTCCAACGTATAAAATGAATGATTGCAAACAGTGTGAAAGTTATGGTCATTTCTACCTTCCGGGCAGCCTAGGCCTAACTCCAGGGCGTTGCTCCACCAGATCGAATAGTTATGGACTTTGAATACAACGCCAGGAGCATAAAATACAATAAAAATGCAACAGTTTTTCCATCGTATAAAAGGAAGAATTGCAACCAGTGTGAAAGTACAGGTCATTTCTACGTTCCGGGCAACCTAGGTTTCGCTCTAGGGCGTTGCTCCACCAGATCGAATAGCTAGGGACTCAGAAGTCAACGCCAGAAGCATAAAATACAATAAAAATACAACAGCTTTTCCATCGTATAAAAGGAATAATTGCAACCAGTGTGAAAGTAATGGTCATTTCTACGTACCGGGCAACCTAGGTTTCACTCTTGGGCGTTGCTCCACCACATCGAATAGCTACGGCCTTAGAAGTCAATTCCAGAAGCATAAAACACAATATAAATACAACAGCTTTTCCATCGTATAAAATGAATGATTGCAAACAGTGTGAAAGTTATGGTCATTTCTACGTTTCGGGCAACCTAGGCTTCACTCAAGAGCGTTGCTCCACCAAATCGAATAGCTAGGGCCTTAGAAGTCATAGCCCGAAGCATAAAATACAAAATTAATACAACAGTTATTCCATCGTATAACAGGTATAATTACAACCATGGTGAAAGTAATGGGCATTTCTACGTTCCGAGCAACCTAGGCTTCACTCTAGGGCGTTGCTCCACCAGGTCGAGTAGTTAGGGCCTTAGAAAACAACTCCAGACGCATAAAATACAGTAAAAATACAACAGTTTTTCCATCGTATAAAAAGAATAATCGCAACCAGTGTGAAACTAATGGTCATTTCTACGTTTCGGGCAACCTAGGCTTCACTCAAGAGCGTTGCTCCACCAGACCGAATAGTTAGGGCCTTAGATGTCGACGCGCGAAGCGTAAAATACAAAATAAATAGAACAGTCTTTCCATTGTATGAAACAAATAATTGCAACCAGTGTGAAAGTTATGGTCATTTCTACGTTCCGGGCAACCCAGGCTTCACTCTAGGGCGTTGTTCCACCAGATCGAATAGTTAGGGCCTGAGAAGTCAACGTCAGAAGCATAAAATACAATATAAATACAACAGCTTTTCCATGGTATATAATGTATATTTGCAAACAGTGTGAAAGTAAACGTCATTTCTAGGTTCCGGTCATCCTAGGCGTAACTGTAGGGCGTTGCTCCACCAGATCGCATAGCTAGGGACTTAAAATTTAACGCCAGAAGCATAAAATACAATAAAAATGCAACAGTTTTTCCATCGCATAACAGGAGTAATTGCAGCCAGTGTGAAAGTACAGGTCATTTCTACGTTCCGGGCAACCTAGGTTTCGCTGTAGGGCGTTGCTCCACCAGATCGAATAGCTAGCGACTTAGAAGTCAACGCCAGAAGCATAAAACACAATAAAAATACAACAGTTTTTCCATCGTATAAAATGTATAATTGCAAGCAGTGTGAAGGTAATGGTCATTTCTACGTTCCGGGCAACCTTGGCTTAACTCCAGGGCGTTGCTCCAACAGATCGAATAGTTAGGGACTTTGAGTACAACGGTAGAAGCATAAAATACATTAAAAATGCAACAGTTTCTCCATTGTATAACAGGAACAACTGCAACCAGAGTGAAAGTACTGGTCATTTCTACGTTCCGGGCAACCTCGGCTTGACTCTAGGGCGGTGCTCCACCAGATCGAATAGTTAGGGCCTTAGAAATCATAGCCCGAAGCATAAAATACAAAATTAGTACAACAGTTATTCCATCGTATAACAGGTATAATTACAACCAGGGTGAAAGTAATGGGCATTTCTACGTTCCGAGCAACCTAGGCATCACTCTAGGGCGTTGCTCCACTAGGTCGAGTAGTTAGGGCCTTAGAAAACAACTCCAGACGCATAAAATACAATAAAAATACAACAGTTTTTCCATCGTATAAAAAGAGTAATTGCAACCAGTGTGAAAGTAATGGTTATTTCTACGTTCCGGGAAACCCAGGCTTCACTCTAGGGCGTTGTTCCACCAGATCGAATAGTTAGGGCCTGAGAAGTCAACGTCAGAAGCATAAAATACAATATAAATACAACAGCTTTTCCATGGTATATAATGTATATTTGCAAACAGTGTGTAAGTAAAGGTCATTTCTACGTTCCGGGCAAGCTAGGGTTCACTCTAGGGCGTTCTTCCACCAGATCTAATAGTTAGAGCCTAAGAAGTCAACGCCAGAAGCATAAAATCCAATATAAATACAACAGCTTTACCATCGTATATAATGTATATCTGCAAACAGTGTGAAGGTATAGGTCATTTCTACGTTTCGGGCAACCTAGGCTTAACTCAAGAGCGTTGCTCCACCAGATCGAACAGCTAGGGACTTAGAATTCAACGCCAAAAGAATAAAATACAACATAATTATAACAGTGTTTCCATCATATAAAATGTATAATTGCAAGCAGTGTGAATGTAATGGTCATTTCTACCTTCCGGGCAACCTTGGCTTTACTCTAGAGCATTGCTCCACCAGTTCGAATAGTTAGGGCCTAGGAAGACATCGCCAGAAGCATAAAATACAATATAAATACAACAGCTTTTCCATCGTATATAATGTATATTTGCAAACAGTGTGTAAGTAAAGGTCATTTCTACGTTCCGGGCAAGCTAGGGTTCACTCTAGGGCGTTCTTCCACCAGATCTAATAGTTAGAGCCTAAGAAGTCAACGCCAGAAGCATAAAATCCAATATAAATACAACAGCTTTACCATCGTATATAATGTATATCTGCAAACAGTGTGAAGGTATAGGTCATTTCTACGTTTCGGGCAACCTAGGCTTAACCGTAGGGCGTTGTTCCACCAGATCGAATAGCTAGGGCCTTAGAAGTCAACGCCCGAAGCATGAAATACAAAATAAATAGAACAGTTTTTCCATCGTATAAAACGAATAATTGCAACCAGTGTGAAAGATATGGTCATTTCTACGTTACGGGCAACCTAGGCTTCACTCTAGGTCGTTGCTCCACCAAATCGAATAGCTAGGGCCTTAGAAGTCATAGCCCGAAGCATAAAATACAAAATTAATACAACAGTTATTCCATCGTATAAAAGGTATAATTACAACCAGGGTGAAAGAAATGGGCATTTCTACGTTCCGTGCAACCTAGGCTTCACTCTAGGGCGTTGCTCCGCCAGGTCGAGTAGTTAGGGCCTTAGAAAACAACTCCAGACGCATAAAATACAGTAAAAATACAACAGTTTTTCCATCGTATAAAAAGAATAATCGCAACCAATGTGAAACTAATGGTCACTTCTACGTTTCGGGCAACCTAGGCTTCACTCAAGAGCGTTGCTCCACCAGACCGAATAGTTAGGGCCTTAGATGTCAACGCGCGAAGCATAAAATACAAAATAAATAGAACAGTCTTTCCATTGTATGAAACAAATAATTGCAACCAGTGTGAAAGTTATGGTCATTTCTACGTTCCGGGCAACCCAGGCTTCACTCTAGGGCGTTGTTCCACCAGTTCGAATAGTTAGGGCCTGAGAAGTCAACGTCAGAAGCATAAAATACAATATAAATACAACAGCTTTTCCATGGTATATAATGTATATTTGCAAACAGTGTGAAAGTAAACGTCATTTCTAGGTTCCGGGCAACCTAGGCGTAACTGTAGGGCGTTGCTCCACCAGATCGCATAGCTAGGGACTTAAAATTTAACGCCAGAAGCATAAAATACAATAAAAATGCAACAGTTTTTCCATCGCATAACAGGAGTAATTGCAGCCAGTGTGAAAGTACAGGTCATTTCTACGTTCCGGGCAACCTAGGTTTCGCTGTAGGGCGTTGCTCCACCAGATCGAATAGCTAGCGACTCAGAAGTCAACGCCAGAAGCATAAAACACAATAAAAATACAACAGTTTTTCCATCGTATAAAATGTATAATTGCAAGCAGTGTGAAGGTAATGGTCATTTCTACGTTCCGGGCAACCTTGGCTTAACTCCAGGGCGTTGCTCCAACAGATCGAATAGTTAGGGACTTTGAGTACAACGGTAGAAGCATAAAATACATTAAAAATGCAACAGTTTCTCCATTGTATAACAGGAACAACTGCAACCAGAGTGAAAGTACTGGTCATTTCTACGTTCCGGGCAACCTCAGCTTGACTCTAGGGCGGTGCTCCACCAGATCGAATAGTTAGGGCGCAAGAAGTCAACGCCCGAAGCATAAAATACAATATATATAAAGAACAGCTTTTCCATCGTATATGATGTATATTTGCAAACAGTGTGAAGGTATAGGTCATTTCTACGTTCCGGGCAACCTAGGCTTAACTGTAGGGCGTTGCTCCACCAGATCGAATAGTTAGGGCCTTAGAAGTCAACGCCCGAAGCATGAAACACAAAATCAATAGAACAGTTTTTCCATCGTATAACAGGGATAACTGCAACCAGTGTGAAAGTAAAGGTCATTTCTACGTTCCGGGCAACCTGGGCTTCACTGTAGGCCGTTGCTTCACCACATGGTATAGCTACGGCCTTAGAAGTCAACGCCAGAAGCATAAAATACAATAAAAGTACAACAGTTTTTCCTTGGTATAACAGGAATAATTGCAACCAGAGTGAAAGTGATGGTCATAGGTCCGGGCGACCTAGGCGACGCTCAGGGGTGTTGCTCCACCAGATCGAATAGCTAGGGCCTTAGAAGTCAACGCCAGAAGCATAAAATACAATAAAAATGCGACAGTTTTTCCACCGTATAACAGGAATAACTGCAACCAGTGTGAAAGTACTGGTCATTTCTACGTTCCGGGCAACCTAGGCTTCACTCTAGTGTGTTCCTCCACCAGATCGAATAGTTAGGGCCTTAGAAGTCAACGCTAGAAGCATAAAATACGACATAAGTATAGCAGTTCTGCCATCGTATAAAATGTATAATTGCAAGCAGTGTGAATGTAAAGGTCATTTCTACGTTCCGGGCAACCTAGGCTTCGCTTAAGGGCGTTGCACCACCAGATCGAATAGTTAGGGCCTTAGAAGTCAACGCACGAAGCATAAAATACAAAATTAATACAACAGTTTTTCCATCGTATAAAACGAATAATTGCAACCAGTGTGAAAGATATGGTCATTTCTACGTTACGGGCAACCTAGGCTTCACTCTAGGTCGTTGCTCCACCAAATCGAATAGCTAGGGCCTTAGAAATCATAGCCCGAAGCATAAAATACAAAATTAGTACAACAGTTATTCCATCGTATAACAGGTATAATTACAACCAGGGTGAAAGTAATGGGCATTTCTACGTTCCGAGCAACCTAGGCATCACTCTAGGGCGTTGCTCCACTAGGTCGAGTAGTTAGGGCCTTAGAAAACAACTCCAGACGCATAAAATACAATAAAAATACAACAGTTTTTCCATCGTATAAAAAGAGTAATTGCAACCAGTGTGAAAGTAATGGTCATTTCTACGTTCCGGGCAACCCAGGCTTCACTCTAGGGCGTTGTTCCACCAGATCGAATAGTTAGGGCCTGAGAAGTCAACGTCAGAAGCATAAAATACAATATAAATATAACAGCTTTTCCATGGTATATAATGTATATTTGCAAACAGTGTGTAAGTAAAGGTCATTTCTACGTTCCGGGCAAGCTAGGGTTCACTCTAGGGCGTTCTTCCACCAGATCTAATAGTTAGAGCCTAAGAAGTCAACGCCAGAAGCATAAAATCCAATATAAATACAACAGCCTTACCATCGTATATAATGTATATCTGCAAACAGTGTGAAGGTATAGGTCATTTCTACGTTTCGGGCAACCTAGGCTTCACTCAAGAGCGTTGCTCCACCAGATCGAACAGCTAGGGACTTAGAATTCAACGCCAAAAGAATAAAATACAACATAAGTATAACAGTGTTTCCATCATATAAAATGTATAATTGCAAGCAGTGTGAATGTAATGGTCATTTCTACCTTCCGGGCAACCTTGGCTTTACTCTAGAGCATTGCTCCACCAGATCGAATAGTTAGGGCCTAGGAAGACAACGCCAGAAGCATAAAATACAATATAAATACAACAGCTTTTCCATCGTATATAATGTATATTTGCAAACAGTGTGTAAGTAAAGGTCATTTCTACGTTCCGGGCAAGCTAGGGTTCACTCTAGGGCGTTCTTCCACCAGATCTAGTAGTTAGAGCCTAAGAAGTCAACGCCAGAAGCATAAAATCCAATATAAATACAAGAGCTTTACCATCGTATATAATGTATATCTGCAAACAGTGTGAAGGTATAGGTCATTTCTACGTTTCGGGCAACCTAGGCTTAACTGTAGGGCGTTGTTCCACCAGATCGAATAGCTAGGGCCTTAGAAGTCAACGCCCGAAGCATGAAATACAAAATAAATCGAACAGTTTTTCCATCGTATAACAGGGATAACTGCAACCAATGTGAAAGTAAAGGTCATTTCTACGTTCCGGGCAACCTAGGCTTCACTGTAGGCCGTTGCTCCACCACATCGTATATCTACGGCCTTAGAAGTCAACGCCAGAAGCATAAAATGCAATAAAAGTCCAACAGCTTTTCCATCGTATAACAGGAATAATTGCAACCAGAGTGAAAGTGATGGTCATAGGTCCGGGCGACCTAGGCTTCGCTCTGGGGTGTTGGTCCACCAGATCAAATAGTTAGGTCCTTAGAAGTCAACGCACGACGCATAAAATACAAAATTAATACAGCAGTTTCTCCATCGTATAAAACGAATAATTGCAACCAGTGTGAAAGATATGGTCATTTCTACGTTACGGGCAACCTAGGCTTCACTCTAGGTCGTTGCTCCACCAAATCGAATAGCTAGGGCCTTAGAAGTCATAGCCCGAAGCATAAAATACAAAATTAATACAACAGTTATTCCATCGTATAACAGGTATAATTACAACCAGGGTGAAAGTAATGGGCATTTCTACGTTCCGAGCAACCTAGGCTTCACTATAGGGCGTTGCTCCACCAGGTCGAGTAGTTAGGGCCTTAGAAAACAACTCCAGACGCATAAAATACAGTAAAAATACAACAGTTTTTCCATCGTATAAAAAGAATAATTGCAACCAGTGTGAAACTAATGGTCATTTCTACGTTTCGGGCAACCTAGGCTACACTCAAGAGCGTTGCTCCACCAGACCGAATAGTTAGGGCCTTAGAAGTCAACGCGCGAAGCGTAAAATACAAAATAAATAGAACAGTCTTTCCATTGTATGAAACAAATAATTGCAACCAGTGTGAAAGTTATGGTCATTTCTACGTTCCGGGCAACCCAGGCTTCACTCTAGGGCGTTGTTCCACCAGATCGAATAGTTAGGGCCTGAGAAGTCAACGTCAGAAGCATAAAATACAATATAAATACAACAGCTTTTCCATGGTATATAATGTATATTTGCAAACAGTGTGAAAGTAAACGTCATTTCTAGGTTCCGGGCAACCTAGGCGTAACTTTAGGGCGTTGCTCCACCAGATCGCATAGCTAGGGACTTAAAATTTAACGCCAGAAGCATAATATACAATAAAAATGCAACAGTTTTTCCATCGCATAACAGGAGTAATTGCAGCCAGTGTGAAAGTACAGGTCATTTCAACGTTCCGGGCAACCTAGGTTTCGCTATAGGGCGTTGCTCCACCAGATCGAATAGCTAGGGACTTAGAAGTCAACGCCAGAAGCATAAAATACAATAAAAATACAACAGTTTTTCCATCGTATAAAAGGAATAATTGCGACCAGTGTGAAAGTAATGGTCATTTCTACGTTCCGGGCAACCTAGGTTTCACTCTTGGGCGTTGCTCCACCACATCGAATAGCTACGGCCTTAGAAGTCAACGCCAGAAGCATAAAATACAATAAAAGTACAACAGCTTTTCCATCGGATAACAGGAATAATTGCAACCAGAGTGAAAGTGATGGTCATAGGTCCGGGCGACCTAGGCGTCGCTCAGGGGTGTTGGTCTACCAGATCGAATAGTTAGGGACTTTGAATACAACGCCAGGAGCATAAAATACAATAAAAATGCAACAGTTTTTCCAGCGTATAACAGGAATAACTGCAACCAGTGTGAAAGTACTGGTCATTTCTACGTTCCGGGCAACCTAGGTTTCGCTCTAGGGCGTTGCTCCACCAGATCGAATAGCTAGGGACTTAGAAGTCAACGCCAGAAGCATAAAATACAATAAAAATACAACAGATTTCCATCGTATAAAAGGAATAATTGCAACCAGTGTGAAAGTACAGGTCATTTCTACGTTCCGGGCAACCTAGGTTTCGTTCTAGGGCGTTGCTCCACCAGATCGAATAGCTAGGGACTTAGAAGTCAACGACAGAAGCATAAAATACAATAAAAATACAACAGTTTTTCCATCGTATAAAAGGAATAATTGCAACCAGTGTGAAAGTAATGGTCATTTCTACGTTCCGAGCAACCTAGGTTTCACTCTTGGGCGTTGCTCCACCACATCGAATAGCTACGGCCTTAGAAGTCAATTCCAGAAGCATAAAATACAATATAAATACAACGGCTTTTCCATCGTATAAAATGAATGATTGCAAACAGTGTGAGTGTTATGGTCATTTCTACGTTCCGGGCAACCTAGGTTTAACTCCAGGGCGTTGCTCTACCAGATCGAATAGTTAGGGACTTTGAATACAACGCTAGAAGCATGAAATACAACAAAAATGCAACAGTTTTTCCATCGTATAACAGGAAGAATTGCAACCAGAGTGAAAGTGATGGTCATAGGTCCGAGCGACCTAGGCTTCGCTCTGGGGTGTTGGTCCACCAGATCGAATAGTTAGGGCCTAAGAAGTCAACGCCAGAAGCATAAAATACAAAATAAATACAATAGTTTTTCCATCGTATAACAGGAATAATTGCAACCAGTGTGAAAGTTATGGTCATTTCTACGTTACGGGCAACCTAGGCTTCACTCTAGGTCGTTGCTCCACCAAATCGAATAGCTAGGGCCTTAGAAATCATAGCCCGAAGCATAAAATACAAAATTAGTACAACAGTTATTCCATCGTATAACAGGTATAATTACAACCAGGGTGAAAGTAATGGGCATTTCTACGTTCCGAGCAACCTAGGCATCACTCTAGGGCGTTGCTCCTCCAGGTCGAGTAGTTAGGGCCTTAGAAAACAACTCCAGACGCATAAAATACAATAAAAATACAACAGTTTTTCCATCGTATAAAAAGAATAATTGCAACCAGTGTGAAAGTAATGGTCATTTCTACGTTTCGGGCAACCTATGCTTCACTCAAGAGCGTTGCTCCACCAGATCGAATAGTTAGGGCCTTAGAAGTCAACGCGCGAAGCATAAAATACAAAATAAATAGAACAGTTTTTCCATTGTATTAAACGATTAATTGCAACCAGTGTGAAAGTTATGGTCATTTCTACGTTCCGGGAAACCTAGGCTTCACTCTAGGGCGTTGTTCCACCAGATCGAATAGTTAGGGCCTGAAAAGTCAACGTCAGAAGCATAAAATACAATATAAATACAACAGCTTTTCCATCGTATATAATGTATATTTGCAAACAGTGTGAAAGTAAAGGTCATTTCTAGGTTCCGGGCAACCTAGGTTTCACTCTAGGGCGTTCTTCCACCAGATCTAATAGTTAGGGCCTAAGAAGTCAACGCCAGAAGCATAAAATACAATAAAGATGCAACAGTTTTTCCATCGTATAACAGGAATAATTGCAACCAGTGTGAAGGTAATGGTCTATTCCACGTTCCGGGCAACCTAGGTTTCACTACAGGTCGGTGCTCCACCAGACCAAATAATTAGGGCCTAAGAAGTCAACGCCACAAGCATAAAATACAATATAAATACAACTGCTTTTCCATGATATATAATGTATATTTGGAAACATTGTGAAAGTAACGGTCATTTCTACGTTCCGGGCAACCTAGGCTTCACTCTACGGCGTTGCTCCACCAGATCGTATAGTTAGGGACTTAGAATTCAACGCCAGAAACATAAAATACAACATAAGTACAAGAGTTTTTCCATCGTATAACAGGAATGATTGCAACCAGTGTGAAAGTACAGGTCATTTCTACGTTCCGGGCAACCTAGGCTTCGCTTAAGGGCCTTGCTCCACCAGATCGAATAACAAGGGATTTAGAAGTCAACGCCAGAAGCATAAAATACAATAAAAATGCGACAGTTTTTCCACCGTATAACAGGAATAACTGCAACCAGTGTGAAAGTACTGGTCGTTTCTACGTTCCGGGCAACCTAGGCTTCACTCTAGGGCGGTGCTGCACCAGATCGAATAGTTAGGGCCTAAGAAGTCATTGCCAGAAGCATAAAATACAATATAAATACTACAGCTTTTCCATCGTATATGATGTATATTTGCAAACAGTGTGAAAGTAAAGGTCATTTCTACGTTCCGGGCAACATAGGCTTAACTGTAGGGCGTTGCTCCTCCAGATCGCATAGTTCGGTACTTAGAATTTAACGCCTGAAGCATAAAATACAATAAAAATGCAACAGTTTTTCCATCGTATAACAGGAATAATTGCAACCAGTGTGAAAGTACAGGTCATGTGTACGTTCCGGGTAACCTTGGCTTCACTCTAGGGTGTCCCTCCACCAGATCGAATAGTTAGGGCCTTAGAAGTCAACGCCAGAAGCATAAAATACATGATAAGTATAGCAGTTCTGCCATCGTATAAAATGTATAATTGCAAGCAGTGTGAAAGTAAAGGTCATTTCTACGTTCCGGGCAACCTAGGCTTCACTCTAGGGCTTTGTTCCACCAGATCGGATAGTTAGGGCCTAAGAAGTCAGCGCCAGAAGCATAAAATACAATATAAATACAATAGCTTTTCCATCGTATATAATGTATATTTGCAAACAGTGTGAAAGTAAAGGTAATGTCTACGTACCGGGCAACCTAGGCTTAACTGTAGGGCGTTGCTCCCCCAGATCGAATAGTTAGGGCCTCAGAAGTCAACGCCTTAAGCATAAAATACAATAAAAATACAACAGTTTTTATATCGTATAAAAGGAATAATTGCAAACAGTGTGAAATAAAGGTCATTTCTACGTTGCGGGCAACCTAGGCTTAACTGTAGGGCGTTGCTCCTCCAGATCGCATAGTTCGGTACTTAGAATTTAACGCCTGAAGCATAAAATACAATAAAAATGCAACAGTTTTTCCATCGTATAACAGGAATAATTGCAACCAGTGTGAAGGTAATGGTCTATTCCACGTTCCGGGCAACCTAGGCTTCACTACAGGGCGGTGCTCCACCAGACCAAATAATTAGGGCCTAAGAAGTCAACGCCACAAGCATAAAATACAATATAAATACAACTGCTTTTCCATGATATATAATGTATATTTGGAAACATTGTGAAAGTAACGGTCATTTCTACGTTCCGGGCAACCTAGGCTTCACTCTACGGCGTTGCTCCACCAGATCGAATAGTTAGCGACTTAGAATTCAAAGCCAGAAACATAAAATACAACATAAGTACATCAGTTTTTCCATCGTATAACAGGAATGATTGCAACCAGTGTGAAAGTACAGGTCATTTCTACGTTCCGGGCAACCTAGGCTTCGCTTAAGGGAGTTGCTCCAACAGATCGAATAGCTAGGGACTTAGAAGTCGACGCCAGAAGCATAAAATACAATAAAAGTACAACAGTTTTTCCATCGTATATAATGTATATTTGCAAACAGTGTGAAGGTAAAGGTCATTTCTACGTTCCGGGCAACCTACGCTTAACTGTAGGGCGTTGCTCCACCAGATCGAATAGCTAGGGCCTTAGAAGTCAACGCACGAAGCATAAAACACAAAATTAATACAACAGTTTCTCCATCGTATAAAACGAATAATTGCAACCAGTGTGAAAGATATGGTCATTTCTACGTTACGGGCAACCTAGGCTTCACTCTAGGTCGTTGCTCCACCAAATCGAATAGCTAGGGCCTTAGAAGTCATAGCCCGAAGCATAAAATACAAAATTAATGCAACAGTTATTCCATGGTATAAAAGGAATAATTGCAACCAGTGTGAAAGTTATGGTCATTTCTACGTTCCGGGCAACCTAGGCTTAACTCCAGGGCGTTGCTCCACCAGATCGAATAGTTAGGGACTTTGAATACAACACCAGAAGCATAAAATACAATAAAAATGCAACAGTTTTTCCATCGTATAACAGGAAAGCTGCAACCAGTGTTAGTGTACTGGTCATTTCTATGTTCCGGGCCACCTAGGCTTAACTGTAGGGCGTTGCTCCACCAGATCGAATAGTTAGGGCCTCAGAAGTCAACGCCAGAAGCATAAAATACAATAAAAATACAACAGTTTTTATATCGTATAAAAGGAATAATTGCAAACAGTGTGAAATAAAGGTCATTTCTACGTTCCGGGCAACCTAGGCTTAACTGTAGGGCGTTGCTCCAACAGATCGCATAGCTAGGGACATAGAATTTAACGCCAGAAGCATAAAATACAATAAAGATGCAACAGTGTTTCCATCGTATAACAGGAATAATTGCAACCAGTGTGAAGGTAATGGTCTATTCCACGTTCCGGGCAACCTAGGCTTCACTACAGGGCGGTGCTCCACCAGACCAAATAATTAGGGCCTAAGAAGTGAACGCCACAAGCATAAAATACAATATAAATACAACTGCTTTTCCATGATATATAATGTATATTTGGAAACATTGTGAAAGTAACGGTCATTTCTACGTTCCGGGCAACCTAGGCTTCACTCTACGGCGTTGCTCGACCAGATCGAATAGTTAGGGACTTAGAATTCAAAGCCAGAAACATAAAATACAACATAAGTACAACAGTTTTTCCATCGTATAACAGGAATGATTGCAACCAGTGTGAAAGTACAGGTCATTTCTACGTTCCGGGCAACCTAGGCTTCGCTTAAGGGAGTTGCTCCACCAGATCGAATAGCTAGGGACTTAGAAGTCGACGCCAGAAGCATAAAATACAATAAAAATACAACAGTTTTTCCATCGTATATAATGTATATTTGCAAACAGTGTGAAGGTAAAGGTCATTTCTACGTTCCGGGCAACCTAGCCTTCACTCTAGGCCGTTGCTCTAGCACATCGAATAGCTACGGCCTTAGAAGTCAACGCCAGAAGCATAAAATACAATAAAAATACAACAGTTTCTCCATGGTATAAGGGGAATAATGGCAACCAGTGAGAAAGTGGTAGTTATTTCTACGTTCCGGGCAACCTGGGCCTGACTCTAGGGCGTTGTTATACCAGATCGAATAGTTAGCGACTACGGAGTCAATGCAAGAAGCATAAAATACAATATAAATACAACAGTTCTTCATTCGTATTAACGAATAATTGCATCCGGTGTGAAGGTAATGGCCATTTCTACGTTCCGGGCAACCTAGGCTTCACTCTAGGGCGTTTCCCCACCAGATCGAATAGTTAGGGCCTAAGAGGCCAACGCCAGAAAGATAAAATACAATATAAATACAACAGTTTTCCCATCGTATAACAGGAATAATGGCAACCAGTGTGAAAGTACTGGTCATTTCTTCGTTCCGGGCAACCTAGGCTTCACTCTAGGGCGCTGCTGCACCAGATCGAATAGCTAGGGCCTAAGAAGTCTACGCCTGTAGCATAAAATACAAAATAAATACAACAGCTTTTCCATCTTATAAAACGAATAGTTGCAACCAGTGTGAAAGTTATGGTCATTTCTACGTTCCGGGCAACCTAATCTTCACTCTAGGGCGTTGCTCCACCACATCGAGTAGCTAGGGCCTTAGAAGTCAACGCCACAAGCATAAAATACAATATAAATACAACAGTTTCTCTATGGTGTAAGTGGAATAATTGCAACCAGTGTGAAATTGGTAGTCATTTCTACGTTCCGGGCAAACTCGGCTTGGTTCTAGGGCGTTGTTCCACCAGATCGAATAGTTAGGGCCTACGAAGTCAACGCCAGAAGAATAAAATACAATATAAATACAACGGTTTTTACATCGTATAATATGAATAATTTCAAACAGTGTGAAAGTTATGGTCATTCCTACGTTCCGGCAACCTAGCCTTCACTCTATGGAGTTGCTCCACCAGATCGAATAGTTAGCGCCTAAGAAGTCAACGCCAGAAGCATAAAACACAATATAAATACAACACCTTTTCCATCGTATAAAACGAATAATTGCAACCAGTGTGAAAGTGATGGCCATTTCTACGTTCCGGGAATCCTAGGTATAACTCTGAGGCGTTGCTCCACCAGATCGAATGGCTAGGAACTTACAATTCAACGCCAGAAGCAAAAAATACAATAAAATACAACAGTTTTTCATCGTATAACAGGAATAATTGCATCCAGTGTGAAAGTAATGGTCGTTTCTACGTTCCGGGCAAGCTAGGCTTCACTCTAGGGAGATGCTCCACCACATCCAATAGCTACGGCCTTAGAAGTCAACGCCAGAAGCATAAAATACAATAAAAATACAACAGTTTCTCCATGGTATAAGTGGAATAATTGCAACCAGTGTGAAAGTGGTAGTCATTTCTACGTTCCGGGCAACCTAGGCTTGACTATAGGGCGTTGTTATACCAGATCGAATAGCTAGCGCCTAAGGAGTCAATGCCAGAAGCATAGAATACAATATAAATACAACAGTTCTTCATTCGTATTAACGAATAATTGCAACCAGTGTGAAAGTAATGCCCATTTCTACGTTCCGGGTATCATAGACTTAACACTGAATCATTGCTCCACCCAGATCGAATAGCTAGGGATTTAGAATTCAACGCCAGAAGCATAAAATACAGTAAAAATACAACAGTTTTTCATCGTATAACAGGAATAATTGCATCCAGTGTGAAAGTAATGGTCATTTCTACGTTCCGGGCAACCTAGGCTTCAACCTAGGGCGTTGTTCGTCCAGATCGAATAATTATGGCCTAATAAGTCAACGCCAGAAGCATAAAATAAAATATAAACACAACAGTTTTTCCATCGTATAACAGGAATAATCGCAAACAGTGTGAAAGTACTGGTCATTTCTACGTTCCGTGCAACGTAGGCTTCGCTCTAGGGGCTTGCTCCACCAGATCGAATAGCTAGGGACTTAGAAGTCAACCCCACAAGCATAAAATACAATAAAAATGCAACAGATTTTCCATCGTATAACAGGAATAATTGCAACCAGTGTGAAAGTACAGGTCATTTCTACGTTCCGGGCAACCTAGGGTTCACTCTAGGGCGTTGCTCCAACAGATCGCATAGCTAGGGACTCAGAAGTCAACGCCAGAAGCATAAAACACAATAAAAATACAACAGTTTTTCCATCGTATAAAATGTATAATTGCAAGCAGTGTGAAGGTAATGGTCATTTCTACGTTCCGGGCAACCTTGGCTTAACTCCAGGGCGTTGCTCCAACAGATCGAATAGTTAGGGACTTTGAGTACAACGGTAGAAGCATAAAATACATTAAAAATGCAACAGTTTCTCCATTGTATAACAGGAACAACTGCAACCAGAGTGAAAGTACTGGTCATTTCTACGTTCCGGGCAACCTCGGCTTGACTCTAGGGCGGTGCTCCACCAGATCGAATAGTTAGGGCGCAAGAAGTCAACGCCCGAAGCATAAAATACAATATATATAAAGAACAGCTTTTCCATCGTATATGATGTATATTTGCAAACAGTGTGAAGGTATAGGTCATTTCTACGTTCCGGGCAACCTAGGCTTAACTGTAGGGCGTTGCTCCACCAGATCGAATAGTTAGGGCCTTAGAAGTCAACGCCCGAAGCATGAAACACAAAATCAATAGAACAGTTTTTCCATCGTATAACAGGGATAACTGCAACCAGTGTGAAAGTAAAGGTCATTTCTACGTTCCGGGCAACCTGGGCTTCACTGTAGGCCGTTGCTTCACCACATGGTATAGCTACGGCCTTAGAAGTCAACGCCAGAAGCATAAAATACAATAAAAGTACAACAGCTTTTCCTTGGTATAACAGGAATAATTGCAACCAGAGTGAAAGTGATGGTCATAGGTCCGGGCGACCTAGGCGACGCTCAGGGGTGTTGCTCCACCAGATCGAATAGCTAGGGCCTTAGAAGTCAACGCCAGAAGCATAAAATACAATAAAAATGCGACAGTTTTTCCACCGTATAACAGGAATAACTGCAACCAGTGTGAAAGTACTGGTCATTTCTACGTTCCGGGCAACCTAGGCTTCACTCTAGTGTGTTCCTCCACCAGATCGAATAGTTAGGGCCTTAGAAGTCAACGCTAGAAGCATAAAATACGACATAAGTATAGCAGTTCTGCCATCGTATAAAATGTATAATTGCAAGCAGTGTGAAAGTAAAGGTCATTTCTACGTTCCGGGCAACCTAGGCTTCGCTTAAGGGCGTTGCACCACCAGATCGAATAGTTAGGGCCTTAGAAGTCAACGCACGAAGCATAAAATACAAAATTGATACAACAGTTTTTCCATCGTATAAAACGAATAATTGCAACCAGTGTGAAAGATATGGTCATTTCTACGTTACGGGCAACCTAGGCTTCACTCTAGGTCGTTGCTCCACCAAATCGAATAGCTAGGGCCTTAGAAATCATAGCCCGAAGCATAAAATACAAAATTAGTACAACAGTTATTCCATCGTATAACAGGTATAATTACAACCAGGGTGAAAGTAATGGGCATTTCTACGTTCCGAGCAACCTAGGCATCACTCTAGGGCGTTGCTCCACTAGGTCGAGTAGTTAGGGCCTTAGAAAACAACTCCAGACGCATAAAATACAATAAAAATACAACAGTTTTTCCATCGTATAAAAAGAGTAATTGCAACCAGTGTGAAAGTAATGGTCATTTCTACGTTCCGGGCAACCCAGGCTTCACTCTAGGGCGTTGTTCCACCAGATCGAATAGTTAGGGCCTGAGAAGTCAACGTCAGAAGCATAAAATACAATATAAATATAACAGCTTTTCCATGGTATATAATGTATATTTGCAAACAGTGTGTAAGTAAAGGTCATTTCTACGTTCCGGGCAAGCTAGGGTTCACTCTAGGGCGTTCTTCCACCAGATCTAATAGTTAGAGCCTAAGAAGTCAACGCCAGAAGCATAAAATCCAATATAAATACAACAGCCTTACCATCGTATATAATGTATATCTGCAAACAGTGTGAAGGTATAGGTCATTTCTACGTTTCGGGCAACCTAGGCTTCACTCAAGAGCGTTGCTCCACCAGATCGAACAGCTAGGGACTTAGAATTCAACGCCAAAAGAATAAAATACAACATAAGTATAACAGTGTTTCCATCATATAAAATGTATAATTGCAAGCAGTGTGAATGTAATGGTCATTTCTACCTTCCGGGCAACCTTGGCTTTACTCTAGAGCATTGCTCCACCAGATCGAATAGTTAGGGCCTAGGAAGACAACGCCAGAAGCATAAAATACAATATAAATACAACAGCTTTTCCATCGTATATAATGTATATTTGCAAACAGTGTGTAAGTAAAGGTCATTTCTAGGTTCCGGGCAACCTAGGTTTCACTCTAGGGCGTTCTTCCACCAGATCTAATAGTTAGGGCCTAAGAAGTCAACGCCAGAAGCATAAAATACAATAAAGATGCAACAGTTTTTCCATCGTATAACAGGAATAATTGCAACCAGTGTGAAGGTAATGGTCTATTCCACGTTCCGGGCAACCTAGGTTTCACTACAGGTCGGTGCTCCACCAGACCAAATAATTAGGGCCTAAGAAGTCAACGCCACAAGCATAAAATACAATATAAATACAACTGCTTTTCCATGATATATAATGTATATTTGGAAACATTGTGAAAGTAACGGTCATTTCTACGTTCCGTGCAACCTAGGCTTCACTCTACGGCGTTGCTCCACCAGATCGAATAGTTAGGGACTTGGAATTCAACGCCAGAAGCATAAAATACAACATAAGTATAGCAGTTCTGCCATCCTATAAAATGTATAATTGCAAGCAGTGTGAAAGTAAAGGTCATTTCTACGTTCCGGGCAACCTAGGCTTCACTCTAGGGCTTTGTTTCACCAGATCGGATAGTTAGGGCCTCAGAAGTCAACGCCAGAAGCATAAAATACAGTAAAAATACAACAGTTTTTATATCGTATAAAAGGAATAATTGCAAACAGTGTGAAATAAAGGTCATTTCTACGTTCCGGGCAACCTAGGCTTAACTGTAGGGCGTTGCTCCAACAGATCGCATAGCTAGGGACATAGAATTTAACGCCAGAAGCATAAAATACAATAAAGATGCAACAGTGTTTCCATCGTATAACAGGAATAATTGCAACCAGTGTGAAGGTAATGGTCTATTCCACGTTCCGGGCAACCTAGGCTTCACTACAGGGCGGTGCTCCACCAGACCAAATAATTAGGGCCTAAGAAGTGAACGCCACAAGCATAAAATACAATATAAATACAACTGCTTTTCCATGATATATAATGTATATTTGGAAACATTGTGAAAGTAACGGTCATTTCTACGTTCCGGGCAACCTAGGCTTCACTCTACGGCGTTGCTCGACCAGATCGAATAGTTAGGGACTTAGAATTCAACGCCAGAACCATAAAATACAACATAAGTACAACAGTTTTTCCATCGTATAACAGGAATGATTGCAACCAGTGTGAAAGTACAGGTCATTTCTACGTTCCGGGCAACCTAGGCTTCGCTTAAGGGCGTTGCTCAACCAGATCGAATAGCTAGGGACTTGGAAGTCGACGCCAGAAGCATAAAATACAATAAAAATACAACAGTTTTTCCATCGTATATAATGTATATTTGCAAACAGTGTGAAGGTAAAGGTCATTTCTACGTTCCGGGCAACCTAGGCTTAACTGTAGGGCGTTGGTCCACCAGATCGAATAGTCAGGTACTTTGAATACAACGCCAGAAGCAAAAAATACAATAAAAATGCAACAGTTTTTCCATCGTATAACAGGAAGGCTGCAACCCGCGTGAAAGTACTGGTCATTTCTATGTTCCGGGCAACCTAGGCTTCGCTCTAGGGCCTTGCTCCACCAGATCGAATAGCTAGGGATTTAGAAGTCAACGCCAGAAGCATAAAATACAATAAAAATGCGACAGTTTTTCCACCGTATAACAGGAATAACTGCAACCAGTGTGAAAGTACTGGTCCTTTCTACGTTCCGGGCAACCTAGGCTTCACTCTAGGGCGGTGCTGCACCAGATCGAATAGTTAGGGCCTAAGAAGTCAACGCCAGAAGCATAAAATACAATATAAATACTACAGCTTTTCCATCGTATATGATGTATATTTGCAAACAGTGTGAAGGTAAAGGTCATTTCTACGTTCCGGGCAACCTAGCCTTCACTCTAGGCCGTTGCTCTAGCACATCGAATAGCTACGGCCTTAGAAGTCAACGCCAGAAGCATAAAATACAATAAAAATACAACAGTTTCTCCATGGTATAAGGGGAATAATGGCAACCAGTGAGAAAGTCGTAGTTATTTCTACGTTCCGGGCAAACTGGGCCTGACTCTAGGGCGTTGTTATACCAGATCGAATAGTTAGCGACTACGGAGTCAATGCAAGAAGCATAAAATACAATATAAATACAACAGTTCTTCATTCGTATTAACGAATAATTGCATCCGGTGTGAAGGTAATGGCCATTTCTACGTTCCGGGCAACCTAGGCTTCACTCTAGGGCGTTTCCCCACCAGATCGAATAGTTAGGGCCTAAGAGGCCAACGCCAGAAAGATAAAATACAATATAAATACAACAGTTTTCCCATCGTATAACAGGAATAATGGCAACCAGTGTGAAAGTACTGGTCATTTCTTCGTTCCGGGCAACCTAGGCTTCACTCTAGGGCGCTGCTCCACCAGATCGAATAGCTAGGGCCTAAGAAGTCTACGCCTGTAGCATAAAATACAAAATAAATACAACAGCTTTTCCATTTTATAAAACGAATAGTTGCAACCAGTGTGAAAGTTATGGTTATTTCTACGTTCCGGGCAACCTAATCTTCACTCTAGGGCGTTGCTCCACCACATCGAGTAGCTAGGGCCTTAGAAGTCAACGCCAGAAGCATAAAATAAAATATAAACACAACAGTTTTTCCATCGTATAACAGGAATAATCGCAAACAGTGTGAAAGTACTGGTCATTTCTACGTTCCGTGCAACGTAGGCTTCGCTCTAGGGGCTTGCTCCACCAGATCGAATAGCTAGGGACTTAGAAGTCAACCCCACAAGCATAAAATACAATAAAAATGCAACAGTTTTTCCATCGTATAACAGGAATAATTGCAACCACTGTGAAAGTACAGGTCATTTCTACGTTCCGGGCAACCTAGGGTTCACTCTAGGGCGTTGCTCCAACAGATCGCATAGCTAGGGACATAGAATTTAACGCCAGAAGCATAAAATACAATAAAGATGCAACAGTGTTTCCATCGTATAACAGGAATAATTGCAGCCAGTGTGAAGGTAATGGTCTATTCCACGTTCCGGGCAACCTAGGCTTCACTACAGGGCGGTGCTCCACCAGACCAAATAATTAGGGCCTAAGAAGTGAACGCCACAAGCATAAAATACAATATAAATACAACTGCTTTTCCATGATATATAATGTATATTTGGAAATATTGTGAAAGTAACGGTCATTTCTACGTTCCGGGCAACCTAGGCTTCACTCTACGGCGTTGCTCGACCAGATCGAATAGTTTGGGACTTAGAATTCAACGCCAGAACCATAAAATACAACATAAGTACAACAGCTTTTCCATCGTATAACAGGAATGATTGCAACCAGTGTGAAAGTACAGGTCATTTCTACGTTCCGGGCAACCTAGGCTTCGCTTAAGGGCGTTGCTCAACCAGATCGAATAGCTAGGGACTTAGAAGTCGACGCCAGAAGCATAAAATACAATAAAAATACAACAGTTTTTCCATCGTATATAATGTATATTTGCAAACAGTGTGAAGGTAAAGGTCATTTCTACGTTCCGGGCAACCTAGGCTTAACTGTAGGGCGTTGCTCCACCAGATCGAATAGTCAGGTACTTTGAATACAACGCCAGAAGCAAAAAATACAATAAAAATGCAACAGTTTTTCCATCGTATAACAGGAAGGCTGCAACCCGCGTGAAAGTACTGGTCATTTCTATGTTCCGGGCAACCTAGGCTTCGCTCTAGGGCCTTGCTCCACCAGATCGAATAGCTAGGGATTTAGAAGTCAACGCCAGAAGCATAAAATACAATAAAAATGCGACAGTTTTTCCACCGTATAACAGGAATAACTGCAACCAGTGTGAAAGTACTGGTCATTTCTACGTTCCGGGCAACCTAGGCTTCACTCTAGGGCGGTGCTGCACCAGATCGAATAGTTAGGGCCTAAGAAGTCAACGCCAGAAGCATAAAATACAATATAAATACTACAGCTTTTCCATCGTATATGATGTATATTTGCAAACAGTGTGAAAGTAAAGGTCATTTCTACGTTCCGGGCAACCTAGGCTTCACTCTAGGGCTTTGTTCCACCAGATCGAATAGTTAGGGCCTAAGAAGTCAGCGCCAGAAGCATAAAATACAATATAAATACAATAGCTTTTCCATCGTATATAATGTATATTTGCAAACAGTGTGAAAGTAAAGGTAATTTCTACGTACCGGGCAACCTAGGCTTAACTGTAGGGCGTTGCTCCACCAGATCGAATAGTTAGGGCCTCAGAAGTCAACGCCAGAAGCATAAAATACAATAAAAATACAACAGTTTTTATATCGTATAAAAGGAATAATTGCAAACAGTGTGAAATAAAGATCATTTCTACGTTCCGGGCAACCTAGGCTTAACTCCAGGGCGTTGCTCCTCCAGATCGAATAGTTAGGGACTTTGAATACAACACCAGAAGCATAAAGTACAATAAAAATGCAACAGTTTTTCGATCGTATAACAGGAAAGCTGCAACCAGTGTGACTGTACTGGTCATTTCTATGTTCCGGGTAACCTAGGCTTCACTCTAGGGCGTTGCTCCACCAGATCGAACAGCTAGGGACTTAGAATTCAACGCCAGAAGAATAAAATGCAATAAAAGTACAACAGCTTCTCCATCGTATAACAGGAATAATTGCAACCAGAGTGAAAGTGATGGTCATAGGTCCGGGCGACCTAGGCGTCGCTCAGGGGTGTTGGTCCACCAGATCGAATAGCTAGGGCATTAGAAGTCAAAGCCAGAAGTATAAAATACAAAATAAATACAATAGCTTTTCCATCATATAACAGGAATAATTGCAACCAGTGTGAAAGTAATGGTCATTTCTACGTTCCGGGCAACCTCGGCTTCACCCTAGGGCGTTGCTCCACCAAATCGAATAGTTAGGGCCTTCGAAGTAAGCGCCCGAAGCATAAAACAGAATAAAGATGCAACAGTTATTCCATCGTAGAACAGGTATAATTACAACCAGGGTGAAAGTAATGGGCATTTCTACGTTCCGAGCAAACTAGGCTTCACTCTAGGGCGTTGCTGCACCAGGTCGAGTAGTTAGCGACTTAGAATTCAAAGCCAGAAACATAAAATACAACATAAGTACAACAGTTTTTCCATCGTATAACAGGAATGATTGCAACCAGTGTGAAAGTACAGGTCATTTCTACGTTCCGGGCAACCTAGGCTTCGCTTAAGGGAGTTGCTCCACCAGATCGAATAGCTAGGGACTTAGAAGTCGACGCCAGAAGCATAAAATACAATAAAAATACAACAGTTTTTCCATCGTATATAATGTATACTTGCAAACAGTGTGAAGGTAAAGGTCATTTCTACGTTCCGGGCAACCTAGCCTTCACTCTAGGCCGTTGCTCTAGCACATCGAATAGCTACGGCCTTAGAAGTCAACGCCAGAAGCATAAAATACAATAAAAATACAACAGTTTCTCCATGGTATAAGGGGAATAATGGCAACCAGTGAGAAAGTGGTAGTTATTTCTACGTTCCGGGCAACCTGGGCCTGACTCTAGGGCGTTGTTATACCAGATCGAATAGTTAGCGACTACGGAGTCAATGCAAGAAGCATAAAATACAATATAAATACAACAGTTCTTCATTCGTATTAACGAATAATTGCATCCGGTGTGAAGGTAATGGCCATTTCTACGTTCCGGGCAACCTAGGCTTCACTCTAGGGCGTTTCCCCACCAGATCGAATAGTTAGGGCCTAAGAGGCCAACGCCAGAAAGATAAAATACAATATAAATACAACAGTTTTCCCATCGTATAACAGGAATAATGGCAACCAGTGTGAAAGTACTGGTCATTTCTTCGTTCCGGGCAACCTAGGCTTCACTCTAGGGCGTTGCTCCACCAGATCGAATAGCTAGGGCCTAAGAAGTCTACGCCTGTAGCATAAAATACAAAATAAATACAACAGCTTTTCCATCTTATAAAACGAATAGTTGCAACCAGTGTGTAAGTTATGGTCATTTCTACGTTCCGGGCAACCTAATCTTCACTCTAGGGCGTTGCTCCACCACATCGAGTAGCTAGGGCCTTAGAAGTCAACGCCACAAGCATAAAATACAATATAAATACAACAGTTTCTCTATGGTGTAAGTGGAATAATTGCAACCAGTGTGAAATTGGTAGTCATTTCAACGTTCCGGGCAAACTCGGCTTGGTTCTAGGGCGTTGTTATACCAGATCGAATAGCTAGCGCCTAAGGAGTCAATGCCAGAAGCATAAAATACAATATAAATACAACAGTTCTTCATTCGTATTAACGAATAATTGCAACCAGTGTGAAAGTAATGCCCATTTCTACGTTCCGGGTATCATAGACTTAACACTGAAGCATTGCTCCACCCAGATCGAATAGCTAGGGATATAGAATTCAACGCCAGAAGCATAAAATACAGTAAAAATACAACAGTTTTTCATCGTATAACAGGAATAATTGCATCCAGTGTGAAAGTAATGGTCATTTCTACGTTCCGGGCAACCTAGGCTTCAACCTAGGGCGTTGTTCGTCCAGATCGAATAATTATGGCCTAATAAGTCAACGCCAGAAGCATAAAATAAAATATAAACACAACAGTTTTTCCATCGTATAACAGGAATAATCGCAAACAGTGTGAAAGTACTGGTCATTTCTACGTTCCGTGCAACGTAGGCTTCGCTCTAGGGGCTTGCTCCACCAGATCGAATAGCTAGGGACTTAGAAGTCAACCCCACAAGCATAAAATACAATAAAAATGCAACAGTTTTTCCATCGTATAACAGGAATAATTGCAACCAGTGTGAAAGTACAGGTCATTTCTACGTTCCGGGCAACCTAGGCTTCACTCTAGGGCGTTGCCCCACCAGATCGAATAGTTAGGGCTTTCGAAGTCAACGCCAGAAGCATAAAATACAACATAAGTATACCAGTTCTGCCATCGTATAAAATGTATAATTGCAAGCAGTGTGAAGGTAATGGTCATTTCTACGTTCCGGGCAACCTAGGCTTTACTCTAGAGCATTGCTCCACCAGATCGAATAGCTACTGCCTAAGAAGACAACGCCACAAGCATAAAATACAATATAAATACAACAACTTTTCCATCGTATATAATGTATATTTGCAAACAGTGTGAAAGTAAAGGTCATTTCTACGTTCCGGGCAACCTAGGCTTCACTCTAGGGCTTTGTTCCACCAGATGGCATAGTTAGGGCCTAAGAAGTCAGCGCCACAAGCATAAAATACAATATAAATACAATAGCTTTTCCATCGTATATAATGTATATTTGCAAACAGTGTGAAAGTAAAGGTCATTTCTACGTTCCGGGCAACCTAGGCTTAACTGTAGGGCATTGCTCCACCAGATCGAATAGTTAGGGCCTTAGAAGTCAACGCCCGAAGCATGAAATACAAAATAAATATAACAGTTTTTCCATCGTATAACAGGGATAACTGCAACCAGTGTGAAAGTAATGGTCATTTCTACGTTCCGGGCAACCTAGGTTTCGCTCTAGGGCCTTATTCCACCAGATCGAATAGCTAGGGACTTAGAAGTCAACCCCACAAGCATAAAATACAATAAAAATGCAACAGTTTTTCATCGTATAACAGGAATAATTGCACCCAGTGTGAAAGTAATGGTCGTTTCTACGTTGCGGGCAAGCTAGGCTTCACTCTAGGGAGTTGCTCCACCACATCTAATAGCTACGGCCTTAGAAGTCAACGCCAGAAGCATAAAATACAATAAAAATACAACAGTTTCTCCATGGTATAAGTGGAATAATTGCAACCAGTGTGAAAGTGGTAGTCATTTCTACGTTCCGGGCAACGTAAGCTTGACTATAGGGCGTTGTTATACCAGATCGAATAGCTAGCGCCTAAGGAGTCAATGCCAGAAGCATAAAATACAATATAAATACAACAGTTCTTCATTCGTATTAACGAATAATTGCAACCAGTGTGAAAGTAATGCCCATTTCTACGTTCCGGGTATCATAGACTTAACACTGAAGCATTGCTCCACCCAGATCGAATAGCTAGGGACTTAGAATTCAACGCCAGAAGCATAAAATACAATAAAAATACAACAGCTTTTCATCGTATAACAGGAATAATTGCATCCAGTGTGAAAGTAATGGTCATTTCTACGTTCCGGGCAACCTAGGCTTCAACCTAGGGCGTTGTTCCTCCAGATCGAATAATTATGGCCTAATAAGTCAACGCCAGAAGCATAAAATAAAATATAAACACAACAGTTTTTCCATCGTATAACAGGAAAAATCGCAAACAGTGTGAAAGTACTGGTCATTTCTACGTTCCGTGCAACGTAGGCGTTCGCTCTAGGGGCTTGCTCCACCAGATCGAATAGCTAGGGACTTAGAAGTCAACCCCACAAGCATAAAATACAATAAAAATGCAACAGTTTTTCCATCGTATAACAGGAATAATTGCAACCAGTGTGAAAGTTATGGTCATTTCTACGATCCCGGGCAACCTAGGCTTAACTCCAGGGCGTTGCTCCACCAGATCGAATAGCCAGGGACTTTGAATACAACACCAGAAGCATAAAATACAATAAAAATGCAACAGTTTTTCCATCGTATAAAAGGATTAATTGCAATCAGTGTGAAAGTTATGGTCATTTCTACGATCCCGGGCAACCTAGGCTTAACTCCAGGGCGTTGCTCCACCAGATCGAATAGCCAGGGACTTTGAATACAACACCAGAAGCATAAAATACAATAAAAATGCAACAGTTTTTCCATCGTATAACAGGAAGGCTGCAACCCGTGTGAAAGTACTGGTCATTTCTACGTTCCGTGCAACGTAGGCTTCGCTCTAGGGGCTTGCTCCACCAGATCGAATAGCTAGGGACCTAGAAGTCAACCCCACAAGCATAAAATACAATAAAAATGCAACAGTTTTTCCATCGTATAACAGGAATAATTGCAACCAGTGTGAAAGTACAGGTCATTTCTACGTTCCGGGCAACCTAGGCTTCACTCTAGGGCGTTGCCCCACCAGATCGAATAGTTAGGGCCTTCGAAGTCAACGCCAGAAGCATAAAATACAACATAAGTATACCAGTTCTGCCATCGTATAAAATGTATAATTGCAAGCAGTGTGAAGGTAATGGTCATTTCTACGTTCCGGGCAACCTAGGCTTTACTCTAGAGCATTGCTCCACCAGATCGAATAGCTACTGCCTAAGAAGACAACGCCACAAGCATAAAATACAATATAAATACAACAACTTTTCCATCGTATATAATGTATATTTGCAAACAGTGTGAAAGTAAAGGTCATTTCTACGTTCCGGGCAACCTAGGCTTCACTCTAGGGCTTTGTTCCACCAGATGGCATAGTTAGGGCCTAAGAAGTCAGCGCCAGAAGCATAAAATACAATATAAATACAATAGCTTTTCCATCGTATATAATGTATATTTGCAAACAGTGTGAAAGTAAAGGTCATTTCTACGTTCCGGGCAACCTAGGCTTAACTGTAGGGCATTGCTCCACCAGATCGAATAGTTAGGGCCTTAGAAGTCAACGCCCGAAGCATGAAATACAAAATAAATATAACAGTTTTTCCATCGTATAACAGGGATAACTGCAACCAGTGTGAAAGTAATGGTCATTTCTACGTTCCGGGCAACCTAGGTTTCGCTCTAGGGTCTTGCTCCACCAGATCGAATAGCTAGGGACTTAGAAGTCAACCCCACAAGCATAAAATACAATAAAAATGCAACAGTTTTTCATCGTATAACAGGAACAATTGTATCCAGTGTGAAAGTAATGGTCGTTTCTACGTTGCGGGCAAGCTAGGCTTCACTCTAGGGAGTTGCTCCACCACATCTAATAGCTACGGCCTTAGAAGTCAACGCCAGAAGCATAAAATACAATAAAAATACAACAGTTTCTCCATGGTATAAGTGGAATAATTGCAACCAGTGTGAAAGTGGTAGTCATTTCTACGTTCCGGGCAACGTAAGCTTGACTATAGGGCGTTGTTATACCAGATCGAATAGCTAGCGCCTAAGGAGTCAATGCCAGAAGCATAAAATACAATATAAATACAACAGTTCTTAATTCGTATTAACGAATAATTGCAACCAGTGTGAAAGTAATGCCCATTTCTACGTTCCGGGTATCATAGACTTAACACTGAAGCATTGCTCCACCCAGATCGAATAGCTAGGGACTTAGAATTCAACGCCAGAAGCATAAAATACAATAAAAATACAACAGCTTTTCATCGTATAACAGGAATAATTGCATCCAGTGTGAAAGTAATGGTCATTTCTACGTTCCGGGCAACCTAGGCTTCAACCTAGGGCGTTGTTCCTCCAGATCGAATAATTATGGCCTAATAAGTCAACGCCAGAAGCATAAAATAAAATATAAACACAACAGTTTTTCCATCGTATAACAGGAAAAATCGCAAACAGTGTGAAAGTACTGGTCATTTCTACGTTCCGTGCAACGTAGGCGTTCGCTCTAGGGGCTTGCTCTACCAGATCGAATAGCTAGGGACTTAGAAGTCAACCCCACAAGCATAAAATACAATAAAAATGCAACAGTTTTTCCATCGTATAACAGGAATAATTGCAACCAGTGTGAAAGTTATGGTCATTTCTACGATCCCGGGCAACCTAGGCTTAACTCCAGGGCGTTGCTCCACCAGATCGAATAGCCAGGGACTTTGAATACAACACCAGAAGCATAAAATACAATATAAATGCAACAGTTTTTCCATCGTATAAAAGGATTAATTGCAATCAGTGTGAAAGTTATGGTCATTTCTACGATCCCGGGCAACCTAGGCTTAACTCCAGGGCGTTGCTCCACCAGATCGAATAGCCAGGGACTTTGAATACAACACCAGAAGCATAAAATACAATAAAAATGCAACAGTTTTTCCATCGTATAACAGGAAGGCTGCAACCCGTGTGAACGTAACGGTCATTTCTATGTTCCCGGTAACCTAGGCTTCGCTCTAGGGCCTTGCTCCACCAGATCGAATAGCTAGGGACTTAGAAGTCAACGCCAGAAGCATAAAATCACAATAAAAATGCAACAGTTTTTCCACCGTATAACAGGAATAACTGCAACCAGTGTGAAAGTACAGGTCATTTCTACGTTCGGGGCAACCTAGGCCTTACTCTAGAGCATTGCTCCACCAGATCCAATAGTTACTGCCTAAGAAGACAACGCCAGAAGCATAAAACACAATATAAATACAACAGCTTTTCCATCGTATAAAAAGAATAATTGCAACCAGTGTGAAAGTTATGGTCATTTCTACGTTCCTGGCAACCTAGGCTTGACTCTAGGGCGTTGCTCCACCAGATCGAATAGTTAGGGCCTTAGAAGTCAACGCCCGAAGCATAAAATACAATAAAGATACAACAGTTTTTGCATCGTATAACAGGAATAATTGCAACCAGTGTGAAAGTTATGGTCATTTCTACGATCCCGGGCAACCTAGGCTTCACTATAGGGCGTTGCTCCACCAGATCGAATGGTCAGGGCCTAAGAAGTCAACGCCAGGAGCATAAAATACAGTGTAAATACAACAGTTTTTCCATCGTATAAAGCGAATAATTGCATCCAGTGTGAAAGTTATGGTCATTTCTACGTTCCAGGCAACCTAGGCTTCACGGTAGGGTGTTGCTGTACCAAATCGAATAGTTAGGTCCTTAGAAGTCAACGCCCGAAGCATAAAATACAATAAAAACACAATAGTTTTTCCATCGTATAAAATGGATAATTGCAATCAGTGTGAAGGTACTGGTCATCTCTACGTTCCGGGCAACCTAGGCTTCACTCTAGGGCGTTGCTCCACCAGATCGAATGGTCAGGGCCTAAGAAGTCAACGCCAGGAGCATAAAATACAGTGTAAATACAACAGTTTTTCCATCGTATAAAACGAATAATTGCATCCAGTGTGAAAGTTATGGTCATTTCTACGTTCCAGGCAACCTAGGCTTCACTGTAGGGTGTTGCTGTACCAAATCGAATAGTTAGGGCCTTAGAAGTCAACGCCCGAAGCATAAAATACAATAAAAATACAATAGTTTTTCCATCGTATAAAATGGATAATTGCAATCAGTGTGAAGGTACTGGTCATCTCTACGTTCCGGGCAACCTAGGCTTCACTCTAGGGCGTTGCTCCACCAGATCGAATAGTTAGGGCCTAGGAAGTCAACACCAGGTGCATAACATACAATAAGAATACAACAGTTTTTCCATCATATAACAGGAATAACTGCAACCAGTGTGAAGGTAATGATCATTTCTACGTTCCGGGCAACCTAGCCTTCACTCTAGGGCGTTGCTCCACCAGATCGAATAGTTAGGGACTAAGAAGTCAACGCCAGAAGCATAAAATACAATGCAAATACAACAGTTCTTGCATCGTATAATATGAATAATTGCAAACAGTGAGAAAGTAATGGTCATTTCTACGTTCCGTGCAGCCTAGGCTTCACTCTAGGGCGTTTGTCCACCAGATCGAATAGTTAGGGCCTAAGAAGTCAACGCCAGAAGCATAAAATACAATGTAAATACAACAGTTTTTCCATCGTATAAAACGAATAATTGCATCCAGCGTGAAAGTTATGGTCAGTTCTACGTTCCGGTCAACCTAGGCTTCACTCTAGGGCGTTGCTCCACCAGATCGAATAGTTAGGGCCTTAGATGTCAACGCCCGAAGCATAAAATACAATGAAAATGCAACGGTTTTTCCATCGTATGACACGAGTAATTGCGACCCGTGCGAAAGTGATAGCCATTTCTACGTTCCCGGCAACCTAGGCTTCACTGTAGGGTGTTGCTCTACCAAATCGAATAGATAGGGCCTTAGAAGTCTACGCCCGGAGCATAGAATACAATAAAAATACAACAGTTTTTCCATCGTATAAAACGAATAATTGCAACCAGTGTGAAAGTTATGGTCATTTCTACGTTACAGGCAACCTAGGCTTCACTGTAGGGTATTGCTCTACCAAATCGAATAGATAGGGCCTTAGCAGTCTACGCCCGGAGCATAAAATACAATAAAAATACAACAGTTCTTCCATCGTATAACAGGATTAATTGCAACCAGTGTGAAGCTAATGGTCATTCCCACGTTCCGGGCAACCTAGGCTTCACTCTAGGGCGTTGGCCCACCAGATCGAATAGCTAGGGCCTATGAAGTCAACGCCAGGAGCATAAAATACAAAAGAAATTCAACAGTTTTTCCATCGTATAAAACGAATAATTGCAACCAGTGTGAAAGTTATGGTCATTTCTACGTTCCTGGCAACCTAGGCTTGACTCTAGGGCGTTGCTCCACCAGATCGAATAGTTAGGGCCTTAGAAGTCAACGCCCGAAGCATAAAATACAATAAAGATACAACAGTTTTTGCATCGTATAATATGAATAATTGCAAACAGTGTGAAAGTAATGGTCACTTCTACGTTCCGTGCAACCTAGGCTTCACTCTAGGGCGTTTGTCCAACAGGTCGAATTGTTCGGGCCTAAGAAGTCAACGCGAGAAGCATAAAATACAATAAAAATACAACAGTTCTTCCATCGTATAACAGGAATAATTGCAACCAGTGTGAAGCTAATGGTCATTCCTACGTTCCGGGCAACCTAGGTTTCACTCTAGGGCGTTGCCCCACCAGATCGAATAGTTAGGGCCTATGAAGTCAACGCCAGAAGCATAAAATACAAAATAAGTACAACAATTTTTCCATCGTATAAAACGAATAATTGCAACCAATGTGAAAGTTATGGACATTTCTACGTTCCTGGCAACCTAGGCTTGACCGTAGGTCGTTGCTCCACCAGATCGAATAGTTAGGGCCTTAGAAGTCAACGCCCGAAGCATAAAATACAATAAAAATACAATAGTTTTTCCGTCGTATAAAATGGATAATTGCAATCAGTGTGAAGGTAATGGTCATTTCTTCGTTCGGGGCAACCTAGGCTTCACTCTAGGGCGTTGCTCCACCAGATCGAATAGTTAGGGCCTAAGAAGTCAACGCCAGAAGCATAAAATACAATGCAAATACAACAGTTTTTGCATCGTATAATATGAATAATTGCAAACAGTGAGAAAGCAATGGTCATTTGTACGTTCCGTGCAGCCTAGGCTTCACTCTAGGGCGTTTGTTCACCAGGTCGAATAGTTAGGGCCTAAGAAGTCAACGCCGGAAGCATAAAATACAATGTAAATACAACAGTTTTTCCATCGTATAAAACGAATAATTGCATCCAGTGTGAAAGTTATGGTCAGTTATACGTTCCGGTCAACCTAGGCTTCACTCTAGGGCGTTGCTCCACCAGATAGAGTCGTTAGGGCCTTAGATGTCAACGCCCGAAGCATAAAATACAATGAAAATGCAACGGTTTTTCCATCGTATGACACGAATAATTGCGACCCGTGTGAAAGTGATAGCCATTTCTACGTTCCAGGCAACCTAGGCTTCACTGTAGGGTGTTGCTGTACCGAATCGAATAGTTAGGGCCTTAGAAGTCAACGCCCGAATCATAAAATACAATAAAAATACATTAGTTTTTCCATCGTATAAAATGGATAATTGCAATCAGTGTGAAGGTACTGGTCATCTCTACGTTCCGGGCAACCTAGGCTTCACTCTAGGGCGTTGCTCCACCAGATCGAATAGTTAGGGCCTAGGAAGTCAACACCAGGTGCATAACATACAATAAGAATACAACAGTTTTTCCATCATATAACAGGAATAACTGCAACCAGTGTGAAGGTAATGATCATTTCTACGTTCCGGGCAACCTAGCCTTCACTCTAGGGCGTTGCTCCAACAGATCGAATAGTTAGGGACTAAAAAGTCAACGCCAGAAGCATAAAATACAATGCAAATACAACAGTTCTTGCATCGTATAATATGAATAATTGCAAACAGTGAGAAAGTAATGGTCATTTCTACGTTCCGTGCAGCCTAGGCTTCACTCTAGGGCGTTTGTCCACCAGATCGAATAGTTAGGGCCTAAGAAGTCAACGCCGGAAGCATAAAATACAATGTAAATACAACAGTTTTTCCATCGTATAAAACGAATAATTGCATCCAGTGTGAAAGTTATGGTCAGTTATACGTTCCGGTCAACCTAAGCTTCACTCTAGGGCGTTGCTCCACCAGATAGAGTTGTTAGGGCCTTAGATGTCAACGCCCGAAGCATAAAATACAATGAAAATGCAACGGTTTTTCCATCGTATGACACGAATAATTGCGACCCGTGTGAAAGTGATAGCCATTTCTACGTTCCAGGCAACCTAGGCTTCACTGTAGGGTGTTGCTGTACCGAATCGAATAGTTAGGGCCTTAGAAGTCAACGCCCGAATCATAAAATACAATAAAAATACATTAGTTTTTCCATCGTATAAAATGGATAATTGCAATCAGTGTGAAGGTACTGGTCATCTCTACGTTCCGGGCAACCTAGGCTTCACTCTAGGGCGTTGCTCCACCAGATCGAATAGTTAGGGCCTAGGAAGTCAACACCAGGTGCATAACATACAATAAGAATACAACAGTTTTTCCATCATATAACAGGAATAACTGCAACCAGTGTGAAGGTAATGATCATTTCTACGTTCCGGGCAACCTAGCCTTCACTCTAGGGCGTTGCTCCACCAGATCGAATAGTTAGGGACTAAGAAGTCAACGCCAGAAGCATAAAATACAATGCAAATACAACAGTTCTTGCATCGTATAATATGAATAATTGCAAACAGTGAGAAAGTAATGGTCATTTCTACGTTCCGTGCAGCCTAGGCTTCACTCTAGGGCGTTTGTCCACCAGATCGAATAGTTAGGGCCTAAGAAGTCAACGCCAGAAGCATAAAATACAATGTAAATACAACAGTTTTTCCATCGTATAAAACGAATAATTGCATCCAGTGTGAAAGTTATGGTCAGTTCTACGTTCCGGTCAACCCAGGCTTCACTCTAGGGCGTTGCTCCACCAGATCGAATAGTTACGGCCTTAGATGTCAACGCCCGAAGCATAAAATACAATGAAAATGCAACGGTTTTTCCATCGTATGAAACGAATAATTGCGACCCGTGCGAAAGTGATAGCCATTTCTACGTTCCCGGCAACCTAGGCTTCACTGTAGGGTGTTGCTCTACCAAATCGAATAGATAGGGCCTTAGAAGTCTACGCCCGGAGCATAAAATACAATAAAAATACAACAGTTTTTCCATCGTATAAAACGAATAATTGCATCCAGTGTGAAAGTTATGTTCATTTCTACGTTACAGGCAACCTAGGCTTCACTGTAGGGTATTGCTCTACCAAATCGAATAGATAGGGCCTTAGCAGTCTACGCCCGGAGCATAAAATACAATAAAAATACAACAGTTTTTCCATCGTATAAAATGAGTAATTGCCATCAGTGTGAAGGTAATGGACATTTCTGCGTTCCGTTCAACCTAGGCTTCACTCTAGGGCGTTGCTCCACCAGATCGAATAGTTAGGGCCTGGGAAGTCAACGCCCGAAGCATAAAATACAATGAAAATGCAACGGTTTTTCCATCGTATGACACGAATAATTGCGACCCGTGCGAAAGTGATAGCCATTTCTACGTTCCCGGCAACCTAGGCTTCACTGTAGGGTGTTGCTCTACCAAATCGAATAGATAGGGCCTTAGAAGTCTACGCCCGGAGCATAGAATACAATAAAAATACAACAGTTTTTCCATCGTATAAAACGAATAATTCCATCCAGTGTGAAAGTTATGGTCATTTCTACGTTACAGGCAACCTAGGCTTCACTGTAGGGTATTGCTCTACCAAATCGAACAGATAGGGCCTTAGCAGTCTACGCCCGGAGCATAAAATACAATAAAAATACAACAGTTTTTCCATCGTATAAAATGAGTAATTGCCATCAGTGTGAAGGTAATGGTCATTTCTACGTTCCTGGCAACCTAGGCTTGACTCTAGGGCGTTGCTCCACCAGATCGAATAGTTAGGGCCTTAGAAGTCAACGCCCGAAGCATAAAATACAATAAAAATACAATAGTTTTTCCATCGTCTAAAATGGATAATTGCTATCAGTGTGAAGGTAATGGTCATTTCTACGTTCCGTGCAACCTAGGCTTCACACTAGGGCGTTTGTCCACCAGATCGAATTGTTCGGGCCTAAGAAGTCAACGCGAGAAGCATAGAATACAATAAAAATACAACAGTTCTTCCATCGTATAACAGGAATAATTGCAACCAGTGTGAAGCTAATGGTCATTCCCACGTTCCGGGCAACCTAGGCTTCACTCTAGGGCGTTGGCCCACCAGATCGAATAGCTAGGGCCTATGAAGTCAACGCCAGAAGCATAAAATACAAAAGAAATTCAACAGTTTTTCCATCGTATAAAACGAATAATTGCAACCAGTGTGAAAGTTATGGTCATTTCTACGTTCCTGGCAACCTAGGCTTGACTCTAGGGCGTTGCTCCACCAGATCGAATAGTTAGGGCCTTAGAAGTCAACGCCCGAAGCATAAAATACAATGAAAATGCAACGGTTTTTCCATCGTATGACACGAATAATTGCGACCCGTGCGAAAGTGATAGCCATTTCTACGTTCCCGGCAACCTAGGCTTCACTGTAGGGTGTTGCTCTACCAAATCGAATAGATAGGGCCTTAGAAGTCTACGCCCGGAGCATAGAATACAATAAAAATACAATAGTTTTTCCATCGTATAAAACGAATAATTCCTTCCAGTGTGAAAGCTATGGTCATTTCTACGTTACAGGCAACCTAGGCTTCACTGTAGGGTATTGCTCTACCAAATCGAATAGATAGGGCCTTAGCAGTCTACGCCCGGAGCATAAAATACAATAAAAATACAACAGTTTTTCCATCGTATAAAATGAGTAATTGCCATCAGTGTGAAGGTAATGGTCATTTCTACGTTCCTGGCAACCTAGGCTTGACTCTAGGGCGTTGCTCCACCAGATCGAATAGTTAGGGCCTTAGAAGTCAACGCCCGAAGCATAAAATACAATAAAAATACAATAGTTTTTCCATCGTCTAAAATGGATAATTGCTATCAGTGTGAAGGTAATGGTCATTTCTACGTTCCGTGCAACCTAGGCTTCACACTAGGGCGTTTGTCCACCACATCGAATTGTTCGGGCCAAAGAAGTCAACGCGAGAAGCATAGAATACAATAAAAATACAACAGTTCTTCCATCGTATAACAGGAATAATTGCAACCAGTGTGAAGCTAATGGTCATTCCCACGTTCCGGGCAACCTAGGCTTCACTCTAGGGCGTTGGCCCACCAGATCGAATAGCTAGGGCCTATGAAGTCAACGCCAGAAGCATAAAATACAAAAGAAATTCAACAGTTTTTCCATCGTATAAAACGAATAATTGCAACCAGTGTGAAAGTTATGGTCATTTCTACGTTCCTGGCAACCTAGGCTTGACTCTAGGGCGTTGCTCCACCAGATCGAATAGTTAGGGCCTTAGAAGTCAACGCCCGAAGCATAAAATACAATAAAGATACAACAGTTTTTGCATCGTATAATATGAATAATTGCAAACAGTGCGAAAGTAATGGTCACTTCTACGTTCCGTGCAACCTAGGCTTCACTCTAGGGCGTTTGTCCAACAGATCGAATTGTTCGGGCCTAAGAAGTCAACGCGAGAAGCATAAAATACAATAAAAATACAACAGTTCTTCCATCGTATAACAGGAATAATTGCAACCAGTGTGAAGCTAATGGTCATTCCTACGTTCCGGGCAACCTAGGTTTCACTCTAGGGCGTTGGCCCACCAGATCGAATAGTTAGGGCCTATGAAGTCAACGCCAGAAGCATAAAATACAAAATAAATACAACAATTTTTCCATCGTATAAAACGAATAATTGCAACCAGTGTGAAAGTTATGGACATTTCTACGTTCCTGGCAACCTAGGCTTGACCGTAGGTCGTTGCTCCACCAGATCGAATAGTTAGGGCCTTAGAAGTCAACGCCCGAAGCATAAAATACAATAAAAATACAATAGTTTTTCCGTCGTATAAAATGGATAATTGCAATCAGTGTGAAGGTAATGGTCATTTCTTCGTTCGGGGCAACCTAGGCTTCACTCTAGGGCGTTGCTCCACCAGATCGAATAGTTAGGGCCTAAGAAGTCAACGCCAGAAGCATAAAATACAATGCAAATACAACAGTTTTTGCATCGTATAATATGAATAATTGCAAACAGTGAGAAAGCAATGGTCATTTGTACGTTCCGTGCAGCCTAGGCTTCACTCTAGGGCGTTTGTTCACCAGGTCGAATAGTTAGGGTCTAAGAAGTCAACGCCGGAAGCATAAAATACAATGTAAATACAACAGTTTTTCCATCGTATAAAACGAATAATTGCATCCAGTGTGAAAGTTATGGTCAGTTATACGTTCCGGTCAACCTAGGCTTCACTCTAGGGCGTTGCACCACCAGATAGAGTCGTTAGGGCCTTAGATGTCAACGCCCGAAGCATAAAATACAATGAAAATGCAACGGTTTTTCCATCGTATGACACGAATAATTGCGACCCGTGTGAAAGTGATAGCCATTTCTACGTTCCAGGCAACCTAGGCTTCACTGTAGGGTGTTGCTGTACCGAATCGAATAGTTAGGGCCTTAGAAGTCAACGCCCGAATCATAAAATACAATAAAAATACATTAGTTTTTCCATCGTATAAAATGGATAATTGCAATCAGTGTGAAGGTACTGGTCATCTCTACGTTCCGGGCAACCTAGGCTTCACTCTAGGGCGTTGCTCCACCAGATCGAATAGTTAGGGCCTAGGAAGTCAACACCAGGTGCATAACATACAATAAGAATACAACAGTTTTTCCATCATATAACAGGAATAACTGCAACCAGTGTGAAGGTAATGATCATTTCTACGTTCCGGGCAACCTAGCCTTCACTCTAGGGCGTTGCTCCAACAGATCGAATAGTTAGGGACTAAGAAGTCAACGCCAGAAGCATAAAATACAATGCAAATACAACAGTTCTTGCATCGTATAATATGAATAATTGCAAACAGTGAGAAAGTAATGGTCATTTCTACGTTCCGGTCAACCTAGGATTCACTCTAGGGCGTTGCTCCAACAGATAGAATCGTTAGGGCCTTACATGTCAACGCCCGAAGCATAAAATACAAAAGAAATTCAACTGTTTTTCCATCGTATAAAGCGAATAATTGCAACCAGTTTGAAAGTTATGGTCATTTCTACGTTCCGGGTAACTTAGGCTTGACTCTAGGGCGTTCCTCCACCAGATCGAATAGTTAGGGCCTATGAAGTCAACGCCAGAAGCATAAAATACAAAATAAATTCAACAGTTTTTCCATCGTATAATTCGAATAATTGGAACCAGTGTTAAAGTTATGGCCATTTCTACGTTCCGGACATCCTAGATATAACTCTGAGGCGTTGCTCCACCAGATCGAATAGTTAGGGCCTAGGAAGTCAACACCAGGTGCATAACATACAATAAGAATACAACAGTTTTTCCATCATATAACAGGAATAACTGCAACCAGTGTGAAGGTAGTGATCATTTCTACGTTCCGGGCAACCTAGCCTTCACTCTAGGGCGTTGCTCCACCAGATCGAATAGTTAGGGACTAAGAAGTCAACGCCAGAAGCTTAAAATACAATGCAAATACAACAGTTCTTGCATCGTATAATATGAATAATTGCAAACAGTGAGAAAGTAATGGTCATCTCTACGTTCCGGGCAACCTAGGCTTCACTCTAGGGCGTTGCTCCACCAGATCGAATAGTTAGGGCCTAGGAAGTCAACACCAGGTGCATAACATACAATAAGAATACAACAGTTTTTCCATCATATAACAGGAATAACTGCAACCAGTGTGAAGGTAATGATCATTTCTACGTTCCGGGCAACCTAGCCTTCACTCTAGGGCGTTGCTCCACCAGATCGAATAGTTAGGGACTAAGAAGTCAACGCCAGAAGCATAAAATACAATGCAAATACAACAGTTCTTGCATCGTATAATATGAATAATTGCAAACAGTGAGAAAGTAATGGTCTTTTCTACGTTCCGTGCAGCCTAGGCTTCACTCTAGGGCGTTTGTCCACAAGATCGAATAGTTAGGGCCTAAGAAGTCAACGCCAGAAGCATAAAATACAATGTAAATACAACAGTTTTTCCATCGTATAAAACGAATAATTGCATCCAGTGTGAAAGTTATGGTCAGTTCTACGTTCCGGTCAACCCAGGCTTCACTCTAGGGCGTTGCTCCACCAGATCGAATAGTTACGGCCTTAGATGTCAACGCCCGAAGCATAAAATACAATGAAAATGCAACGGTTTTTCCATCGTATGACACGAATAATTGCGACCCGTGCGAAAGTGATAGCCATTTCTACGTTCCCGGCAACCTAGGCTTCACTGTAGGGTGTTGCTCTACCAAATCGAATAGATAGGGCCTTAGCAGTCTACGCCCGGAGCATAAAATACAATAAAAATACAACAGTTTTTCCATCGTATAAAATGAGTAATTGCCATCAGTGTGAAGGTAATGGACATTTCTGCGTTCCGATCAACCTAGGATTCACTCTAGGGCGTTGCTGCACCAGATCGAATAGTTAGCGCCTGGGAAGTCAACGCCCGAAGCATATAATACAATAAAAATACAACAGTTTTTCCATCGTATAACAGGAATAACAGCAACCAGTGTGATGGTAATGGTCATTTCTACGTTCCGGGCACCCTAGGCCCCACTCTAGGGCGTTGTTCCACCAGATCCAATAGTAAGGGCCTTAGAAGTCAACGCCCGAAGCATAAAATAGAAAATATGTACAACAGTCTTTCCATCGTATAAAACGAATAATTGCAACCAGTGGGAAAGTTATGGTCATTTCTACGTTCCGGGCAACCTAGCCTTCGCTCTAGGGCGTTGCTCCACCAGATCGAATAGTTAGGGCCTAAGAAGTCAACGCCAGAAGCATAAAATACAATAAAAATACAACAGTCTTTCCATCGTATAGAATGAGTAATTGCCATCAGTGTGAATGTGATGGTCATCTCTGCGTTCCGTTCAACCTAGGATTCACTCTAGGGCGTTGCTGCATCAGAGCGAATAGTTAGGGCCTGAGAAGTCAACGCCCGAAGCATATAATACAATAAAAATACAACAGTTTTTCCATCGTATAACAGGAGTAACTGCAACCAGTGTCAAGGTAATGGTCATTTCTACGTTCCGGGCAACCTAGGCTCCACTCTAGGGCGTTGTTCCACCAGATCCGATAGTAAGGGCCTTAGAAGTCAACGCCCAAAGCATAAAATACAAAATAAATACAACAGTTTTTCCATCGTATAAAACGAATAATTGCAACCAATGTGAAAGTTATGGTCATTTCTACGTTCCTGGCAACCTAGGCTTGACTCTAGGGCGTTGCTCCACCAGATCGAATAGTTAGGGCCTTAGAAGTCAACGCCCGAAGCATAAAATACAATAAAAATACAATAGTTTTTCCATCGTCTAAAATGGATAATTGCTATCAGTGTGAAGGTAATGGTCATTTCTACGTTCCGTGCAACCTAGGCTTCACACTAGGGCGTTTGTCCACCAGATCGAATTGTTCGGGCCTAAGAAGTCAACGCGAGAAGCATAGAATACAATAAAAATACAACAGTTCTTCCATCGTATAACAGGAATAATTGCAACCAGTGTGAAGCTAATGGTCATTCCCACGTTCCGGGCAACCTAGGCTTCACTCTAGGGCGTTGGCCCACCAGATCGAATAGCTAGGGCCTATGAAGTCAACGCCAGAAGCATAAAATACAAAAGAAATTCAACAGTTTTTCCATCGTATAAAACGAATAATTGCAACCAGTGTGAAAGTTATTGTCATTTCTACGTTCCTGGCAACCTAGGCTTGACTCTAGGGCGTTGCTCCACCAGATCGAATAGTTAGGGCCTTAGAAGTCAACGCCCGAAGCATAAAATACAATAAAGATACAACAGTTTTTGCATCGTATAATATGAATAATTGCAAACAGTGTGAAAGTAATGGTCACTTCTACGTTCCGTGCAACCTAGGCTTCACTCTAGGGCGTTTGTCCAACAGATCGAATTGTTCGGGCCTAAGAAGTCAACGCGAGAAGCATAAAATACAATAAAAATACAACAGTTCTTCCATCGTATAACAGGAATAATTGCAACCAGTGTGAAGCTAATGGTCATTCCTACGTTCCGGGCAACCTAGGTTTCACTCTAGGGCGTTGGCCCACCAGATCGAATAGTTAGGGCCTATGAAGTCAACGCCAGAAGCATAAAATACAAAATAAATACAACAATTTTTCCATCGTATAAAACGAATAATTGCAACTAGTGTGAAAGTTATGGACATTTCTACGTTCCTGGCAACCTAGGCTTGACCGTAGGTCGTTGCTCCACCAGATCGAATAGTTAGGGCCTTAGAAGTCAACGCCCGAAGCATAAAATACAGTAAAAATACAATAGTTTTTCCGTCGTATAAAATGGATAATTGCATCCAGTGTGAAAGTAATGGCCATACCTACGTTCCGGGCAACCTAGGCTTGGCTCTAGGGCGTTGCTCCACCAGATCGAATAGCTAGGAAATTAGAAGTCAACTACAGAAGCATAGAATACAATATAAATACAACAGTCTTTCCATTGTATAAAATGAATAATTGCAAACAGTGTGAAGGTAATGGTCATTTCTACGTTCCGGGCAACCTTGGCTTCACTCTAGGGCGTTGCTCCACCAGGTCGAATAGTTAGGGCCTTTGAAAACAACGCCAGACGCTTAAAATACAATAAAATTACAACAGTTTTTCCATCGTATAACAGGAATAATTGCAACCAGTGTGAAAGTGATGGTCATTTCAACGCTCTGGGCTACCTAGGCATCACTCTAGGGTGTTGCTCCGCCAGATCGAATAGCTAGGGACTTAGAATTCAACGCCAGACGCATAAAATACAATAAAAATACAATAGCTTTTTCATCGTATAACAGGAATAATTGCAACCAGTGTGAAAGTGATGGTCATTTCTACGTTGCGGGCAACCTAGGCATCACTCTAGGGCGTTGGTCCACCAGATCCAATAGTTAGGGCCTAAGAAGCCGACGCCAGGAGCATCAAATACAAAATAAATACAACAGTTTTTCCATCGTAAAACAGGAATAATTGCAACCAGTGTGAAAGAAATGGTCATTTCTACGTTCCGGGCAACATAGGCTTCACTCTTGGACGTTGCTCCATGAGATCGAATAGCTAGGACCTTAGAAGTCAAGGCCAGAAGCATAGAATACAATATAAATACAACAGTCTTTCCATTGTATAAAATGAATAATTGCAAACAGTGTGAAAGTAATGGTCATTTCTACGTTCCGGGCAACCTAGGCTTCACTCTAGGGCGTTGCTCCACCAGATCGAAAAGTTAGGGCCTAAGAAGTCAACGCCAGAAGCATAACAAACAATAAAAATCCAACAGTTTGACCATGGTATAACAGTAATAATTGCAACCAGTGTCAAAGTGATGGTCATTTCTACGTTCCGTGCAACCTAGGCTTCACTCTGGGGCGTTGCTCCACCAGATCCAATAGTTAGGGCCAAAGAAGTCAACGCCAGAAGCATAAAATAAAATAGAAATACAACAGTTTTTCCATCGTATAAAACGAATAATTGGAACCAGTGTGAAAGTAATGGTCATTTCTACGTTCCGGGCAACCTAGATTTCGCTCTAGGGCGTTGCTCCACCACGTCGAATGGTTAGGGCCTTAGAAGTCAACGCCAGAAGCATAAAATACAATATAAATACAACAGTTTTTCCATTGTATAAAATGAATAATTGCAAACAGTGTGAAAGTAATGGTCATTTCGACGTTCCGGGCAACCTAGGCTTGACTCTAGGGCGTTGCTCCACGAGATCGAATAGCTCGGACCTTAACAAGTCAACGACAGAAGCATAAAATACAATAAAAATACAACAGTTTTTCCATGGTATAGCATGAATAATTGCAACCAGTGTGAAAGTAATGGTCTTTTCTAGGTTCCGGACGACCTAGGCTTCACTCTAGGGCGTTCTTCCATCAGATCGAATAGTTAGCGCCTAAGAAGTCGACGCCAGAAGAATAAAATACCATATAAGTACAGCAGTTTTTCCATCGTATAAAACGAATAATAGCAACCAGTGTGAAAGTTATGGTCATTTCTACTTTCCGGCAACGTAGGCTCCACTCTTGGACGTTGCTCCACGAGATCGGATAGTTAGGGCCTTAGGAGTCAACGCCAGAAGAATAAAATGCAATATAAATACAATAGTTTTTCCACCGTATAAAAAGAATAATTGCAACCAGTGTGAAAGTAATGGTCATTTCTACGTTCCGGTCGACCTAGGCTTCACTCTGGGGCGTTGGTCCACCAGATCGAATAGTTAGGGCCTAAGAAGTCAACGCCAGAGGCATAATATACAAAATAAATACAATAGTTTTTCCATCGTCTAAAACGAATAATGGCACGAGTGTGAAAGGTATGGTCATTTCTACGTTCAGGGCGACCTAGGTTTCACTCTAGGGCGTTGCTCCACCAGATCGAATAGCTAGGGCCTTAGAAGTCAACGCCAGAAGCATAAAATGCAATAAAAATACAACAGTCTTTCCATCGTATAACAGGAATAATTGCAACCAGTATGAAGGTAATAGTCATTTCTACGTTTCGGGCAACATAGGCTTCACTCTTGGACGTTGCCTCACGAGACCGAATAGATAGGGCCTTAGAAGTTAACGCCAGACGCGTTAAATACATTAAAAATACAACAGTTATTCCATCGTGTAACAGGAATGGTTGCAACCAGAGTGAAGGTGATGGACATTTCTACGGTCAAGGCAACCTAGGCTTCACTCTAGGGCGTTGGTCCACCAGATCGAATAGCTAGGGCCTTAGAAGTCAACGCCAGAAGCATAAAATACAATAAAAATACAAAATTCTTTCCATCGTATAGCATGAATAATTGCAACCAGTGTGAAAGTAATGATCATTTCTACGTTCCGTGCAACCTAGGCTTCACTCTGGGGCGTTGCTCCACCAGATCCAATAGTTAGGGCCAAAGAAGTCAACGCCAGAAGCATAAAATAAACTAGAAATACAACAGTTTTTCCATCGTATAAAACGAATAATTGCAACCAGTGTGAAAGTAATGGTCATTTCTATGTTCTGGGCAACCCATTCATCACTCTGGGGCGTTGGTCTACCAGATCCAATAGTTAGGGCCTAAGAAGCCAACGCCAGGAGCATCAAATACAAATTAAGTACAACAGTTTTTCCATCGTAAAACAGGAATAATTGCAACCAGTGTGAAAGAAATGGTCATTTCAACGTTCCGGGCAACATAGGCTTCACTCTTGGACGTTGCTCCAAAGAGATCGAATAGCTAGGACCTTAGAAGTCAACGCCAGAAGCAAAAAATACAATATAAATACAATAGTTTTTCCATTGTATAAAATCAATAATTGCAAACAGTGTGAAAGTAATGGTCATTTCTACGTTCCGGGCAACCTAGGCTTCACTCTAGGGCGTTGCTCCACCAGGTCGAATAGTTAGGGCCTTCGAAAACAACGCCAGAAGCATAAAATACAATATGAATACAACACTTTTTCCATTGTATAAAATGAATAGTTGCAAACAGTGTGAAAGTAATGGTCATTTCTACGTTCCGGGCAACGTAGGCTTCACTCTTGGACGTTGCCCCACCAGATCGAAAAGTTAGGGCCTAAGAAGTCAACGCTAGAAGCATAAAATAAAATAAAATTACAACAGTTTTTCCATCGTATAAGAGGAGTAACTGCAACCAGTGAGAAAGTGATGGTCATTTCTACGTTCCGTGCAACCTAGGATTCACCCTTGGGGTTTGCTCCACCAGATCCAATAGTTAGGTCCATAGAAGTCAACGCCAGAAGCATAAAATAAAATATAAATACAACAGTTTTTCCATCGTATAAAACGAATAATTGCAACCAGTGTGAAAGTAATGGTCATTTCTACGATCCGGGCAACCTAGGCTTCACTCTAGGGCGTTGCTCCACCAGGTCGAATGGTTAGGGCCTTAGAAAACAACGCCGGACGCATAAAATACAATAAAAATACAACAGCTTTTCAATCGTATAAAAGGTATAATTGCAAACAATGTGAAAGTAATGGTCACTTCTACGTTCGGGGCAACATAGGCTTCACTCCTGGACGTTGCCCCACCAGATCGAAAAGTTAGGGCCTAAGAAGTCGATGCCAGAAGCATAAAATACAAAATAAATACAACATTTTTTCCATCGTATAACAGGAATAATTGCAACCAGTCTGAAAGAAATGGTCATTTCAACGTTCCGGGCAACATAGGCTTCACTCTTGGACGTTGCTCCAAGAGATCGAATAGCTAGGACCTTAGAAGTCAACTACAGAAGCATAGAATACAATATAAATACAACAGTCTTTCCATTGTATAAAATGAATAATTGCAAACAGTGTGAAAGTAATGGTCATTTCTACGTTCCGGGCAACCTTGGCTTCACTCTAGGGCGTTGCTCCACCAGGTCGAATAGTTAGGGCCTTTGAAAACAACGCCAGACGCTTAAAATACAATAAAATTACAACAGTTTTTCCATCGTATAACAGGAATAATTGCAACCAGTGTGAAAGTGATGGTCATTTCAACGCTCTGGGCTACCTAGGCATCACTCTAGGGCGTTGCTCCACCAGATCGAATAGCTAGGGACTTAGAATTCAACGCTAGACGCATAAAATACAATAAAAATACAATAGCTTTTTCATCGTATAACAGGAATAATTTCAACCAGTGTGAAAGTGATGGTCATTTCTACGTTGCGGGCAACCTAGGCATCACTCTAGGGCGTTGGTCCACCAGATCCAATAGTTAGGGCCTAAGAAGCCGACGCCAGGAGCATCAAATACAAAATAAATACAACAGTTTTTCCATCGTAAAACAGGAATAATTGCAACCAGTGTGAAAGAAATGGTCATTTCTACGTTCCGGGCAACATAGGCTTCACTCTTGGACGTTGCTCCATGAGATCGAATAGCTAGGACCTTAGAAGTCAACGCCAGAAGCATAGAATACAATATAAATACAACAGTCTTTCCATTGTATAAAATGAATAATTGCAAACAGTGTGAAAGTAATGGTCATTTCTACGTTCCGGGCAACCTAGGCTTCAGTCTAGGGCGTTGCTCCACCAGATCGAAAAGTTAGGGCCTAAGAAGTCAACGCCAGAAGCATAACAAACAAAAAAATCCAACAGTTTGACCATGGTATAACAGGAATAATTGCAACCAGTGTCAAAGTGATGGTCATTTCTACGTTCCGTGCAACCTAGGCTTCACTCTGGGGCGTTGCTCCACCAGATCCAATAGTTAGGGCCAAAGAAGTCAACGCCAGAAGAATAAAATAAAATAGAAATACAACAGTTTTTCCATTGTATAAAATGAATAATTGCAACCAGTGTGAAAGTAATGGTCATTTCTACGTTCCGGGCAACATAGGCTTCACTCTTGGACGTTGCCCCACCAGATCGAAAAGTTAGGGCCTAAGAATTCAACGCCAGAAGCATAAAATACAATAAAAATACAACAGCTTTTCCATCGTATCAAAGGTATAATTGCAACCAATGTGAAAGTAATGGTCACTTCTACGTTCCGGGCAACATAGGCTTCACTCTTGGACGTTGCCCCACCAGATCGAAAGGTTAGGGCCTAAGAAGTCAACGCCAGAAGCATAAAATGAAATAAAATTACAACAGTTTTTCCATCGTATAACAGGAATAATTGCAACCAGTGTGAAAGTGATGGTCATTTCTACGTTGCGGGCAACCTATTCATCACTCTAGGGCGTTGGTCCACCAGATCCAACACTTAGGGCCTAAGAAGCCGACGTCAGGAGCATCAAATACAAAATAAATACAACAGTTTTTCCATTGTAAAACAGGAATAATTGCAACCAGTGTGAAAGAAATGGTCATTTCTACGTTCCGAGCAACATAGGCTGCACTCTTGGACGTTGCTCCAAGAGATCGAATAGCTAGGACCTTAGAAGTCAACGCCAGAAGCAAAAAATACAATATAAATACAATAGTTTTTCCATTGTATAAAATGAATAATTGCAAACAGTGTGAAAGTAATGGTCATTTCTACGTTCCGGGCAACCTAGGTTTCACTCTAGGGCGTTGCTCCACCAGGTCGAGTAGTTAGGGCCTTAGAAAACAACTTCAGACGCATAAAATACAATAAAAATACAACAGCTTTTCCATCGTATAAAAGGTATAATTGCAACCAATCTGAAAGTAATGGTTACTTCTACTTTCCAGGCAACATAGGCTTCACTCTTGGACGGTGCCCCACCAGATCGAAAAACTAGGGCCTATGAAGTCAACGCCAGAAGCATAAAATAAAATAAAACTACAACAGTTTTTCCATCGTATAACAGGAATAATTGCAACCAGTGTCAAGGTGATGGTCATTTCTACGTTCCGGGCAACCTAGGCATCACCCTAGGGCGTTGCTCCACCAGATCCAATAGTTAGGGCCTTAGAAGTCAACGCCAGAAGCATAAAATACAATATAAATACAACAGTTTTTCCATTGTATAGAATGAATAATTGCAAACAGTGTGAAAGAAATGGTCATTTCTACGTTCCGGGCAACCTAGGCTTCACTCTAGGGCGTCGCTCCACCAGGTCGAATAGTTAGGGCCTTAGAAAACAACGCCAGACGCATAAAATACAATAAAAATACAACAGCTATTCCATCGTATTAAAGGTATAATTGCAACCAGTGTGAAAGTAATGGTCATTTCTACGTTCCGGGCAACTTAGGCTTCACTCTTGGACGTTGCCCCACCAAATCGAAAGGTTAGGGCCTAAGAGGTCAACGCCAGAAGCATAAAATAAAATAAAATTACAACAGTTTTTCCATCGTATAACAGGAATAATTGCAACCAGTGTGAAAGTGATGGTCATTTCTACGTTGCGGGCAACCTATTCATCACTCTAGGGCGTTGGTCCACCAGATCCAATAGTTAGTGCCTAAGAAGCCGACGCCAGGAGCATCAAATACAAAATAAATACAACAGTTTTTCCATCGTAAAACAGGAATAATTGCAACCAGTGTGAAAGAAATGGTCATTTCTACGTTCCGGGCAACCTAGGCTTCACTTTAGGGCGTTGCTCCACCAGGTCGAATAGTTAGGGCCTAAGAAATCAACGCCAGAAGCATAAAATAAAATAAAATTACAACAGTTTTTCCATCGTATGACTGGAATAATTGCAACCAGTGTGAAAGTGATGGTCATTTCTACGTTCCGGACAACCTAGGCATCACTCTAGGGCGCTGCTCCACCAGATCCAATAGCTAGGGCCTAAGAAGCCGACGCCAGGAGCATCGAATACAAAATAAATACAACAGTTTTTCCATCGTAAAACAGGAATAATTGCAACCAGTGTGAAAGTAATGGTCATTTCTACGTTCCGGGCAACATAGGCTTCACTCTTGGACGTTGCTCCATGAGATCGAATAGCTAGGACCTTAGAAGTCAACGCCAGACGCATAAAATACAATAAAAATACAACAGCTTTTCCATCGTATAAAAGGTATAATTGCAACCAATGTGAAAGTAATTGTCACTTCTACGTTCCAGGCAACATAGGCTTCACTCTTGGACGTTACCCACCAGATCGAAAAGTTAGGGCCTAAGAAGTCAACGCTAGAAGCATAAAATAAAATAAAATTGCAACAGTTTTTCCTTCGTATAACAGGAGTAACTGCAACCAGTGATCAAGTGATGGTCATTTTTACGTTCCGTGCAACCTAGGCTTCACTCTGGGGCGTTGCGCCACCAGATCCAATAGTTAGGGCCTAGAAGTCAACGCCAGAAGCATAAAATACAATAAAAATCCAACAGTTTGTCCATCGTATAAAATGAACAATTGCAAACAGTGTGAAAGTAATGGTCATTTCTACGTTCCGGGCAACCTAGGCTTCACTCTAGGGCCGTGCACCACCAGGTCGAATAGTTACGGCCTTTGAAAACAACGCCAGACGCTTAAAATACAATAAAGTTACTACAGTTTTTCGATCGTATAACAGGAATAATTGCAACCAGTGTGAAAGTGATGGTCATTTCTACGTTCGGGGCAACCTATTCATCACTCTAGGGCGTTGGTCTACCGGATCCAATAGTTAGGGCCTAAGAAGCCAACGCCAGGAGCATCAAATACAAAATAAATACAACAGTTTTTCCATCGTAAAACAGGAATAATTGCAACCAGTGTGAAAGAAATGGTCATTTCTACGTTCCGGGCAACATAGGCTTCACTCTTGGACGTTGCTCCAAGAGATCGAATAGCTAGGACCTTAGAAGTCAACTACAGAAGCATAGAATACAATATAAATACAACTGTCTTTCCATTGTATAAAATGAATAATTGCAAACAGTGTGAAAGAAATGGTCATTTCTACGATCCGGGCAACCTAGGCTTCACTCTAGGCCGGTGCTCCACCAGGTCGAATAGTTAGGGCCTTTGAAAACAACGCCAGACGCTTAAAATACAATAAAATTACAACAGTTTTTCCATCGTATAACAGGAATAATTGCAACCAGTGTGAAAGTGATGGTCATTTCAACGCTCTGGGCTACCTGGGCATCACTCTAGGGCGTTGCTCCACCAGATCGAATAGCTAGGGACTTAGAATTCCACGCCAGAAGCATAAAAAACAATAAAAATCCAACAGTTTGACCATGGTATAACAGGAATAATTGCAACCAGTGTCAAAGTGATGGTCATTTCTACGTTCCGTGCAACCTAGGCTTCACTCTGGGGCGTTGCTCCACCAGATCCAATAGTTAGGGCCAAAGAAGTAAACGTCAGAAGCATAAAATAAAATAGAAATACAGCAGTTTTTCCATCGTATAAAACGAATAATTGCAACCAGTGTGAAAGTAATGGTCATTTCTACGTTCCAGGCAACCTAGGTTTCGCTCTAGGGCGTTTCTCCACCACGTCGAATGGTTAGGGCCATAGAAGTCAACGCCAGAAGCATAAAATACCATATAAATACAACAGTTTTTCCCTTGTATAACAGGAACAACTGCAACCAGTGTGAAAGCTATGGTCACTTCTGCGGTCCGGGCAACCTAGGCTTAACTGTAGGGCGTTGCTCCACCAGATCGAATAGATAGGGCCTTAGAAGTCAACGCCCGAATCATGAAATACACAATAAATAGAACAGTTTTTCCATTGTATAGAACGAGTAATTGCAACCAGTGTTAAAGTTATGGTCATTTCTACGTTCCGGGCAACCTTGGCAAAACTCCAGGGCGTTGCTCCACCAGATCGAATATTTAGGGACTTTGAATACAACACAAGAAGCATAAAATACAATAAAAATGCAACAGTTTTTCCATTGTATAACATGAATAACTGCAACCAGTGTGAAAGTACTTGTCTTTTCTACGTTCCGGGTAACCTAGGCTTCACTCTAGGGCGTTGCTCCACCAGATCGAATAGCTAGGGACTTAGAATTCAACGCCTGAAGATTAAAATACAACATAAGTACAACAGTTTTACCTTCGTATAAAAGGAATAATCGCAAACTGTGTGAAGGTAATGGTCATTTCTACGTTCCAGGCAACCTAGGCTTCACTCTAGGGCGTTGCTCCACCAGAACGAATAGTTAGGGCCTAAGAAGTCAACGCCAGAAGCATAAAATACAATTTAAATACAACAGTTTTTCCCTTGTATAACAGGAATAATTGCAACCAGAGTGAAAGCTATGGTCATTTCTACGTTCCGGGCAACCTAGGCTTCACTCTAGGGCGTTGCTCCACCACATCGAATAGTTAGGGCCTTACAAGTCAATGCCAGAAGCATAAAATACAATATAAATACAACAGTTTTTCCGCTGTATAATATGAATAATTGCATACAGTGTGGAAGTAATGGTCATGTCTACGTTCCGGGCAACCTAGGCTTGACTCTAGGGTGTTGCTCCACCACATCGAATAGCTACGGCCTTAGAAGTCAACGCCTGAAGCATAAAATATAATATAAATACAACAGTTTTTCCATCGTATAACAGGAATAATTGCAACCAGAGTGAAGGTGATGGTCATTTCTACGTTCCGGGCAACCTAGGCTTCACTCTAGGGCGCTGCTCCACCACATCGAGTAGTTAGGGTCTTAGAAGTCAATGCCGGAAGCATAAAATACAATATAAATACAACAGTTTTTCCACTGTATAATATGAATAATTGCAAACAGTGTGGGAGTAATGGTCATTTTAACGTTCCGGGCAACCTAGATTTCGCTCTAGGGCGTTGCTCCACCAGATCGAATAGCTAGGGACTTAGAAGTCAACGCCAGAAGCATAAAATACAATAAAAATACAACAGTTTTTCCATCGTATAAAAGAAATAATAGCAACCAGTGTGAAAGTACTGGTCATTTCTACATTCCGGGCAACCTAGGCTTCACCCTAGGGCGTTGCTCCACCACATCGAATAGTTAGGGCCTTAGAAGACAATGCCAGAAGCATAAAATACAATATAAATACAACAGTTTTTCCACTGTATAACATGAATAATTGCAACCAGTGTGAAAGTTATGGTCATTTCTACCTTCCGGGCAACCTAGGCTTAACTCGAGGACGTTGTTCCACCAGATCGAATAGTTAGTTACTTTGAATACAACGCCAGAAGCATAAAATACAATAAAAATGCAATAGTTTTTCCATCGTATAACAGGAAAGCTGCAACCAGTGTGAAAGTACTGGTCATTTCTATGTTCCGGGTAACCTAGGCTTCACTCTAGGGCGTTGCTCCACCAGATCGAATAGTTAGGGACTTTGAATACAACGCCAGAAGCATAAAATACAATAAAAATGCACCAGTTTTTCCATTGTATAACAGGAATAACTGCAACCAGTGTGAAAGTACTGGTCATTTCTACGTTCCGGGCAACCTAGGCTTCACTCTAGGGCGCTGCTCCACCACATCGAATAGTTAGGGTCTTACAAGTCAATGCCGGAAGCATAAAATACAATATAAATACAACAGTTTTTCCACTGTATAATATGAATAATTGCAAACAGTGTGGGAGTAATGGTCATTTTAACGTTCCGGGCAACCTAGATTTCGCTCTAGGGCGTTGCTCCACCAGATCGAATAGCTAGGGACTTAGAAGTCAACGCCAGAAGCATAAAATACAATAAAAATACAACAGTTTGTCCATCGTATAAAAGAAATAATAGCAACCAGTGTGAAAGTACTGGTCATTTCTACATTCCGGGCAACCTAGGCTTCACCCTAGGGCGTTGCTCCACCACATCGAATAGTTAGGGACTTAGAAGACAATGCCAGAAGCATAAAATACAATATAAATACAACTGTTTTTCCACTGTATAACATGAATAATTGCAACCAGTGTGAAAGTTATGGTCATTTCTACCTTCCGGGCAACCTAGGCTTAACTCCAGGACGTTGTTCCACCAGATCGAATAGTTAGTTACTTTGAATACAACGCCAGAAGCATAAAATACAATAAAAATGCAACAGTTTTTCCATCGTATAACAGGAAAGCTGCAACCAGTGTGAAAGTACTGGTCATTTCTATGTTCCGGGTAACCTAGGCTTCGCTCTAGGGCGTTGCTCCACCAGATCGAATAGGTAGGGACTTTGAATACAACGTCAGAGGCATAAAATACAATAAAATTGCACCAGTTTTTCCCTTGTATAACATGATTAATTGCAACCAGTGTGAAAGTACTGGTCATTTCTATGTCCAGGGTAACCTAGGCCCCACTCTAGGGCGTCGCTCCACCAGATCGAATAGCTAGGGACGTAGAATTCAACGCCAGAAGAATAAAATACAACATAAGTACAACAGTTTTACCATCGTATAAAATGAATAATCGCAAACAGAGCGAAGGTAATGGTCATTTCCACGTTCCGGGCAACCTAAGCTTCACTCTAGGTCGTTGCTCCACCACATCGAATAGTTAGAGCCTTAGAAGTCAATGCCAGAAGCATAAAATACAATATAAATACAACAGTTCTCCACTGTATAATATGAATAACTGCAAACAGTGTGGAAGTAATGGTCATTTCTACGTTCCGGGCAACCTAGGCCTCACCCTAGGGCGTCGCTCCACCACATCGAATAGCTACGGTCTTAGAAGTCAACGCCTGAAGCATAATATACAAACCAAGTACAACAGTTTTACCATCGTATAAAATGAATAATCGCAAGCAGTGTGAAGGTAATGGCCATTACTACGTTCCGTGCATCCTAGGCTTCACTCTAGGGCGTTGCTCCACCGGACCGAATAGTTAGGGACTTACAAGTCAACGCCCGAAGCATAAAATACAAAATAAATAGAACAGCTTTTCCATTGTATAAGAGGAATAATTGCAAGCAGTGTGAAAGACATGGTCATTTCTACGTTCCGGGCAACCTAGGCATCACTCTAGGGCGTTGCTCCACCACATCGAATAGTTAGGGCCTTAGAAGTCAATGCCAGAAGCATAAAATACAATATAAATACAACAGATTGTCCACTGTATAATATGAATAATTGCAAACAGTGTGAAGGTGATGGCCATTTCTACGTTCCGGGCAACCTAGGCTCCACTCTAGGGCTTTGCTCCACCAGATCGAATAGCTAGGGACTTAGAAGTCAACGCCAGAAGCATAAAATAAAATAAAAATGCAACATTTTTTCCAACCTATAAAACGAATAATTGCAACCAGTATGAATGTTATGGTCATTTCTACGTTCCGGGCAACCTAGGCTTCACTCTAGGGCGTTGGTCCACCAGATCCAATAGCTAGGGCCTAAGAAGTCAACGCCAGGAGCACCAAATACAAAATAAATACAACAGCTTTTCCATCGTATAAAACGAATAATTGCAACCAGTATGAAACCTATGGTCATTTCTACGTTCCGGGCAACCTAGGCTTCACTCTAGGGCGTTGCTCAACCATATCGAATAGCTATGGCCCTAGAAGACAACGCCATATCTATAAAATACAATATAAATGCAACATTCTTTCCATCGTATAAAACGGATAATTGCAACCAGTCTGATAATCATGGTCATTTCTACGTTCCGGGCAAGCTAGGCTTCACTCTAGGGCGTTGGTCCACCAGATCCAATAGCTAGGGCCTAAGAAGTCAACGCCAGGAGCACCAAATACAAAATAAATACAACAGTTTTTCCATCGTATAAAACGAATAATTGCAACCAGTATGAAAGCTATGGTCATTTGTACGTCCCGGGCAACCTAGGCTACACTCTAGGGCGTTGCTCAACCATATCGAATAGCTACGGCCCTAGAAGACAACGCCATAACTATAAAATACAATATAAATGCAACATTCTTTCCATCGTATAAAACGGATAATTGCAACCAGTGTAAAAGTTATGGTCACTTCTACGTACCTGGCAACCTTGGCTTAACTCCAGGGCGTTGCTCCACCAGATCGAATAGTTAGGGACTTTGAATACAACGCCAGAAGCATACAATACAATAGAAATGCAACAGTTTTTCCATTCTATAATAGGAATAACTGCAACCAGTGTGAAAGTACTGGTCATTTCTATGTTCCGGGTAGCCTAGGCTTCACTCCAGGGCGTTGCTCCACCAGATCGAATAGCTAGGGACTTAGAATTCAACGCCAGAAGAATAAAATACAACTTAAGTACGACAGTTTTACCATCGTATAAAATGAATAATCGCAGACAGTGTGAAGGTAATGGTCGCTTCCACGTTCCGGGCAACCTAGGCTTCACTCTAGGGCGCTGCTCCACCAGATCGAATAGTTAGGGCCTAAGAAGTCAACGCCAGAAGCATAAAATACAATATAAGTACAACAGTTTTTCCCTTGTATAACAGGAATAATTGCAACCAGTGTGAAAGCTATGGTCATTTCTACGTTCCGGGCAACCTAGGCTTCACTCTAGGTCGTTGCTCCACCACATCGAATAGTTAGAGCCTTAGAAGTCAATGCCAGAAGCATAAAATACAATATAAATACAACAGTTCTCCACTGTATAATATGAATAACTGCAAACAGTGTGGAAGTAATGGTCATTTCTACGTTCCGGGCAACCTAGGCTTCACCCTAGTGCGTTGCTCCACCACATCGAATAGCTATGGCCCTAGAAGACAACGCCATATCTATAAAATACAATATAAATGCAACATTCTTTCCATCGTATAAAACGGATAATTGCAACCAGTCTGATAGTCATGGTCATTTCTACGTTCCGGGCAAGCTAGGCTTCACTCTAGGGCGTTGGTCCACCAGATCCAATAGCTAGGGCCTAAGAAGTCAACGCCAGGAGCACCATATACAAAATAAATACAACAGTTTTTCCATCGTATAAAACGAATAATTGCAACCAGTATGAAAGCTATGGTCATTTGTACGTCCCGGGCAACCTAGGCTTCACTCTAGGGCGTTGCTCCACCAGATCGAATAGTTAGGGACTTTGAATACAACGCCAGAAGCATAAAATACAATAAAAATGCACCAGTTTTTCCATTGTATAACAGGAATAACTGCAACCAGTGTGAAAGTACTGGTCATTTCTACGTTCCGGGCAACCTAGGCTTCACTCTAGGGCGCTGCTCCACCACATCGAATAGTTAGGGTCTTACAAGTCAATGCCGGAAGCATAAAATACAATATAAATACAACAGTTTTTCCACTGTATAATATGAATAATTGCAAACAGTGTGGGACTAATGGTCATTTTAACGTTCCGGGCAACCTAGATTTCGCTCTAGGGCGTTGCTCCACCAGATCGAATAGCTAGGGACTTAGAAGTCAACGCCAGAAGCATAAAATACAATAAAAATACAACAGTTTTTCCATCGTATAAAAGAAATAATAGCAACCAGTGTGAAAGTACTGGTCATTTCTACATTCCGGGCAACCTAGGCTTCACCCTAGGGCGTTGCTCCACCACATCGAATAGTTAGGGACTTAGAAGACAATGCCAGAAGCATAAAATACAATATAAATACAACTGTTTTTCCACTGTATAACATGAATAATTGCAACCAGTGTGAAAGTTATGGTCATTTCTACCTTCCGGGCAACCTAGGCTTAACTCCAGGACGTTGTTCCACCAGATCGAATAGTTAGTTACTTTGAATACAACGCCAGAAGCATAAAATACAATAAAAATGCAACAGTTTTTCCATCGTATAACAGGAAAGCTGCAACCAGTGTGAAAGTACTGGTCATTTCTATGTTCCGGGTAACCTAGGCTTCGCTCTAGGGCGTTGCTCCACCAGATCGAATAGGTAGGGACTTTGAATACAACGTCAGAGGCATAAAATACAATAAAATTGCACCAGTTTTTCCCTTGTATAACATGATTAATTGCAACCAGTGTGAAAGTACTGGTCATTTCTATGTCCAGGGTAACCTAGGCCCCACTCTAGGGCGTCGCTCCACCAGATCGAATAGCTAGGGACGTAGAATTCAACGCCAGAAGAATAAAATACAACATAAGTACAACAGTTTTACCATCGTATAAAATGAATAATCGCAAACAGAGCGAAGGTAATGGTCATTTCCACGTTCCGGGCAACCTAAGCTTCACTCTAGGTCGTTGCTCCACCACATCGAATAGTTAGAGCCTTAGAAGTCAATGCCAGAAGCATAAAATACAATATAAATACAACAGTTCTCCACTGTATAATATGAATAACTGCAAACAGTGTGGAAGTAATGGTCATTTCTACGTTCCGGGCAACCTAGGCCTCACCCTAGGGCGTCGCTCCACCACATCGAATAGCTACGGTCTTAGAAGTCAACGCCTGAAGCATAATACACAAACCAAGTACAACAGTTTTACCATCGTATAAAATGAATAATCGCAAGCAGTGTGAAGGTAATGGCCATTACTACGTTCCGTGCATCCTAGGCTTCACTCTAGGGCGTTGCTCCACCGGACCGAATAGTTAGGGACTTACAAGTCAACGCCCGAAGCATAAAATACAAAATAAATAGAACAGCTTTTCCATTGTATAAGAGGAATAATTGCAAGCAGTGTGAAAGACATGGTCATTTCTACGTTCCGGGCAACCTAGGCATCACTCTAGGGCGTTGCTCCACCACATCGAATAGTTAGGGCCTTAGAAGTCAATGCCAGAAGCATAAAATACAATATAAATACAACAGATTGTCCACTGTATAATATGAATAATTGCAAACAGTGTGAAGGTGATGGCCATTTCTACGTTCCGGGCAACCTAGGCTCCACTCTAGGGCGTTGCTCCACCAGATCGAATAGCTAGGGACTTAGAAGTCAACGCCAGAAGCATAAAATAAAATAAAAATGCAACATTTTTTCCAACCTATAAAACGAATAATTGCAACCAGTATGAATGTTATGGTCATTTCTACGTTCCGGGCAACCTAGGCTTCACTCTAGGGCGTTGGTCCACCAGATCCAATAGCTAGGGCCTAAGAAGTCAACGCCAGGAGCACCAAATACAAAATAAATACAACAGCTTTTCCATCGTATAAAACGAATAATTGCAACCAGTATGAAACCTATGGTCATTTCTACGTTCCGGGCAACCTAGGCTTCACTCTAGGGCGTTGCTCAACCATATCGAATAGCTATGGCCCTAGAAGACAACGCCATATCTATAAAATACAATATAAATGCAACATTCTTTCCATCGTATAAAACGGATAATTGCAACCAGTCTGATAGTCATGGTCATTTCTACGTTCCGGGCAAGCTAGGCTTCACTCTAGGGCGTTGGTCCACCAGATCCAATAGCTAGGGCCTAAGAAGTCAACGCCAGGAGCACCAAATACAAAATAAATACAACAGTTTTTCCATCGTATAAAACGAATAATTGCAACCAGTATGAAAGCTATGGTCATTTGTACGTCCCGGGCAACCTAGGCTACACTCTAGGGCGTTGCTCAACCATATCGAATAGCTACGGCCCTAGAAGACAACGCCATAACTATAAAATACAATATAAATGCAACATTCTTTCCATCGTATAAAACGGATAATTGCAACCAGTGTAAAAGTTATGGTCACTTCTACGTACCTGGCAACCTTGGCTTAACTCCAGGGCGTTGCTCCACCAGATCGAATAGTTAGGGACTTTGAATACAACGCCAGAAGCATACAATACAATAGAAATGCAACAGTTTTTCCATTGTATAACAGGAATAACTGCAACCAGTGTGAAAGTACTGGTCATTTCTATGTTCCGGGTAGCCTAGGCTTCACTCCAGGGCGTTGCTCCACCAGATCGAATAGCTAGGGACTTAGAATTCAACGCCAGAAGAATAAAATACAACTTAAGTACGACAGTTTTACCATCGTATAAAATGAATAATCGCAGACAGTGTGAAGGTAATGGTCGCTTCCACGTTCCGGGCAACCTAGGCTTCACTCTAGGGCGCTGCTCCACCAGATCGAATAGTTAGGGCCTAAGAAGTCAACGCCAGAAGCATAAAATACAATATAAGTACAACAGTTTTTCCCTTGTATAACAGGAATAATTGCAACCAGTGTGAAAGCTATGGTCATTTCTACGTTCCGGGCAACCTAGGCTTCACTCTAGGTCGTTGCTCCACCACATCGAATAGTTAGAGCCTTAGAAGTCAATGCCAGAAGCATAAAATACAATATAAATACAACAGTTCTCCACTGTATAATATGAATAACTGCAAACAGTGTGGAAGTAATGGTCATTTCTACGTTCCGGGCAACCTAGGCTTCACCCTAGTGCGTTGCTCCACCACATCGAATAGCTACGGTCTTAGAAGTCAACGCCTGAAGCATAATATACAAACCAAGTACAACAGTTTTACCATCGTATAAAATGAATAATCGCAAGCAGTGTGAAGGTAATGGCCATTACTACGTTCCGTGCATCCTAGGCTTCACTCTAGGGCGTTGCTCCACCGGACCGAATAGTTAGGGACTTACAAGTCAACGTCCGAAGCATAAAATACAAAATAAATAGAACAGCTTTTCCATTGTATAAGAGGAATAATTGCAAGCAGTGTGAAAGACATGGTCATTTCTACGTTCCGGGCAACCTAGGCATCACTCTAGGGCGTTGCTCCACCACATCGAATAGTTAGGGCCTTAGAAGTCAATGCCAGAAGCATAAAATACAATATAAATACAACAGTTTGTCTACTGTATAATATGAATAATTGCAAACAGTGTGAAGGTGATGGCCATTTCTACGTTCCGGGCAACCTAGACTCCACTCTAGGGCGTTGCTCCACCAGATCGAATAGCTAGGGACTTAGAAGTCAACGCCAGAAGCATAAAATAAAATAAAAATGCAACATTTTTTCCAACCTATAAAACGAATAATTGCAACCAGTATGAATGTTATGGTCATTTCTACGTTCCGGGCAACCTAGGCTTCACTCTAGGGCGTTGGTCCACCAGATCCAATAGCTAGGGCCTAAGAAGTCAACGCCAGGAGCACCAAATACAAAATATATACAACAGTGTTTCCATCGTATAAAACGAATAATTGCAACCAGTATGAAAGCTATGGTCATTTCTACGTTCCGGGCAACCTAGGCTTCACTCTAGGGCGCTGCTCAACCATACCAAATAGCTACGGCCCTAGAAGACAACGCCATAACTATAAAATACAATGTAAATGCAACATTCTGTCCATCGTATAAAACGGATAATTGCAACCAGTCTGATAGTTATGGTCATTTCTACGTTCCGGGCAAGCTAGGCTTCACCCTAGGGCGTTGCTCCACCAGATCGAATAGTTAGGGCCTAAGAAGTCAACGCCAGAAGCATAAAATACAATATAAATACAACAGTGTTTCCCTTGTATAACAGGAATAATTGCAACCAGTATGAAAGCTATGGTCATTTCTACGACCCGGGCAACCTAGGCTTCACTCTAGGGCGTTGCTCCACCAGACCGAATAGTCATGGACTTACGAGTCAACGCCCGAAGCATAAAATACAAAATGAATAGAACAGGTTTTACATTGTATAGAACGAATAATTGCAACCAGTGTAAAAGTTATGGTCATTTCCATGTTCCGGGTAGCCTAGGATTCACTCCAGGGCGTTGCTGCACCAGATCGAATAGCTAGGGACTTAGAATTTAACGCCAGAAGCATAAAATACAAAATAAGTAGCACTTTTTTTCCATTGTATAAAACGAATAATTGAAACCAGTGTGAAAGTTATGATCTTTTCTACGTTCCGCGCAACCTGGGCTTCACCCCAGGGCGTTGCTCCACCAGATCCAATAGTTAGGACCTAAGAAGTCAGCGCCAGAAGCATAAAATACAATATAGATACAACAGTTTCTCCATGGTATAAGTGGAATAATTGCAACCAGTGTGAAAGTTTTAGTCATTTCTACGTTCCGGGCAACCTAGGCTTGACTCTAGGGCGTTCCTCCACCAGATCGAATAGTTAGCGCCAACGGAGTGAACGCCAGAAGCATAAAATACAATATAAATACAACAGTTCTTCATTCGTATTAACGAATAATTGCATCCGGTGTGAACGGGCAACCTAGGCTTCACTCTAGGGCGTTGCCCCACCACATCGAATAGTAAGGGCCTAAGAAGTCAACGCCGGAAACATAAAATACAATATAAATACAACAGTTTTACATCGTGTAACTGGAATAATGGCAACCAGTGTAAAAGTACTGGTCATTTCTACGTTCCGGGCAACCTAGGCTTCACTCTAGGGTGTTCCTCGACCAGATCGAATAGTTGGGGCCTTAGAAGTCTACGCCCGGAGCATAAAATACAAAATAAATACAACAGCTTTTCCATCGTATAAAACGAATAGTTGCAACCAGTGTGAAAGTTATTGTCATTTCTACGTTCCGGGCAACCTAGGCTTGACTCTTGGGCGTTGCTCCACCAGATCGAATAGTTAGCGCCAACGGAGTGAACGCCAGAAGCATAAAATACAATATAAATACAACAGTTCTTCATTCGTATTAACGAATAATTGCATCCGGTGTGAACGGGCAACCTAGGCTTCACTCTAGGGCGTTGCCCCACCAGATCGAATAGTAAGGGCCTAAGAAGTCAACGCCGGAAACATAAAATACAATATAAATACAACAGTTTTACATCGTGTAACAGGAATAATGGCAACCAGTGCGAAAGTACTGGTCATTTCTACGTTCCGGGCAACCTAGGCTTCACTCTAGGGCGTTGCTCCACCAGATCGAATAGCTAGGGCCTTAGAAGTCAAAGCACGAAGCATAAAATACAATAAAGATACATCAGTTTTTCCAGGGTATAACTGGAATAATTGCAACCAGTGTGAAAGTGGTAGTCATTTCTACGTTCCGGGCAACCTAGGCTTCACTCTAGGGCGTTGCTCCACCAGACCGAATAGTCATGGACTTACGAGTCAACGCCCGAAGCATAAAATACAAAATGAATAGAACAGTTTTTCCATTGTATAGAACGAATAATTGCAACCAGTGTAAAAGTTATGGTCATTTATACGTACCGGGCAACCTTGGCTTAACTCCAGGGCGTTGGTCCACCAGATCGAATAGATAGGGACTTTGAATACAACGCCAGAAGCATACAATACAATAAAAATGCAACATTATTTCCATAGTATAACAGGAATAACTGCAACCAGTGTGAAAGGACTGGTCATTTCTATGTTCCGGGTAGCCTAGGCTTCACTCCAGGGCGTTGCTGCACCAGATCGAATAGCTAGGGACTTAGAATTTAACGCCAGAAGCATAAAATACAAAATAAGTAGCACTTTTTTTCCATTGTATAAAACGAATAATTGAAACCAGTGTGAAAGTTATGATCTTTTCTACGTTCCGCGCAACCTGGGCTTCACCCCAGGGCGTTGCTCCACCAGATCCAATAGTTAGGACCTAAGAAGTCAGCGCCAGAAGCATAAAATACAAAATAGATGCAACATTTTTCCCATCGTATATAATGTATATTTGCAAACAGTGTGAAAGTAAAGGTCATTTCTACGTTCCGGGCAACATAGGCATAACTGTAGGGCGTTGCTCCACCAGATCGCATATTTACTGACTTAGAATTGAACGCCAGAAGCATAAAATACAATAAAGATGCAACAGTTTTTCCGTCGAATAACAGGAATAACTGCAATCAGTGTGAAAGTACTGGTCATTTCTACGTTCCGGGCAACCTAGGCTTCACTCTAGGGCGTTGCTCCACCAGATCGAACAGCTGGGGACTTAGAATTCAACGCCAGAAGAATAAAATACAACCTAAGTACAACAGTTTTACCATCGTATAAGATGTATAATCGCAAACAGTGTGAAGGTAATGGTCATTTCTACGTTCCGGGCAACCTAGGCTTCACTCTAGGGCGTTGCTCCACCAAATCGAATAGTTAGGGCCTTAGAAGTCAACGCCCGAAGCATAAAATACAAAATAAGTAGAACAGTTTTTTCATCGTATAACAGGAATCGCTGCAACCAGTGTGAAAGTACTGGTCATTTCTACGTTCCGGGTAACCTAGGCTTCACTCTAGGGCGTTGTTCCACCAGATAGAATTGTTAGGGTCTAAGAAGTCAACGCCAGAAGCATAAAATACAAATCAAATACAACAGCTTTTCCATCGTATAAAACGAACAATTGCAACCAGTGTGAAAGTGATGGTCATTTCTACGTTCCGGGCAACGTAGGCTTCACTCTAGGGCGTTGTTCCACCAGATAGAATTGTTAGGGCCTAAGAAGTCAACGCCAGAAGCATAAAATACAAAACAAATAAAACAGTTTTTCCATCGTATAAAACGAATAATTGCAACCGGTGTGAAAGTTATGGTCATTTCTACGTTCCGTGCAACCTAGGCTTCACTCTAGGGCGTTGCTCCACCAGATCGAATAGCTAGGGCCTTAGAATTCAACGACAGAAAAATAAAATACAACTTAAGTACAACAGTTTTACCATCGTATAAAATGAATAATCGCAAACAGTGTGAAGGTAATGGTCACTTCCACGTTCCGGGCAACCTGGGCTTCACTCTAGGCCGTTGTTCCACCAGATCGAATAGTTAGTTACTTTGAATACAACGCCAGAAGCATAAAATACAATAAAAATGCAACAGTTTTTCCATCGTATAACAGGAAAGCTGTAACCAGTGTGAAAGTACTGGTCATTTCTATGTTCCGGGTAACCTAGGCTTCGCTCTAGGGCGTTGGTCCACCAGACCGAATGGCTAGGGACTTAGAATTCAACTCCAGAAGCATAAAATACAATATAAATACAACAGCTTTTCCATCGCATAAAACGAATGATTGCAAACATTGTGAAAGTTATGGTCATTTCTACTTTCCAGGCAACATAGGCTTAACTCCAGGACGTTGTTCCACCAGATCGAATAGTTAGTTACTTTGAATACAACGCCAGAAGCATAAAATACAATAAAAATGCAACAGTTTTTCCATCGTATAACAGGAAAGCTGCAACCAGCGTGAAAGTACTGGTCATTTCTATGTTCCGGGTAACCTAGGCTTCGCTCTAGGGCGTTGGTCCACCAGATCGAATGGCTAGGGACTTAGAATTCAACTCCAGAAGCATAAAATACAATATAAATACAACAGCTTTTCCATCGCATAAAACGAATGATTGCAAACATTGTGAAAGTTATGGTCATTTCTACTTTCCAGGCAACATAGGCTTAACTCCAGGACGTTGCTCCACCAGATCGAATAGGTAGGGACTTTGAATACAACGCCAGAAGCATAAAATACAATAAAAATGCAATAGTTTTTCCATCGTATAACAGGAAAGCTGCAACCAGTGTGAAAGTACTGGTCATTTCTATGTTCCGGGTAACCTAGGCTTCACTCTAGGGCGTTGCTCCACCAGATCGAATAGTTAGTTACTTTGAATACAACGCCAGAAGCATAAAATACAATAAAAATGCAACAGTTTTTCCATCGTATAACAGGAAAGCTGCAACCAGTGTGAAAGTACTGGTCATTTCTATGTTCCGGGTAACCTAGGCTTCGCTCTAGGGCGTTGCTCCACCAGATCGAATAGGTAGGGACTTTGAATACAACGTCAGAGGCATAAAATACAATAAAATTGCACCAGTTTTTCCCTTGTATAACATGAATAATTGCAACCAGTGTGAAAGTACTGGTCATTTCTATGTCCAGGGTAACCTAGGCCCCACTCTAGGGCGTCGCTCCACCAGATCGAATAGCTAGGGACGTAGAATTCAACGCCAGAAGAATAAAATACAACATAAGTACAACAGTTTTACCATCGTATAAAATGAATAATCGCAAACAGAGCGAAGGTAATGGTCATTTCCACGTTCCGGGCAACCTAGGCTTCACTCTAGGTCGTTGCTCCACCACATCGAATAGTTAGAGCCTTAGAAGTCAATGCCAGAAGCATAAAATACAATATAAATACAACAGTTCTCCACAGCATAATATGAATAACTGCAAACAGTGTGGAAGTAATGGTCATTTCTACGTTCCGGGCAACCTAGGCTTCACCCTAGGGCGTCGCTCCACCACATCGAATAGCTACGGTCTTAGAAGTCAACGCCTGAAGCATAATATACAAACCAAGTACAACAGTTTTACCATCGTATAAAATGAATAATCGCAAGCAGTGTGAAGGTAATGGCCATTACTACGTTCCGTGCATCCTAGGCTTCACTCTAGGGCGTTGCTCCACCGGACCGAATAGTTAGGGACTTACAAGTCAACGCCCGAAGCATAAAATACAAAATAAATAGAACAGCTTTTCCATTGTATAAGAGGAATAATTGCAAGCAGTGTGAAAGACATGGTCATTTCTACGTTCCGGGCAACCTAGGCATCACTCTAGGGCGTTGCTCCACCACATCGAATAGTTAGGGCCTTAGAAGTCAATGCCAGAAGCATAAAATACAATATAAATACAACAGTTTGTCCACTGTATAATATGAATAATTGCAAACAGTGTGAAGGTGATGGCCATTTCTACGTTCCGGGCAACCTAGGCTCCACTCTAGGGCGTTGCTCCACCAGATCGAATAGCTAGGGACTTAGAAGTCAACGCCAGAAGCATAAAATAAAATAAAAATGCAACATTTTTTCCAACCTATAAAACGAATAATTGCAACCAGTATGAATGTTATGGTCATTTCTACGTTCCGGGCAACCTAGGCTTCACTCTAGGGCGCTGCTCCACCAGATCGAATAGTTAGGGCCTAAGAAGTCAACGCCAGAAGCATAAAATACAATATAAGTACAACAGTTTTTCCCTTGTATAACAGGAATAATTGCAACCAGTGTGAAAGCTATGGTCATTTCTACGTTCCGGGCAACCTAGGCTTCACTCTAGGGCGTTGCTCCACCTGATCGAATGGTTAGGGCCTTAGAAGTCAACGCCCGAAGCATAAAATACAGTAAAGATACAACAGTTTTCCCATCGTATAACCGGAATAATGGCAACCAGTGTGAAGCTACTGGTCATTTCTACGTTCCGGGCAACCTAGTCTTCACTCTAGGGCGTTGCTCTACCACATCGAATATCTACGGCCTTAGAAGTCAACGCCAGAAGCATAAAGTACAATATAAAAACAACAGTTTCTCCATGGTATAAGAGGAATAATTGCAACCAGTGTGAAAGTGGTAGTCATTTCTACGTTCCGGGCAACCTAGGCTTCAACCTAGGGCGTTGTTCCACCAGATCGAATAGTTAGGGCCTACGAAGTCAACGCCAGAAGAATAAAAGACAATATAAATACAACGGTTTTTCCCTCGTATAAAATGGATAATTGCAAACAGTGTGAAAGTTATGGTCATTTCTACGTTCCGGGCAACATAGTCGTCACTCTAGGGCGTTGCTCCACGACATCGAACAGCTACGTCCTTAGAAGTCAACGCCAGAAGCATAAAATACAATATAAATACAACAGTTTCTCCATGGTATAGGTGGAATAATTGCAACCAGTTTGAAAGTGGTAGTCATTTCTACGTTCCGGGCAATCTAGGCTCGACTCTAGCGCGTTGCCCCACCAGATTGAATAGTTAGGGCCTAACAAGTCAACGCCAGAAACATTAAATACAATATAAATACAACAGTCTTTCCATCGTATAACAGGAATAATGGCAACCAGTGTGAAAGTACTGGTCATTTCTACGTTCCGGGCAACATAGGTTTCGCTCTGGGGCGTTGATCCACCAGATCGAATAGCTAGGGACTTCGTAGTCAACGGCAGAAGCATAAAATACAATAAAAATGCAACAGTTTTTCCATTGTATAACAGGAATAATTGCTACCAGTGTGAAAGTAATGGTCATTTCTACGTTCCGCTCAACCTAGGCTTCACTCTAGGGCGTTGCTCCACCTGATCGAATGGTTAGGGCCTTAGAAGTCAACGCCCGAAGCATAAAATACAGTAAAGATACAACAGTTTTCCCATCGTATAACCGGAATAATGGCAACCAGTGTGAAGCTACTGGTCATTTCTACGTTCCGGGCAACCTAGTCTTCACTCTAGGGCGTTGCTCTACCACATCGAATATCTACGGCCTTAGAAGTCAACGCCAGAAGCATAAAGTACAATATAAAAACAACAGTTTCTCCATGGTATAAGAGGAATAATTGCAACCAGTGTGAAAGTGGTAGTCATTTCTACGTTCCGGGCAACCTAGGCTTGACTCTAGGGCGTTGTTCCACCAGATCGAATAGTTAGCACCTACGGAGTCAACGCCAGAAGCATAAAATACAATATAAATACAACAGTTCTTCATTCGTATTAACGAATAATTGCATCCGTTGTGAAGGTAATGGCCATTTCTACGTTCCGGGCAACCTAGGCTTCACTCTAGGGCGTTGCCCCACCAGATGGAATAGTTAGGGCCTAAGAACTCAACGCCAGAAACATAAAATACATAATAAATGCAACTGTTTTCCCATCGTATAACCGGAATAATGGCAACCAGTGTGAAGGTCCTGGTCATTTCTACGTTCCGGGCAACCTAGGCTTCACTCTAGGGTGTTCCTCGACCAGTTCGAATAGTTGGGGCCCTAGAAGTCTACGCCCGGAGCATAAAATACAATATAAATACAACAGTTCTTCCATCGTATAAAACGAATAATTGCAACCGGTGTGAAAGTTATTGTCATTTCCCCGTTCCGGGCATCCTAGGCTTCACTCTAGGGCGTTGTTCCACCAGATCCAATAGTTAGGGCCTTAGAAGTCAACGCCCGACGCATAAAATACAATAAAAATACGACAGTTTTTTCATCGTACAACAGGAATAATTGCAACCGGAGTGAAGGTGATGGACATTTCTACGTTCCGGGCAACCTAGGATTCACTCTAGGGCGTTGCTCCACCAGATCGAATAGTTAGGGCCTAAGAAGTCTACGCCAGAAGCATAAAATACAATAAAAATACAACAGTTTTTCCAGCGTATAACGGGAATAATTGCAACCAGTGTAAAAGTAACGGTCATTTCTACGTTCCGGGCAACCTTGGCTTCACTCTAGGGCGTTGGTCCACCAGATCCAATAGTTAGGGCCTAAGAAGTCAAGGCCCGAAGCATTAAATACAAAATTAATAGAACAGTTTTTCCATTGCATGAAACTGATAATTACAACCAGTGTCAATGTTATGGTCATATCTACGTTCCGTGCAACCTTGGCTTCACTCTAGGGCGTGGCTCCACCAGATCGAATAGCTACGGCCTTAGAAGTCAACGCCAGAAGCATAAAAAGCAATATAAATACAACAGCTTTTTCCATCGTATAAAATGAATAATTGCAAACATTGTGAAAGTAACGGTCATTTCTACGTTCCGGGCAACCTTGGCTTCACTCTAGGGCGTTGGTCTACCAGATCCAATAGTTAGGGCCTAAGAAGTCAAGGCCCGAAGCATTAAATACAAAATTAATGGAACAGTTTTTCCATTGCATGAAACTAATTATTACAACCAGTGTGAATGTTATGGTCATATCTACGTTCCGTGCAACCTTGGCTTCACTCTAGGGCGTTGCTCCACCAGATCGAATAGCTACGGCCTTAGAAGTCAACGCCAGAAGCATAAAAAGCAATATAAATACAACAGCTTTTTCCATCGTATAAAATAAATAATTGCAAACATTGTGAAAGTAACGGTCATTTCTACGTTCCGGGCAACCTTGGCTTCACTCTAGGGCGTTGGTCCACCAGATCCAATAGCTAGGGCCTACGAAGTCAACGCTTGAAGCACCAAATACAAAATAAATACAACAGTTTTTGCATCGTATAAAACGTAAAATTGCAGCCAGTGTGAAAGTAATGGCCATTTCTACGTTGCGTGCAACCTAGGCTTCACTCTAGGGCGTTGCTCCACCACATCGAATAGCTACGGCCTTAGAGGTCAACGCCTGAAGCATAAAATACAATAGAAATACCACAGTTTTTCCATCGCATAAAATGAATAATTGCAAACAGTGTGAAAGTAATGGTCATTTCTACGTTCCGGGCAACCTAGGCTTCACTCTAGGGCGTTGCTCCGCCAAATCGAACAGCTAAGGCCTTAGCAGTCAACGGCAGAAGCATAAAATACAATATAAATACAACAGCATTTCCATCGTATAAAATGACTAATTGCAAACAGTGTGAAAGTAATGGTCAGTTCTACGTTCCAGGCAACCTAGTCTTCACTCTAGGGCGTTGCTCCACCAGATCGAATAGTTAGGGCACGAGAAGTTAACGCCAGAAGCATAAAGTACAATAAAAATACAACAGCTTTTCCATCGTATATAAGGGATAATTGCAACCAGTGTGAAAGTTATGGTCATTTCTACGTTCCGGGCAACCTAGGCTTCACTCTAGGGCGTTGCTCCGCTAGACCGAATAGCTAGGGCCTTAGCAGTCAACGCCAGAATCATAAAATACAACATAAGTACAACAGCTTTTCCATTGTATAAAATGAATAATTGCAAACAGTGGTAAAGTAATGGTCATTTCTACGTTCCGTGCAATCTAGGCTTCACTCTAGGGCGTTGCTCCACCAGATCGAATAGTTAGGGCACGAGAAGTTAACGCCAGAAGCATAAAGTACAATAAAAATACAACAGCTTTTCCATTGTATAAAACGAATAATTGCAACCACTGTGAAAGTTATGGCCATTTCTACGTTCCGGGCAACCTAGGTTTCACTCTTGGGCGTTGTTCCACCACATCGGATAGCTACGGCCTTAGAATTCAACGACAGAAGCATAAAATACTATAAAAATGCAACAGTTTTTCCATCGTATACAGGAATAACTGTAACCAGTGTGAAAGTACAGGTCATTTCTACGTTCCGGGCAACCTAGGCTTCACTACAGGGCGGTGCTCCACCAGATCGAATCGTTAGTGCCTTAGAAGTCAGCACCCGAAGCATAAAATACAATAAAGATGCAACAGTTTTTCCATTGTATAACAGGAATAATTGCTACCAGTGTGAATGTAATGGTCATTTCTACGTTCCGCTCAACCTAGGCTTCACTCTAGGGCGTTGCTCCACCTGATCGAATGGTTAGGGCCTTAGAAGTCAACGCCCGAAGCATAAAATACAGTAAAGATACAACAGTTTTTCCATTGTATAAAACGAATAATTTCAGCCGGTGTGAAGGTTATGGTCATTTCTACGTTCCGGGCAACCTAGGCTTCACTCTAGGGCGTTGCACCACCAGATCGAATAGTTAGGGCCATAGAAGTCAACGCCCGAAGCATAAAATACAATAAAGATACAACAGTTTTTCCGTCGTATAACAGGAGTAATTGCAACCAGTGTGAAGGTGATGGTCATTTCTACGTTCCGGGCAACCTAGGCTTCACTGTGTGGCGTTGCTCCACCAGATCGAATAGCTAGGGTCCAAGAAGTCAACGCCAGAAGCATAAAATACAATATAAGTAGATCAGTTTTTCCATCGTATAAAACGAATAATTGCAAACAGTGTGAAAGTGATAGACATTCCTACGTTCCGGGCAACCTAGGCTTCAATCTAGGGCGTTGTTCCATCAGATCGAATAGTAAGGGCCTAAGAAGCCAACGCCAGAAGCATAAAATACAATATAAGTAGATCAGTTTTTCCATCGTATAAAACGAATAATTGCATCCAGTGTGAATGTAATGGCCATTTCTACGTTCCGGGAAACCTAGGCTTGATGCTAGGGCTTTGCGGCACCAGATCGAATAGTTAGGGCCTTAGAAGTCAACGCCAGAAGCATAAAATACATTATAAGTACAACAGCTTTTGCATCCTATAATATGAATAATTGCAAACAGTGTGAAAGTAATGGTCATTCCTACGTTCCGTGCAACCTAGGCTTGACACTAGGGCTTTGCGGCACCAGATCGAATAGTTAGGGCCTTAGAAGTCAACGCACGAAGCGTAAAATACAATAAAGATACAACAGTTTTTCCATCGTATAACTAGAATAAATGCAACCAGTGTGAAAGTGATAGTCATTTCTACGTTCCGGGCAACGGAGGCTTCAATCTAGGGCATTGTTCCATCAGATCGAATAGTAAGGGCCTTAGAAGTCAACGCCCGAAGCATAAAATACAGTAAAGATACAACAGTATTTCCATCGTATAAAACGAATAATTGCAACCGGTGTAATAATTATTGTCATTTCTACGTTCCGGGTAACCTAGGCTTCACTCTAGGGCGTTGTTCCACCAGAACGAATAATTAGGGCCTAAGAAGTCAACGCCAGAAGCATAAAATACCATATAAATACAACAGATTTTCCATCGTATAACAGGAATAATTGCAACCAGTGTGAAAGTAATGGTCATTTCGGCGTTCCGGGAATCCTAGGCATCACTCTAGGGCGTTGCTCTACCAGATCGAATAGCTAGGGTCTCAGAATTCAACGCCAGAAGCATTAAATACAATAAAGATACAACAGTTTTTCATCGTATAACAGGAATCATTGCATCCAGTGTGAAAGTAATGGTCGTTACTACGTTCCGGGCAAGCTAGGCTTCACTCTAGGGAGTTGCTCCACAACATCCAATAGCTACGGCCTTAGTAGTCAACGCCAGGAGCATAAAATACAATAAAAATACAACAGTTTTTCTTAGTGTAACAGGAATAACTACAACCAGTGTGTAGGTACTGGTCATTTCTACGTTCCGGGCAACATAGGCTTCACTCTAGGGCGTTGCTCCACCAGATCGAATAGCTAGGGCCTTAGAAGTCAACGTCAGAAGCATAAAATACATTATAAATACAACAGTTTTTGCATCGTATAAAATGAATAATTGCAAACAGTGTGAAAGTAATGGTCATTTCTACGTTCCGGGCAACCTAGGCTTCACTCTAGGGCTTTGCTCCGCCAGATCGAATACTTAGGGCCTACGAAGTCAACTGCAGAAACGTAAAACACATTACAAATACAAGAGTTTTTGTATCATATAAAATCAATAATTGCAAACAGTGTGAAGGTAACGGTCATTTCTACATTCCAGGCAACCTAGGCTTCAATCTATGGCGTTGCTCTACCACATCGAATATCTACGGCCTTAGAAGTCAACGCCAGAAGCATAAAGTACAATATAAAAACAACAGTTTCTCCATGGTATAAGAGGAATAATTGCAACCAGTGTGAAAGTGGTAGTCATTTCTACGTTCCGGGCAACCTAGGCTTGACTCTAGGGCGTTGTTCCACCAGATCGAATAGTTAGCACCTGCGGAGTCAACGCCAGAAGCATAAAATACAATATAAATACAACAGTTCTTCATTCGTATTAACGAATAATTGCATCCGTTGTGAAGGTAATGGCCATTTCTACGTTCCGGGCAACCTAGGCTTCACTCTAGGGCGTTGCCCCACCAGATGGAATAGTTAGGGCCTAAGAACTCAACGCCAGAAACATAAAATACATAATAAATGCAACAGTTTTCCCATCGTATAACCGGAATAATGGCAACCAGTGTGAAGGTCCTGGTCATTTCTACGTTCCGGGCAACCTAGGCTTCACTCTAGGGTGTTCCTCGACCAGTTCGAATAGTTGGGGCCCTAGAAGTCTACGCCCGGAGCATAAAATACAATATAAATACAACAGTTCTTCCATCGTATAAAACGAATAATTGCAACCGGTGTGAAAGTTATTGTCATTTCTCCGTTCCGGGCATCCTAGGCTTCACTCTAGGGCGTTGTTCCACCAGATCCAATAGTTAGGGCCTTAGAAGTCAACGCCCGACGCATAAAATACAATAAAAATACGACAGTTTTTTCATCGTACAACAGGAATAATTGCAACCAGAGTGAAGGTGATGGACATTTCTACGTTCCGGGCAACCTAGGATTCACTCTAGGGCGTTGCTCCACCAGATCGAATAGTTAGGGCCTAAGAAGTCTACGCCAGAAGCATAAAATACAATAAAAATACAACAGTTTTTCCATCGTATAGCATGAATAATTGCAGCCAGAGTGAGAGTAATGGACATGTCTACGTTTCGGGCATCCTAGGCTACACTCTAGGGCGTTGCTCAACCAGATCGAATAGCTAGGGCCTTAGAAGTCGACGCCCGAATCATAAAATACAGTAAAAATACAACAGTTTTTCCAGCGTATAACGGGAATAATTGCAACCAGTGTCAAAGTGATGGTCATTTCCACGTTCCGGGCAACCTTGGCTTCACTCTAGGGCGTTGGTCCACCAGATCCAATAGTTAGGGCCTAAGAAGTCAAGGCCCGAAGCATTAAATACAAAATTAATAGAACAGTTTTTCCATTGCATGAAACTGATAATTACAACCAGTGTGAATGTTATGGTCATATCTACGTTCCGTGCAACCTTGGCTTCACTCTAGGGCGTGGCTCCACCAGATCGAATAGCTACGGCCTTAGAAGTCAACGCCAGAAGCATAAAAAGCAATATAGATACAACAGCTTTTTCCATCGTATAAAATGAATAATTGCAAACATTGTGAAAGTAACTGTCATTTCTACGTTCCGGGCAACCTTGGCTTCACTCTAGGGCGTTGGTCCACCAGATCCAATAGTTAGGGCCTAAGAAGTCAAGGCCCGAAGCATTAAATACAAAATTAATGGAACAGTTTTTCCATTGCATGAAACTAATAATTACAACCAGTGTGAATGTTATGGTCATATCTACGTTCCGTGCAACCTTGGCTTCACTCTAGGGCGTTGCTCCACCAGATCGAATAGCTACGGCCTTAGAAGTCAACGCCAGAAGCATAAAAAGCAATATAAATACAACAGCTTTTTCCATCGTATAAAATAAATAATTGCAAACATTGTGAAAGTAACGGTCATTTCTACGTTCCGGGCAACCTTGGCTTCACTCTAGGGCGTTGGTCCACCAGATCCAATAGCTAGGTCCTACGAAGTCAACGCTTGAAGCACCAAATACAAAATAAATACAACAGTTTTTGCATCGTATAAAACGTATAATTGCAGCCAGTGTGAAAGTAATGGCCATTTCTACGTTGCGGGCAACCTAGGCTTCACTCTAGGGCGTTGCTCCACCACATCGAATAGCTACGGCCTTAGAGGTCAACGCCTGAAGCATAAAATACAATAGAAATACCACAGTTTTTCCATCGCATAAAATGAATAATTGCAAACAGTGTGAAAGTAATGGTCATTTCTACGTTCCGGGCAACCTAGGCTTCACTCTAGGGCGTTGCTCCGCCAAATCGAATAGCTAAGGCCTTTGCAGTCAACGGCAGAGGCATAAAATACAATATAAATACAACAGCATTTCCATCGTATAAAATGACTAATTGCAAACAGTGTGAAAGTAATGGTCACTTCTACGTTCCAGGCAACCTAGGCTTCACTCTAGGGCGTTGCTCCACCAGACCGAATAGCTAGGGCACGAGAAGTTAACGCCAGAAGCATAAAATACAACATAAGTACAACAGCTTTTCCATTGTATAAAATGAATAATTGCAAACAGTGGTAAAGTAATGGTCATTTCTACGTTCCGTGCAATCTAGGCTTCACTCTAGGGCGTTGCTCCACCAGATCGAATAGTTAGGGCACGAGAAGTTAACGCCAGAAGCATAAAGTACAATAAAAATACAACAGCTTTTCCATTGTATAAAACGAATAATTGCAACCACTGTGAAAGTTATGGCCATTTCTACGTTCCGGGCAACCTAGGTTTCACTCTTGGGCGTTGTTCCACCACATCGGATAGCTACGGCCTTAGAATTCAACGACAGAAGCATAAAATACTATAAAAATGCAACAGTTTTTCCATCGTATACAGGAATAACTGTAACCAGTGTGAAAGTACAGGTCATTTCTACGTTCCGGGCAACCTAGGCTTCACTACAGGGCGGTGCTCCACCAGATCGAATCGTTAGTGCCTTAGAAGTCAACGCCCGACGCATAAAATACAATAAAAATACGACAGTTTTTCCATCGTACAACAGGAATAATTGCAACCAGAGTGAAGGTGATGGACATTTCTACGTTCCGGGCAACCAAGGCTTCACTCTAGGGCGTTGGTCCACCAGATCCAATAGTTAGGGCCCAAGAAGTCAACGCCCGAAGCATTAAATACAAAATTAAAAGAACAGTTTTTCCATTGCATGAAACGAATAATTCGAACCAGTGTGAATGTTATGGTCATATCTACGTTCCGTGCAACCTTGGCTTCACTCTAGGGCGTTGCTCCACCAGATCGAATAGCTACGGCCTCAGAACTCAACGCCAGAAGCATAAAAAGCAATATAAATACAACAGCTTTTTCCATCGTATAAAATGAATAATTGCAAACATTGTGAAAGTAACGGTCATTTCTACGTTCCGGGCAACCTTGGCTTCACTCTAGAGCGTAGCTACACCAGATCGAACTGTTAGGGCCTAAGAAGTCAACGCCAGAAGCATAAAATACAATATAAATACAACAGCTTTTCCATCGTATACAATGAATAATTGCAAACAGTGTGAAAGTAATGGTCATACCTACGTTCCGGGCAACCTAGGCTTCACTCTAGGGCGTTGCTCCACCGGATCGAATATTTAGGTCCTAAGAAGTCAACGCCAGAAGCATAAAACACAATAAAAATACAACAGTTTTTCCACCGTATAGCATGAATAATTGAAACCAGAGTGAAAGTGATGGCCATTTCTACGTTCCGGGCAACCTTGGCTTCATTCTAGGTCGTTGTTCTACCAGAACGAACAGTTAGGGCCTAAAGAAGTCAACGCCAGAAGCATAAAATACAATATAAATACAACAGCTTTTCCATCGTCTAAAACGAATAATTGCAACCAGTGTGAAAGTAATGGCCATTTCAACGTTACGGGCATCCTAGACTTAACTCTGAGGCATTGCTCCACCAGATCGAATAGTTGGGGCATTAGAAGTGAACGCCAGAAGCATAAAGTACAATAAAAATCCAACAGTTTTTCCATCGTATAACAGGAATAATTGCAAACAGTGTGAAGGTAATAGTCAGTTCTACGATCCGGTCAACGTAGGTTTCACTCTAGGGCGTTGCTCCACCAGATCGAATAGTTAGGGCCTTAGAAGTCAACGCCAGAAGCATAAAATAAAATAAAAATACAACAGTTGTTCCATCGTATAACAGGAATAATTACAACCTGTGTGCAAGTAATGGGCATTTCTACGTTCCGTGCAACCTAGGCTTCACTCTAGGGAGTTGCTCCACCAGATGGAGTAGTTAGGGCTTTAGACGTCAACGCCAGAAGCATAAAATAAAACAAAAATACAACACTTTTTCCTTCGCATACAATTAATGATTGCAAACATTGTGAAAGTAACGGTCATTTCTACGTTCCGGGCAACCTAGGCTTCACTCTAGGGCGATGCTCCACCGGACCGAATATTTAGGGCCTAAGAAGTCAACGCCAGAAGCATTAAATACAATAAAAATACAACAGTTTTTCCATAGTATAACAGGAATAATTGCAAACAGTGTGAAGGTAATGGTCATTTCTACGTTCCGGGAACCTAGGCTTCACTCTAGGTCGTTGCTCCACCACATCGAATAGTTACGGCCTTAGAAGTCAACGCCAGAAGAATAAAATACAATATAAATACACCAGTTTTTCCATCGTATAAAATGAATAATTGCATAAAGTGTGAAAGAATGGTCATTTCTGCGTTCGGCGCAACCTAGGCTTCACTCTAGGGCATTGCACCAACAGACCGAATAGCTAGGGACATAGAATTCAACGCAAGAAGCATAAAATACAGTACAAATACAACAGTTTTTCCATCGTATGAAACGAATAATAGCACCAGTGTGAAAGTTATGGTCATTTGTACGTTCCGTGCAACCTAGGCTTGACTCTAGGGCATTGCTCCACCAGATCGAATAGGTAGGGCCATAGAAGTCAATGCCTGAAGCATAAATTACAATAAAAATACAGCAGTTTTTTCAACACATAAAAGGAATAATTGCAACAAGCGTAATGGTAATGGTCATTTCTACGTTCCGGGCAATCTAGGCTGCACTCTAGGGCGTTGCTCTACCAGATCCAATAGTTAGGGCCTAAGAAGTCAACGCCCGAAGCATAAAATACAAAATAGATACATCCGTTTTTCCATCATATAACAGGAATAATTGCAACCAGTGTGAAAGATATGGCCATTTCTTCGTTCCGGGAACCTAGGCTTCACTCTAGGTCGTTGCTCCACCACATCGAATAGTTACGGCCTTAGAAGTCAACGCCAGAGGCATAAAATACAATATAAATACAACAGTTCTTCCATCGTATAAAACGAATAATTGCAACCAGTGTGAAAGATATGGTCATTTCTACGTTCCGGGCAACCCAGGCTTCACCCTAGGCCGTCGCTCCACCACATCGAAAAGCTACGGCCTTAGAAGCCAACGACAGAAGCATAAAGTACAATATAAATACAACAGGTTTTCCATCGTATGAAACGAATAATTGCAACCAGTATGAAAGTTATGGTCATTTCTACTTTCCGGGCAACCTAGGCTTCACTCTAGGACGTTGCTCCACCAGATGGAATAGTTAGATCCTAAGAAGGCATCGCCAGAAACATAAAATACAATATAGATACAACAGTTTTTCCATCGTATAAAATGAATAATTGCAACCAGTGTGAAGCTAATGGTCATTTCTACGTTCCGGGCAACCTAGGCTTCACTCTAGGGCGTTGCTCCACCAGATCGAATAGTTAGGTCCTTAAAAGACAATGCCAGAAGAATAAAATACAATATAAATACAACAGATTTTCCATCGTATAAAATGAATAATTGCAAACAGTGTGATAGTAATGGTCATTTCTACGGCTCGGGCAACTGAGGCATCACTCTATGGCGTTGTCCTACCAGATCGAATAGCTACGGCCTTAGAAGTCAACGCCAGAAGCATAAAATACAATATAAATACAACAGTTTTTTCATCGTATAGCATGAATAATTGAAACCAGAGTGAAAGTGATGGCCATTTCTACGTTCCGGGCAACCTTGGCTTCATTCTAGGTCGTTGTTCTACCAGAACGAACAGTTACGGCCTAAAGAAGTCAACGCCAGAAGCATAAAATACAATATAAATACAACAGCTTTTCCATCGTCTAAAACGAATAATTGCAACCAGTGTGAATGTAATGGCCATTTCAACGTTACGGGCATCCTAGACTTAACTCTGAGGCATTGCTCCACCAGATCGAATAGTTGGGGCATTAGAAGTGAACGCCAGAAGCATAAAGTACAATAAAAATACAACAGTTTTTCCATCGTATAAAATGTATAATTGCAAACAGTGGTGAAAGTAATGGTCACTTCTACGTTCCGGGCAATCTAGGCTTCACTTTAGGGCGTTGCTCAACTGCATCGAATAGCCACGGCCTTAGATGCCAACGACAGAAGCATAAAATACAATATAAATACTACAGTTTTTCCATCGTATGAAACGAATAATTGCAACCAGTATGAAAGTTATGGTCATTTCTACGTTCCGGGCAACCTAGGCTTCACTCTAGGGCGTTGGTCCACCACATCGAATAGCTACGGTCTTAGAAGTCAACGCCAGAAGCATAAAATACAATATAAATACAACAGCTTTTCCATCGTATAAAACGAATAATCGCAACCAGTGTGAAGATTATGGTCATTTCTACGATTCGGTCAACCTAGGCTTCACACTAAGGCGTTGCTCCACCAGATCGAATAGTTAGGGCCTTAGAAGTCAACGCCAGAAGCATAAAATACAGTATAAATTCAACAGTTCTTCCATCTTATAACAGGAATAATTGCAACCAGAGTGAAAGTGATGGTCATTTCTACGTTCCGGGCGACGAAGGCTTCACTCTGGGACGTTGGTCCAACAGATCGAATAGTTAGGGCCTAAGAAGTCTACGCCAGAAGCATAAAATACAAAATAAATACAATAGTTCTTTCATCGTCTAAAACAAATAATTGCTCCAGTGTGAAAGGTATGGTCATTACTACGTTCCGGGCAACCTAGGCTTCATTCTAGGGCGCTGCCACTCCACATCGAATAGCTACGGTCTAAGAAGTCAACACCGGAAGCACCGAAAACAAAATAGATACAACAGTTTTTCCATCGTATAAAACGAATAAATGCAACCAGTGTGAAGGTTATGGTCATTTCTACTTTCCAGGGAACATAGGCTTCACTCTTGGACGTTGCCCCACCAGATCGACTAGCTAGGACCTTAGAAGTCAAAGCCAGAAGCAGAAAATACAAGAAAAATGCAACAGTTTTTCCATCATATAAAGCGGATAATTGCAACCAGTGTGAAAGTGAAGGACATTTCCACGTTCCGGGCAACCTAGGCTTCACTCTAGGGCGTTGGTCCACCAGATCCAATAGTTAGGGCCTAAGAAGTCAACGCCAGAAGCACCAAATACAGTATAAATACAACAGTTCTTCCATCATATAAAACGAATAATTGCAACCAGTGTGAAAGTGATGGTCATTTCTACGATTCGGTCAACCTAGGCTTCACACTAAGGCGTTGCTCCACCAGATCGAATAGTTAGGGCCTTAGAAGTCAACGCCAGAAGCATAAAATACAGTATCAATACTACAGTTTTTCCATCGTAAAACAGGAATAATTGCAACCAGTGTGAAAGATATGGTCATTTCTACGTTCCGGGCAACCTAGGCTTCTCTCTAGGGGGATGTTCCACCACATCGAATAGCTACGGTCTTAGAAGTCAACGCCAGAAGCATAAAATACAATATAAATACAACAGTTTTTCCATCGTATAAAACAAACAATTGCAACCAGTTGCGAAAGTAATGGTCATTTCTACGTTCCGGGCAATCTAGGCTTCACTTTAGGGCTTTGCACAACCACATCGAATAGCCACGGACTTAGAAGTCTACGCCTGAAGCATAAACTACAATAAACATACAACAGCTTTTCCATCGTATAACAGGAATAATTCCAACCAGTGTGAATGTAATGGTCATTTCTACGTTCCGCGCAACCAAGGCCTCACTCTAGGGCGTTGTTCCACCAGATCGAATAGTTAGGGCCTAAGAAGTCAACGGCAGAAGCATAAAATACGATATAAGTACAACAGTTTTTCCATCATATAAAGCGGATAATTGCAACCAGTGTAAAAGTGATGGACATTTCCACGTTCCGGGCAACCTAGGCTTCACTCTAGGGCGTTGGTCCACCAGATCCAATAGTTAGGGCCTAAGAAGTCAACGCCAGAAGCACCAAATACCAAATAAATACAATAGTATTTCCATCATATAAAACGAATAATAGCAACCAGTGTGATAGTAATGGTCATTTCTACGTTTTGGGGAACCTAGGCTTCACTCTAGGGCGTTGCTCCACCAGATCGAATAGTTAGGGCCTAAGAAGTCAACGCCAGAATCATAAAATACAAAAAAATACAATAGTTTTTCCATCGTCTAAAACGAATAATTGCACGAGTGTGAAAGTAATGGTCATTTCTACGTTCCAGGCAACCTAGGCTTCATTCTAGGGCGTTGTTCCAGTAGATCGAACAGTCTGGGCCTAAGAAGTCAACGCCAGAAGCATAAAATACAGTATAAATACAACAGTTTTTCCATCATATAAAGCGGATAATTGCAACCAGTGTGAAAGTGATGGACATTTCCACGTTCCGGGCAACCTAGGCTTCACTCTAGGGCGTTGGTCCACCAGATCCAATAGTTAGGGCCTAAGAAGTCAACGCCAGAAGCACCAAATACAGTATAAATACAACAGTTTTTCCATCATATAAAACCAATAAATGCAACCAGTGTGAAAGTGATGGTCATATCTAGGTTCCGGGCATCCTAGGCTTCACTCTAGGGCGCTGCCCCACCACATCGAATAGCTACGGTCTAAGAAGTCAACGCCAGAAGTACCGAAAACAAAATAGATACTACAGTTTTTCCATCGTATAAAACGAATAATTGCAACCAGTGTGAAGGTTATGGTCATTTCTACTTTCCAGGGAACATAGTCTTCACTCTTGGACGTTGCTCCACCAGATCGAATACAGAGGGCCTCAGAAGTCAACGCCAGAAGCATAAAATACAATATAAATACAACAGTTTTTCCATCATATAAAACGAATAATTGCAACCAGTGTGAAAGTGATGGTCATTTCTAGGTTCCGTGCAACCTAAGCTCCACTGTAGGGCGTTGCTCCACCACACCAAATACCTACGGCCTTAGAAGTCAACGCCAGAAGCTTTTAATGCAATATAAATACAACAGTTATTCCATCGTATAAAATGAATAATAGCAAACATTGTGAAAGTAACGGTCACTTCTACGTTCCGGGCAACCTAGGCTTCACTCTAGGGCGTTGTTCCACCAGATCGAATAGCTAGGGCCTAAGAAGTCAACGCCAGAAGCACAAAACACAAAATTAATAGAACAGCTTTTCCATTGTATAAAACGAATAATTGCAACCAGTGTGAAAGTTATGGTGATTTCTACGTTCCGTGCAACCTAGGCTCCACTGTAGGGCGTTGCTCCACCACACCAAATACCTACGGCCTTAGAAGTCAACGCCAGAAGCTTATAATGCAATATAAATACAACAGTTATTCGATCGTATAAAATGAATAATAGCAAACATTCTGAAAGTAACGGTCACTTCTACGTTCCGGGCAACCTAGGCTTCACACTAGGGCGTTGCTCCACCAGATCGAATAGCTAGGCCCTTGGAAGTCAACGCCAGAAGCATAAAATACAGTATAAATACAACAGTTTTTCCATCATATAAAGCGGATAATTGCAACCAGTGTGAAAGTGAAGGACATTTCCACGTTCCGGGCAACCCAGGCTTCACCCTAGGGCGTTGCTCCACCACATCGAAAAGCTACGGCCTTAGATGCCAACGACAGAAGCATAAAATACAATATAAATACAACAGTTTTTCCATCGTATGAAACGAATAATTGCAACCAGTATGAAAGTTATGGTCATTTCTACGTTCCGGGCAACCTAGGCTTCACAATAGGGCGTTGGTCCACCAGATCCAATAGTTAGGGCCTTAGAAGTCAACGCCAGAAGCATAAAATACAGTATCAATACTACAGTTTTTCCATCGTAAAACAGGAATAATCGCAACCAGTGTGAAAGATATGGTCATTTCTAATTTCCGCGCAACCTAGGCTTCTCTCTAGAGGGATGTTCCACCACATCGAATAGCTACGGTCTTAGAAGTCAACGCCAGAAGCATAAAATACAATATAAATACAACAGTTTTTCCATCGTATAAAACAAACAATTGCAACCAGTGTGAAAGTAATGGTCATTTCTACGTTCCGGGCAATCTAGGCTTCACTTTAGGGCTTTGCACAACCACATCGAATCGCCGCGGACTTAGAAGCCTACGCCTGAAGCATAAACTACAATAAACATACAACAGCTTTTCCATCGTATAACAGGGATAATTCCAACCAGTGTGAATGTAATGGTCATTTCTACGTTCCGCGCAACCAAGGCCTCACTCTAGGGCGTTGTTCCACCAGATCGAATAGTTAGGGCCTAAGAAGTCAACGCCAGAAGCATAAAATACGATATAAGTACAACAGTTTTTCCATCATATAAAGCGGATAATTGCAACCAGTGTAAAAGTGATGGACATTTCCACGTTCCGGGCAACCTAGGCTTCACTCTAGGGCGTTGGTCCACCAGATCCAATAGTTAGGGCCTAAGAAGTCAACGCCAGAAGCACCAAATACAGTATAAATACAACAGTTTTTCCATCATATAAAACGAATAATTGCAACCAGTGTGAAAGTGATGGTCATTTCTAGGTTCCGGGCATCCTAGGCTTCACTCTAGGGCGCTGCCCCACCACATCGAATAGCTACGGTCTAAGAAGTCAACGCCAGAAGCACCGAAAACAAAATAGATACTACAGTTTTTCCATCGTATAAAACGAATAATTGCAACCAGTGTGAAGGTTATGGTCATTTCTACTTTCCAGGGAACATAGGCTTCACTCTTGCACGTTGCTCCACCAGATCGAATACATAGGTCCTCAGAAGTCCACGCCAGAAGCATAAAATACAATATAAGTACAACAGTTTTTCCATCATATAAAACGAATAATTGCAACCAGTGTGAAAGTGATGGTCATTTCTAGGTTCCGTGCAACCTAGGCTCCACTGTAGGGCATTGCTCCACCACACCAAATACCTACGGCCTTAGAAGTCAACGCCAGAAGCTTTTAATGCAATATAAATACAACAGCTTTTCCATCATATAGAATGTATAATTGCAAACAGTGGTGAAAGTAATGGTCACTTCTACGTTCCGGGCAACCTAGGCTTCACTCTCGGGCGTTGCTCCACAACATCGTATAGCTGCGGCATTAAAAGTCAACGCCAGAAGCATAAAATACAATAAAAATGCAACAGTTTTTCCATCGTATAGCATGAATAATCGTAACCAGTGTGAAAGTAATGGTCATTTCTACGTTCTGGGCAACCTAGGCGTCACTCCAGAGCGTTGCTCCACCAGATCGAATAATGAGGGCCTTAGAAGTCGACGACAGAAGCATAAAGTACAATATAAATACAACGGCTTTTCCATCGTATAAAACAAATAATTGCAACCAGTGTGAAAGTGATGGTCATTTCTAGGTTCCGGGCATCCTAGGCTTCACTCTAGGGCGCTGCCCCACCACATCGAATAGCTACGGTCTAAGAAGTCAACGCCAGAAGCATAAAATGCAATATAAATACAACAGTTTTTCCAACGTATAAAACAAATAATTGCACCCACTGTGAAAGTGATGGTCATTTCTACGTTCCGGGAAACCTAGGCATCATTCTAGGGCGTAGGAACAGCAGATCCAATAGTTAGGGCCTATGAAGTCAACGCCAGAAGCACCAAATACAAAATAAGTACAACAGTTCTTCCATCGTATAAAACGAATAACTGCAAGCAGTGTGAAAGTAATGGTCATTTACACGTTGCGGGCTGCATAGGCTTCATACTTGGACGTTGCCCCACCAGATCGAATATCTAGGACCTTAGAAGTCAAAGCCAGAAGCAGAAAATACAATAAAAATGCAACAGTTTTTCCATCGTATAACAGGAATAATTCCAACCAGTATGAATGTAATGGTCATTTCTACGTTCCGCGCAACCAAGTCCTCACTCTAGGGCGTTGTTCCACCAGATCGAATAGCTAGGGCCTAACAAGTCAACGCCAGAAGCATAAAATACAATATAAATACAACAGTTTTTCCATCGTATGAAATGAATAATTGCAACCAGTATGAAAGTTATGGTCATTTCTACGATACGGGCAACCTAGGCTTCACTCTAGGGCGTCATTCCACTTGATCGAATAGTTAGGGCCTAAGAAGTCTACGCCAGAAGCATAAAATACAATACAAATACAACAGCTTTTCCATCGTATAACAGGAATAATTGCAACCAGTGTGAAAGGTATGGTCATTTCTACGTTCCGGACAACCTAGGCTTCACTCTAGGGCGTTGCTCCACCACATCGAATAGCTACGGCCTTAGAAGTCAACGCCAGAAGCATAAAATACAATATAAATACAACAGTTTTTCGATCGTATAACAGGAATAATTGCAAACAGTGTGAAAGCTATGGTTATTTCTACGTTCCGGGCAACCTAGGCTTCACTCTAGGGCGTTGCTCCACCACATCGAATAGTTAGGGCCTTAGAAGTCAATGCCAGAAGCATAAAATGCCATATAAATACAACAGTTTTTCCACTGTATGATATGAATAATTGCAACCAGTGTGAAAGTGATGGTCATTTCTACGTTCCGGCAACCTAGGCTTCGGTCTAGGGCGTGGTTCCCCCAGATCGAATAGTTAGGGCCTAAGAAGCCTACGCCAGAAGCATAAAATACAATATAAATACAACAGTTTTTCCATCGTATAACAAGAATAACTGCAACCATTGTGAAAGTGATGGTCATTTCTACGTTCCGGACAACCTAGGCTTCACTCGAGGGCGTTGCTCCACCACATCGAATAGCTACGGCCCTAGAAGACAACGCCATAACTATAAAATACATAATAAATACAACAGTCTTTCCATCGTATAAAACGAATAATTGCAACCAGTGTGAATGGTATGGTCATTTCTACGTTCCGGGCAACCTAGGCTTCACTCTAGGGCATTGCTCCACGACATCGAATAGCTACGGCCTTAGAAGTCAACGCCAGAATCACAAAATAAAATGAAAATACAAGAGTTATTCTATCGTCTAACAGGAATAATTACAACCAGTGTGAAAGTAATGGGCATTTCTACGTTCCGTGCAACCTAGGCTTCACTCTAGGGCGTTGGTCCACCAGGCCGAATAGTTAGGGCCTTAGAAAACAACTCCAGACGCATAAAATACAATATAAATAAACCAGTTTTTCCATCGTATAACAGGAATAATTGCAAACAGTGTGAAAGCTATGGTTATTTCTACGTTCCGGGCAACCTAGGCTTCACTCTAGGGCGTTGCTCCACCACATCGAATAGTTAGGGCCTTAGAAGTCAATGCCAGAAGCATAAAATGCCATATAAATACAACAGTTTTTCCACTGTATGATATGAATAATTGCAAACAGTGTGGAAGTAATGGTCATTTCTACGTTCCAGGCAACCTAGGCTTCACTCTAGGGCGTTGCTCCACCACATCGAATAGCTACGGCCTTAGGAGTAAACGCCAGAGGCATAAAATACAAAATAAATACAACAGTTTTTCCATCGTATAACAAGAATGATTGCAACCAGTGTGAAAGTGATGGTCATTTCTACGTTCCGGGCAACCTAGGCTTCACTCTAGGGCGTTGTTCCTCCAGATCGAATAGCTAGGGCCTAAGAAGTGTACACCAGAAGCATAAAATACAATATAAATACAACAGTTTTTCCATCGTATAACAGGAATAATTGCAACCAGTGTGAAAGTGATGGTCATTTCTACGTCCCGGCAACCTAGGCTTCGGTCTAGGGCGTGGTTCCCCCAGATCGAATAGTCAGGGCCTAAGAAGTCAACGCCAGAAGCATAAAATACAATAGAAATAAACCAGTTTTTCCATCGTATAACAGGAATAATTGCAACCAGTGTGAAAGATATGGTCATTTCTACGATACGGGCAACCTAGGCTTCACTCTAGGGCGACATTCCACTTGATCGAATAGTTAGGGCCTAAGAAGTCTACGCCAGAAGCATAAAATACAATACAAATACAACAGCTTTTCCATCGTATAACAGGAATAATTGCAACCAGTGTGAAAGGTATGGTCATTTGTACGTTCCGGACAACCTAGGCTTCACTCTAGGGCGTTGCTCCACCACATCGAATAGCTACGGCCTTAGAAGTCAACGCCAGAAGCATAAAATACAATATAAATACAACAGTTTTTCGATCGTATAACAGGAATAATTGCATACAGTGTGCAAGCTATGGTTATTTCTACGTTCCGGGCAACCTACGCTTCACTCTAGGGCGTTGCTCCACAACATCGAATAGCTACGGCCTTAGGAGTAAACGCCAGAGGCATAAAATACAAAATAAATACAACAGTTTTTCCATCGTATAACAAGAATGATTGCAATCAGTGTGAAAGTGATGGTCATTTCTACGTTCCGGGCAACCTAGGCTTCACTCTAGGGCGTTGTTCCTCCAGATCGAATGGCTAGGGCCTAAGAAGTGTACACCAGAAGCATAAAATACAATATAAATACAACAGTTTTTCCATCGTATAACAGGAATAATTGCAACCAGTGTGAAAGTGATGGTCATTTCTACGTTCCGGACAACCTAGGCTTCACTCGAGGGCGTTGCTCCACCACATCGAATAGCTACGGCCCTAGAAGACAACGCCATAACTATAAAATACAATATAAATACAACAGTCTTTCCATCGTATAAAACGAATAATTGCAACCAGTGTGAAAGCTATGGTCATTTCTACGTTCCGGGCAACCTAGGCTTCACTCTAGGGCGTTGCTCCACCACATCGAATAGTTAGGGCCTTAGAAGTCAATGCCAGAATTATAAAATACAATATAAATACAACAGTTTTTCCACTGTATAATATGAATAATTGCAAACAGTGTGGAAGTAATGGTCATTTCTACGTTCCGGGCAAGCTAGGCTTCACACTAGGGCGTTGGTCCACCAGATCCAATAGTTAGGGCCTAAGAAGTCAACGCTAGGAGCTCCAAATAAAATGAAAATACAAGAGTTATTCCATCGTCTAACAGGAATAATTACAACCAGTGTGAAAGTAATGGGCATTTCTACGTTCCGTGCAACCTAGGTTTCACTCTAGGGCGTTGGTCCACTAGGCCGAATAGTTAGGGCCTTAGAAAACAACTCCAGACGCATAAAATACAATATAAATACAACAGTTTTTCCACGGTATAAAACGAATAATTGCAACCAGCATGAAAGTTATGCTCATTTCTACGTTCCGGGCAACCTAGGCTTCACCCTAGGGCGTTGCTCCACCAGATCGAATAGTTAGGGCCTAAGAAGTCAACGCCAGAAGCATAAAATACCATAGAAATAAACCAGTTTTTCCATCGTATAACAGGAATAATTGCAACCAGTGTGAAAGATGTGGTCATTTCTCCGATACGGGCAACCTAGGCTTCACTCTAGGGCGTCATTCCACTTGATCGAATAGTTAGGGCCTAAGAAGACTACGCCAGAAGCATAAAATACAATACAAATACAACAGATTTTCCATCGTATAACAGGAATAATTGCAACCAGTGTGAAAGGTATGGTCATTTCTACGTTCCGGGCATCCTAAGCTTCACTCTAAGGCGTTGCTCCACCACATCGAAAAGCTGCCGCCTTAGAAGTCAACGCCAGAAGCATAAAATACAATATAAATACAACAGTTCTTCCATCGTATAACACTAATAATTGCAACCAGTGTGAAAGACATGGTCATTTCTACGTTCTGGGCAACCTAGGCTTCCCTCTAGGGCGTTGCTCCACCACATCGAATAGCTACGGCCTTAGGAGTAAACGCCAGGGGCATAAAATGCCATATAAATACAACAGTTTTTCCACTGTATGATATGAATAATTGCAATCAGTGTGGAAGTAATGGTCATTTCTACGTTCCGGGCAACCTAGGCTTCACTCTAGGGCGTTGCGCAACCACATCGAATAGCTACGGCCCTAGAAGACAACGCCATTACTATAAAATACAATATAAATAGAACAGTCTTTCCATGGTATAAAACGAATAATTGCAACCAGTCTGATAGTTATGGTCATTTCTACGTTCCGGGCAACCTAGGCTTCACTCTAGGGCGTTGCTCCACCACATCGAATAGCTACGGCCTTAGGAGTAAACGCCAGAGGCATAAAATACAAAATAAATACAACAGTTTTTCCATCGTATAACAAGAATGATTGCAACCAGTGTGAAAGTGATGGTCATTTCTACGTTCCGGGCAACCTAGGCTTCAGTCTAGGGCGTGGTTCCCCCAGATCGAATAGTTAGGGCCTAAGAAGCCTACGCCAGAAGCATAAAATACAATATAAATACAACAGTTTTTCCATCGTATAACAAGAATAACTGCAACCATTGTGAAAGTGATGGTCATTTCTACGTTCCGGGCAACCTAGGCTTCACTCGAGGGCATTGCTCCACCACATCGAATAGCTACGGCCCTAGACGACAACGCCATAAGTATAAAATACAATATAAATACAACAGTCTTTCCATCGTATAAAACGAATAATTGCAACCAGTCTGATAGTTATGGTCATTTCTACTTTCCGGGCAACCTAGGCTTCACCCTAGGGCGTTGCTCCACCAGATCGAATAGTTAGGGCCTAAGAAGTCAATGCCAGAAGCATAAAATACGATATATGTACAACAGCTTTTCCATCGTATAAAATGAGTAATTGCAACCAGTGTGAAAGTAACGGCCATTTCTACGTTCCGGGCATAATAGACTTAACACTGAGGCATTGCTCCACCAGATCGAATACATAGGGCCTTAGAAGTCAACGCCAGAAGCATAAAGTACTGTTGCGAGCACCCGGTACACAGCCACGGCCAACTGGTGCTCGCGAGAAGAATAATCGAAAATCGAAAGAGATCGATTAGAGTGACAGCTGTCAAGCTGTCAGTGGAGACCGCGATCGCGAGTGAATTGGTTGTACGCGAAACTATCGGCCAACTAACTGTATACTCAAGTGTAAATAAAGTGTATTATAAACTAAAATGCCCCGTGGAGTTCCTCGAGCGGCGGTGGGCCGTCGCCGGCGGACCTACCGTCGCAACAGTGGTGTCAGAAGTGGGATTCCACCCGGGATGGATCTCGCTTCCGGCGACCCTCTCCGCGTATTTTGCAGAGAACTGAACGAGTCTCTGATGCATCAACTACAGGAACAGCGGAGAATGATTGAGGAACAACGGAGCGCCGATCGGGTGAGGCAGGAGGAGACCGCGGCTTTTTTACAAGCTCGCGTTGAGGCCCTGCTAGTCGCCGATCGAGCCGTACAGGAGGAGACCGCAGCCGCTATGCGTGCTCGCGTTGAGGCCCTGGAACGGCGGATGCAGGTGACGTGTATACCTGCAGCTGTAGATAGCGCGATATGTGGTGCGGGGAGTGCGGGATTCGGGTCGGTCGGAGCGAGGGCTGCTGTAAATAATGTAAATAGTAGCGAAGTAGTTGCACCCCCTTCGATCGCTCCGGGTCCCTCGGCTGCCCCGACCTGTTTCTCGTTGCCGTGTCCGGGTTTGCCTGTCGCGGGGGATTGTGAACGCCGCGTACCCCTGAGCTTGGGATACGCGGTCAAGCCGGCGAGGTACGACGGAAGAACGTCCTGGGAAGAGTACCTCATTCAGTTCGAGGCGGTGGCGCGGGCAAATGGTTGGGACGGGGCGGCCAAAGCTACGGCTTTGATCGCTTCGTTGGACGGAACGGCAAGGGGAATCTTAACCTCTTCCTCTGCTGCCCAGTTACTAAATTACCCCTCCCTTATTTCGGCCCTGGAGCTCCGTTTTGGAGCTAGAAATTTGGCAAATTTGAATTACGTATTGTTTCAAAACTGCCGGCAGCGGGGGGGAGAGTCGATTTCGTCGCTTGCGGCCGAAGTAGAGAGGTTGGCCAGGGCTGCTTTCGCAGATTGTCCTGCGGAAGTGCGAGACAAGCTGGCGGCCTCTCAATTTATTTCGGCGCTACGCAGCGACGAAATGCGGAAAGTGCTGCGCCTCGGCGGTTTCGCTACCTTGGGGGCTGCGGTGACGAGGGCCCTCGAGGTGGAGGCTGTGGAGGCGCTGTCGCGTACCCCGACGCGGCGTGAAGAACCATCTATTAATACTGTATGTTCTGAATTTCGAGGAGTTAGCTTGACAAGGCGCAAGAGGAGGATGACCGCACCCTCTGGACGAGACAGAGGGTGCTGGACCTGCGGAGAGAACGGCCACCTGAGCAGAAACTGTCCTGACGGGAACAGTTCGAGGAAGAAGAGGAAACTAGCGGAAAACACGAAGAGGACTGCGTAGCGGGGGAGCGTCGGTCCTCAGCAATTCTGCCTCCGCCAACGAGGGATCATGGGGCTCGCATTCGACGAGCGAAGAGGATTAAAAAACAGCGTTGGGCAGAAAATCACGAGGCTCGCATTCGACGAGCGAAGAGGACACCGGGACAGCGTGGGACGGAGAACGATGCGGTTCAGCGTGGGACAGAAGACGCGGTGATCCATGGGCGAATCGGAAATGTCGAATGTGAGATGATCCTTGACACGGGCTCACCAGTAAATTTATTGAACAAGAATTTGTGTCCGCCCGGTGGCCTACGAGAAGCTCCATTGAAGATTCGCTCCAGCGTGGGAGAAGAAATGCCAGTGCTCGGTACGAAACTCCTGAAGCTACAGATTCAGGAGTTCGTTACCGAAGAAGAATTCTACGTCGTCGAGATGTTGGAACCGTGCATCCTTGGGATGACCTTCCTACGGAAGCATCGCTGCCAGATCGACCTGTTGCGGAATCTGGTTCGCCTGCCCGATAATCGGCTGGTACCGTTAAGAAGAACGGCAGAAGAGGAGGTACGAGGAAGAAAAGAAGACACAAGGAGGAAAGAAGAGGATGCGCCGGACCAAGCGGTACCAAAACACTTGGCAGGGCTGTACGAGCGATGCTGCACGGAGCTGTCCAATAGTCAGCGACAGCAGTTCGCGAAAATGTTGAACGAATACCAGGACGTGTTCGCTAGCGATCCAGATGAAGTGGGCAGGTGCGGAATAGTTAAACACCGCATTGACACCGGCGACCATTCCCCGATTAAACAGGCGCCGAGGAGACTACCGTTCAACCGGCGACAAGAAGTCGAAGATTTGCTTAAGAAGATGAAGGCTCAAGGCGTAATAGAAGAGTCGCCGAGCCCATGGTCGTCGCCAATCGTCCTCGTGAAAAAAAAGGACGGGTCCACGAGATTCTGCGTGGACTACCGCCGGCTGAACGATGTAACTAAGAAGGACTCCTATCCCCTGCCCAGGATCGAGGACACGTTGGACGCCCTAGTCGATTCAACCTGGTTCTCTACCTTGGATCTGCAAAGCGGATATAGGCAGATCCTGGTAGACGAAAGAGACCGCGAGAAGACTGCTTTCTGCGTAGGCGCAGGGCTATGGCAGTTCAAAGTCATGCCCTTTGGTTTGTGCAACGCGCCGGCTACGTTTGAGCGGTTGATGGAGAACGTGCTACAGGGGCTGAATTGGCGGATCTGCCTGGTCTATCTCGACGACGTCATCGTACACGGAAGAAGCTTCGAAGAGGAGTTAGATAACTTGCGATTGGTGTTCTCCCGATTAAGAAAAGCGAAGCTCCTGATGTCACCGAAGAAGTGTTCATTCTTCAAAAAGGAGGTGAAGTATTTGGGGCATGTTGTGACGGAGATGGGAGTGAAGACGGATCCTGAGAAGATTAAAGCAATTCAAGATTGGCCAGTCCCGCAAAACATAACCGAATTGAGAAGTTTCCTGGGACTGTGCACGTACTACAGGAAATTCGTAAAGAACTTTTCTCACATCGCAAAGCCCCTGCATCGCTTAACTGAGGATAGGCAACAATTCCAGTAGACAGGAGAGGCACAAAGAGCCTTCGAAGAATTGAAGAGGCGAATGACTGAGTCCCCTGTTCTGGCGTATCCTGTGCCAGGAGCTGACTTCGTGCTGGATACGGACGCCTCCGCTTTCGCCATTGGAGCGGTTCTCTCTCAGATACAGGAGGGACAGGAAAAGGTCATCGCCTATTTCTCCAAGACCCTTGGAAAGCCAGAACGCAACTACTGCGTGACCAGAAGAGAGTTACTCGCAGTAGTGAAGGCGGTGGGGCACTTTCACCATTATTTGTACGGGCGGAGATTCCTGCTAAGGACGGACCATGCAGCGCTGCGTTGGCTGATGTCCTTTAAGAATCCGGAAGGACAAGTGGCCCGATGGATCGAACGACTACAGGAGTATGATTTCGAAGTTCGCCATCGAGACGGAAAGGCACACGGGAACGCCGACGCACTATCCCGGAGACCGTGTGAGATTTCCGCTTGCAAGCGATGCTTACGCATGGAAAAGAACGAGGAGGAACTCAAGGCAACGAGAGTCCTGAGAACCCGATGCGAGACTGCGACGACAGAAGAATGGAAGAAAGCGCAGTCTGAAGACGAAGACGTCGGGAATATCCTCCGTTGGAAACAGCAAAGGCACAAACCCGACTGGCAGGAAATCGCAAAATACTCGCCCCTGACCAAATTCTATTGGACGGTGTGGGATTCCCTGGAAGTCAGAGAAGAGCTTCTATTCCGGAAGTGGGAATCCGCGAATGAAACAGCGTCCACGTGGCTTTTGGTTGTGCCCCAAGGGAAAGTACCGCAGGTCCTGCAAGAATGCCATGGATCCCCTATAGCAGGGCACTTTGGCATCAAGAAAACACTTGCGAAGGCACGGCAACAGTACTACTGGGCGAGCTGCCGCCGAGACGTGGAAGAGTGGTGCCAGCGCTGCAAGATATGCGCGGCGAAGAAAGGGCCACGACAGAAAGGAGCGGGACCCCTGAAGACTTATAACGTGGGAGCCCCCTTTGAAAGGATTGCACTGGATGTCGTGGGTCCACTTCCAAAGTCAAATGCAGGGAACAAATACTTGCTGGTAGTGGCCGACTATTTCACGAAGTGGCCAGAGGCGATACCCATGCCGAATCAGCAAGCCGTGACCGTAGCCAGGGCCCTCCTGGTGCACGTGATCAGTCGACACGGAGTCCCCTTGGAGCTACACTCGGACCAAGGAAGAAACTTCGAGTCGGCTGTGTTCCAGGAGTTGATGCGGATACTGGGAATCCGGAAGACTCGGACTACGCCGCTGCACCCCCAGTCAGATGGAATGGTGGAACGCCTGAATCGAACATTGCTGCAGTACCTGGCCATGTTCGTTTCGGAACACCAAAGAGACTGGGACGAATGGATCCCGCTATTCCTACTGGCGTATCGGTCCTCCAAACACGAGTCGACACAGATGACACCGTCAATGGTGCTTTATGGAGAAGAGATACGCCTCCCAGCTCATCTCTGGAGAGGATCCCCACCAGAGGAGGAGCATGACGATGCAGAGACAGAATACACCACTCGCATCAGAGAGAAGATGAAGAGGATCCATCGATTCGTTCGTCATTGCCTGGACTTGACCAGCACAAAAATGAAAACCTGGTACGATAGCCACGTCCGAGCAATCGTCTTCGTCCCAGGCGAAAAGGTCTGGTTGTTCCAAACACGGAGGACCAAAGGAAAATGTCCAAAACTCCAGTCCGACTGGGAAGGACCGTACACGGTGGAAGACAAACTAAATGACATCATCCACCGTATTCGACGCTCGCCGAGGTGCAAATGCAAGATCGTGCACGTGAACCGTTTGGCGAAGTATGAAGGGCAGGAACACCCATTCCCTTAGCAAGCATGACTTCAAGAGGATAACATGCAAAGAAGAGAAGAAACAAGGTCGCAAGAAACATCAAGAGGCAAGAGGAGAGCTAAGGGAAGCCGGAGGAAAACCCTTCACAGTATAGTTTCCCCAGTCAGCAACGAGAGGACGAACGAAGCAGCCATGAATCCCCACTTGGACGAGCAAGAATGTGGAGGACGTCATCGTGGGTCCCGTAGGACTGGACGCCTGTCTCCGTAAGACGTCTGAAGCCAGGTCTTGCGCTCCTGGCAGGACGCAGAGACAAGAGGGCGTCGCCTGCCACCGCGGGATGCCGGATGGTTTTCTCTGGCCAAACGCACGTCCAAGGTCACCGCCGAAGAAGAGAGATCAATCACAATACCGACAGGAAGTCGAAGGAGGGACCTGGAGACAATCAAGGAAGAATGGGAGTTCACGAAACTTCGGACCGTCCTCACCCAAGAAGAAGATGCGCCATCGAAGAAGACTAGGGTGAGTTTCCCTTCTCTACCCTTCGTACTGCTTCGCCGTCCAGGGACACAACGGCTACCATCGTGTGCCGCCCGGGGTCCGCAGTGCGGGCCGGCCGACAGCGGGTGGGGGACTTAACCGTACGCGGGTCTGCTTCCCCACACCGGAGAAGTCTCGCTTTCCCGGGAAGGCGGGCCTCCGGGGCCGGTCCCTGGATTTGCGGCGCACCTATGGATCTATATAGAGATCCCCTTGCCATACGAGGAATGATGATTCCTCGGTGGGAAACAAGGAGGTGCGTCCGGCGGGGTTGCTTCGTCGGGAGAGACCGTAGGGAACAGGACCCGAGAAAACGTCAAGAGAGAAGCACGCAAGTCACAAGAAGCAAGAGGAAGGGTGAGGAACCAAAGAAGAAAACTCCCATGGAAACAGGACCAGGTCCCAGAGAACCACCACCTTGCCCAAGGTTTTTGCGTGGTTTTCCTTGGGACAAAGGGCGAATGCCAAGGTGGCATCTGTCTGGAAAGGCCACGCAGGTATTATTCTTGTATACCTCTTTTTCCAGGCAGCAGTTTCCGAGTGCCGACCGTTCCAGAGGACTGACTTGAAGCGGTCGGGACGCCCGCTCTAGAAGGAGGGGAGCAATGTTGCGAGCACCCGGTACACAGCCACGGCCAACTGGTGCTCGCGAGAAGAATAATCGAAAATCGAAAGAGATCGATTAGAGTGACAGCTGTCAAGCTGTCAGTGGAGACCGCGATCGCGAGTGAATTGGTTGTACGCGAAACTATCGGCCAACTAACTGTATACTCAAGTGTAAATAAAGTGTATTATAAACTAAAATGCCCCGTGGAGTTCCTCGAGCGGCGGTGGGCCGTCGCCGGCGGACCTACCGTCGCAACAGTACATTAAAAATCCAACAGTCTCCATCGTATAACAGGAATAATTGCTACCAGTGTGAAAGTGATGGTCATTTCTGCATTCCGGGCAACCTAGGCTTCACTCTAGGGTGTTGCTCCTCCAGATAGATAAGATAGGGCCCAGTAAGTCAACGACAGAAGCATAAAATACAATATAAATACAACAGTTTTTCCCTTGTATAACAGGAATAATTGCAACCAGTGTGAAAGATATGGTCATTTCTACGATACAGGCAACCTAGGCTTCACTCTAGGTCGTCGTTCCACCAGATGGAATAGCTACGGCCTTAGAAGTCGACGCCATAACTATAAAAAACAGTATAAATACAACAGTTTTTCCATTGTATAAAATGAATAATTGCAAACAGTGTGGAGGTAATGGTCATTTCTACTTTCCGGGCAACCTAGGCTTCACTCCAGGGCGTTTCTCCACCACATCGTATAGCTACGGCCTTAGAAGTCAACGTCTGAAGCATAAAATATAATATAAATACAACAGTTTTTCCATCGTACAACAGGAATAATTGCAACCAGTGTGAAAGACATGGTCATTTCTACGTTCCGGGCAACCTAGACTTCACTAGAGGGCGTTGTTCCACCACATCGAATGGCTACGGCCTTAGGAGTCAACGCCAGAGGCATAAAATACGAAATAAATACAAGAGTTTTTCCATCGTATAACAAGAATAATTGCAACAAGTGTGAAAGTGATGGTCATTTCAGCATTCCGGGCAACCTAGGCTTCACTCTAGGGCCATGCTCCACCAGATCGAATAGTTAGGGCCTAAGAAGTCAACGCCAGAAGCATAAAGTACAATATAAATACCACAGTTTTTCCATCGTATAACAGGAATAATTGCAACCAGAGTGAAGGTGATGGTTATTTCTAAGTTCCGGGCAACCTAGGCTTCACTATCGAGCGTTGCCCCACCAGATCGAATAGCTAGGACCATAGAAGTCAACGCCAGAAGCACAAAATAAAATAAAAATACAACAGTTATTCCATCGTATAACAGGAATAATTACCACCAGTGTGAAAGTAATGGGCATTTCTACGTTCCGTGCAACCTAGGCTTCACTCTAGGGCGTTGGTCCACCAGGCCGAATAGTTAGGGCCTTAGAAAGCAACTCCAGACGCATAAAATACAATTTAAATACAACATTCTATCCATCGTATAAAACGAATAATTGCAACCAGTGTGAAAGACATGGTCATTTCTACGTTCTGGGCACCCTAGGCTTCACTCGAGGGCATTGCTCCACCACATCGAATAGCTACGGCCCTAGACGACAACGCCATAAGTATAAAATACAATATAAATACAACAGTCTTTCCATCGTATAAAACGAATAATTGCAACCAGTCTGATAGTTATGGTCATTTCTACTTTCCGGGCAACCTAGGCTTCACCCTAGGGCGTTGCTCCACCAGATCGAATAGTTAGGGCCTAAGAAGTCAATGCCAGAAGCATAAAATACGATATATGTACAACAGCTTTTCCATCGTATAAAATGAGTAATTGCAACCAGTGTGAAAGTAACGGCCATTTCTACGTTCCGGGCATAATAGACTTAACACTGAGGCATTGCTCCACCAGATCGAATACATAGGGCCTTAGAAGTCAACGCCAGAAGCATAAAGTACATTAAAAATCCAGCAGTCTCCATCGTATAACAGGAATAATTGCCACCAGTGTGAAAGTGATGGTCATTTCTGCATTCCGGGCAACCTAGGCTTCACTCTAGGGTGTTGCTCCTCCAGATAGATAAGATAGGGCTTAGTAAGTCAACGACAGAAGCATAAAATACAATATAAATACTACAGTTTTTCCCTTGTATAACAGGAATAATTGCAACCCGTGTGAAAGATATGGTCATTTCTACGATTCAGGCAAAATAGGCTTCACTCTAGGTCGTCGTTCCACCAGATGGAATAGCTACGGCCTTAGAAGTCGACGCCATAACTATAAAAAACAGTATAAATACAACAGTTTTTCCATTGTATAAAATGAATAATTGCAAACAGTGTGGAGGTAATGGTCATTTCTACTTTCCGGGCAACCTAGGCTTCACTCTAGGGCGTTTCTCCACCACATCGTATAGCTACGGCCTTAGAAGTCAACGTCTGAAGCATAAAATATAATATAAATACAACAGTTTTTCCATCGTACAACAGGAATAATTGCAACCAGTGTGAAAGACATGGTCATTTCTACGTTCCGGGCAACCTAGACTTCACTAGAGGGCGTTGTTCCACCACATCGAATGGCTACGGCCTTAGGAGTCAACGCCAGACGCATAAAATACGAAATAAATACAAGAGTTTTTCCATCGTATAACAAGAATAATTGCAACAAGTGTGAAAGTGATGGTCATTTCAGCATTCCGGGCAACCTAGGCTTCACTCTAGGGCCATGCTCCACCAGATCGAATAGTTAGGGCCTAAGAAGTCCACGCCAGAAGCATAAAGTACAATATAAATACCACAGTTTTTCCATCGTATAACAGGAATAATTGCAACCAGAGTGAAGGTGATGGTTATTTCTAAGTTCCGGGCAACCTAGGCTTCACTATCGAGCGTTGCCCCACCAGATCGAATAGCTAGGACCATAGAAGTCAACGCCAGAAGCACAAAATAAAATAAAAATACAACAGTTATTCCATCGTATAACAGGAATAATTACCACCAGTGTGAAAGTAATGGGCATTTCTACGTTCCGTGCAACCTAGGCTTCACTCTAGGGCGTTGGTCCACCAGGCCGAATAGTTAGGGCCTTAGAAAGCAACTCCAGACGCATAAAATACAATATAAATACAACAATTTTTCCACGGTATAAAACGAATAATTGCAACAGGTATGAAAGTTATGGTCATTTCTACGTTCCGGGCAACCTAGGCTTCACTCTAGGGCATTGCTCCACCACATCGAATAGCTACGGCCTTAGAAGTCAACGCCATAACTATAAAAAACAATATAAATACAACAGTTTTTCCATTGTATAACATGAATAATTGCTAACAGTGTGGAGGTAATGGTCATTTCTACTTTCCGGGCAACCTAGGCTTCACTCAAGGCGTTTCTCCACCACATCGAATAGCTACTGCCTTAGAAGCCAACGTCTAAAGCATAAAATATAATATAAATACAACAGTTTTTCCATCGTATAACAGGAATAATTGCAACCAGTGTGAAAGACATGGTCTTTTCTACGTTCCAGGCAACCTAGGCTTCACTCTATGGCGTTGCTCCACCACATCGAATAGCTACGGCCTTAGGAGTCAACGCCAGAGGCATAAAATACATAATAAATACAACAGTTTTTCCATCGTATAACAAGATGAACTGCAATCATTGTGAAAGTGATGGTCATTTCTACATTCCGGGCAACCTAGGCTTCACTCTGAGGCGTTGCTCCACCAGATCGTATAGTTAGGGCCTAACAAGTCAACGCCAGAAGCATAAAATACAATATAAATACAACAGTGTTTCCATCGTATAACAGGAATAATTGCAACCACTGTGAAAGATATGGTCATTTCTACGATACGGGCAACCTAGGCTTCACTCTAGGGCGTCATTCCACTTGATCGAATAGTAAGGGCCTAAGAAGTCTACGCCAGAAGCATAAAATACAATACAAATACAACAGCTTTTCCATCGTATAACAGGAATAATTGCAACCAGTGTGAAAGGTATGGTCATTTCTACGTTCCGGGCAACCTAGGCTTCACTCTAGGGCTTTGCTCCACCACATCGAATAGCTGCGGCCTTAGAAGTCAACGCCAGAAGCATAAAATACAATATAAATACAACATTCTATCCATCGTATAAAACGAATAATTGCAACCAGTCTGATAGTTATGGTCATTTCTACGTTCCGGGCACCCTAGGCTTCACCCTAGGACGTTGCTCCACTTGATCGAATAGTAAGGGCCTAAGAAGTCTACGCCAGAAGCATAAAATACAATACAAATACAACAGCTTTTCCATCGTATAACAGGAATAATTGCAACCAGTGTGAAAGGTATGGTCATTTCTACGTTCCGGGCAACCTAGGCTTCACTCTAGGGCGTTCCTCCACCACATCGAATAGCTACGGCCTTAGAAGTCAACGTCTGAAGCATAAAATATAATATAAATACAACAGTTTTTCCATCGTATAACAGGAATAATTGCAACCGGTGTGAAAGGCATGGTCATTTCTACGTTCCGGGCAACCTAGGCTTCACTCTAGGGCGTTGCTCCACCACATCGAATAGCTGCGGCCTTAGAAGTCAACGCCAGAAGCATAAAATACAAAATAAATACAACAGTTTCTCCATCGTATAACAAGAATAATTGCAACCAGTGTGAAAGTGATGGTCATTTCTACATTCCGGGCAACCTAGGCTTCACTCTAGGGCGTTGCTCCACCAGATCGAATAGTTAGGGCCTAAGAAGTCAACGCCAGAAGCACCAAATACAAAATTAATACAACAGTAATTCCATCGTATAAAACGAATAATTGCAAACAGGATGAAAGTTATGGTCATTTCTACGTTCGGGGCAACCTAGGCTTCACCCTAGGGCGTTGCTCCACCTGATCAAATAGTTAGGGTCTAAGATGTCAACGCCAGAAGCATAAAATACGATATATGTACAACAGTTTTTCCATCGTGTAAAACGAATAATTGCAACCAGTCTGATAGTTATGGTCATTTCTACGTTCCGGGCAATCTAGGCTTCTCTCTAGGGCGTTGCTCCACCAGATCGAATAGTTAGGGCCTAACAAGTCAACGCCAGAAGCATAAATTACAATAGAAATACAACAGTTTTACCATCGTATAACAGGAATAATTGCAACCAGTGTGAAAGATATGGTCATTTCTACGATACGGGCAACCTAGGCTGCACTCTAGGGCGTCGTTCCACCAGATCGAATAGTTAGGGCCTAAGAAGTCTACGCCAGAAGCATAAAATACAATACAAATACAACAGCTTTTCCATCGTATAACAGGAATAATTGCAACCAGTGTGAAAGGTATGGTCATTTCTACTTTCCGGGCAATCTAGGCTTCACTCTAGGGCGTTTCTCCACCACATCGACTAGCTGCGGCCTTAGAAGTCAACGCCAGAAGCATAAAACACAATATAGATAAAACAGTTTTTCAATCGTATAACAGGAATAATTGCAAACAGTGTGAAAGATATGGTCATTTCTACGTTGCGGGCTTCCTAGGCTTCACTCTAGGGCACTGCTCTACCACATCGAATAGCTACGGCCTTAGAAGCCAACGCCATAACTATAAAAAACAATATAAATACAACAGTTCTTCCATTGTATAAAATGAATAATTGCAAACAGTGTGGAGGTAATGGTCATTTCTACTTTCCGGGCAACCTAGGCTTCACCCTAGGGTGTTGCTCCACCACATCGAATAGCTACGGCCTTAGGAGTCAACGCCAGAGGCATAAAATACAAAATAAATACAACAGTTTTTCCATCGTATAACAAGAATAATTGCAACCAGTGTGAAAGATATGGTCATTTCTACATTCCGGGCAACCTAGGCTTCACTCTGGGGCCATGCTCCACCAGATCGAATAGTTAGGGCCTAAGAAGTCAACGCCAGAAGCACCAAATACAAAATTAATACAACAGTAATTCCATCGTATAAAACGAATAATTGCAAACAGGATGAAAGTTATGGTCATTTCTACGTTCGGGGCAACCTAGGCTTCACCCTAGGGCGTTGCTCCACCTGATCAAATAGTTAGGGTCTAAGATGTCAACGCCAGAAGCATAAAATACGATATATGTACAACAGTTTTTCCATCGTGTAAAACGAATAATTGCAACCAGTCTGATAGTTATGGTCATTTCTACGTTCCGGGCAATCTAGGCTTCTCTCTAGGGCGTTGCTCCACCAGATCGAATAGTTAGGGCCTAACAAGTCAACGCCAGAAGCATAAATTACAATAGAAATACAACAGTTTTACCATCGTATAACAGGAATAATTGCAACCAGTGTGAAAGATATGGTCATTTCTACGATACGGGCAACCTAGGCTGCACTCTAGGGCGTCGTTCCACCAGATCGAATAGTTAGGGCCTAAGAAGTCTACGCCAGAAGCATAAAATACAATACAAATACAACAGCTTTTCCATCGTATAACAGGAATAATTGCAACCAGTGTGAAAGGTATGGTCATTTCTACTTTCCGGGCAATCTAGGCTTCACTCTAGGGCGTTTCTCCACCACATCGACTAGCTGCGGCCTTAGAAGTCAACGCCAGAAGCATAAAACACAATATAGATAAAACAGTTTTTCAATCGTATAACAGGAATAATTGCAAACAGTGTGAAAGATATGGTCATTTCTACGTTGCGGGCTTCCTAGGCTTCACTCTAGGGCACTGCTCTACCACATCGAATAGCTACGGCCTTAGAAGCCAACGCCATAACTATAAAAAACAATATAAATACAACAGTTCTTCCATTGTATAAAATGAATAATTGCAAACAGTGTGGAGGTAATGGTCATTTCTACTTTCCGGGCAACCTAGGCTTCACCCTAGGGCGTTGCTCCACCACATCGAATAGCTACGGCCTTAGGAGTCAACGCCAGAGGCATAAAATACAAAATAAATACAACAGTTTTTCCATCGTATAACAAGAATAATTGCAACCAGTGTGAAAGATATGGTCATTTCTACATTCCGGGCAACCTAGGCTTCACTCTGGGGCCATGCTCCACCAGATCGAATAGTTAGGGCCTAAGAAGTCAACGCCAGAAGCATAAAATACAATATAAATACTACAGTTTTTCCCTTGTATAACAGGAATAATTGCAACCAGTGTGAAAGACATGGTCATTTCTACGTGCCGGGCAACCTAGGCTTCACTCTAGGGCGTTGATCCACCACATCGAATAGTTAGGGCCTTAGAAGTCAGTGCCAGAAGCATAAAATGCCATATAAATACAACACCTGTTCCACTGTATAATACGTATAATTGCAAACAGTGTGGAAGTAATGGTCATTTCTACGTTCCGGGCAACCTAGGCTTCACTCTAGGGCGTTGCTCAACCACATCGAATAGCTGCGGCCGTAGAAGACAACACCATAACTATAAAATACAATATAAATACAACAGTTTTTCCATTGTATAAAATGAATAATTGCAAACAGTGTGGAGGTAATGGTCATTTCTACTTTCCGGGCAACCTAGGCTTCACTCTGGGGCCATGCTCCACCAGATCGAATAGTTAGGGCCTAAGAAGTCAACGCCAGAAGCATAAAATACAATATAAATACTACAGTTTTTCCCTTGTATAACAGGAATAATTGCAACCAGTGTGAAAGACATGGTCATTTCAACGTTCCGGGCAACCTAGGCTTCACTCTAGGGCGTTGATCCTCCACATCGAATAGTTAGGGCCTTAGAAGTCAGTGCCAGTAGCATAAAATGCCATATAAATACAACACCTGTTCCACTGTATAATACGTATAATTGCAAACAGTGTGGAAGTAATGGTCATTTCTACGTTCCGGGCAACCTAGGCTTCACTCTAGGGCGTTGCTCAACCACATCGAATAGCTACGGCCCTAGAAGACAACGCCATAACTATAAAATACAATATAAATACAACAGTCTATGCATCGTATAAAACGAATAATTGCAACCAGTGTGAAAGTGATGTTCATTTCAGCATTCCGGGCAACGTAGGCTTGACTCTAGGGCGTTGCTCCTCCAGATAGAATAGTTAGGGCCCAGGAAGTCAACGCCAGAAGCATAAAATACAATATAAATACAACAGTTTTTCCCTTGTATAACAGGAATAATTGCAACCAGTGTGAAAGGTATGGTCATTTCTACGTTCCGGGCAACCTAGGCTTCACTCTAGGGCGTTGCTCCACCACATCGAATAGCTGCGGCCTTAGAAGTCAACGCCAGAAGCATAAAATACAATATAAAAACAACAGTTTTTCAATCGTATAACAGGAATAATTGCAAACAGTCTGAAAAATATGGTCATTTCTACGTTCCGGGCAACCTAGGCTTCACTCTAGGGCGTTGCTCCACCTGATCGAATAGTTAGGGCCTAAGAAGTCAACGCCAGAAGCATAAAATACGATATATGTACAACAGTTTTACCACCGTATAAAATGAATAATCGCAAACCGTGTGAAGGTGATTGTCATTTCTATATTCCGAGCAACCTGGGCTTCACTCTAGGGCGTTGCTCCACTAGATCGAATAGTTGGGGCCTGAGGAGTCAACGGCCGAAGCATAAAATACAAAATAAGTAGAACAGTTTTTCCATTGTATAAAACGAATAATTGAAACCAGTGTGAAAGTTATGGTCATTTCTACGTTCCGCGCAACCTAGGCTTCACCCAAGGACGTTGCTCCACCTGATCGAACAGTTAGGGTCTAAGAAGTCAACGCCAGAAGCATAAAATACGATATATGTACAACAGTTTTTCCATCGTATAAAACGAATAATTGCAACCAGTGTGAAATTAATAGCCATTTCTACGTTGCGGGCATCCTAGACTTAACTCTGAGGCATTGCTACACCAGATCGAATAGTTAGGGCCTAAGAAGTCAACGCCAGAAGCATAAAATACGATATATGTACAACAGTTTTACCATCGTATAAAATGAATAATCGCAAACCGTGTGAAGGTAATGGTCATTTCTACGTTCCGGGCAACCTAGGCTTCCCTCTAGGGTGTTGCTCCACCAGATAGAATAGTTAGGGCCATAGAAGTCAACGCTCGAAGCATAAAATACAGAATAAATAGCACAGTTTTTCCATTGTATAAAACGAATAATTGAAACCAGTGTGAAACTTATGGTCATTTCTACGTTCCGGGCAACCTAGGCATCACTACAGGGCGGTGCTCCACCAGATCAAATAGTTCGGCCCTAAGAAGTCAACGCCAGAAGCATAAAATACAATATAAATACAACAGCTTTTCCATCGTATATAATGTACATTTGCAAACAGTGTGAAAGTAACGGTCATCTCTACGTTCCGGGCAACCTAGGCTTCACTCTAGGGCGTTGCTCCTCCAGATCGAATGGTTAGGGACTTAGAATTCGACGCCAGAAGCATAAAATACAACATAAGTACAACAGTTTTACCACCGTATTAAATGAATAATCGCAAACCGTGTGAAGGTGATGGTCATTTCTATATTCCGAGCAACCTAGGCTTCACTCTAGGGCGTTGCTCCACCAGATCGAATAGTTGGGGCCTTAGGAGTCAACGGCCGAAGCATAAGATACAAAATAAGTAGAACAGTTTTTCCATTGTATAAAACGAATAATTGAAACCAGTGTGAAAGCTATGGTCATTTCTACGTTCCGGGCAACCTAGGCTTCACTCTAGGGCGTTGCTCCACCACATCGAATAGTTAGGGCCTTAGAATCCAATGCCAGAAGCATAAAATGCCATATAAATACAACACCTGTTCCACTGTATAATACGTATAATTGCAAACAGTGTGGAAGTAATGGTCATTTCTACGTTCCGGGCAACCTAGGCTTCACTCTAGGGCGTTGCTCAACCACATCGAATAGCTACGGCCCTAGAAGACAACGCCATAACTATAAAATACAATATAAATACAACAGTCTATGCATCGTATAAAACGAATAATTGCAACCAGTGTGAAAGTGATGTTCATTTCAGCATTCCGGGTAACCTAGGCTTCACTCTAGGGCGTTGCTCCTCCAGATAGAATAGTTAGGGCCCAGGAAGTCAACGCCAGAAGCATAAAATACAATATAAATACAACAGTTTTTCCCTTGTATAACAGGAATAATTGCAACCAGTGTGAAAGGTATGGTCATTTCTACGTTCCGGGCAACCTAGGCTTCACTCTAGGGCGTTGCTCCACCACATCGAATAGCTGCGGCCTTAGAAGTCAACGCCAGAAGCATAAAATACAATATAAATGCAACAGTTTTTCCATCGTATAAAATAAATAATTGCAAACAGTGTGAAAGTAATCATCATTTCTACGTTACGGGCAACCTAGGCTTCACTCTAGGGCATTGCTCCAACAGACCGAATAGCTAGGGACTTAGAATTCAACGCAAGAAGCATATGATACAGTATAAATACAACAGTTTTTCCATCGTATAAAACGAATAATAGCACCAGTGTGAAAGTCATGGTCATTTCTACGTACCGGGCAACCTAGGCTTCACTCTACGGCGTTGCTCCACCAGATCGAATAGTTAGGGCCTTAGAAGTCAACGCCGGAACCATGGAATACAATAAAAATGCAACAGTTTTTCCATCGTATGACAGGAATAATTGCAAACAGTGTGAAGGTAATGGTCATTTCTACGCTCCGGTAAACCTAGGCTTCACTCTAGGGCGTTGCTCCACCATATCCAATAGTTAGGGCCTTAAAAGTCAATGCCAGATGAATAAAATACAATATAAATACAACAGTTTTTCCATCGTATAAAAAGAATAATTGCAAACAGTGTGAAAGCAATGGTCCTTTCTACGTTCCGGGCAACCTAGGCTTCACTCTAGCTCGTTGCTCCACCAGATCGAATAGCTAGAGACTTAGAATTCAACGCCAGATGCATAAAATACAATAAAAATCCAACAGTTTTTCCATGGTATAACAGGAGCAACTGCAACCAGTGTGAAAGTACTGGTCATTTCTACATTCCGGGCAACCTATTCTTCACTCTAGGGCGTTGCTCAACCAGATTGAATAGTTAGGGCCTTAGAAGTCAACGCCAGAAGCATAAAATACAATATAAATGCAACAGTTTTTCCATCGTATAACAGGAACAATTGCAATCAGTGTGAAAGTATTGGTCATTTCTACGTTCCGGTCAACCTAGGCTTCACTCTAAGGCGTTGGTCCACCAGATCCAATAGTTAGGGCCTAAGAAGTCAACGCCAGAAGCATAAACTGCGATAAAGATATAACAGTTTTTCCATCCTATAACAGGAGTAATTGCAACAAGTGTGAAAGTGATGGTCATTTCTACGTTCCGGGCAACCTAGGCTTCACTCTAGGGCGTTGCTCCACCAGATCGAATAGTTAGGGCCTTAGAAGTCAACGCCCGAAGCGTAAAATACAAAATAAATACAACAGTTTTTCCATCGTATAAAACGAATAATTGCAACCAGTGTGAAAGTAATGGTCACTTCTACGTTCCGGGTATCCTAGACTTAACCCTGAGGCATCGCTCCACCAGGTCGAATACATAGGGCCTTAGAAGTCAACGCCAGAAGCATAAAGTACAATAAAAATCCAACAGTTTGTTCATCGTATAACAGGAATGATTGCAACCAGTGTGAAAGTAATTGTCATTTCTACGTTCCGGACAACCTAGGTTTCGCACTAGGGCGTTGCACCACCACATCGAATAGTTAGGGCCTTAGAAGTGAATGCCAGATGCATAAAATACAATATAAATAGAACAGTCTTTCCATTGTATAAAACGAATAATTGCAACCAGTGTGAAAGTTATGGTCATTTCTACGTTCCGGGCAACCTCGGCTTGACTCCAGGTCGTTGCTCCACCACATCGAATAGTTAGGGCCTTAGAGGTCAACGCCCGAAGCATAAAATACAATAAAGATACAATAGTTTTTCCATCGTATAAAATGAATAATTGCAAACAGTGTGAAGCTACTGGTCATTTCTACATTCCGGGTAACCTAGGCTTCACTCTAGGGCGTTGCTCCGCCAGATCGAATAGCTAGGGCCTTAGAAGTCAACGCCAGAAGCATAAAGGACAATAAAAATGCAACAGCTTTTCCATCGTATAAAAGGGATAATTGCAACCAGTGTGAAAGTAATGGTCATTTCTACGTTCCGGGCGACCTAGGCTTCACTCTAGGGCGTTGCTCCACCATATCGAATAGCTACGGCCTTAGAAGTCAACGCCAGAAGCATAAAATACAATAAAAATCCAACAGTTTTTCCATCGTATAACAGGAATAATTCCAAACAGTGTGAAGGTAATGGTCATTTCTACGCTGCCGTCAACCTAGGCTTCACTCTAGGGCGTTGCTCCACCACATCGAATAGTTAGGGCCTTAAAAGTCAACGCCAGAAGCATAAAATACAATATAAATACAACAGTTTTTCCATCGTATAACGGGAATAATTGCAACCAGTGTGAAAGTCATGGTCATTTCCACGTTCCGGGCCATCTAGGCTTCACTCTAGGGCGTTGCTCCACCACATCGAATAGTTAGGGCCTTAAAAGTGAATGCCAGAAGAATAAAATACAATATCAGTACAACAGTTTTCCATCGTATAAAATGAATAACTGCAAGCAGTGTGAAAGTAATGGTCATTTCTACGTTCCGGTAAACCTAGGCTTCACTCTAAGGCGTTGGTCCACCAGATCCAATAGTTAGGGCCTTAAAAGTCAATGCCAGAAGAATAAAATACAATAAAAATGCAACAGCTTTTCCATCGTATAAAAAGAATAATTGCATAAAGTGTGAAAGAATGGTCATTTCTACGTTCTGCGCAACCTAGGCTTCACTCTCGGACGTTGCTCCAGCACATCGAATAGTTAGGGCCTTAAAAGTCAATGCCAGAAGAATAAAATACAATATAAGTGCAACAGTTTTTCCATCGTATAAAATAAATAATTGCAAACAGTGTGAAAGTAATGGTCATTTCTACGTTCCGGGAAACCTAGGCTTCACTCTAGGGCGTTGCTCCACCACATCGAATAGTTAGGGCCTTAAAAGTCAATGCCAGAAGAATAAAATACAATATAAATGCAACAGCTTTTCCATCGTATAAAATGAATAATTGCATAAAGTGTGAAAGAATGGTCATTTCTACGTTCGGCGCAACCTAGGCTTCACTCTAGGGCGTTGCTCCTGCACATCGAATAGTTAGGGGCTTAAAAGTCAATGCCAGAAGAATAAAATACAATATAAATGCAACAGTTTTTCCATCGTATAAAATAAATAATTGCAAACAGTGTGAAAGTAATCATCATTTCTACGTTACGGGCAACCTAGGTTTCACTCTAGGGCATTGCTCCAACAGACCGAATAGCTAGGGACTTAGAATTCAACGCAAGAAGCATATAATACAGTGTAAATACAACAGTTTTTCCATCGTATAAAACGAATAATAGCACCAGTGTGAAAGTTATGGTCATTTCTACGTACCGGGCAACCTAGGCTTCACTCTACGGCGTTGCTTCACCAGATCGAATAGTTAGGGCCTTAGAAGTCAACGCCGGAACCATGGAATACAATAAAAATGCAACAGTTTTTCCATCGTATGACAGGAATAATTGCAAACAGTGTGAAGGTAATGGTCATTTCTACGCTCCGGTATACCTAGGCTTCACTCTAGGGCGTTGCTCCACCACATCCAATAGTTAGGGCCTTAAAAGTCAATGCCAGAAGAATAAAATACAATATAAATGCAACAGTTTTTCCATCGTATAAAATAAATAATTGCAAAGAGTGTGAAAGTAATCATAATTTCTACGTTACGGGCAACCTAGGCTTCACTCTAGGGCATTGCTCCAACAGACCGAATAGCTAGGGACTTAGAATTCAACGCAAGAAGCATATAATACAGTATAAATACAACAGTTTTTCCATCGTATAAAACGAATAATAGCACCAGTGTGAAAGTTATGGTCATTTCTACGTACCGGGCAACCTAGGCTTCACTCTACGGCGTTGCTCCACCAGATCGAATAGTTAGGGCCTTAGAAGTCAACGCCGGAACCATGGAATACAATAAAAATGCAACAGTTTTTCCATCGTATGACAGGAATAATTGCAAACAGTGTGAAGCTAATGGTCATTTCTACGCTCCGGTAAACCTAGGCTTCACTCTAGGGCGTTGCTCCACCACATCCAATAGTTAGGGCCTTAAAAGTCAATGCCAGATGAATAAAATACAATATAAATACAACAGTTTTTCCATCGTATAAAAAGAATAATTGCAAACAGTGTGAAAGCAATGGTCCTTTCTACGTTCCGGGCAACCTATTCTTCACTCTAGGGCGTTGCTCAACCAGATTGAATAGTTAGGGCCTTAGAAGTCAACGCCAGAAGCATAAAATACAATATAAATGCAACAGTTTTTCCATCGTATAACAGGAACAATTGCAACCAGTGTGAAAGTACTGGTCATTTCTACGTTCCGGTCAACCTAGGCTTCACTCTAAGGCGTTGGTCCACCAGATCCAATAGTTAGGGCCTAAGAAGTCAACGCCAGAAGCATAAACTACGATAAAGATATAACAGTTTTTCCATCCTATAACAGGAGTAATTGCAACAAGTGTGAAAGTGATGGTCATTTCTACGTTCCGGGCAACCTAGGCTTCACTCTAGGGCGTTGCTCCACCAGATCGAATAGTTAGGGCCTTAGAAGTCAACGCCCGAAGCGTAAAATACAAAATAAATACAACAGTCTTTCCATCGTATAAAACGAATAATTGCAACCAGTGTGAAAGTAATGGTCACCTCTACGTTCCGGGTATCCTAGACTTAACCCTGAGGCATCGCTCCACCAGATCGAATACATAGGGCCTTAGAAGTCAACGCCAGAAGCATAAAGTACAATAAAAATCCAACAGTTTGTTCATCGTATAACAGGAATGATTGCAACCAGTGTGAAAGTAATTGTCATTTCTACGTTCCGGACAACCTAGGTTTCGCACTAGGGCGTTGCACCACCACATCGAATAGTTAGGGCCTTAGAAGTGAATGCCAGATGCATAAAATACAATATAAATAGAACAGTCTTTCCATTGTATAAAACGAATAATTGCAACCAGTGTGAAAGTTATGGTCATTTCTACGTTCCGGGCAACCTCGGCTTGACTCCAGGTCGTTGCTCCACCACATCGAATAGTTAGGGCCTTAGAGGTCAACGCCCGAAGCATAAAATACAATAAAGATACAATAGTTTTTCCATCGTATAAAATGAATAATTGCAAACAGTGTGAAGGTACTGGTCATTTCTACATTCCCGGTAACCTAGGCTTCACTCTAGGGCGTTGCTCCGCCAGATCGAATAGCTAGGGCCTTAGAAGTCAACGCCTGAAGCATAAAGGACAATAAAAATGCAACAGCTTTTCCATCGTATAAAAGGGATAATTGCAACCAGTGTGAAAGTAATGGTCATTTCTACGTTCCGGGCAACCTAGGCTTCACTCTAGGGCGTTGCTCCACCATATCGAATAGCTACGGCCTTAGAAGCCAACGCCAGAAGCATAAAATACAATAAAAATCCAACAGTTTTTCCATCGTATAACAGGAATAATTCCAAACAGTGTGAAGGTAATGGTCATTTCTACGCTCCCGTCAACCTAGGCTTCACTCTAGGGCGTTGCTCCACCACATCGAATAGCTACGGCCTTAGAAGTCAACGCCTGAAGCATAAAATATAATATAAATACAACAGTTTTTCCATCGTATAACAGGAATAATTGCAACCAGAGTGAAGGTGATGGTCATTTCTACGTTCCGGGTAACCTAGACTTCACTATAGGGCGTCGCTCCACCTGACCGAATAGCTAGGGACTAAGAAGTCAACGCCAGAAGCATAAAATGCAATAAAAATGCAACAGTTTTTCCATCGTATAACAGGAATAACTGCAACCAGTGTGAAAGTACTGGTCATTTCTACGTTCCGGGTAACCTAGACTTCACTATAGGGCGTCGCTCCACCAGATCAAATAGCTAGGGACTTAGAATTCAACGCCAGAAGAATAAAATACAACATAAGTACAACAGTTTTACCATCGTATAAAATGAATAATCACAAACAGTGTGAAGGTAATGGTCATTTCAACGTTCCGGGCAACCTAGGCATCACTCTTGGGCGTTGCTCCATCACATCGAATAGCTACAACCTTAGAAGTCAACTCCAGAAGCATAAAATACAATATAAATGCAACAGCATTTCCATCGTATAAAATGAATGATTGCAAACAGTGTGAAAGCTATAGTCATTTCTACTTCCCGGGCATCCTAGGCTTAACTCTAGGGCATGTTGCACCAGATCGAGTAGTTAGGGACTTAGAATTCAACGCCAGAAGAATAAAATGCAACATAAGTCCAACAGTTTTACGATCGTATAAAATGACTAATCGCAAGCAGTGTGTAGGTAATGGTTATTTCTACGTTCGGGGCAACCTAGGCTTCACACTAGGGCGTTGCTCCACCAGATCGAATAGTTAGGGCCTTAGAAGTCAGCGCCAGAAGCATAAAATACAAAATAAATAGAACAGTTTTTCCATTGTATAAATCGAATAATTGAAACCAGTGTGAAAGTTATGGTCATTTCTACGTTACAGGCAACCTAGGCTTCACTACAGGGCGGTGCTCCACCAGATCAAATAGTTAGGGCCTAAGAAGTCAACGCCAGAAGCATAAAATACAATATAAATACAACAGCTTTTCCATCGTATATAATGGACATTTGCAAACAGTGTGAAAGTAACGGTCATTTCCACGTTCCGGGCAACCTAGGCTTCACTCTAGGGCGCTGCTCCACCAGATCGAATAGTTAGGGACTTAGAATTCGACGCCAGAAGCATAAAATACAACATGAGTACAACAGTTTTTCCATCGTATAAAAGGAATAATCGCAAACCGTGTGAAGGTGATGGTCATTTCTATATTCCGGGCAACCTAGGCTTCACTCTAGGGCGTTGCTCCACCAGATCGAATAGTTCGGGCCTTAGGAGTCAACGGCCGAAGCATAAAATACAAAATAAGTAGAACAGTTTTTCCATTGTATAAAACGAATAATTGAAACCAGTGTGAAAGTTATGGTCATTTCTACGTTCCGCGCAACCTAGGCTTCACCGTAGGGCGTTGCTCCACCTGATGGAATAGTTAGGGCCTAAGAAGTCAACGCCAGAAGCATAAAATACGATATATGTACAACAGTTTTTCCATCGTATAAAACGAATAATTGCAACCAGTGTGAAAGTAATAGCCATTTCTACGTTGCGGGCATCCTAGGCATCACCCTAGGGCGTTGCTGCACCTGATCGAATAGTTAGGGCCTAAGAAGTCAACGCCAGAAGCATAAAATACGATATATGTACAACAGTTTTTCTATCGTATAAAACGACTAATTGCAACCAGTGTGAAAGTAATAGACATTTCTACGTTGCGGGCATCCTAGACTTAACTCTGTGGCATTGCTACAACAGATCGAATACATAGGGTCTTAGAAGTCAACGCCAGAAGTATAAAGTACAATCAAAATCCAACAGTTTGTCCATCGTATAGCTGGAATAATTGCAACCAGAGTGAAAGTAATGGTCATTTCCACGTTTCGGGCGACCTAGGCTCCACTCTAGGGCGTTGCTCCACCAGATGGAATAGCTAGGGCCTAAGAAGTCAACGCCAGAAGCACTAAATACAAAATTAATACAACAGTTTTTCCATCGTATAAAACGGATAATTGCAACCAGTATGAAAGTTATGGTCATTTCTACGTTCCGGGCAACCTAGGCTTCACCCTAGGGCGTTGCTCCACCTGATCGAATAGCTACGGCCTGAGAAGTCAGCTCCTGAAGCATGAAATACAATATAAATACAACAGCTTTTCCATCGTATAAAATGACTGATTGCAAACAGTGTGAAAGTTATGGTCATTTCTACGTTCCGGGCAACCTAGACTTAACTCCAGGGCGTTGCTCCACCAGATCGAATAGTTAGGGGCTTCGAATACAACGCCAGAAGCATAAAACACAATAAAGATGCAACAGTTTTTCCATAGTATAACAGGAATAATTGCAACCAGTGTGAAGGTAATGGTCTTTTCTACGTTCCGGGCAACCTAGGCTTCACTACAGGGCGGTGCTCCACCAGATCAAATAGTTAGGGCCTAAGAATTCAACGCCAGGAGCATAAAATACAATATAAATACAACAGCTTTTCCATCGTATATAATGTATATTTGCAAACAGTGTGAAAGTAACGGTCATTTCTACGTTCCGGGCAGCCTAGGCTCCACTACAGGGCGGTGCTCCACCAGGTCAAATAGTTAGGGCGTAAGAAGTCAACGCCAGAAGCTTAAAATACAATATAAAGACAACAGCTTTTCCATCGTATATAATGTATATTTGCAAACAGTGTGAAAGTAGCGGTCATTTCTACGTTCCGGGTAACCTAGGCTTCACTCTAGGGCGTTGTTCCACCAGGTCGAATAGTCAGGGCATACGAAGTCAACGCCAGAAGCATAAAATACAATATAAATACACCAGCTTTTACATCGTATATGATGTATATTTGCATACAGTGTGAAAGTAAAGGTCATTTCTACGTTCGGGTCAACCTAGGCTTAACTGTACGGCGTTGCTCCACCAGATCGCATAGTTCGGGGCTTAGAATTTAACGGTAGAAGAATAAAATACAATAAAAATGCAACAGTTTTTCCATCGTATAAAACGAATATTTGCGACCAGTGTGAAAGTTATGGCCATTTCTACGTTCCGGGCAACCTAGGTTTCACTCTTGGGCGTTGCTCCACCACATCGAATAGCTACGGCCTTAGAAGTCAACTCCAGAAGCATAAAATACAAAATAAATACAACAGCTTTTCCATCGTATAAAATGAATGATTGCAAACAGTTTGAAAGCTATGGTCATTTCTACGTTCCGGGCAACCTAGGCTTCACTTTAGGGCGTTGCTCCACCAGATCGAATAGTTAGGGACTTAGAATTCGACGCCAGAAGCATAAAATACAACATAAGTACAACAGTTTTTCCATCGTATTACAGTAATAATTGCAACCAGTCTGAATGTACAGCTCATTTTTACGTTCCGGGCATCCTAGGCTTCGCTCAAGGGCGTTGCTCCACCAGACCGAATAGCAAGGAATTTAGAAGTCAATGCCAGAAGCATAAAATACAATAAAAATACAACAGATTTTCCATCGTATAACAGGAAAGCTGCAACCAGTATGAAAGTACTGGTCATTTCTATGTTCCGGGTAACCTAGTCTTCACTCTAGGGCGTTGCTCCACCTGGTCGAATAGTTAGGGCCTAAGAAGTCAACGTCAGAAGCATAAAATACAATATAAATACAACAGCTTTTCCATAGTATATGATGTATATTTGCAAACAGTGTGAAAGTAAAGGCCATTTCTACGTTCCGGGCAACCTAGGCTTCAGTCTAGGGCGTTGGTCCAGCAGATCCAATAGTTAGGGCCTAAGAAGTCAACGCCAGAAGCACCAAATACAAAATAAATACAACAGTTTTTCCATCGTATAAAACGAATAATTGTAACCAGTGTGAAAGTAGTGGTCATTGCTACGTTCCGTGCAACCCAGGCTCCACTATAGGGCGTTGGTCCACCAACTCGAATAGCTAGGGCCTTAGAAGTCAACGCCCGAAGCATAAAAAGCAATATAAATACAACAGTTTTTCCATCGTATAACAAGAATAATTGCAACCAGTGTGAAAGTGATGGTCATTTCTACATTCCGGGCAACCTAGGCTACACTCTAGGGCGTTGCTCCACCAGATCGAATAGTTAGGGCCTAAGAAGTCAACGCCAAAAGCATAAAATCCAATATAAACACAACAGTTTTTCCCTTGTATAACAGAAATAATTGCATCCAGTGTGAAAGATATGGTCATTTCTACGTTGCGGGCATCCTAGGCTTCACTCTAGGGCATTGCTCCACCACATCGAATAGCTACGGCCTTAGAAGTCAACGCCATAACTATAAAAAACAATATAAATACAACAGTCTTTCCATTGTATAAAATGTATGATTGCAACCAGAGTGAAGGTGATGGTCATTCCTACGTCGCGGGCAACCTAGGCTTCACTCTAGGCCGTTGCTCCACCAGATCGAATAGCTAGGGACTTAGAAGTCAACGCTAGAAGCATAAAATAAAATAAAAATACAACAGTTTTTCCATCGTATAAATCGAATAATTGCAACCAGTTTGAATGTTATGGTCATTTCTACGTTCCGGGCAACCTAGGCTTCACTCTAGAGCGTTTCTCCACCACATCGAATAGCTACGGCCTTAGAAGTCAACGTCTGAAGCATAAAATATAATATAAATACATCAGTTTTTCCATCGTATAACAGGAATAATTGCAACAAGTGTGAAAGACATGGTCATTTCTACATTCCGGGCAACCTAGGCTACACTCTAGGGCGTGGCTCCACCACATCGAATAGGTAGGGCCTTAGAAGTCAATGCCAGAAGCATAAAATGCCATATAAATACAACAGTTGTTCCACTGTATAATATGAATAATTGCAAACAGTGTGGAAGTAATGGCCATTTCTACGTTCCGGGCATCCTAGGCTTCACATTAGGGCGTTGCTCAACCACATCGAATAGCTACGGCCCTAGAAGACAGCGCCATAACTATAAAATACAATATAAATACAACACTCTATCCATCGTATAAAACGAATAAATGCAACCAGTCTGATAGTTATGGTCATTTCTACGTTCCGGGCAACCTAGGCTTCACTCTAGGGCGTTGCTCCACAACTTCGAATAGCTACGGCCTTAGGAGTTAACGCCAGCGGCATAAAATACAAGATAAATATAACAGTTTCTCCATCGTATAACAAGAGTAATTGCAACCAATGTGAAAGTGATGGTCATTTCTACATTCCGGGCAACCTAGGCTTCACTCTAGAGCGTTTCTCCACCACATCGAATAGCTACGGCCTTAGAAGTCAACGTCTGAAGCATAAAATATAATATAAATACATCAGTTTTTCCATCGTATAACAGAAATAATTGCAACCAGTGTGAAAGCTATGGTCATTTCTACGTTCCGAGCAACCTAGGTTTCGCTCTATCGCGTAGCTCCACCACATCGAATAGTTAGGGCCTTAGAAGTCAACGCCAGGAGCACCAAATACAAAATAAAAACAACAGTTTTTCCATCGTATAAAACGATAGTTGCATCCAGTGTGCAAGTAATGGTCATTTCTACGATCCGGGCGACCTAGGCATCACTCTAGGGCGTTGTTCCACCAGAGCGAATAGCTACGGCCTTAGAAGTCAATGTCTGAAGCATAAAATATAATATAAATACAACAGTTTTTCCATCGTATAACAAGAATACTTGCAACCAGTTTGAAAGTGATGGTCATTTCTACATTCCGGGCAACCTAGGCTTCACTCTATGGCCATGCTCCCTCAGATCGAATAGTTAGGTCCTAAGAAGTCAACGCCAGAAGCATAAAATACAATATAAATACAACAGTTTTTCCCTTGTATAACAGGAATAATTGCAACCAGTGTGAAAGCTATGGTCATTTCTACGTTCCGGGCAACCTAGGCTTCACTCTAGGGCGTTGCTCCACCACATCGAATAGTTAGGGCCTTAGAAGACAATGCCAGAAGCATAAAATGCCATATAAATACAACAGTTTTTCCATCGTATAACAAGAATAATTGCTACCAGTGTGAAAGTGATGGTCATTTCTACATTCCGGGCAACCTAGGTTTCACTCTAGGGCCATGCTGCACCAGATCGATTAGTTAGGGCCTAAGAAGTCAACGCCAGAAGCATAAAATACAATATAAATACAACAGTTTTTCCCTTGTATAACAGAAATAATTGCAACCGGTGTGAAAGCTATGGTCATTTCTACGTTCCGAGCAACCTAGGTTTCGGTCTATGGCGTCGCTCCACCACATCGAATAGTTAGGGCCTCAGAAGTCAATGCCAGAAGCATAAAATACAATATAAATACAACAGTTTTTCCATTGTGTAAAATGAATAATTGCAAACAGTGAGGAAGTAATGGTCATTTCTACGTTCCGTGCAACCTAGGCTTCACTCTAGGGCGTTGCTCCACCAGATCGAATAGTTAGGGCCTAAGAAGTCAACGCCAGAAGCATAAAACACAATATAAATACAACAGTTTTTCCCTTGTATAACAGAAATAATTGCAACCAGTGTGAAAGTTATGGTCATTTCTACGTTCAGGGCAACCTAGGCTTCACCCTAGGGCGTTGCTCCACCAGATCGAATAGTTAGGGCCTAAGAAGTCAACGCCAGAAGCATAAAATACGATATATGTACAACAGTCTTTCCATCGTATAAAACGAATAGTTGCAACCAGTCTGATAGTTATGGTCATTTCTAAGTTCCCTGCAATCTAGGCTTCCCTCTAGGGCGTTGCTCCACCAGATCGAATAGTTAGGGCCTAACAAGTCAACGCCAGAAGCATAAAATACAATAGAAATACAACAGTTTTACCATCGTATAACAGGAATAATTGCAACCAGTGTGAAAGATATGGTCATTTCTACGATACGGGCAACCTAGGCTGCACTCTAGGGCATCGTTCCACCAGATCGAATAGTTAGGGCCTTAGAATTCAACGCCAGAAGCATAAAACACAATATAGATAAAACAGTTTTTCAATCGTATAACAGGAATAATTGCAAACAGTGTGAAAGGTATGGTCATTTCTACGTTGCGGGCATCATAGGCTTCACTCTAGGGCATTGCTCCACCACATCGAATAGCTACGGCCTTAGAAGCCAACGCCATAACTATAAAAAACAATATAAATACAACAGTTTTTCCATTGTATAAAATGAATAATTGCAATCAGTGTGGAGGTAATGGTCATTTCTACTTTCCGGGCAACCTAGGCTTCACTCTAGGGCGTTGCTCCACCACATCGAATAGCTACGGCCTTAGGAGTCAACGCCAGAGGCATAAAATACAAAATAAATACAACAGTTTTTCCATCGTATAACAAGAATAATTGCTACCAGTATGAAAGTAATGGTCGTATCTACGTTCCGGGCAATCTAGGCTTCACTCTAGGGCGTTGCTCCACCAGATCGAATAGTTAAGGCCTTAGAAGTCAACGCCCGAAGCATAAAATACAAAATAAATACAACAGTTTTTCCATCGTATAAAACGAATAATTGCAACCAGTGTGAAAGTAATGGTCATATCTACGTTCCGGGAAATCTAGGCTTGACTCTAGGGCGTTGCTCCACCATATCGAATAGCTACGGCCTTAGAAGTCAACGGCTGAAGCATAAAATATAATATAAATACAACAGTTTTTCCATCGTATAACAGGAATAAATGCAACCAGTGTGAAAGGCATCGTCATTTCTACGTTCCGCGCAACCTAGGCTTCACTCTAGGGCGTTGCTCCACCATATCGAATAGCTACGGCCTTAGAAGTCAACGTCTGAAGCATAAAATACATCATAAGTCCAACAGTTTTCCCATCGTATAACAGGAATAATTGCAACCAGTGTGAAAGTACAGGTCATTTCTACGTTCCGGGCAACCTAGGCTTCGCTCGAGGGCGTTGCTCCACCAGATCGAAAAGCAAGGGATTTAGAAGTCAACGCCAGAAGCATAAAATACAATAAAAATCCAACAGTTTTACCATCGTATAAAATGAATAATGGCAAACAGTGTGAAGGTAATGGTCATTTCTACGTTCCGGGTAACCTAGGCATCGCTCAATGGCGTTGCCCCACCAGATCGAAAAGCAAGAGACTTAGAAGTCAACGCCAGAAGCATAAAATACAATAAAAATACAACAGTTTTCCCATCGTATAACAGGAATAATTGCAACCAGTGTGAAAGTACAGGTCATTTCTACGTTCCGGGCAACCTAGGCTTCGCTCGAGGGCGTTGCTCCACCAGATCGAAAAGCAAGGGATTTAGAAGTCAACGCCAGAAGCATAAAATACAATAAAAATCCTACAGTTTTTCCATCGTATAAAATGAATAATTGCAAACAGTGTGGAAGTAATGGTCATTTCTACGTTCCGGGCAACCTAGGCTTCACTCTTGGGCGTTGCTCGGCCAAATCGAATAGCTAGGGCCTTAAAAGTCAACGCCAGAAGCATAAAACACAATATAAATACAACAGCTTTTCCATCGTATAAAATGAATAATTGCAAACAGTGTGAAAGTAATGGTCATTTCTACGTTCCGGGCAACCTAGGCTTCACTCTAGGGCGTTGCTCCACCAGATCGAATAGCTAGGGACTTAGAAGTCAACGCCAGAAGCATAAAATACAATAAAAATACAACAGTTTTTCCATCGTATAAAAGGAATAATTGCAACCAGTGTGGAAGTAATGGTCATTTCTACTTTCCGCCCAACCTAGGCTTCACTCTGGGGCGTTGCTCCACCATATCGAATAGCTACGGCCTTAGAAGTCAACGGCTGAAGCATAAAATATAATATAAATTCAACAGTTTTTCCATCGTATAACAGGAATAAATGCAACCAGTGTGAAAGGCATGGTCATTTCTACGTTCCGCGCAACCTAGGCTTCACTCTAGGGCGTTGCTCCACCATATCGAATAGCTACGGCCTTAGAAGTCAACGTCTGAAGCATAAAATACATCATAAGTACAACAGTTTTCCCATTGTATAACAGGAATAATTGCAACCAGTGTGAAAGTACAGGTCATTTCTACGTTCCGGGCAACCTAGGCTTCGCTCGAGGGCGTTGCTCCACCAGATCGAAAAGCAAGGGATTTAGAAGTCAACGCCAGAAGCATAAAATACAATAAAAATCCTACAGTTTTTCCATCGTATAAAATGAATAATTGCAAACAGTGTGGAAGTAATGGTCATTTCTACGTTCCGGGCAACCTAGGCTTCACTCTTGGGCGTTGCTCGGCCAAATCGAATAGCTAGGGCCTTAAAAGTCAACGCCAGAAGCATAAAACACAATATAAATACAACAGCTTTTCCATCGTATAAAATGAATAATTGCAAACAGTGTGAAAGTAATGGTCATTTCTACGTTCCGGGCAACCTAGGCTTCACTCTAGGGCGTTGCTCCACCAGATCGAATAGTTAGGGCACGAGAAGTTAACGCCAGAAGCATAAAGTACAATAAAAAGACAACAGCTTTTACATCGTATAACAGGAATAAATGCAACCAGTGTGAAAGCACCGGCCATTTCTACGTTCCGGGCATCCTAGACTTAATTCTGAGGCATTGCTCCACGCGATCGAAGAGTTAGAGCTTTAGAAGTCAACGCCGGAAGCATAAAATACAATATAGATACAGACGTTTTTCCATCGTATAACAGGTATAATTGCAACAAGCATGAAGGTAATGGACATTTCTACGTTCCGGGTAACCTAGGCTTCACTCTAGGTCGTTGGTCCACCAGATTCAATAGTTAGGGCCTAAGAAGTCAACGCCAGGAGCACCAAATACAAAATAAATGCAACAGTTTTTCCATCGTATAAAACGAATAATGGCAACCAGTGTGCAAGTAATGGTCATTTCTGCGTTCCGGGCAACCTAGGCTTCACTCTAGGACGCTGTTCCACAAGATCGAATAGTTAGGGCCTAAGAAGTTAACGCCAGAAGCATAGAATACGATATACGTGCAATAGTTTTTCCATCGTATAAAACGAATAATTGCAACCAGTGCGAAAGTAATGGCCACTTCTACGTTCCGGGCAACCTAGGCTTCACCCTAGGGCGTTGCTCAACCAGATCGAATAGTTAGGGCCTGAGAAGTCAACGCCAGAAGCATAAAATACGATATATGTACAACAGTTTTTCCATCGTATATCACGAATAATTGCAACCAGTGTGAAAGTAATGGCCACTTCTACGTTCCGGCCATCCTAGACTTTACTCTGAGGTATCGCTCCACCAGATCGAATACATAGGGCCTTAGAAGTCAACGCCAGAAGCATAAAGTACAATAAAAATCCAACAGTATGTTCATTTTATAACAGGAATAATTGCAACCAGTGTGAAAGTAATGGACATTTGTACGCTTCAGGCAACCTAGGCTTCACTCTAGGGCGTTGCTCCACCACATCGAATAGCTGCGGCCTTACAAATCAACGCCAGAAGCATAAAATACAATAAAAATCCAACAGTTTTCCATCGTATAACAGGAATAATTCCAAACAGTGTGAAGGTAATGGTCATTTCTACGCTCCCGTCAACCTAGGCTTCACTCTAGGGCGTTGCTCCACCACATCGAATAGTTATGGCCTTAAAAGTCAACGCCAGAAGCATAAAATACAATATAAATACAACAGTTTTTGCATCGTATAACGGGAATAATTGCAACCAGAGTGAAAGTGATGGTCATTTCCACGTTCCGGGCCACCTAGGCTTCACTCTAGGGCGTTGGTCCACCAGATCCAATAGTTAGGGCCTAAGAAGTCAACGCCAGAAGCACCAAATACAAAATAAATACAACAGTTTTTCCATCGTATAAAACGACTAATTGCAACCAGTGTGAAAGTAATGGTCATATCTACGTTCCGGGCAATCCCTGCTTGAATCTAGAGCGTTGCTCCACCAGATCGAAGAGGTAGGGCCATAGAAGTCAATGCCCGAAGCATAAAATACGTTAAAGGTATAACAGTATTTCCATCGTATAACAGGAGTAATTGCAACCAGTATGAAAGTTATGGTCATTTCAACGTACGGGGCAACCTAGGCTTCACTCGAGGGCGTTGCTCCACCAGATCGAACAGGTAGGGCCATAGAAGTCAATGCCCGAAGCATAAAATACGTTAAAGATATAACAGTTCTTCCATCGTATAACAGGAGTAATTGCAACCAGTGTGAAAGTAATGGTCGTATCTACGTTCCGGGCAATCTAGGCTTCACTCTAGGGCGTTGCTCCACCAGATCGAATAGTTAAGGCCTTAGAAGTCAACGCCCGAAGCATAAAATACAAAATAAATACAACAGTTTTTCCATCGTATAAAACGAGTAATTGCAACCAGTGTGAAAGTAATGGTCATATCTACGTTCCGGGAAATCTAGGCTTGACTCTAGGGCGTTGCTCCACCATATCGAATAGCTACGGCCTTAGAAGTCAACGGCTGAAGCATAAAATATAATATAAATACAACAGTCTTTCCATCGTATAACAGGAATAAATGCAACCAGTGTGAAAGGCATGGTCATTTCTACGTTCCGCGCAACCTAGGCTTCACTCTAGGGCGTTGCTCCACCATATCGAACAGCTACGGCCTTAGAAGTCAACGTCTGAAGCATAAAATACATCATAAGTCCAACAGTTTTCCCATCGTATAACAGGAATAATTGCAACCAGTGTGAAAGTACAGGTCATTTCTACGTTCCGGGCAACCTAGGCTTCGCTCGAGGGCGTTGCTCCACCAGATCGAAAAGCAAGGGATTTAGAAGTCAACGCCAGAAGCATAAAATACAATAAAAATCCAACAGTTTTACCATCGTACAAAATGAATAATGGCAAACAGTGTGAAGGTAATGGTCATTTCTACGTTACGGGCAACATAGGCTTCACTCTAGGGCGTTGTTCCACCACATCGAATAGCTGCGGCCTTAGAAGTCAACGCCAGAAACATAAAATACAATACAAATACAACAGTTTTTCCATCGTATAAAACGAATAATTCCAACCAGTGGGAAAGTAATGGCCATTTCTACGTTCCGGGCATCCTAGACTTAACTCTGAGGCATTGCTCCACCAGATCGAATACATAGGGCCTTAGAAGTCAACGCCAGAAGCATAAAATACAATATAAATACAACAGTTTTTCCCTTGTATAACAGGAATAATTGCAACCAGTGTGAAATGTATGGTCATTTCTACGTTCCGGTCAATCTAGGCTTCACTCTAGGGCGTTGGTCCACCATATCGAATAGCTAGGGCCTAAGACGTCAACGGCAGAGGCATAAAATACAATATAAATACAACAGCATTTCCATCGTATATAATGTATATTTGCAAACAGTGTGAAAGTAGCGGTCATTTCTACGTTCCGGGCAGCCTAGGCTTCATTACAAGGCGGTGCTCCACCTGATCAAAAATTAGGGCCTAAGAAGTCAACGCCAGAAGATTAAAATACAATAAAGATACAACAGTTTTTCCATCGTATAAAATGTATAATTGCAAGCAATGTGAAGGTAATGGTCATTTCTACGTTCTCGGCAACCTAGGCTTCACCCCTGGGCGTTGCTCCACCAGATCCAATGGCTAGGACCTAAGAAGTCAGCGCCAGAAGCATAAAACACAAAATAGATACAACAGCTTTTCCATTGTGTATAATGTATATTTGCAAACAGTGTGAAGGTAAGCGACATTTCTACGTTCCGGGCAACCCAGGCTTCATTCCAGGGCGTTGCTCCACCAGATCGAATAGTTAGGGCGTAAGAAGTCAACGCCAGAAGCATAAAATACAAAAAAATACAACAGTTTTTCCATTGTATAACAGGAATAATTGCAGCCAGTGAAAGTGATGGTCATTTCTACGTTCCGGACAACCTAGGCTTCGCTCAAGGGCGTTGCTCCACCAGATCGAATAGCAAGGGACTTAGAAGTCAACGCCAGAAGCATAAAGTATAATAAAGATACAACAGTTTTTCCATCGTATAAAATGTATAATTGCAAGCAATGTGAAGGTAACGGTCATTTCTACGTTCCGGGCAACCTAGGCTTCACTCTAGAGCGTTGCTCCACCAGATCGAATAGTTAGGGCCTTAGAAGTCAACGCCCGAAGCATAAAATACAAAATAAATAGAATAGTTTTTTCATTGTATAAAACGATTAATTGCAGCCAGTGTGAAAGTTATGGTCCTTTCTACGTTCCGGGCAACCTAGGCTTCACCCTAGGTCGTTGCTCCACCACATCGAATAGCTACGGCCTTAGAAGTCAACGCCTGAAGCACAAAATATAATATAAATACAACAGTTTTTCCATCGTATAACAGGAATAATTGCAACCAGTGTGAAAGTGATGGTCATTTCTACGTTCCGGGCAACCTAGGCTTCACCCTAGGTCGTTGCTCCACCACATCGAATAGCTACGGCCTTAGAAGTCAACGCCCGAAGCATAAAATATAATAGAAATACAACAGTTTTCTGTCGTATAACAGGAATAATTGCAACCAGTGTGAAAGTGATGGTCATTTCTACGTTCCGGGCAACCTAGGCTTCACTCTAGGGCGTTGCTCCACCACATCGAATAGCTACGACATAAGAAGTCAACGCCTGAAGCATAAACTACAATAAAAATACAACAGTTTTTCCATCGTATAAAATGAATAATTGCAAACAGTGTGGAAGTAATGGTCACTTCTACTTTCCGCCCAACCTAGGCTTCACTCTGGGGCGTTGCTCCACCATATCGAATAGCAACGGCCTTAGAAGTCAACGGCTGAAGCATAAAATATAATATAAATACAACAGTTTTTCCATCGTATAACAGGAATAAATGCAACCAGTGTGAAAGGCATGGTCATTTCTACGTTCCGGGCAATCTAGGCTTCACTCTAGGGCGTTGCTCCACCAGATCGAATAGTTAAGGCCTTAGAAGTCAACGCCCGAAGCATAAAATACAAAATAAATACAACAGTTTTTCCATCGTATAAAACGAGTAATTGCAACCAGTGTGAAAGTAATGGTCATATCTACGTTCCGGGAAATCTAGGCTTGACTCTAGGGCGTTGCTCCACCATATCGAATAGCTACGGCCTTAGAAGTCAACGGCTGAAGCATAAAATATAATATAAATACAACAGTTTTTCCATCGTATAACAGGAATAAATGCAACCAGTGTGAAAGGCATGGTCATTTCTACGTTCCGCGCAACCTAGGCTTCACTCTAGCGCGTTGCTCCACCATATCGAACAGCTACGGCCTTAGAAGTCAACGTCTGAAGCATAAAATACATCATAAGTCCAACAGTTTTCCCATCGTATAACAGGAATAATTGCAACCAGTGTGAAAGTACAGGTCATTTCTACGTTCCGGGCAACCTAGGCTTCGCTCGAGGGCGTTGCTCCACCAGATCGAAAAGCAAGGGATTTAGAAGTCAACGCCAGAAGCATAAAATACAATAAAAATCCAACAGTTTTACCATCGTACAAAATGAATAATGGCAAACAGTGTGAAGGTAATGGTCATTTCTACGTTACGGGCAACATAGGCTTCACTCTAGGGCGTTGTTCCACCACATCGAATAGCTGCGGCCTTAGAAGTCAACGCCAGAAACATAAAATACAATACAAATACAACAGTTTTTCCATCGTATAAAACGAATAATTCCAACCAGTGGGAAAGTAATGGCCATTTCTACGTTCCGGCATCCTAGACTTAACTCTGAGGCATTGCTCCACCAGATCGAATACATAGGGCCTTAGAAGTCAACGCCAGAAGCATAAAATACAATATAAATACAACAGTTTTTCCCTTGTATAACAGGAATAATTGCAACCAGTGTGAAAGGTATGGTCATTTCTACGTTCCGGTCAATCTAGGCTTCACTCTAGGGCGTTGGTCCACCATATCGAATAGCTAGGGCCTAAGACGTCAACGGCAGAGGCATAAAATACAATATAAATACAACAGCATTTCCATCGTATATAATGTATATTTGCAAACAGTGTGAAAGTAGCGGTCATTTCTACGTTCCGGGCAGCCTAGGCTTCATTACAAGGCGGTGCTCCACCTGATCAAAAATTAGGGCCTAAGAAGTCAACGCCAGAAGATTAAAATACAATAAAGATACAACAGTTTTTCCATCGTATAAAATGTATAATTGCAAGCAATGTGAAGGTAATGGTCATTTCTACGTTCTCGGCAACCTAGGCTTCACCCCTGGGCGTTGCTCCACCAGATCCAATGGCTAGGACCTAAGAAGTCAGCGCCAGAAGCATAAAACACAAAATAGATACAACAGCTTTTCCATTGTATATAATGTATATTTGCAAACAGTGTGAAGGTAAGCGACATTTCTACGTTCCGGGCAACCCAGGCTTCATTCCAGGGCGTTGCTCCACCAGATCGAATAGTTAGGGCGTAAGAAGTCAACGCCAGAAGCATAAAATACAAAAAAATACAACAGTTTTTCCATTGTATAACAGGAATAATTGCAGCCAGTGAAAGTGATGGTCATTTCTACGTTCCGGACAACCTAGGCTTCGCTCAAGGGCGTTGCTCCACCAGATCGAATAGCAAGGGACTTAGAAGTCAACGCCAGAAGCATAAAGTATAATAAAGATACAACAGTTTTTCCATCGTATAAAATGTATAATTGCAAGCAATGTGAAGGTAACGGTCATTTCTACGTTCCGGGCAACCTAGGCTTCACTCTAGAGCGTTGCTCCACCAGATCGAATAGTTAGGGCCTTAGAAGTCAACGCCCGAAGCATAAAATACAAAATAAATAGAATAGTTTTTTCATTGTATAAAACGATTAATTGCAACCAGTGTGAAAGTTATGGTCCTTTCTACGTTCCGGGCAACCTAGGCTTCACCCTAGGTCGTTGCTCCACCACATCGAATAGCTACGGCCTTAGAAGTCAACGCCTGAAGCACAAAATATAATATAAATACAACAGTTTTTCCATCGTATAACAGGAATAATTGCAACCAGTGTGAAAGTGATGGTCATTTCTACGTTCCGGGCAACCTAGGCTTCACTCTAGGGCGTTGCTCCACCACATCGAATAGCTACGACATAAGAAGTCAACGCCTGAAGCATAAACTACAATAAAAATACAACAGTTTTTCCATCGTATAAAATGAATAATTGCAAACAGTGTGGAAGTAATGGTCACTTCTACTTTCCGCCCAACCTAGGCTTCACTCTGGGGCGTTGCTCCACCATATCGAATAGCAACGGCCTTAGAAGTCAACGGCTGAAGCATAAAATATAATATAAATACAACAGTTTTTCCATCGTATAACAGGAATAAATGCAACCAGTGTGAAAGGCATGGTCATTTCTACGTTCCGCGCAACCTAGGCTTCACTCTAGGGCGTTGCTCCACCATATCGAATAGCTACGGCCTTAGAAGTCAACGTCTGAAGCATAAAATACATCATAAGTACAACAGTTTTCCCATCGTATAACAGGAATAATTGCAACCAGTGTAAAAGTACAGGTCATTTCTACGTTCCGGGCAACCTAGGCTTCGCTCGAGGGCGTTGCTCCACCAGATCGAAAAGCAAGGGATTTAGAAGTCAACGCCAGAAGCATAAAATACAATAAAAATCCAACAGTTTTACCATCGTATAAAATGAATAATGGCAAACAGTGTGAAGGTGATGGTCATTTCTACGTTCCGGGCAACATAGGCTTCACTCTAGGGCGTTGTTCCACCACATCGAATAGCTGCGGCCTTAGAAGTCAACGCCAGAAACGTAAAATACAATACAAATACAACAGTTTTTTCATCGTATAAAACGAATAATTCCAACCAGTGGGAAAGTAATGGCCATTTCTACGTTCCGGGCATCCTAGACTTAACTCTGAGGCATTGCTCCACCAGATCGAATACATAGGGCCTTAGAAGTCAACGCCAGAAGCATAAAATACAATATAAATACAACAGTTTTTCCCTTGTATAACAGGAATAATTGCAACCAGTGTGAAAGGTATGGTCATTTCTACGTTCCGGTCAATCTAGGCTTCACTCTAGGGCGTTGGTCCACCATATCGAATAGCTAGGGCCTAAGAAGTCAACGGCAGAGGCATAAAATACAATATAAATACAACAGCATTTCCATCGTATATAATGTATATTTGCAAACAGTGTGAAAGTAGCGGTCATTTCTACGTTCCGGGCAGCCTAGGCTTCATTACAAGGCGGTGCTCCACCTGATCAAAAATTAGGGCCTAAGAAGTCAACGCCAGAAGATTAAAATACAATAAAGATACAACAGTTTTTCCATCGTATAAAATGTATAATTGCAAGCAATGTGAAGGTAATGGTCATTTCTACGTTCTCGGCAACCTAGGCTTCACCCCTGGGCGTTGCTCCACCAGATCCAATGGCTAGGACCTAAGAAGTCAGCGCCAGAAGCATAAAACACAAAATAGATACAACAGCTTTTCCATTGTATATAATGTATATTTGCAAACAGTGTGAAGGTAAGCGAAATTTCTACGTTCCGGGCAACCCAGGCTTCATTCCAGGGCGTTCCTCCACCAGATCGAATAGTTAGGGCGTAAGAAGTCAACGCCAGAAGCATAAAATACAAAAAAATACAACAGTTTTTCCATTGTATAACAGGAATAATTGCAGCCAGTGAAAGTGATGGTCATTTCTATGTTCCGGACAACCTAGGCTTCGCTCAAGGGCGTTGCTCCACCAGATCGAATAGCAAGGGACTTAGAAGTCAACGCCAGAAGCATAAAGTATAATAAAAATACAACAGTTTTTCCATCGTATAAAATGTATAATTGCAAGCAATGTGAAGGTAACGGTCATTTCTACGTTCCGTCAACCTAGGCTTCACTCTAGAGCGTTGCTCCACCAGATCGAATAGTTAGGGCCTTAGAAGTCAACGCCCGAAGCATAAAATACAAAATAAATAGAATAGTTTTTTCATTGTATAAAACGATTAATTGCAACCAGTGTGAAAGTTATGGTCCTTTCTACGTTCCGGGCAACCTAGGCTTCACCCTAGGTCGTTGCTCCACCACATCGAATAGCTACGGCCTTAGAAGTCAACGCCTGAAGCACAAAATATAATATAAATACAACAGTTTTTCCATCGTATAACAGGAATAATTGCAACCAGTGTGAAAGTGATGGTCATTTCTACGTTCCGGGCAACCTGGGCTTCACCCTAGGTCGTTGCTCCACCACATCGAATAGCTACGGCCTTAGAGGTCAACGCCCGAAGCATAAAATATAATACAAATACAACAGTTTTCTGTCGTATAACAGGAATAATTGCAACCAGTGTGAAAGTGATGGTCATTTCTACGTTCCGGGCAACCTAGGCTTCACTCTAGGGCGTTGCTCCACCACATCGAATAGCTACGACATAAGAAGTCAACGCCTGAAGCATAAACTACAATAAAAATACAACAGTTTTTTCATCGTATAACAGGAATAATTGCAAACAGTGACAAAGTTATGGTCATTTCTACGTTCCGGGTACCCTAGGCTTAACTCCAGGGCATTGCTCCACCAGATCGAATAGTTACGGACTTTGAATACAACGCCAGAAGCATAAAATACAATAAAAATGCAACAGTTTTTCCATAGTATAATAGGAATAATTGCAACCAGTGTGAAAGTACAGGTCACTTCTACGTTCCGGGCAACCTAGGCTTCGCCCTAGGGCATAGCTCCACCAGAACGAATAGCTAGGGACTTAGAATTCATCGCCAGAAGAATAAAATACAGCATAAGTACAACAGGTTTTCAATCGTATAAAATGTATAATTGCAAACAGTGCGAAGGTAATGGTCATTTCTATGTTCCGGGCAACCTAGGCTTCACTCTGGAGCGTTGCTTCTCCAGATCGAATAGCTAGGGCCTAAGAAGTCAACGCCAGAAGCATAAAATACAGTAAAAATACAACAGCTTTCCATCGTATAGCATGAATAATCGCAAACAGTGTGAAGGTAATGGTCATTTCTACGTTCCTGGGAACCTAGGCTGCACTCTAGGGCGTTGCTCCACCAGATCGAATAGATAGGACCTAAGAAGTCAACGCCAGAAGATTAAAATACAATAAAAATACAACAGTTTTTCCATCGTATAATATGTATAATTGCAAGCAATGTGAAGGTAACGGTCATTTCTACGTTCCGTCAACCTAGGCTTCACTCTAGAGCGTTGCTCCACCAGATCGAATAGTTAGGGCCTTAGAAGTCAACGCCCGAAGCATAAAATACAAAATAAATAGAATAGTTTTTTCATTGTATAAAACGATTAATTGCAACCAGTGTGAAAGTTATGGTCCTTTCTACGTTCCGGGCAACCTAGGCTTCACCCTAGGTCGTTGCTCCACCACATCGAATAGCTACGGCCTTAGAAGTCAACGCCTGAAGCACAAAATATAATATAAATACAACAGTTTTTCCATCGTATAACAGGAATAATTGCAACCAGTGTGAAAGTGATGGTCATTTCTACGTTCCGGGCAACCTAGGCTTCACCCTAGGTCGTTGCTCCACCACATCGAATAGCTACGGCCTTAGAAGTCAACGCCCGAAGCATAAAATATAATACAAATACAACAGTTTTCTGTCGTATAACAGGAATAATTGCAACCAGTGTGAAAGTGATGGTCATTTCTACGTTCCGGGCAACCTAGGCTTCACTCTAGGGCGTTGCTCCACCACATCGAATAGCTACGACATAAGAAGTCAACGCCTGAAGCATAAACTACAATAAAAATACAACAGTTTTTCCATCGTATAAAATGAATAATTGCAAACAGTGTGGAAGTAATGGTCACTTCTACTTTCCGCCCAACCTAGGCTTCACTCTGGGGCGTTGCTCCACCATATCGAATAGCAACGGCCTTAGAAGTCAACGGCTGAAGCATAAAATATAATATAAATACAACAGTTTTTCCATCGTATAACAGGAATAAATGCAACCAGTGTGAAAGGCATGGTCATTTCTACGTTCCGCGCAACCTAGGCTTCACTCTAGGGCGTTGCTCCACCATATCGAATAGCTACGGCCTTAGAAGTCAACGTCTGAAGCATAAAATACATCATAAGTACAACAGTTTTCCCATCGTATAACAGGAATAATTGCAACCAGTGTAAAAGTACAGGTCATTTCTACGTTCCGGGCAACCTAGGCTTCGCTCGAGGGCGTTGCTCCACCAGATCGAAAAGCAAGGGATTTAGAAGTCAACGCCAGAAGCATAAAATACAATAAAAATCCAACAGTTTTACCATCGTATAAAATGAATAATGGCAAACAGTGTGAAGGTGATGGTCATTTCTACGTTCCGGGCAACATAGGCTTCACTCTAGGGCGTTGTTCCACCACATCGAATAGCTGCGGCCTTAGAAGTCAACGCCAGAAACGTAAAATACAATACAAATACAACAGTTTTTTCATCGTATAAAACGAATAATTCCAACCAGTGGGAAAGTAATGGCCATTTCTACGTTCCGGGCATCCTAGACTTAACTCTGAGGCATTGCTCCACCAGATCGAATACATAGGGCCTTAGAAGTCAACGCCAGAAGCATAAAATACAATATAAATACAACAGTTTTTCCCTTGTATAACAGGAATAATTGCAACCAGTGTGAAAGGTATGGTCATTTCTACGTTCCGGGCAACCTAGGCTTCACCCTAGGTCGTTGCTCCACCACATCGAATAGCTACGGCCTTAGAGGTCAACGCCCGAAGCATAAAATATAATACAAATACAACAGTTTTCTGTCGTATAACAGGAATAATTGCAACCAGTGTGAAAGTGATGGTCATTTCTACGTTCCGGGCAACCTAGGCTTCACTCTAGGGCGTTGCTCCACCACATCGAATAGCTACGACATAAGAAGTCAACGCCTGAAGCATAAACTACAATAAAAATACAACAGTTTTTTCATCGTATAACAGGAATAATTGCAAACAGTGACAAAGTTATGGTCATTTCTACGTTCCGGGTACCCTAGGCTTAACTCCAGGGCATTGCTCCACCAGATCGAATAGTTACGGACTTTGAATACAACGCCAGAAGCATAAAATACAATAAAAATGCAACAGTTTTTCCATAGTATAATAGGAATAATTGCAACCAGTGTGAAAGTACAGGTCACTTCTACGTTCCGGGCAACCTAGGCTTCGCCCTAGGGCATAGCTCCACCAGAACGAATAGCTAGGGACTTAGAATTCATCGCCAGAAGAATAAAATACAGCATAAGTACAACAGGTTTTCAATCGTATAAAATGTATAATTGCAAACAGTGCGAAGGTAATGGTCATTTCTATGTTCCGGGCAACCTAGGCTTCACTCTGGAGCGTTGCTTCTCCAGATCGAACAGCTAGGGCCTAAGAAGTCAACGCCAGAAGCATAAAATACAGTAAAAATACAACAGCTTTCCATCGTATAGCATGAATAATCGCAAACAGTGTGAAGGTAATGGTCATTTCTACGTTCCTGGGAACCTAGGCTGCACTCTAGGGCGTTGCTCCTCAGATCGAATAGATAGGACCTAAGAAGTTAACGCCAGAAGATTAAAATACAATAAAAATACAACAGTTTTTCCATCGTATAATATGTATAATTGCAAGCAATGTGAAGGTAATGGTCATTTCTACGTTCTCGGCAACCCAGGCTTCACCCCTGGGCGTTGCTCCACCAGATCCAATGGCTAGGACCTAAGAAGTCAGCGCCAGAAGCATAAAATACAAAATAGATACAACAGCTTTTCCATTGTATATAATGTATATTTGCAAACAGTGTGAAGGTGAGCGACATTTCTACGTTCCGGGCAACCCAGGCTTCATTCCAGGGCGTTGCTCCACCAGATCGAATAGTTAGGGCGTAAGAAGTCAACGCCAGAAGCATAAAATACAATAAAAATACAACAGTTTTTCCATCGTATAGCATGAATAGTTAAAACAAAAGTGAAAGTAATGGTCATTTCTACGTTTCGGGCGACCCAGGCTTCACTCTAGGTCGTTGCTCCACCATATCGAATAGCTAGGGCCTTAGAAGTCAACGCCCGAAACATAAAATACAATAAAGATACAACAGTTTTTCCATCGTATAATGGGAATAATTGCAACAAATGTGAACGTGATGGTCATTTTCACGTTGCTGGCAACCTAGCCTACACTCTAGGGCGTTGGTCCACCACATCCAATAGTTAGGGCTTAAGAAGTCAACGCCAGAAGCACCAAATACAAAATAAATATAACAGTTTTTCCATCGTATAAAACAAATATTTGCATCCAGTGTGAAAGTAATGGTCACTTCTACGTTCCGGGCAACCTAGGCTTCACTCTAGGGCGTTCTTCCACCATATCGAATAGCTGCGGCCTTAGAAGTCATCGCCAGAAACATAAAATACAATATAAATACAACAGTTTTTCCATCGTATAAAACGAATAATTGCAACCAGTGTGAAAGTAATGGCCATTTCTACGTTCCTGGTATCCTAGACTTAACTCTGAGGCATTGCTCCACCAGATCGAATACATAGTGCCTTAGAGGTCAGCGCCAGAAGCATAAAATATAATACAAATACAACAGTTTTCTGTCGTATAACAGGAATAATTGCAACCAGTGTGAAAGTGATGGTCATTTCTACGTTCCGGGCAACCTAGGCTTCACTCTAGGGCGTTGCTCCACCACATCGAATAGCTACGACATAAGAAGTCAACGCCTGAAGCATAAACTACAATAAAAATACAACAGTTTTTTCATCGTATAACAGGAATAATTGCAAACAGTGACAAAGTTATGGTCATTTCTACGTTCCGGGTACCCTAGGCTTAACTCCAGGGCATTGCTCCACCAGATCGAATAGTTACGGACTTTGAATACAACGCCAGAAGCATAAAATACAATAAAAATGCAACAGTTTTTCCATAGTATAATAGGAATAATTGCAACCAGTGTGAAAGTACAGGTCACTTCTACGTTCCGGGCAACCTAGGCTTCGCCCTAGGGCATAGCTCCACCAGAACGAATAGCTAGGGACTTAGAATTCATCGCCAGAAGAATAAAATACAGCATAAGTACAACAGGTTTTCAATCGTATAAAATGTATAATTGCAAACAGTGCGAAGGTAATGGTCATTTCTATGTTCCGGGCAACCTAGGCTTCACTCTGGAGCCTTGCTTCTCCAGATCGAATAGCTAGGGCCTAAGAAGTCAACGCCAGAAGCATAAAATACAGTAAAAATACAACAGCTTTCCATCGTATAGCATGAATAATCGCAAACAGTGTGAAGGTAATGGTCATTTCTACGTTCCTGGGAACCTAGGCTGCACTCTAGGGCGTTGCTCCACCAGATCGAATAGATAGGACCTAAGAGGTCAACGCCAGAAGATTAAAATACAATAAAAATACAACAGTTTTTCCATCGTATAATATGTATAATTGCAAGCAATGTGAAGGTAACGGTCATTTCTACGTTCCGTCAACCTAGGCTTCACTCTAGAGCGTTGCTCCACCAGATCGAATAGTTAGGGCCTTAGAAGTCAACGCCCGAAGCATAAAATACAAAATAAATAGAATAGTTTTTTCATTGTATAAAACGATTAATTGCAACCAGTGTGAAAGTTATGGTCCTTTCTACGTTCCGGGCAACCTAGGCTTCACCCTAGGTCGTTGCTCCACCACATCGAATAGCTACGGCCTTAGAAGTCAACGCCTGAAGCACAAAATATAATATAAATACAACAGTTTTTCCATCGTATAACAGGAATAATTGCAACCAGTGTGAAAGTGATGGTCATTTCTACGTTCCGGGCAACCTAGGCTTCACCCTAGGTCGTTGCTCCACCACATCGAATAGCTACGGCCTTAGAAGTCAACGCCCGAAGCATAAAATATAATACAAATACAACAGTTTTCTGTCGTATAACAGGAATAATTGCAACCAGTGTGAAAGTGATGGTCATTTCTACGTTCCGGGCAACCTAGGCTTCACTCTAGGGCGTTGCTCCACCACATCGAATAGCTACGACATAAGAAGTCAACGCCTGAAGCATAAACTACAATAAAAATACAACAGTTTTTCCATCGTATAAAATGAATAATTGCAAACAGTGTGGAAGTAATGGTCACTTCTACTTTCCGCCCAACCTAGGCTTCACTCTGGGGCGTTGCTCCACCATATCGAATAGCAACGGCCTTAGAAGTCAACGGCTGAAGCATAAAATATAATATAAATACAACAGTTTTTCCATCGTATAACAGGAATAAATGCAACCAGTGTGAAAGGCATGGTCATTTCTACGTTCCGCGCAACCTAGGCTTCACTCTAGGGCGTTGCTCCACCATATCGAATAGCTACGGCCTTAGAAGTCAACGTCTGAAGCATAAAATACATCATAAGTACAACAGTTTTCCCATCGTATAACAGGAATAATTGCAACCAGTGTAAAAGTACAGGTCATTTCTACGTTCCGGGCAACCTAGGCTTCGCTCGAGGGCGTTGCTCCACCAGATCGAAAAGCAAGGGATTTAGAAGTCAACGCCAGAAGCATAAAATACAATAAAAATCCAACAGTTTTACCATCGTATAAAATGAATAATGGCAAACAGTGTGAAGGTGATGGTCATTTCTACGTTCCGGGCAACATAGGCTTCACTCTAGGGCGTTGTTCCACCACATCGAATAGCTGCGGCCTTAGAAGTCAACGCCAGAAACGTAAAATACAATACAAATACAACAGTTTTTTCATCGTATAAAACGAATAATTCCAACCAGTGGGAAAGTAATGGCCATTTCTACGTTCCGGGCATCCTAGACTTAACTCTGAGGCATTGCTCCACCAGATCGAATACATAGGGCCTTAGAAGTCAACGCCAGAAGCATAAAATACAATATAAATACAACAGTTTTTCCCTTGTATAACAGGAATAATTGCAACCAGTGTGAAAGGTATGGTCATTTCTACGTTCCGGTCAATCTAGGCTTCACTCTAGGGCGTTGGTCCACCATATCGAATAGCTAGGGCCTAAGAAGTCAACGGCAGAGGCATAAAATACAATATAAATACAACAGCATTTCCATCGTATATAATGTATATTTGCAAACAGTGTGAAAGTAGCGGTCATTTCTACGTTCCGGGCAGCCTAGGCTTCATTACAAGGCGGTGCTCCACCTGATCAAAAATTAGGGCCTAAGAAGTCAACGCCAGAAGATTAAAATACAATAAAGATACAACAGTTTTTCCATCGTATAAAATGTATAATTGCAAGCAATGTGAAGGTAATGGTCATTTCTACGTTCTCGGCAACCTAGGCTTCACCCCTGGGCGTTGCTCCACCAGATCCAATGGCTAGGACCTAAGAAGTCAGCGCCAGAAGCATAAAACACAAAATAGATACAACAGCTTTTCCATTGTATATAATGTATATTTGCAAACAGTGTGAAGGTAAGCGACATTTCTACGTTCCGGGCAACCCAGGCTTCATTCCAGGGCGTTGCTCCACCAGATCGAATAGTTAGGGCGTAAGAAGTCAACGCCAGAAGCATAAAATACAAAAAAATACAACAGTTTTTCCATTGTATAACAGGAATAATTGCAGCCAGTGAAAGTGATGGTCATTTCTATGTTCCGGACAACCTAGGCTTCGCTCAAGGGCGTTGCTCCACCAGATCGAATAGCAAGGGACTTAGAAGTCAACGCCAGAAGCATAAAGTATAATAAAAATACAACAGTTTTTCCATCGTATAAAATGTATAATTGCAAGCAATGTGAAGGTAACGGTCATTTCTACGTTCCGTCAACCTAGGCTTCACTCTAGAGCGTTGCTCCACCAGATCGAATAGTTAGGGCCTTAGAAGTCAACGCCCGAAGCATAAAATACAAAATAAATAGAATAGTTTTTTCATTGTATAAAACGATTAATTGCAACCAGTGTGAAAGTTATGGTCCTTTCTACGTTCCGGGCAACCTAGGCTTCACCCTAGGTCGTTGCTCCACCACATCGAATAGCTACGGCCTTAGAAGTCAACGCCTGAAGCACAAAATATAATATAAATACAACAGTTTTTCCATCGTATAACAGGAATAATTGCAACCAGTGTGAAAGTGATGGTCATTTCTACGTTCCGGGCAACCTAGGCTTCACCCTAGGTCGTTGCTCCACCACATCGAATAGCTACGGCCTTAGAGGTCAACGCCCGAAGCATAAAATATAATACAAATACAACAGTTTTCTGTCGTATAACAGGAATAATTGCAACCAGTGTGAAAGTGATGGTCATTTCTACGTTCCGGGCAACCTAGGCTTCACTCTAGGGCGTTGCTCCACCACATCGAATAGCTACGACATAAGAAGTCAACGCCTGAAGCATAAACTACAATAAAAATACAACAGTTTTTTCATCGTATAACAGGAATAATTGCAAACAGTGACAAAGTTATGGTCATTTCTACGTTCCGGGTACCCTAGGCTTAACTCCAGGTCATTGCTCCACCAGATCGAATAGTTACGGACTTTGAATACAACGCCAGAAGCATAAAATACAATAAAAATGCAACAGTTTTTCCATAGTATAATAGGAATAATTGCAACCAGTGTGAAAGTACAGGTCACTTCTACGTTCCGGGCAACCTAGGCTTCGCCCTAGGGCATAGCTCCACCAGAACGAATAGCTAGGGACTTAGAATTCATCGCCAGAAGAATAAAATACAGCATAAGTACAACAGGTTTTCAATCGTATAAAATGTATAATTGCAAACAGTGCGAAGGTAATGGTCATTTCTATGTTCCGGGCAACCTAGGCTTCACTCTGGAGCGTTGCTTCTCCAGATCGAATAGCTAGGGCCTAAGAAGTCAACGCCAGAAGCATAAAATACAGTAAAAATACAACAGCTTTCCATCGTATAGCATGAATAATCGCAAACAGTGTGAAGGTAATGGTCATTTCTACGTTCCTGGGAACCTAGGCTGCACTCTAGGGCGTTGCTCCACCAGATCGAATAGATAGGACCTAAGAAGTCAACGCCAGAAGATTAAAATACAATAAAAATACAACAGTTTTTCCATCGTATAATATGTATAATTGCAAGCAATGTGAAGGTAATGGTCATTTCTACGTTCTCGGCAACCCAGGCTTCACCCCTGGGCGTTGCTCCACCAGATCCAATGGCTAGGACCTAAGAAGTCAGCGCCAGAAGCATAAAATACAAAATAGATACAACAGCTTTTCCATTGTATATAATGTATATTTGCAAACAGTGTGAAGGTGAGCGACATTTCTACGTTCCGGGCAACCCAGGCTTCATTCCAGGGCGTTGCTCCACCAGATCGAATAGTTAGGGCGTAAGAAGTCAACGCCAGAAGCATAAAATACAATAAAAATACAACAGTTTTTCCATCGTATAGCATGAATAGTTAAAACAAAAGTGAAAGTAATGGTCATTTCTACGTTTCGGGCGACCCAGGCTTCACTCTAGGTCGTTGCTCCACCATATCGAATAGCTAGGGCCTTAGAAGTCAACGCCCGAAACATAAAATACAATAAAGATACAACAGTTTTTCCATCGTATAATGGGAATAATTGCAACAAATGTGAACGTGATGGTCATTTCCACGTTGCTGGCAACCTAGCCTACACTCTAGGGCGTTGGTCCACCACATCCAATAGTTAGGGCTTAAGAAGTCAACGCCAGAAGCACCAAATACAAAATAAATATAACAGTTTTTCCATCGTATAAAACAAATATTTGCATCCAGTGTGAAAGTAATGGTCACTTCTACGTTCCGGGCAACCTAGGCTTCACTCTAGGGCGTTGTTCCACCATATCGAATAGCTGCGGCCTTAGAAGTCATCGCCAGAAACATAAAATACAATATAAATACAACAGTTTTTCCATCGTATAAAACGAATAATTGCAACCAGTGTGAAAGTAATGGCCATTTCTACGTTCCTGGTATCCTAGACTTAACTCTGAGGCATTGCTCCACCAGATCGAATACATAGTGCCTTAGAGGTCAGCGCCAGAAGCATAAAGTACAATCAAAATCCAACAGGTTGTCCATCGTATAACAGGAATAATTGCAACAAGAGTGAAGGTAATGGACATTTCTACGTTCCGGGCAACCTAGGCTTCACTCTTGGGCGTCGGTCCACCACATCCAACAGTTACGGCCTAAGAAGTGAACGCCGGAAGCACCAAATACAAAATAAATACAACAGTTTTTCCATCGTATAACAGGAATAATTGCAACCAGTGTGAAAGTACAGGTCATTTCTACGTTCCGGGCAACCTAGGCTTCGCTCAAGGGCGTTGCTCCACCAGATCGAATAGCTAGGGCCGAAGAAGTCCACGCCAGAAGCATAAAATACAATAAAAATGCAACAGCTTTTCCATCGTATTACAGGAATAATTGTAACCAGAGTGAAGGTGATGGTCTTGTCTATGTTCCGGGCAACCTAGGCTTCACTCTAGGGCGGTACTCCACCAGATCAAATAGTTAGGGCCTTAGAAGTCAGCGCCCGAAGCATAAAATACAAAATAAATACAACAGTTTTTCCATTGTATAGAACGAATAATTGCAGCCAGTGTGAAAGTAATGGTCATTTCTACATTCCGGGTAACCTAGGCTTCTTTCTAGGGCGTGGATCCACCAGATTCAATAGTTAGGGCCTTAGAAGTCAACGCCCGAAGCATAAAATACAAAATAAATACAACAGTTTTTCCATTGTATAGAACGAATAATTGCAACCAGTGTGAAAGTTATGGTCATTTCCACGTTCCGGGCAACCTAGGCTTCACCCTAGGGCGTTGATGCACCTGATCGAATAGTTAGGCCCTAAGAAGTCAACGCCAGAAGCATATAATACGATATATGTACAACAGTTTTACCATCGCATAAAATGAATAATCGCAAACAGTGTGAAGGTAATGGTCATTTCTAGGTTCCGGGCAACCTAGGCTTCACCCTAGGGCGTTGTTCCACCAGAGCGAATAGTTAGGGCCTAAGAAGTCAACGCCCGAAGCATAAAATACAAAATAAATAGAACAGTTTTTCCATTGTATAAAACGAATAATTGAAACCAGTGTGAAAGCTATGGTCATTTCTACGTTCCGGGCAACCTAGGCTTCACTCTAGGACGTTGCTCCACCAGATCGAATAGCTAGGGACTTAGAAGTCAACGCCAGAAGCATAAAATACAATATAAGTACAACAGTTTTTCCATCGTGTAAAATGAATAATTGCAAACAGTGTGAAAGTAATGGTCATTCCTCCGTTCCGGGCAACCTAGGCTTCACTCTGGGGCGTTGGTCCAGCAGATCGAATAGTTAGGGCATAAGAAGACAACGCCAGAAGAATAAAATACAGTATAAATACAACAGCTTTTCCATCGTATATAATGTATATTTGCAAACAGTGTGAAAGTAAAGGTCATTTCTACGTTCCGGGCAACCTAGGCTTAACTGTAGGGCGTCGCTCCACCAGATCGCATAGTTAGGCACTTAGAATTCAACGCCAGAAGCATAAAATGCAATAAAAATGCAACAGTTTTCCCGTCGTATAACAGGAATAACTGCAACCAGTGTGAAAGTACTGGTCATTTCTACGTTCCGCGCAACCTAGGCTTCACTCTAGGGCGTTGCTCCACCAGATGGAACAGCTAGGGACTTAGAACTCAACGGCAGAAGAATACAATACAACCTAAGTACAACAGTTTTACCATCGTATAAAATGAATAATCGCAAACAGTGTGAAGGTAATGGTCATTTCTACGTTCCGGGCAACCTAGGCTTAAAGGTAGGGCGTTGCTCCACCAGATCGAATAGTTAGGGCCTTAGAAGTTAACGCCCGAAACATGAAATACGAACTAAATAGAACAGTTTTTCCAGCGTATCAAATGAATAATCGCAAACAGTGTGAAGGTAATGGTTATTTCTACGTTCCGGGCAACCTAGGATTCACTCTAGGGCGTTGCTCCGCCAGATCGAATAGTTAGGACCTAAGAAGTCAGCGCCAGAAGCATAAAATACAAAATAGATACATCATTTTTTCCATCGTATATAATGCATATTTGCTAACAGCGTGAAAGTAAAGATCATTTCTACGTTCCGGGCAACATAGGCTTAACTGTAGGGCGTTGCTCCACCAAATCGAATAGTTAGGGACTTAGAATTCAACGCCAGAAGCATAAAATACGATATATGTACAACAGTTTCTCCATCGTATAAAATGAGTAATTGCAACCAGTGTGAAAGTAAAGGTCATTTCTACGTTCGAAGCAACCTAGGTTTCGCTCCATGGCCTTGCTCCACCCCATCGAATTGTTAGGGCCCTAGATGTCAATGCCAGAAGCATAAAATACAACATAAATGCAACAGTTTTTTCATCGTATAACAGGAATCACTGCAACCAGTGTGAAAGTACTGGTCATTTCTACGTTCCGGGTAAACTAGGCTTCACTCTAGGGCGTTGTTCCACCAGATAGAATTGTTAGGGTCTAAGAAGACAACGCCAGAAGCATAAAATACAAATCAAATACAACAGCTTTTCCATCGTATAAAACGAACAATTGCAACCAGTGTGAAAGTGATGGTCATTTCTACGTTCCGGGCAACGTAGGCTTCACTCTAGGGCGTTGTTCCACCAGATAGAATTGTTAGGGCCTAAGAAGTCAACGCCAGAAGCACAAAATACAAAACAAATAAAACAGTTTTTCCAGCGTATCAAATGAATAATCGCAAACAGTGTGAAGGTAATGGTCATTTCTACGTTCCGGGCAACCTAGGCTTCACTCTAGGGCGTTGCTCCACCAGATCGAATAGTTAGGGCCTTAGAAGTCAACGCCCGAAGCATAAAATACAAAATAAATAGAACAGTTCTTCCATTGTATAAAACGAATAATTGAAACCAGTGTGAAAGTTATGGTCATTTCTACGTTCCGGGCAACCTAGGCTTCACTCTAGGGCGTTGCTCCACCAGATCGAATAGTTAGCGCCTTAGAAGTCAACGCCCGAAGCATAAAATACAAAAAAATGGAACAGTTTTTCCATTGTATAAAACGAATAATTCAAACCAGTGTGAAAGTACAGGTCATTTCTACGATCCGGGCTACCTAGGATTCGCTTAAGGGCGTTGCTCGACCAGATCGAATAGCTAGGGACTTAGAAGTCAACGCCAGAAGCATAAAATGCAATAAAAATACAACAGTTTTTCCATCCTATAAAAGGAATAATTGCAACCAGTTTGAAAGTAATGGTCATTTCTACGTTCCGGGCAACCTTGGCTTAACTCCTGGGCGTTGCTCCACCAGATCTAATAGTTAGGGACATTGAATACGACGCCAGAAGCATAAAATACAATAAAAATGCAACAGTTTTTCCATCGTATAACAGGAATAACTGCAACCAGTGTGAAGGTACTGGTCATTTCTATGTTCCGGGTAACCTAGGCTTCACTCTAGAGCTTTGCTGCACCAGATCGAATAGCTAGGGACTTAGAATTCGAAGCCAGAAGAATAAAATGCAACATAAGTATAACAGTGTTTCCATCGTATAAAATGTATAATTGCAAGCAGTGTGAAGGTAATGGTCATTTCTACTTTCCGGGCAACCTAGGCTTTACTCTAGAGCACTGCTCCACCAGATCGAATAGTTAGGGCCTAAGAAGACAACGCCAAAAGCATAAAATACAATATAAATACAACAGCTTTTCCATCGTATATAATGTGTATTTGCAAACGTGGTGAAAGCAAAGGTCATTACTACGTTCTGGGCAACCTAGGCTTCACTCTGGGGCGATCTTCCACCAGATCGAATAGTTAGGGCCTAAGAAGTCAACGCCAGAAGCATAAAATACAACATAAGTACAAAAGTTTTTCCATCGTATAAAATGAATAATTTCAAACATTGTGAAAGTAATGGTCATTTATACGTTCCGGGCAATCTAGGCTTCACTCTGGGGCGATCTTCCACCAGATCGAATAGTTAGGGCCTAAGAAGTCAACGCCAGAAGCATAAAATACAACATAAGTACAACAGTTTTTCCATCGTATAAAATGAATAATTTCAAACAGTGTGAAAGTAATGGTCATTTATACGTTCCGGGCAATCTAGGCTTCACTCTAGGGCGTTGCTCCACCAGATCGAATAGTTAGGGCCTTAGAAGTCAACGCCATAAGCATAAAATACAATATAAATACAACAGCTTTTCCATCGTATATAATGTATATTTGCAAACAGTCTGAAAGTAAAGGTCATTTCTACGTTCCGGGCAACCTAGGCTTAACTGTAGGGCGTTGCTCCACCAGATCGCATAGTTAGGGACTTAGAAGTCAACGCCCGAGGCATGAAATACAAAATAAATAGAACAGTTTTTCCACCGTATCAGATGAATAATCGCAAACAGTGTGAAGGTAATGGTCATTTCTACGTTCCGGGCAACCTAGGCTTCACTCTAGGGCGTTGCTCCAACAGATCCAATAGTTAGGGCCTAAGAAGTCAACGCCAGAAGCACAAAATACAATATAAGTACAACAGTTTTTCCCTTGTATAACAGGAATAATTGCAACCAGTGTGAAAGCTATGGTCATTTCTACGTTTCGGGCATCCTAGGCTACACTCTAGGGCGTTGCTCAACCAGATCGAATAGCTAGGGCCTTAGAAGTCGACGCCCGAATCATAAAATACAGTAAAAATACAACAGTTTTTCCAGCGTATAACGGGAATAATTGCAACCAGTGTCAAAGTGATGGTCATTTCCACGTTCCGGGCAACCAAGGCTTCACTCTAGGGCGTTGGTCCACCAGATCCAATAGTTAGGGCCCAAGAAGTCAACGCCCGAAGCATTAAATACAAAATTAATAGAACAGTTTTTCCATTGCATGAAACGAATAATTCCAACCAGTGTGAATGTTATGGTCATATCTACGTTCCGTGCAACGTTGGCTTCACTCTAGGGCGTTGCTCCACCAGATCGAATAGCTACGGCCTTAGAAGTCAACGCCAGAAGCATAAAAAGCAATATAAATACAACAGCTTTTTCCATCGAATAAAATGAATAATTGCAAACATTGTGAAAGTAACGGTCATTTCTACGTTCCGGGCAACCTTGGCTTCACTCTAGGGCGTAGCTACACCAGATCGAACTGTTAGGCCCTATGAAGTCAACGCCAGAAGCATAAAATACAATATAAATACAACAGCTTTTCCATCGTATACAATGAATAATGGCAAACAGTGTGAAAGTAATGGTCATTCCTACGTTCCGGGCAACCTAGGCTTGACTCTAGGGCGTTGCTCCACCAGATCGAATAGGTAGGGCCATAGAAGTCAATGCCCGAAAAAAAGAATACAATATAAATACAACAACTTTTCCATCGTAAAAATTGAATAATTGCAAACAGTGTGAAAGTAATGGTCATTTCTACGGCCTTGGCAACTGAGGCTTCACTCTATGGCGTTGTCCCATCAGATCGAATAGCTACGGCCTTAGAAGTCAACGCCAGAAGCATAAAATACAATATAAATACAACAGTTTTTCCATCGTATAAAATGAATAATTGCAAACATTGTGAAAGTAACGGTCATTCCTACGTTCCGGGCAACCTTGGCTTCACTCTAGGGCGTTGCTCCACCGGATCGAATAGTTAGGGCGTTAGAAGTCAACGCCAGATGCATAAAATACCATATAAATACAACAGTTTTTCCATCGTATAACAGGAATAATTGCAAACAGTGTGAAAGTGATGTTCATTTCTAAGTTCCTGGCAACCTAGGCTTTACTCTAGGTATTTGCTCCACCAGATCGAATAGCTAGGGCCGCAGAAGTCAACGACAGAAGCATAAAATAAAATAAAAATACAACAGTTGTGCCATCGTATAACAGGAATAATTGCAAACAGTGTGAAAGTGATGTTCATTTCTAAGTTCCTGGCAACCTAGGCTTCACTCTAGGTATTTGCTCCACCAGATCGAATAGCTAGGGCCGCAGAAGTCAACGACAGAAGCATAAAATAAAATAAAAATACAACAGTTGTGCCATCGTATAACAGGAATAATTACAACCTGTGTGAATGTAATGGGCATTTCTACGTTCCGTGCAACCTAGGCTACACTCTAGGGCGTTGCTCCACCAGATCGCATAGTTAGTTACTTAGAATTCAACGCCAGAAACATAAAATACAATAAAAATGCAACAGTTTTTCCGTCGAATACCAGGAATAACTGCAACCAGTGTGAAAGTACTGGTCATTTCTACGTTCCGGGCAACCTAGGCTTCACTCTAGTGCGTTGCTCCACCAGATCGAACAGCTAGGGACTTAGAATTCAACGCCAGAAGAATAAAATACAACCTAAGTACAACAGTTTTACCATCGTATAAAATGAATAATCGCAAACAGTGTGAAGGTAATGGTCATTTCTACGTTCCGGGCAACCTGGGCTTCACTCTAGGGCGTTGCTCCACCAGATCGAATAGTTAGGGACTTTGAATACAACGCCAGAAGCATAAAATACAATAAAAATGCAACAGTTTTTCCATCGTATAACAGGAAAGCTGCAACTAGTGTGAAAGTACTGGTCATTTCTATGTTCCGGGTAACCTAGGCTTCTTTCTAGGGCGTTGCTCCACCAGATAGATTTGTTAGGGTCTAAGAAGTCAACGCCAGAAGCATAAAATAGAATATAAATACATCAGTGTTTCCCTTGTATAACAGGAAGAGTTGCAACCAGTGTGAAAGCTATGGTCATTTCTACGTTCCGGGCAACCTATTCTTCACTCTAGTGCGTTGCTCCAACCAGATCGAATAGTTAGGGCCTTAGAAGTCAACGCCAGAAGCATAAAATACAATAAAAATCCGACAGTTTTTCCATCTTATAACAGGAATAATTGCAAACAGTGTCAAGGTAAAGGTCATTCCTATGCTCCGGGAAACCTACGCTGCAGTCTAGGGCGTTGGTCCACCAGATCCAATAGTTAGGGCCTTAGAAGTCAACGACCGACGCATAAAATACAATAAAAATACGACAGTTTTTCCATCGTACAACAGGAATAATTGCAACCAGAGTGAAGGTGATGGACATTTCTACGTTCCGGGCAACCTATGATTCACTCTAGGGCGTTGCTCCACCAGATCGAATAGTTAGGGCCTAAGAAGTCTACGCCACAAGCATAAAATACAATAAAAATACAACAGTTTTTCCATCGCATAGCATGAATAATTGCAGCCAGAGTGAAAGTAATGGACATGTCTACGTTTCGGGCATCCTAGGCTACACTCTAGGGCGTTGCTCAACCAGATCGAATAGCTAGGGCCTTAGAAGTCGACGCCCGAATCATAAAATACAATATAAATACAACAGTTTTTCCATCGTATACAATTAATGATTGCAAACATTGTGAAAGTAACGCTCATTTCTACGTTCCGGGCAACCTAGGCCTCACTCTAGGGCGATGCTCCACCGGATCGAATATGTAGGGCCTAAGAAGTCAACGCCAGAAGCATAAAATACAATAAAAATACAACAGTTTTTCCATCGTATCGTATGAATAATTGAAACCAGAGTGAAAGTGATGGCCATTTCTACGTTCCGGGCAACCTAGGCCTCATTCTAGGGCGTTGTTCCACCAGATCGAACAGTTAGGGCCTAAGAAGACAACGCCAGAAGCATAAAATACAATATAAATACAACAGTTTTTCCATCGTATAAAATGAATAATTGTAAACAGTGTGAAACTAATGGTCATTTCTGCGTTCCGGGAAACCTAGGCTTCACTCTAGGGCGTTGCTCCACCACATCGAATAGTTAGGGCCTTAGCAGTCAACGCCAGAAGCATAAAGTACAATAAAAATCCAACAGTTTTTCCATCGTATAACAGGAATAATTGCAAACAGTGTGAAGGTAATAGTCAGTTCTACGCTCCGGTCAACTTAGGCTTCACTGTAGGGCGTTCGTCCACTAGATCGAATAGTTAGGGCCTTAGAAGTCAACGCCAGAAGCATAAAATAAAATAAAAATACAACAGTTGTTCCATCGTATAACAGGAATAATTTCAACCTGTGTGAAAGTAATGGGCATTTCTACTTTCCGTGCAACCTAGGCTTCACTCTAGGGCGTTGCTCCACCAGGTCGGATAGTTAGAGCCTTAGAAAACAACTCCAGACGCATAAAATACAATAAAAATACATCAGTTTTTCCATTGTATAACAGGAATAATTGCAACCAGAGTGAAAGTGATGGTCATTTCTACGTTCCGGGCGACCTAGGCTACACTCTAGGGCGTTGCTCCACCAGATCGAATAGCTAGGGCCTTAGAAGTCAACGCCCGAAGCATAAAGTACAAAATTAATAGAACAGTTTTTCCATTGTATAAAACGAATGATTGCAACCAGAGTGAAACTTATGGTCATTTCTACGATCCGTGCAACATAGGGTGCACCCTAGGGCGTTGCTCCACCACATCGATTAGCTACGGCCTTAGAAGTCAACGCCAGAAGCATACAGTACAATAAAAATACAACAGTTTTTCCATCGTATAGCAGGAATAATTGCAACCAGTATGAAAGTTATGGTCATTTCTGCGTTCCGGGCAACCTAGGCTTCACTCTAGGGCGTTGCTCCACCAGATCGAACAGCTAGGGACTTAGAATTCAACGCCAGAAGAATAAAATACAACCTAAGTACAACAGTTTTACCATCGTATAAAATGAATAATCGCAAACAGTGTGAAGGTAATGGTCATTTCTACGTTCCGGGCAACCTGGGCTTCCCTCTAGGGCGTTGCTCCACTAGATCGAATAGTTAGGGACTTTGAATACAACGCCAGAAGCATAAAATACAATAAAAATGCAACAGTTTTTCCATCGTATAACAGGAAAGCTGCAACCAGTGTGAAAGTACTGGTCATTTCTATGTTCCGGGTAACCTAGGCTTCTTTCTAGGGCGTTGCTCCACCAGATAGATTTGTTAGGGTCTAAGAAGTCAACGCCAGAAGCATAAAATAGAATATAAATACATCAGTGTTTCCCTTGTATAACAGGAAGAGTTGCAACCAGTGTGAAAGCTATGGTCATTTCTACGTTCCGGGCAACCTATTCTTCACTCTAGTGCGTTGCTCCAACCAGATCGAATAGTTAGGGCCTTAGAAGTCAACGCCAGAAGCATAAAATACAATAAAAATCCGACAGTTTTTCCATCTTATAACAGGAATAATTGCAAACAGTGTCAAGGTAAAGGTCATTCCTATGCTCCGGGCAACCTACGCTGCAGTCTAGGGCGTTGGTCCACCAGATCCAATAGTTAGGGCCTTAGAAGTCAACGCCCGACGCATAAAATACAATAAAAATACGACAGTTTTTCCATCGTACAACAGGAATAATTGCAACCAGAGTGAAGGTGATGGACATTTCTACGTTCCGGGCAACCTAGGATTCACTCTAGGGCGTTGCTCCACCAGATCGAATAGTTAGGGCCTAAGAAGTCTACGCCACAAGCATAAAATACAATAAAAATACAACAGTTTTTCCATCGTATAGCATGAATAATTGCAGCCAGAGTGAAAGTAATGGACATGTCTACGTTTCGGGCATCCTAGGCTACACTCTAGGGCGTTGCTCAACCAGATCGAATCGCTAGGGCCTTAGAAGTCGACGCCCGAATCGTAAAATACAGTAAAAATACAACAGTTTTTCCAGCGTATAACGGGAATAATTGCAACCAGTGTCAAAGTGATGGTCATTTCCACGTTCCGGGCAACCAAGGCTTCACTCTAGGGCGTTGGTCCACCAGATCCAATAGTTAGGGCCCAAGAAGTCAACGCCCGAAGCATTAAATACAAAATTAATAGAACAGTTTTTCCATTGCATGAAACGAATAATTCCAACCAGTGTGAATGTTATGGTCATATCTACGTTCCGTGCAACGTTGGCTTCACTCTGGGGCGTTGCTCCACCAGATCGAAGAGGTAGGGCCATAGAAGTCAATGCCCGAAGCATAAAATACGATAAAGATATAACAGTTTTTCCATCGTATAACAGGAGTAATTACAACAAGTGTGAAAGTGATGGTCATTTCTACGTTCCGGGCAACCTAGGCTTCACTCTAGGTCGTTGTTCCACCAGATCCAATAGTGAGGGCCTAAGAAGTCACCGCCAGAAGCGCCAAATACAAAATAAATACAACAGTTTTTCCATCGCATAAAACGGATAATTGCATCCAGTGTGAAAGTTATGGCCATTTCTACGTTTCGTGCAACCTAGGCTTCACTCTAGGGCGTTGCTCCATCAGATCGAATAGTTAGGGCCTTAGAAGTCAACGCCCGAAGCATAAAATACAAAATTAATAGAACAGCTTTTCCATTGTATAAAACGAATAATTGCAACCAGTGTGAAAGTTATGGTCATTTCTACGTTCCGTGCAACCTAGGCTTCACTCTAGGGCGTTGCTCCACCAGATCGAAGAGGTAGGGCCATAGAAGTCAATGCCCCAAGCATGAAATACGATAAAGATATAACAGTTTTTCCATCGTATAACAGGAGTAATTGCAACAAGTGTGAAAGTGATGGTCATTACTACGTTTCGGTAAACATAGGCTTCACTCTTGGACGTTGCCCCACCAGATCGAATAGATAGGGCCTTAAAAGTCAATGCCAGATGAATAAAATACAATATAAATACAACAGTTTTTCCATCGTATAAAAAGAATAATTGCAAACTGTGTGAAAGTAATGGTCATTTCGACGTTTTGGTTAACCTAGGCTTCACACTAGGGCGTTGCTCCACCAGATCGAATAGCTAGGGACTTAGAATTCAAGGCCAGAAGAATAAAATACAGCATAAGTACAACAGTTTTTTCCACCGTATAAAATGAATAATTCCAAACAGTGTGAAAGCAATGGTCATTTCTACGTTCCGTGCAACCTAGGCTTGACTCTAGGGCGTTGCTCCACCAGATCGAATAGGTAGGGCCATAGAAGTCAATGCCCGAAAAAAAGAATACAATATAAATACAACAACTTTTCCATCGTAAAAATTGAATAATTGCAAACAGTGTGAAAGTAATGGTCATTTCTACGGCCTTGGCAACTGAGGCTTCACTCTATGGCGTTGTCCCATCAGATCGAATAGCTACGGCCTTAGAAGTCAACGCCAGAAGCATAAAATACCATATAAATACAACAGTTTTTCCATCGTATAACAGGAATAATTGCAAACAGTGTGAAAGTGATGTTCATTTCTAAGTTCCTGGCAACCTAGGCTTCACTCTAGGTATTTGCTCCACCAGATCGAATATTTCGGGCCTAAGAAGTCAACGCCAGAAGCATAAAATACACTAAAAATACAACAGTTTTTCCATCGTATAGCACGAATAATTGAAACCAGAGTGAAAGTGATGGCCATTTCTACGTTCCGGGCAACCTTGGCTTCATTCTAGGTCGTTGTTCTACCAGAGCGAACAGTTAGGGCCTAAGAAGTCAACGCCAGAAGCATAAAATACAATATAAATACAACAGTTTTTCCATCATATAGAACGAATAATAGCAACCAGTGTAAATGTAATGGTTATTTCTACGTTCCGGGCAACCTAGGCCTCATTCGAGGGCGTTGTTCCACCAGATCGAACAGTTAGGGCCTAAGAAGACAACACCAGAAGCATAAAATACAATATAAATACAACAGTTTTTCCATCGTATAGCATGAATAATGCCAACCAGTGTGAAAGTGATGGTCATTTCTACGTTTTGGGCAACCTAGGCTTCACTCTAGGGCGTTGCTCCACCAGATCGAATAGCTATGCCCTTGGAAGTCAACGCCCGGAACGTAAAACGCAATATAAATACAACAGTTTTTCCATCATATAAAGCGAATAATAGCAGCCAGTGTGAAAGTGATGGTCATTTCTACGTTCTGGGAAACCTAGGCCTCACTCTAGGGCGTCGTTCCACCAGATGGAATAGTTAAGGCCTTAGAAGTCAACGCCAGAAGCACAAAATACAGCATAAATACAACAGTTTTTCCATCATATAAAACGAATAATTGCAACCAGTGTGAAAGTGATGGTCATTTCCACGTTCCGGGCAACCTAGGCTTCACTCTAGGGCGTTGGTCCACCAGATCCAATAGTTAGGGCCTAAGAAGTCAACGCCAGAAGCACCAAATACCAAATAAATACAATAGTATTTCCATCATATAAAACGAATAATAGCAACCAGTGTGAAAGTGATGGTCATTTCTAGGTTCCGGGCATCCTAGGCTTCACTCTAGGGCGCTGCCCCACCACATCGAATAGCTACGGTCTAAGAAGTCAACGCCAGAAGCACCGAAAACAAAATAGATACAACAGTTTTTCCATCGTATAAAACGAATAATTGCAACCAGTGTGAAGCTTATGGTCATTTCTACTTTCCAGGGAACATAGGCTTCACTCTTTGACGTTGCCCCACCAGATCGAATAGCTAGGACCTTAGAAGTCAAAGCCAGAAGCAGAAAATACAATAAAAATGCAACAGTTTTTCCATCGTGTAGCATGATAATTGCAACCAGTGTGAAAGTAATGGTCATTTCTACGTTCCGGGCAACCTAGGCTTCATTCTAGGGCGTTATTCCACAAGATCGAACAGCTAGGGCCTAAGAAGTCAACGCCAGAAGCATAAAATACAGTATAAATACAACAGTGTTTCCATCATATAAAACGAATAATAGCAACCCGTGTGAAAGTAATGGTCATTTCTACGTTTTGGGGAACCTAGGCTTCACTCTAGGGCGTTGCTCCACCAGATCGAATACATAGGGCCTCAGAAGTCAACGCCAGGAGCATAAAATACAATATAAATACAACAGTTCTTCCATCGTATAACAGGAATAATTGCAACCAGAGTGAAAGTGATGGTCATTTCTACGTTCCAGGCGACGTAGGCTTCACTTTGGGACGTTGGTCCAACAGACCGAATAGTTAGTGCCTAAGAAGTCAACGCCAGAAGCATGAAATACAAAATAAATACAATAGCTCTTCCATCGTCTAAAACAAATAATTGCTCGAGTGTGAAAGGTATGGTCATTTCTACGCTCCGGGCAACCTAGGCTTCACTCTTGGACGTTGCCCCAACAGATCGAATAGCTAGGACCTAAGAAGTCAAAGCCAGAAGCAGAAAATACAATAAAAATGTAAGAGTTTGTCCATCGTATAGCATGAATAATTGGAACCAGTGTGAAAGTAATGGTCATGTCTACGTTTCGGTCAACCTGGGATTCATTCCAGGGCGTTGTTCCACCAGACCGAACAGTTAGGGCCTAAGAAGTCAACGCCAGAAGCATAAAATACAAAATTAATAGAACAGCTTTTCCATTGTATAAAACGAATAATTGCAACCAGTGTGAAAGTTATGGTCATTTCTACGTTCCGTGCAACCTAGGCTCCACTGTAGGGCGTTGCTCCACCACACCAAATACCTACGGCCTTAGAAGTCAACGCCAGAAGCTTATAATGCAATATAAATACAACAGTTATTCCATCGTATAAAATGAATAATTGCAAACAATCTGAAAGTAACGGTCACTTCTACGTTCCGGGCAACCTAGGCTTCACTCTAGGGCGTTGCTCCACCAGATCGAATAGCTAGGGCCTAAGAAGTCAACGCCAGAAGCATAAAATACAAAATTAATAGAACAGCTTTTCCATTGTATAAAACGAATAATTGCAACCAGTGTGAAAGTTATGGTCATTTCTACGTTCCGTGCAACCTAGGCTCCACTGTAGGGCGTTGCTCCACCACACCAAATACCTACGGCCTTAGAAGTCAACGCCAGAAGCTTATAATGCAATATAAATACAACAGTTATTCCATCGTATAAAATGAATAATAGCAAACATTGTGAAAGTAACGGTCACTTCTACGTTCCGGGCAACCTAGGCTTCACTCTAGGGCGCTGCCCCACCACATCGAATAGCTACGGTCTAAGAAGTCAACGCCAGAAGCACCGAACACAAAATAGATACTACAGTTTTTCCATCGTATAAAACGAATAATTGCAACCAGTGTGAAGGTAATGGTCATTCCTACGTTCCGTACAGCCTAGGCTTCACTCTAGGGCGTTGGTCCACCAGGTCGAATGGTTAGGGCCTTAGAAAACAACTCCAGACGCATAAAATACAATATAAATACAACAGTTTTTCCATCGTATAAAACGAATAATTGCAACCAGTATGAAAGTTATGGTCATTTCTTCGTTCCGGGCAACCTAGGCTTCTATCTAGGGCGTTGTTCCACCAGATCCAATAGTTAGGGCCTAAGAAGTCAACGCCAGAAGCATAAACTGCAATATAAATACAACAGTTATTCCCTTGTATAAAAAGGATAATTGCAACCAGTGTGAAAGTTATGGTCATTTCTACGTTCCGGGCGACCTAGGCTTCACTCTAGGGCATTGCTCCACCACATCGAATAGCTGCGGCCTTAGAAGTCAAAGCCATAACTATAAAATACAATATAAATACAATAGTTTTTCCATTGTATAAAATGAATAATTGCAAACTGTGTGGAAGTAATGGTTATTTCTACGTTCCGGGCAACGTAGGCTTCACGCTAGGGCGTTGCTCCACCACATCGAATAGCTACGGCCTTAGGAGTCAACGCCAGAGGCATAACATACAATATAAGTACAACAGTTTTTCCATCGTATAAAACGAAAAATTGCAATCAGTATGAAGGTTATGGTCATTTCTACGTTCCGGGCAACCTAGGCTTCACCTTAGGCGTTGCTCGACCAGATCCAATAGTTAGGGCCTAAGAAGTCAACGCCAGAAGCATAAAATATAAAATTAATAGAACAGCTTTTCCATTGTATAAAACGAATAATTGCAACCAGTGTGAAAGTTATAGTCATTTCTACGTTCCGTGCAACCTAGGATCCACTGTAGGGCGTTGCTCCACCACACCAAATACCTACGGCCTTAGAAGTCAACGCCAGAAGCATAAAATACAAAATAAATACAATAGTTTTTCCATCGTCTAAAACGAATAATTGCACGAGTGTGAAGGTAATGGTCATTCCTACGTTCCGGGCATCCTAGGCTTCACCCTAGGGCGTTGCTCCAGCAGATCCAATAGTTAGGACCTCAGAAGTCAACGCCCGGAGCATAAAATACAATAAAAATACCACAGTTTTTCCATCGTATAACAGGAATAATTGCAACCAGAGTGAAGGTGATGGTCATTTCTAAGTTCCGGGCAACCTAGGCTTCACTCTAGAGCGTTGCTCCACCAGATCGAATTGTTAGGGCCTTAGAAGTCAACGCCAGAAGCATAAAATACAATATAAATACAACAGTTTTTCCATCGTATAAAACGAATAACTGCAACCAGTATGAAAGTTATGGTCATTTCTTCGTTCCGGGCGACCTAGGCTTCACTCTAGGGCATTGCTCCACCACATCGAATAGCTACGGCCTTAGAAGTCAAAGCCATAACTATAAAATACAATATAAATACAATAGTTTTTCCATTGTATAAAATGAATAATTGCAATCTGTGTGGAAGTAATGGTTATTTCTACGTTCCGGGCAACCTAGGTTTCGCTCTAGGGCGTTGCTCCACCAGATCGCATAGCTAGATACGTAGAAGTCAACGCCAGAAGCATAAAATACAATAAAAATACAACAGTTTTTCCATCGTATAAAAGGAATAATTGCAACCAGTGTGAAAGTAATGGCCATTTCTGCGCTCCGGGCAACCTAGGCTTCACTCTAGGTCGTTGCCCCACCACATCGATTAGCTACGGCCTTAGATGTCAACGCCTGAAGCATAAAATACAATAAAAATAGAACAGTTTTTTCATCGTATAACAGGAATAATTGCAACCAGAGTGAAAGTAATGGTCATTTCCACGTTTCGGTCGACATAGGCTTCACTCTAGGGCGTTGCTCCACCAGATCGAATATATAGGGCCTTAGAAGTCAACGCCCGAAACATAAAATACAATAAAAATACAACAGATTTCCATCGTATAACGGGAACAATTGCAACAAATGTGACCGTGATGGTCATTTCCACGTTCCGGGCGACGAAGGCTTCACTGTGTGATGTTGGTCCATCAGATCGAACAGTTAGGGCCTAAGAAGTCCACGCCAGAAGCATAAAATACAAAATAAATACAATAGTTCTTCCATCGTCTAAAACAAATAATTGCTCGAGTGTGAAATGTATGGTCGTTTCTACGTTCCGGGCAACCTAGGCTTCACTCTTGGACGTTGACCCAACAGATCGAATAGCTAGGACCTAAGAAGTCAAAGCCAGAAGCAGAAAATACAATAAAAATGCAAGAGTTTGTCCATCGTATAGCATGAATAATTGGAACCAGTGTAAAAGTAATGGTCATGTCTACGTTCCGGTCAACCTAGGCTTCATTCTAGGGCGTTCTTCCACCAGATCGAACAGTTAGGGCCTAAGGAGTCAACGCCAGAAGCATAAAATACAAACTTAATAGAACAGCTTTTCCATTGTATAAAACGAATAATTGCAACCAGTGTGAAAGTTATGGTCATTTCTACGTTCCGTGCAACCTAGGCTCCACTGTAGGGCGTTGCTCCACCACACCAAATACCTACGGCCTTAGAAGTCGACGCCAGAAGCTTATAATGCAATATAAATACAACAGTTATTCCAACGTATAAAATGAATAATAGCAAACATTGTGAAAGTAACGGTCACTTCTACGTTCCGGGCAACCTAGGCTTCACTCTAGGGCGTTGCTCCACCAGATCGAATAGTTAGGGCCTAAGAAGTCAACGCCAGAAGCATAAAATACAAAATCAATAGAACAGCTTTTCCATTGTATAAAACGAATAATTGCAACCAGTGTGAAAGCTATAGTCATTTCTACGTTCCGTGCAACCTAGGCTCCACTGTAGGGCGTGGCTCCACCACACCAAATACCTACGGCCTTAGAAGTCAACGCCAGAAGCATAAAATACAAAATAAATACAATAGTTTTTCCATCGTCTAAAACGAATAATTGCACGAGTGTGAAAGTAATGGTCATTTCTACGTTCCGGGCAACCTAGGCATCATTCTAGGGCGCTGTTCCACTAGGTCGAACAGCCTGGGCCTAAGAAGTCGATGCCTGAAGCATAAAATACAGTATAAATACAACAGCTTTTCCATCATATAGAGCGGATAATTGCAACCAGTGTGAAAGTGATGGACATTTCCACGTTCCGGGAAACCTAGGCTTCACTCTAGGGCGTTGGTCCACCAGTTCCAATAGTTAGGGCCTAAGAAGTCAACGCCAGAAGCACCAAATACAGTATAAATACAACAGTTTTTCCATCATATAAAACGAATAATTGCAACTAGTGTGAATGTGATGGTCATTTCTTCGTTCCGGGCAACCTAGGCTTCTATCTAGGGCGTTGTTCCACCAGACCCAATAGTTAGGGCCTAAGAAGTCAACGCCAGAAGCATAAACTGCAATATAAATACAACTGTCATTCCCTTGCATAACAAGGATAATTGTAACCAGTGTGAAAGGTGTGGTCATTCCTACGTTCCGGGCGACCTAGGCTTCACTCTAGGGCATTGCTCCACCACATCGAATAGCTACGGCCTTAGAAGTCAAAGCCAGAACTATAAAATACAATATAAATACAATAGTTTTTCCATTGTATAAAATGAATAATTGCAAACTGTGTGGAAGTAATGGTTATTTCTACGTTCCGGGCAACCTAGGCTTCACGCTAGGGCGTTGCTCCACCACATCGAATAGCTACGGCCTTAGGAGTCAACGCCAGAGGCATAACATACAATATAAGTACAACAGTTTTTCCATCGTATAAAACGAAAAATTGCAATCAGTATGAAGGTTATGGTCATTTCTACGTTCCGGGCAACCTAGGCTTCACCTTAGGCGTTGCTTGACCAGATCCAATAGTTAGGGCCTAAGAAGTCAACGCCAGAAGCTTAAAGTACAATAAAAATCCAACAGTTTGTCCATCGTATAACTGGAATAATTGCAACCAGTGTGAAAGTAATGGTCATTTCTACGTTCCGGGCAACCTAGGTTTCGCTCTAGGGCGTTGCTCCAGCACATCGAATAGTTAGGGCCTTAGAAAACAACTCCAGACACATAAAATACAATAAAAGTACAACTGTTTTTTCTTCGTATAACAGGAATAATTGCAACAAGCCTGAAGGTAATGGTCATTTCTACGTTTCGGGCAATCTGGGCTTCTCTCTAGGGCGTTGCTCCACCAGATCGAATAGTTAGGGCCTAAGAAGTCAACGCCAGAAGCACATAAATACGATATATGTACCACAGTTTTTCCATCTTATAAAACAAATGATTGAAACCAGTGTGAAAGCAATGGCCATTTCTACGTTCCGGGGTTCCTAGACTTAACTCTGAGGCATTGCTCCACCAGATCGAAAACATGGGGCCTTAGAAGTCAACGCCAGAAGCATAAAGTACAACAAAAATACAACAGTTTGTCCATCGTATAACAGGAATATTAGCAACCAGTGTGAAGGTAATGGTCATTTCTACGTTCCGGGCATCCTAGGCTTCACCCTAGGGCGTTGCTCCAGCAGATCCAATAGTTAGGACCTCAGAAGTCAACGCCCGGAGCATAAAATACAATAAAAATACCACAGTTTTTCCATCCTATAACAGGAATAATAGCAACCAGAGTGAAGGTGATGGTCATTTCTAAGTTCCGGGCAACCTAGGCTTCACTCTAGGGCGTTGCTCCACCAGATCGAATTGTTAGGGCCTTAGAAGTCAACGCCAGAAGCATAAAATACAATATAAATACAACAGTTTTTCCATCGTATAAAACGAATAATTGCAATCCGTATGAAAATTATGGTCATTTCTACGTTCCGGGCAACCTAGGCTTCACCCTAGGGCGTTGTTCCACCAGATCGAATAGCTAGGTCCCAAGAAGTCAACGCCAGAAGCATAAAATACGATATATGTACAACAGCTTTTCCATCGTATAAAACGAATAAGTGCAGCCAGTGTGAAAGCAATGGCCATTTCTACGTTCCGGGCATCCTAGACTTAACTCTAGGGCGTTGCTCTGCCAGATCGAATTGCTACGGCCTTAGAAGTTAACCCCAGGAGCATTAAATACAATATAAATACAACAGCTTTTCCATCGTATAACAGGAATAATTGGAAACAGTGTGAAAGATATGGTCATTTCTACGTTCCGGGCAACCTAGCCTTCACTCTAGAGAGTTGCTCCACCACATCGAATTGCTACGGCCTTAGAAATCAACGCCAGAAGCATTAAATACAATATAAATACTACAGTTTTTCCATCGTATAAAACGAATAATTGCAACCATTATGAAACTTATGGTCATTTCTACGTTCCGGACATCCTAGGCTGCACCCTAGGGCGTTGCTCCAGCAGATCCAATAGTTAGGACCTCAGAAGTCAACGCCCGAAGCATAAAATACAATATAAATACAACAGTTTTTCCATCCTATAAAACGAATAATTGCAACCAGTATGACAGTTATGGTCATTTCTACGTTCCGGGCAACCTAGGCTTCACCCCAGGGCGTTGCTCCACCTGATCGAATAGTTAGGGCCTAAGAAGTCAACGCCTGAAGCGTAAAATACGATATATGTACAACAGTTTTTCCATCGTATAAAACGAATAATTGCAACCAGTGTGAAAGTGATGGTCAATTCTACGATCCGGGCAACCTAGGCATCACCCTAGGGCGTTGTTCCACCAGAGCGAATAGTTAGGGCCTAAGAAGTCAACGCCTGAAGCATAAAATGCAAAATAAATGCAACAGTTTTTCCATCGTATAACAGGAATAATTGCAGCCAGTCTGAAAGATATTGTCATTTCTACGTTCCGGGCAACCTAGGCTTCACTCTAGGGCGTTGGACCTCCACATCTAACAGTTAGGGCATAAGAAGTCAACGCCAGAAGCACCAAATACAAAATAAATACAACAGTCTTTCCATCGCATAAAACGAATAAGTGCAACCAGTCTGATAGTTATGGTCATTTCTACGTTCCGGGCAACCTAGGCTTCACTCTAGGGCGTTGCTCCACCACATCGAACAGCTGCGGCCTTAGAAGCCAACGCCAGAAGCATAAAATACAATATAAATACAACAGTTTTTCAAGCGTATAACAGGAATAATTGCAAACAGTGTTAAAGATATGGTCATTCCTTCGTTGCGGGCATCCTAGGCTTCACTCTAAGGCATTGCTCCACCACATCGAATAGCTGCGGCCTTAGAAGTCAACGCCTCAAGCATAAAATATAATATAAGTACAACAGTTTTTCCATCGTATAACAGGAATAATTGCAACCAGTGTGAAAGACATGGTCACTTCTACATTCCGGGCAACCTAGGCTACACTCTAGGGCGTTGCTCCACCAGATCGAATAGTTAGGGCCTAAGAAGTCAACGCCAGAAGCATAAAATACAATATAAATACAACAGTTTTTCCAATGTATAAAACGAATAATTGCAACCAGTATGAAAGTTATGGTTATTGCTACGTTCAGGGCAACCTAGGCTTCACCCTAGGGCGTTGCTCCACCAGATCGAATAGTTAGGGCCTATGAAGTCAACGCCAGAAGCATAAAATACGATATATGTACAACAGTCTTCCCATCGTATAAAACGAATAATTGCAACCAGTCTGATAGTTATGGTCATTTCTACGTTCCGGGCTATGTAGGCTTCTCTCTAGGGCGTCGTTCCACCAGATCGAATAGTTAGGGCCTAAGAAGTCAACGCCAGAAGCATAAAATACAGTATAAATGCAACAGTTTTTCCCTTGTATAACAGGAATAAATGCAACCAGTGTGAAAGCTATGGTCACTTCAACGTTCCGGGCAGCCTAGGCTTCACTCTAGGGCGTTGCTCCACCACATCGAATAGTTAGGGCCTTAGAAGTCAATGCCAGAAACATAAAATGTCATAAAAATACAACAGTTGTTCCACTGTATAGTACGAATAATTGCAAACAGTGTGGAAGTAATGGTCATTTCTACGTTCCGGGCAACCTAGGCTTCACTCTAGGGCTTTGCTCAACCACATCGAATAGCTACGGCCCTAGAATACAACGCCATAACTATAAAATACAATATAAATACAACAGTCTATGCATCGTATAAAACGAATAATTGCAACCAGTCTGATAGTTATGGTCATTTCTACGTTCCGGGCAACCTAGACTTCACCCTAGGGCGTTTCTCCACCAGATCGAATAGTTAGGGCCTAAGAAGTCAATGCCAGGAGCATAAAATACAAAATAAATACAACAGTTTTTCCATCGTATAATACGAATAATTGCATCCAGTGTGCAAGTAATGGTCATTTCTACGATCCGGGCGACCAAGGCATCACTATAGGGCGTTGATCCACCAGAGCGAATAGTTAGGGCCTGAGAAGTCAACGCCAGAATCATAAAATACGATATATGTACAACAGTCTTTCCATCGCATAAAACGAATAATTGCAACCAGTCTGATAGTTATGGTCATTTCTACGTTCCGGGCAATCTAGGCTTCTCTCTAGGGCGTTGTTCCACCTGATCGAAAAGTTAGGGCCTAACAAGTCAACGCCAGAAGCATAAAATACAATAGAAATACAACAGTTTTACCATCGTATAACAGGAATAATTGCAACCAGTGTGAAAGATATGGTCTTTTGTACGGTACGGGCAACCGAGGCTGCACTCTCGGGCGTCGTTCCACCAGATCGAATAGTTAGGGCCTAAGAAGTCTACGCCAGAAGCATAAAATACAATACAAATAAAACAGCTTTTCCATCGTATAACAGGAATAATTGCAACCAGTGTGAAAGGTATGGTCATTTCTACTTTCCGTGCAACCTAGGCTTCACTCTAGAGCGTTGCTCCTCCAGGTCGAATAGCTAGGGCCTTAGAAGTCAACGCCAGACGCATGAAATACAATAAAAATACAACAGTTTTTTCATCGTATAACAGGAATAATTGCCACAGGCCAGAACGTAATGGTCATTTCTACGTTCCGGGAATTCTAGGCTTCTCTCTAGGGCGTTGCTCCACAAGATCGAATAGTTAGGGCCTAAGAAGTCAACGCCAGAAGCATAAAATACAATAGAAATACAACAGTTTTTCAATCGTATAACAGGAATAATAGCAACCAGTGTGAAGGTGATAGTCATTTCTACGTTCCGGGCCACCTGGGCTTCACTCTAGGGCGTTGCTCCAGCAGATCGAATAGCTAGGGCCTTAGAAGTCAACGCCAGAAACATAAAATAAAATAAAAATACAACAGTTATTCCATTTATAACAGGAATAGTTACTACCAGTGTGAAGGTAATGGTCATTTCTACGTTCCGGGCAACCTAGACTTCACCCTAGGGCGTTTCTCCACCAGATCGAATAGTTAGGGCCTTAGAAGTCAATGCCAGAAGCATAAAATGCCATATAAATACAACAGTTTTTCCATCGTATAACAAGAATAATTGCTACCAGTGTGAAAGTGATGATCATTTCTACATTCGGGGCAACCTAGGTTTCACTCTAGGGCCATGCTCCACCAGATCGAATAGTTAGGGCCTATGAAGTCAACGCCAGAAGCATAAAATACAATATAAATACAACAGTTTTTCCCTTGTATAACAGGAATAATTGCAACCAGTGTGAAAGCTATGGTCATTTCTACGTTCCGGGCAACCTAGGCTTCACTCTAGGGCGTTGCTCCACCACATCGAATAGTTAGGGCCTTAGAAGTCAATGCCAGAAGCATAAAATGCCATATAAATACAACAGTTTTTCCATCGTATAACAAGAATAATTGCTACCAGTGTGAAAGTGATGATCATTTCTACATTCGGGGCAACCTAGGTTTCACTCTAGGGCCATGCTCCACCAGATCGAATAGTTAGGGCCTATGAAGTCAACGCCAGAAGCATAAAATACAATATAAATACAACAGTTTTTCCCTTGTATAACAGAAATAATTGCAACCAGTGTGAAAGCTATGGTCATTTCTACGTTCCGAGCAACCTAGGCTTCGGTCTATGGCGTAGCTCCACCACATCGAATAGTTAGTGCCTTAGAAGTCAATGCCAGAAGCATAAAATACAATATAAATACAACAGTTTTTCCATCGTATAAAACGAATAATTGCAACCAGTCTGAGAGTTATGGTCATTTCTACGTTCCGGGCAATCTAGGCTTCTCTCTAGGGCGTTGCTCCACCAGATCGAATAGTTAGGGCCTAACAAGTCAACGCCAGAAGCATAAGATACAATAGAAATACAACAGTTTTACCATCGTATAACAGGAATAATTGCAACCAGTGTGAAAGGTATGGTCATTTCTACTTTCCGTGCAACCTAGGCTTCACTCTAGGGCGTTTCTCCACCACATCGAATAGCTGCGGCCTTAGAAGTCAAAGCCAGAAGCATAAAATACAATATACATAAAACAGTTTTTCAATCGTATAACAGGAATAATTGCAAACAGAGTGAAAGATATGGCCATTTCTACGTTGCGGGCATCCTAGGCTTCACTCTAGGGCATTGCTCCACAACATCGAATGGCTACGGCCTTAGAAGTCAACGCCAGAGGCATAAAATACAAAATAAATACAACAGTTTTTCCATCGTATAACAAGAATAATTGCAACCAGTGTGAAAGTGATGGTCAGTTCTAAATTCCGGGCAACCTAGGCTACACTCTAGGGCGTTGCTCCACCAGATCGAATAGTTAGGGCCTAAGAAGTCAACGCCAGAAGCATAAAATACAATATAAATACAACAGTTTTTCACTTGTATAAAACGAATGATTGCAACCAGTATGAAAGTTATGGTCAATTCTACGTTCCGGGCAACCTAGGCTTCACCCTAGGGCGTTGCTTCACCTGATCGAATAGTTAGGGCCTAAGAAGTCAACGCCAGAAGCAGAACATACAATAAAAATGCAAGAGTTTTTCCAACGTATAGCATGAATAATTGGAACCAGTGTGAAAGTAATGGTCATGTCTACGCTCCGGTCAACCTATGCTTCATTCTAGGACGTTGATGCACCAGATCGAACAGTTAGGGCCTAAGAAGTCAACGCCAGAAGCATAAAATACAAAATAAATACAATAGTTTTTCCATCGTCTAAAACGGATAATTGCACGAGTGTGAAAGTAATGGTCATTTCTACGTTCCGGGCAACCTAGGCATCATTCTAGGGCGTTGTTCCACTAGATCGAACAGTCTGGGCCTAAGAAGTCGATGCCTGAAGCATAAAATACAGTATAAATACAACAGCTTTTCCATCATATAGAGCGGATAATTGCAACCAGTGTGAAAGTGATGGACATTTCCACGTTCCGGGAAACCTAGGCTTCACTCTAGGGCGTTGGTCCACCAGTTCCAATAGTTAGGGCCTAAGAAGTCAACGCCAGAAGCACCAAATACAGTATAAATACAACAGTTTTTCCATCATATAAAACGAATAATTGCAACTAGTGTGAATGTGATGGTCATTTCTTCGTTCCGGGCAACCTAGGCTTCTATCTAGGGCGTTGTTCCACCAGACCCAATAGTTAGGGCCTAAGAAGTCAACGCCAGAAGCATAAACTGCAATATAAATACAACTGTTATTCCCTTGTATAACAAGGATAATTGCAACCAGTGTGAAAGGTGTGGTCATTTCTACGTTCCGGGCGACCTAGGCTTCACTCTAGGGCATTGCTCCACCACATCGAATAGCTACGGCCTTAGAAGTCAAAGCCATAACTATAAAATACAATATAGATACAATAGTTTTTCCATTGTATAAAATGAATAATTGCAAACTGTGTGGAAGTAATGGTTATTTCTACGTTCCGGGCAACCTAGGCTTCACGCTAGGGCGTTGCTCCACCACATCGAATAGCTACGGCCTTAGGAGTCAACGCCAGAGGCATAACATACAATATAAGTACAACAGTTTTTCCATCGTATAAAACGAAAAATTGCAATCAGTATGAAGGTTATGGTCATTTCTACGTTCCGGGCAACCTAGGCTTCACCTTAGGCGTTGCTCGACCAGATCCAATAGTTAGGGCCTAAGAAGTCAACGCCAGAAGCTTAAAGTACAATAAAAATCCAACAGTTTGTCCATCGTATAACTGGAATAATTGCAACCAGTGTGAAAGTAATGGTCATTTCTACGTTCCGGGCAACCTAGGTTTCGCTCTAGGGCGTTGCTCCAGCACATCGAATAGTTAGGGCCTTAGAAAACAACTCCAGACACATAAAATACAATAAAAGTACAACAGTTTTTTCTTCGTATAACAGGAATAATTGCAACAAGCCTGAAGGTAATGGTCATTTCTACGTTTCGGGCAATCTAGGCTTCTCTCTAGGGCGCTGCTCCACCAGATCGAATAGTTAGGGCCTAAGAAGTCAACGCCAGAAGCATAAAATACAAAATTAATAGAACAGCTTTTCCATTGTATAAAACGAATAATTGCAACCAGAGTGAGAGAGATGGTCATTTCTACGTTCCGGGCGACGAAGGCTTCACTCTGGGACGTTGGTCCAACAGATCGAATAGTTAGGGCCTAAGAAGTCAACGCCAGAAGCATAAAATACAAAATAAATACAATAGTTCTGCCATCGTCTAAAACAAATAATTGCTCGAGTGTGATAGGTATGGTCATTTCTACGTTCCGGGCAACCTAGGCTTCACTCTTGGACGTTGCCCCAACAGATCGAATAGCTAGGACCTAAGAAGTCATAGCTAGAAGCAGAAAATACAATAAAAATGCAAGAGTTTTTCCAACGTATAGCATGAATAATTGGAACCAGTGTGAAAGTAATGGTCATCTCTACGCTCCGGTCAACCTATGCTTCATTCTAGGGCGTTGATCCACCAGATCGAACAGTTAGGGCCTAAGAAGTCAACGCCAGAAGCATAAAATACAAAATTTATAGAACAGTTTTTCCATTGTATAAAACGAATAATTGCAATCTGTGTGAAAGTAATGGTCATATCTGCGTTCCAGGCAACCTAGGCTTGACTCTAGGGCGTTGCCCCACAAGATCGAATAGTTAGGGCCTAAGAAGTCAACGCCAGAAGCATAAAATACAAAATAAATACAATAGTTTTTCCATCGTCTAAAACGAATAATTGCACGAGTGTGAAAGTAATGGTCATTTCTACGTTCCGGGCAACCTAGGCTTCATTCTAGGGCGTTGTTCCACTAGATCGAACATTCTGGGCCTAAGAAGTCAACGCCAGAAGCATAAAATACAGTATAAATACAACAGTTTTTCCATCATATAAAGCGGATAATTGCAACCAGTGTGAAAGTGATGGACATTTCCACGTTCAGGGCAACCTAGGCTTCACTCTAGGGCGTTGGTCCACCAGATCCAAAAGTTAGGGCCTAAGAAGTCAACGCCAGAAGCACCAAATACAGTATAAATACAACAGTTTTTCCATCATATAAAGCGGATAATTGCAACGAGTGTGAAAGTGATGGTCATTTCCACGTTCCGGGCAATCTAGGCTTCACTCTAGGGCGTTGGTCCACCAGATCCAATAGTTAGGGCCTAAGAAGTCAACGCCAGAAGCACCAATTACAAAATAAATACAACAGTATTTCCATCGTATAAAAAGAATAATTGCAACCAGTGTGAAAGTGATGGTCATTTCTAGGTTCCGGGCAACCTAGGCTTCACTCTAGGGCGCTGCCCCACCACATCGAATAGCTACGGTCTAAAAAGTCAACGCCAGAAGCACCGAAAACAAAATAGATACTACAGTTTTTCCATCGTATAAAACGAATAATTGCAACCAGTGTGAAGGTTATGGTCATTTCTACTTTCCAGGGAACATAGGCTTCACTCTTGGACGTTGCCCCACCAGATCGAATAGCTAGGACCTTAGAAGTCAAAGCCAGAAGCAGAAAATACAATAAAAATGCAACAGTTTTTCCATCGCATAGCATGATAATTGCAACCAGTGTGAAAGTAATGGTCATTACTACGTTCCGGGCAACCTAGGCTTCATTCTAGGGCGTTATTCCACTAGATCGAACAGTTAGGGCCTAAGAAGTCAACGCCAGAAGCATAAAATACAGTATAAATACAACAGTGTTTCCACCATATAAAACGAATAATAGCAACCTGTGTGAAAGTAATGGTCATTTCTACGTTTTGGGGAACCTAGGCTTCACTCTAGGGCGTTGCTCCACCAGATCGAATACATAGGGCCTCAGAAGTCAACGCCAGAAGCATAAAATACAATATAAATACAACAGTTCTTCCATCGTATAACAGGAATAATTGCAACCAGAGTGAAAGTGATGGTCATTTCTACGTTCCAGGCGACGTAGGCTTCACTTTGGGACGTTGGTCCAACAGACCGTATAGTTAGTGCCTAAGAAGTCAACGCCAGAAGCATGAAATACAAAATAAATACAATAGCTCTTCCATCGTCTAAAACAAATAATTGCTCGAGTGTGAAAGGTATGGTCATTTCTACGCTCCGGGCAACCTAGGCTTCACTCTTGGACGTTGCCCCAACAGATCGAATAGCTAGGACCTAAGAAGTCAAAGCCAGAAGCAGAAAATACAATAAAAATGTAAGAGTTTGTCCATCGTATAGCATGAATAATTGGAACCAGTGTGAAAGTAATGGTCATGTCTACGTTTCGGTCAACCTGGGATTCATTCCAGGGCGTTGTTCCACCAGACCGAACAGTTAGGGCCTAAGAAGTCAACGCCAGAAGCATAAAATACAAAATTAATAGAACAGCTTTTCCATTGTATAAAACGAATAATTGCAACCAGTGTGAAAGCTATAGTCATTTCTACGTTCCGTGCAACCGAGGCTCCACTGTAGGGCGTTGCTCCACCACACCAATTACCTACGGCCTTAGAAGTCAACGCCAGAAGCATAAAATACAATAAAAATACAACAGTTTTTCCATCGTATAAAAGGAATAATTGCAACCAGTGTGAAAGTAATGGCCATTTCTGCGCTCCGGGCAACCTAGGCTTCACTCTAGGGCGTTGCCCCACCACATCGATTAGCTACGGCCTTAGATGTCAACGACTAAAGCATAAAATACAATTAAAAATAGAACAGTTTTTTCATCGTATAACAGGAATAATTGCAACCAGAGTGAAAGTAATGGTCATTTCCACGTTTCGGTCGACATAGGCTTCACTCTAGGGCGTTGCTCCACCAGATCGAATAGCTAGGGCATTAGAAGTCAACGCCCGAAACATAAAATACAATAAAAATACAACAGATTTCCATCGTATAACGGGAACAGTTGCAACAAATGTGACCGTGATGTTCATTTCCACGTTCCGGGCGACGAAGGCTTCACTGTGGCACGTTGGTCCATCAGATCGAATAGTTAGGGCCTAAGAAGTCCACGCCAGAAGCATAAAATACAAAATAAATACAATAGTTCTTCCATTGTCTAAAACAAATAATTGCTCGAGTGTGAAAGGTATGGTCATTTCTACGTTCCGGGCAACCTAGGCATCATTCTAGGGCGTTGTTCCACTAGATCGAACAGTCTGGGCCTAAGAAGTCGACGCCAGAAGCATAAAATACATTATAAATACAACAGCTTTTCCATCATATAGAGCGGATAATTGCAACCAGTGTGAAAGTGATGGACATTTCCACGTTCCGGGAAACCTAGGCTTCACTCTAGGGCGTTGGTCCACCAGGTCCAATAGTTAGGGCCTAAGAAGTCAACGCCAGAAGCACCAAATACAGTATAAATACAACAGTTTTTCCATCATATAAAACGAATAATTGCAACTAGTGTGGACGTAATGGACATTTCCACTTTCCGGGCAACCTAGGCTTCACTCTAGGGCGTTGCTCCACCACATCGACGTGCTACGGCCTTAGAAGTCAGCGCCTGAAGCATAAAATATAATATAAATACAACAGTTTTCCCATCGTATAACAGGAATAATTGCAACCAGTGTGAAAGTACAGGTCATTTCTACGTTCCGGTCAACCTAGGTTTCGCTCTAGGGCGTTGCTCCACCAGATCGAATAGCTAGAGACGTAGAAGTCAACGCCAGAAGCATAAAATGCAATAAAAATACAACAGTTTTTCCATCGTATAAAAGAAATAATTGCAACCAGTGTGAAAGTAATGGCCATTTCTGCGCTCCGGGCAACCTAGGCTTCACTCTAGGGCGTTGCCCCACGACATCGATTAGGTACGGCCTTAGATGTCAACGCCTGAATCATAAAATACAATTAAATATAGAACAGTTTTTTCATCGTAAAGCAGGAATAATTGCAACCAGAGTGAAAGTAATGGTCATTTCCACGTTTCGGTCGACATAGGCTTCACTCTAGGGCGTTGCTACACCAGATCGAATAGCTAGGGCATTAGAAGTCAACGCCCGAAACATAAAATACAATAAAAATACAACAGATTTCCATCGTATAACGGGAACAATTGCAACAAATGTGACCGTGATAGTCATTTCCACGTTCCGGGCGACGAAGGCTTCACTGTGGGACGTTGGTCAATCAGATCGAATAGTTAGGGCCTAAGAAGTTCACGCCAGATGCATAAAATACAAAATAAATACAATAGTTCTTCCATTGTCTAAAACAAATAATTGCTCGAGTGTGAAAGGTATGGTCATTTCTACGTTCCGGGCAACCTAGGCATCATTCTAGGGCGTTGCTCCACCAGATCGAATAGTTAGGGCCTAAGAAGTCAACGCCAGAAGCACATAAATACGATATATGTACCACAGTTTTTCCATCTTATAAAACAAATTATTGAAACCAGTATGAAAGCAATGGCCATTTCTACGTTCCGGGGTTCCTAGACTTAACTCTGAGGCATTGCTCCACCAGATCGAAAACATGGGGCCTTAGAAGTCAACGCCAGAAGCATAAAGTACAACAAAAATCCAACAGTTTGTCCATCGTATAACAGGAATAATAGCAAACAGTGTGAAGGTAATGGTCATTTCTACGTTCCGGGCATCCTAGGCTTCACCCTAGGGCGTTGCTCCAGCAGATCCAATAGTTAGGACCTCAGAAGTCAACGCCCGGAGCATAAAATACAATAAAAATACCACAGTTTTTCCATCGTATAACAGGAATAATTGCAACCAGAGTGAAGGTGATGGTCATTTCTAAGTTCCGGGCAACCTAGGTTTCGCTCTAGGGCGTTGCTCCAGCACATCGAATAGTTAGGGCCTTAGAAAACAACTCCAGACACATAAAATACAACAAACGTACAACAGTTTTTTCATCGTATAACAGGAATAATTGCAATAAGCCTGAAGGTAATGGTCATTTCTACGTTCGGGGCAAACTAGGCTCCTCTCTAGGGCGTTGCTCCACCAGATCGAATAGTTAGGGCCTAAGAAGTCAACGCCAGAAGCATAAAATACAATAGAAATACAACAGTTTTTCAATCGTATTGCAGGAATAATTGCAACCAGTGTGAAAGGTATGTTCATTTCTACGATACGGGCAACCTAGGCTTTACTTTAGGGCGTTGCTGCGCCACATCGAATACCTACGGCCTTAGAAGGCAACGCCATAACTATAAAAAACGATATAAATACAACAGTTTTTCCATTGTATAAAATGTATAATTGCATACAGTGTGGAAGTAATGGTCATTTCCACTTTCCGGGCAACCTAGGCTTCACTCTAGGGCGTTTCTCCACCACATCGACGTGCTACGGCCTTAGAAGTCAGCGCCTGAAGCATAAAATATAATATAAATACAACAGTTTTCCCATCGTATAACAGGAATAATTGCAATCAGTGTGAAAGGCATGGTCTTTTCTACGTTCCGGACAACTTAGGCTTCACTCTAGGGCGTTGGTCCACCACATCCAACAGTTACGGCCTAAGAAGTCAACGCCAGAAGCACCAAATGCAAAATAAATACAACAGTTTTTCCATCGTATATAACGAATAATTGCAACCAGTGTGAAAGTACAGGTCATTTCTACGTTCCGGTCAACCTAGGTTTCGCTCTAGGGCGTTGCTCCACCAGATCGAATAGCTAGAGACGTAGAAGTCAACGCCAGAAGCATAAAATACAATAAAAATACAACAGTTTTTCCATCGTATAAAAGGAATAATTGCAACCAGTGTGAAAGTAATGGCCATTTCTGCGCTCCGGGCAACCTAGGCTTCACTCTAGGTCGTTGCCCCACCACATCGATTAGCTACGGCCTTAGATGTCAACGCCTGAAGCATAAAATACAATAAAAATAGAACAGTTTTTTCATCGTATAACAGGAATAATTGCAACCAGAGTGAAAGTAATGGTCATTTCCACGTTTCGGTCGGCATAGGCTTCACTCTAGGGCGTTGCTCCACCAGATCGAATATATAGGGCCTTAGAAGTCAACGCCCGAAACATAAAATACAATAAAAATACAGCAGATTTCCATCGTATAACGGGAACAATTGCAACAAATGTGACCCTGATGGTCATTTCCACGTTCCGGGCGACGAAGGCTTCACTGTGTGACGTTGGTCCATCAGATCGAATAGTTAGGGCCTAAGAAGTCCACGCCAGAAGCATAAAATACAAAATAAATACAATAGTTCTTCCATCGTCTAAAACAAATAATTGCTCGAGTGTGAAATGTATGGTCATTTCTACGTTCCGGGCAACCTAGGCTTCACTCTTGGACGTTGACCCAACAGATCGAATAGCTAGGACCTAAGAAGTCAAAGCCAGAAGCAGAAAATACAATAAAAATGCAAGAGTTTGTCCATCGTATAGCATGAATAATTGGAACCAGTGTACAAGTAATGGTCATGTCTACGTTCCGGTCAACCTAGGCTTCATTCTAGGGCGTTCTTCCACCAGATCGAACAGTTAGGGCCTAAGAAGTCAACGCCAGAAGCATAAAATACAAACTTAATAGAAGAGCTTTTCCATTGTATAAAATGAATAATTGCAACCAGTGTGAAAGTTATGGTCATTTCTACGTTCCGTGCAACCTAGGCTCCACTGTAGGGCGTTGCTCCGCCACACCAAATACCTACGGCCTTAGAAGTCAACGCCAGAAGCTTATAATGCAATATAAATACAACAGTTATTCCAACTTATAAAATGAATAATAGCAAACATTGTGAAAGTAACGGTCACTTCTACGTTCCGGGCAACCTAGGCTTCACTCTAGGGCGTTGCTCCACCAGATCGAATAGTTAGGGCCTAAGAAGTCAACGCCAGAAGCATAAAGTACAAAATCAATAGAACAGCTTTTCCATTGTATAAAACGAATAATTGCATCCAGTGTGAAAGTTATGGTCATTTCTACGTTCCGTGCAACCTAGTCTCCACTGTAGGGCGTTGCTCCACCACACCAAATACCTACGGCCTTAGAAGTCAACGCCAGAAGCTTATAATGCAATATAAATACAACAGTTATTCCAACGTATAAAATGAATAATAGCAAACATTGTGAAAGTAACGGTCACTTCTACGTTCCGGGCAACCTAGGCTTCACTCTAGGGCGTTGCTCCACCAGATCGAATAGTTAGGGCCTAAGAAGTCAACGCCAGAAGCATAAAATACAAAATCAATAGAACAGCTTTTCCATTGTATAAAACGAATAATTGCAACCAGTGTGAAAGCTATAGTCATTTCTACGTTCCGTGCAACCTAGGCTCCACTGTAGGGCGTTGCTCCACCACACCAAATACCTACGGCCTTAGAAGTCAACGCCAGAAGCATAAAATACAAAATAAATACAATAGTTTTTCCATCGTCTAAAACGAATAATTGCACGAGTGTGAAAGTAATGGTCATTTCTACGTTCCGGGCAACCTAGGCTTCACTCTAGGGCGTTGGTCCACCAGTTCCAATAGTTAGGGCCTAAGAAGTCAACACCAGGAGCACCAAATACAGTATAAATACAACAGTTTTTCCATCATATAAAACGAATAATTGCAACTAGTGTGAATGTGATGGTCATTTCTTCGTTCCGGGCAACCTAGGCTTCTATCTAGGGAGTTGTTCCACCAGACCCAATAGTTAGGGCCTAAGAAGTCAACGCCAGAAGCATAAACTGCAATATAAATACAACTGTTATTCCCTTGTATAACAAGGATAATTGCAACCAGTGTGAAAGGTGTGGTCATTTCTACGTTCCGGGCGACCTAGGCTTCACTCTAGGGCATTGCTCCACCACATCGAATAGCTACGGCCTTAGAAGTCAAAGCCATAACTATAAAATACAATATAAATACAATAGTTTTTCCATTGTATAAAATGAATAATTGCAAACTGTGTGGAAGTAATGGTTATTTCTACGTTCCGGGCAACCTAGGCTTCACGCTAGGGCGTTGCTCCACCACATCGAATAGCTACGGCCTTAGGAGTCAACGCCAGAGGCATAACATACAATATAAGTACAACAGTTTTTCCATCGTATAAAACGAAAAATTGCAATCAGTATGAAGGTTATGGTCATTTCTACGTTCCGGGCAACCTAGGCTTCACCTTAGGCGTTGCTCGACCAGATCCAATAGTTAGGGCCTAGGAAGTCAACGCCAGAAGCTTAAAGTACAATAAAAATCCAACAGTTTGTCCATCGTATAACTGGAATAATTGCAACCAGTGTGAAAGTAATGGTCATTTCCACGTTTCGGTCGACATAGGCTTCACTCTAGGGCGTTGCTCCACCAGATCGAATAGCTAGGGCCTTAGAAGTCAACGCCCGAAGCATAAAATACAATAAAAATGCAACAGATTTCCATCGTATAACGGGAACAATTGCAACAAATGTGACCGTGATGGTCATTTCCACGTTCCGGGCGACGAAGGCTTCACTGTGGGACGTTGGTCCATCAGATCGAATAGTTAGGGCAAAGAAGTCCACGCCAGAAGCATAAAATACAAAATAAATACAATAGTTCTTCCATCGTCTAAAACAAATAATTGCTCGAGTGTGAAAGGTATGGTCATTTCTACGTTCCGGGCAACCTAGGCTTCATTCTTGGACGTTGACGCAACAGATCGAATTCTAGGACCTAAGAAGTCAAAGCCAGAAGCAGAAAATACAATAAAAATGCAAGAGTTTGTCCATCGTATAGCATGAATAATTGGAACCAGTGTAAAAGTAATGGTCATGTCTACGTTCCGGTCAACCTAGGCTTCATTCTAGGGCGTTGTTCCACCAGATCGAACAGTTAGGGCCTAAGAAGTCAACGCCAGAAGCATAAAATACAAAATAAATACAATAGTTTTTCCATCGTCTAAAACGAATAATTGCACGAGTGTGAAAGTAATGGTCATTTCTACGTTCCGGGCAACCTAGGCATCATTCTAGGGCGTTGTTCCACTAGATCGAACAGTCTGGGCCTAAGAAGTCGACGCCAGAAGCATAAAATACAGTATAAATACAACAGCTTTTCCATCATATAGAGCGGATAATTGCAACCAGTGTGAAAGTGATGGACATTTCCACGTCCCGGGAAACCTAGGCTTCACTCTAGGGCGTTGGTCCACCAGTTCCAATAGTTAGGGCCTAAGAAGTCAACGCCAGAAGCACCAAATACGAAATAAATACAACAGTTTTTCCATCGTATGAAACGAATAATTGCAACCAGTGTGAAGGTTATGGTCATTTCTAGGTTCCGGGCAACCTAGGCTTCACTCTAGGGCGCTGCCCCACCACATCGAATAGCTACGGTCTAAGAAGTCAACGCCAGAAGCACCGAACACAAAATAGATACTACAGTTTTTCCATCGTATAAAACGAATAATTGCAACCAGTGTGAAGGTAATGGTCATTCCTACGTTCCGTACAGCCTAGGCTTCACTCTAGGGCGTTGGTCCACCAGGTCGAATGGTTAGGGCCTTAGAAAACAACTCCAGACGCATAAAATACAATAGAAATACAACAGTTTTTCCATCGTATAAAACGAATAATTGCAACCAGTATGAAAGTTATGGTCATTTCTTCCTTCCGGGCAACCTAGGCTTCTATCTAGGGCGTTGTTCCACCAGATCCAATAGTTAGGGCCTAAGAAGTCAACGCCAGAAGCATAAACTGCAATATAAATACAACAGTTATTCCCTTGTATAACAAGGATAATTGCAACCAGTGTGATAGTTATGGTCATTTCTACGTTCCGGGCGACCTAGGCTTCACTCTAGGGCGTTGCTCCACCACATCGAATAGCTGCGGCCTTAGAAGTCAAAGCCATAACTATAAAAAACAATATAAATACAATAGTTTTTCCATTGTATAAAATGTTTAATTGCAAACTGTGTGGAAGTAATGGTTATTTCTACGTTCCGGGCAACGTAGGCTTCACGCTAGGGCGTTGCTCCACCACATCGAATAGCTACGGCCTTAGGAGTCAACGCCAGAGGCATAACATACAATACAAGTACAACAGTTTTTCCATCGTATAAAAGGAATAATTGCAACCAGTGTGAAAGTAATGGCCATTTCTGCGCTCCGGGCAACCTAGGCTTCACTCTAGGGCGTTGCCCCACCACATCGATTAGCTACGGCCTTAGATGTCAACGCCTGAAGCATAAAATACAATAAAAATAGAACAGATTTCCATCGTATAACGGGAACAATTGCAACAAATGTGACCGTTATGGTCATTTCCACGTTCCGGGCGACGAAGGCTTCACTGTGGGACGTTGGTCCATCAGATCGAATAGTTAGGGCCTAAGAAGTCCACGCCAGAAGCATAAAATACAAAATAAATACAATAGTTCTTCCATCGTCTAAAACAAATAATTGCTCGAGTGTGAAAGGTATGGTCATTTCTACGTTCCGGGCAACCTAGGCTTCACTCTTGGACGTTGACCCAACAGATCGATTAGCTAGGACCTAAGAAGTCAAAGCCAGAAGCAGAAAATACAATAAAAATGCAAGAGTTTGTCCATCGTATAGCATGAATAATTGGAACCAGTGTAAAAGTAATGGTCATGTCTACGTTCCGGTCAACCTAGGCTTCATTCTAGGGCGTTGTTCCACCAGATCGAACAGTTAGGGCCTAAGAAGTCAACGCCAGAAGCATAAAATACAAAATAAATACAATAGTTTTTCCATCGTCTAAAACGAATAATTGCACGAGTGTGAAAGTAATGGTCATTTCTACGTTCCGGGCAACCTAGGCATCATTCTAGGGCGTTGTTCCACTAGATCGAACAGTCTGGGCCTAAGAAGTCGACGCCAGAAGCATAAAATACAGTATAAATACAACAGCTTTTCCATCATATAGAGCGGATAATTGCAACCAGTGTGAAAGTGATGGACATTTCCACGTCCCGGGAAACCTAGGCTTCACTCTAGGGCGTTGGTCCACCAGTTCCAATAGTTAGGGCCTAAGAAGTCAACGCCAGAAGCACCAAATACGAAATAAATACAACAGTTTTTCCATCGTATAAAACGAATAATTGCAACCAGTGTGAAGGTTATGGTCATTTCTAGGTTCCGGGCAACCTAGGCTTCACTCTAGGGCGCTGCCCCACCACATCGAATAGCTACGGTCTAAGAAGTCAACGCCAGAAGCACCGAACACAAAATAGATACTACAGTTTTTCCATCGTATAAAACGAATAATTGCAACCAGTGTGAAGGTAATGGTCATTCCTACGTTCCGTACAGCCTAGGCTTCACTCTAGGGCGTTGGTCCACCAGGTCGAATGGTTAGGGCCTTAGAAAACAACTCCAGACGCATAAAATACAATAGAAATACAACAGTTTTTCCATCGTATAAAACGAATAATTGCAACCAGTATGAAAGTTATGGTCATTTCTTCCTTCCGGGCAACCTAGGCTTCTATCTAGGGCGTTGTTCCACCAGATCCAATAGTTAGGGCCTAAGAAGTCAACGCCAGAAGCATAAACTGCAATATAAATACAACAGTTATTCCCTTGTATAACAAGGATAATTGCAACCAGTGTGATAGTTATGGTCATTTCTACGTTCCGGGCGACCTAGGCTTCACTCTAGGGCGTTGCTCCACCACATCGAATAGCTGCGGCCTTAGAAGTCAAAGCCATAACTATAAAAAACAATATAAATACAATAGTTTTTCCATTGTATAAAATGTTTAATTGCAAACTGTGTGGAAGTAATGGTTATTTCTACGTTCCGGGCAACGTAGGCTTCACGCTAGGGCGTTGCTCCACCACATCGAATAGCTACGGCCTTAGGAGTCAACGCCAGAGGCATAACATACAATATAAGTACAACAGTTTTTCCATCGTATAAAAGGAATAATTGCAACCAGTGTGAAAGTAATGGCCATTTCTGCGCTCCGGGCAACCTAGGCTTCACTCTAGGGCGTTGCCCCACCACATCGATTAGCTACGGCCTTAGATGTCAACGCCTGAAGCATAAAATACAATAAAAATAGAACAGATTTCCATCGTATAACGGGAACAATTGCAACAAATGTGACCGTGATGGTCATTTCCACGTTCCGGGCGACGAAGGCTTCACTGTGGGACGTTGGTCCATCAGATCGAATAGTTAGGGCCTAAGAAGTCCACGCCAGAAGCATAAAATACAAAATAAATACAATAGTTCTTCCATCGTCTAAAACAAATAATTGCTCGAGTGTGAAAGGTATGGTCATTTCTACGTTCCGGGCAACCTAGGCTTCACTCTTGGACGTTGACCCAACAGATCGATTAGCTAGGACCTAAGAAGTCAAAGCCAGAAGCAGAAAATACAATAAAAATGCAAGAGTTTGTCCATCGTATAGCATGAATAATTGGAACCAGTGTAAAAGTAATGGTCATGTCTACGTTCCGGTCAACCTAGGCTTCATTCTAGGGCGTTGTTCCACCAGATCGAACAGTTAGGGCCTAAGAAGTCAACGCCAGAAGCATAAAATACAAAATTAATAGAACAGCTTTTCCATTGTATAAAACGAATAATTGCAACCAGTGTGAAAGTTATGGTCACTTCTACGTTCCGTGCAACCTAGACTCCACTGTAGGGCGTTGCTCCACCACACCAAATACCTACGGCCTTAGAAGTCAACGCCAGAAGCTTATAATGCAATATAAATACAACAGTTATTCCATCGTATAAAATGAATAATAGCAAACATTGTGAAAGTAACGGTCACTTCCACGTTCCGGGCAACCTAGGCTTCACTCTAGGGCGTTGCTCCACCAGATCGAATAGTTAGGGCCTAAGAAGTCAACGCCAGAAGCATAAAATACAAAATTAATAGAACAGATTTCCTTTGTATAAAACGAATAATTGCAACCAGTGTGAAAGTTATGGTCATTTCTACGTTCCGTGCAACCTAGGCTCCACTGTAGGGCGTTGCTCCACCACACCAAATACCTACGGCCTTAGAAGTCAACGCCAGAAGCATAAAATACAAAAGAAATACAACAGTTTTTCCATCGTCTAAAACGAATAATTGCACGAGTGTGAAAGTAATGGTCATTTCTACGTTCCGGGCAACCTAGGCATCATTCTAGGGCGTTGTTCCACTAGATCGAACAGTCTGGGCCTAAGAAGTCGACGCCAGAAGCATAAAATACAGTATAAATACAACAGCTTTTCCATCATATAGAGCGGATAATTGCAACCAGTGTGAAAGGCATGGTCTTTCCTACGTTCCGGACAACCTAGGCTTCACTCTAGGGCGTTGGCCCACCACATCCAATAGTTAGGGCCTAAGAAGTCAACGCCAGAAGCACCAAATGCAAAATAAATACAACAGTTTTTCCATCGTATAAAACGAATAATTGCAACCGTTGTGAAAGTACAGGTCATTTCTACGTTCCGGTCCACCTAAGTTTCGCTCTAGGGCGTTGCTCCACCAGATCGAATAGCTAGAGACGTAGAAGTCAACGCCAGAAGCATAAAATACAATAAAAATACAACAGTTTTTCCATCGTATAAAAGGAATAATTGCAACCAGTGTGAAAGTAATGGCCATTTCTGCGCTCCGGGCAACCTAGGCTTCACTCTAGGGCGTTGCCCCACCACATCGATTAGCTACGGCCTTAGATGTCAACGCCTGAATCATAAAATACAATAAAAATAGAACTGTTTTTTCATCGTATAACAGGAATAATTGGAACCAGTGTGAAAGTAATGGTCATTTCCACGTTTCGGTCGACATAGGCTTCACTCTAGGGCGTTGCTCCACCAGATCGAACAGCTAGGGCCTTAGAAGTCAACGCCCGAAACATAAAATACAATAAAAATACAACAGTTTTTCCATCGTATAAAAGGAATAATTGCAACCAGTGTGAAAGTAATGGTCATTTCTACGTTCCGGGCAACGTAGGTTTCGCTCTAGGGCGTTGCTCGAGCATATCGAATAGTTAGGGCCTTAGAAAACAACTCCAGACACATAAAATATAATAAAAGTACAACAGTTTTTTCACCGTATAACAGGAATAATTGGAACCAGTGTGAAAGTAATGGTCATTTCCACGTTTCGGTCGACATAGGCTTCACTCTAGGGCGTTGCTCCACCAGATCGAACAGCTAGGGCCTTAGAAGTCAACGCCCGAAACATAAAATACAATAAAAATACAACAGATTTCCATCATATAACGGGAACAATTGCAACAAATGTGACCGTGATGGTCATTTCCACGTTCCGGGCGACGAAGGCTTCACTGTGGGACGTTGGTCCATCATATCGAATAGTTAGGGCCTAAGAAGTCCACGCCAGAAGCATAAAATACAAAATAAATACAATAGTCCTTCCATCGTCTAAAACAAATAATTGCTCGAGTGTGAAAGGTATGGTCATTTCTACGTTCCGGGCAACCTAGGCTTCTATCTAGGGCGTTGTTCCAGCAGATCCAATAGTTAGGGCCTAAGAAGTCAACGCCAGAAGCATAAACTGCAATATAAATACAACAGTTATTCCCTTGTATAACAAGGATAATTGCAACCAGTGTGAAAGGTATGGTCATTTCTACGTTCCGGGCGACCTAGGCTTCACTCTAGGGTATTGCTCCACCACATCGAATAGCTACGGCCTTAGAAGTCAAAGCCATAACTATAAAATACAATATAAATACAATAGTTTTTCCATTATATAAAATGAATAATTGCAAACTGTGTGGAAGTAATGGTTATTTCTACGTCCCGGGCAACCTAGGCTTCACGCTAGGGCGTTGCTCCACCACATCGAATAGCTACGGCCTTAGGAGTCAACGCCAGAGGCATAACATACAATATAAGTACAACAGTTTTTCCATCGTATAAAACGAAAAATTGGAATGAGTATGAAGGTTATGGTCATTTCTACGTTCCGGGCAACCCAGGCTTCACCTTAGGCGTTGCTCGACCAGATCCAATAGTTAGGGCCTAAGAAGTCAACGCCAGAAGCTTAAAGTACAATAAAAATCCAACAGTTTGTCCATCGTATAACAGGAATAATTGCAACCAGTGTGAAAGTAATGGTCATTTCTACGTTCCGGGCAACGTAGGTTTCGCTCTAGGGCGTTGCTCGAGCATATCGAATAGTTAGGGCCTTAGAAAACAACTCCAGACACATAAAATATAATAAAAGTACAACAGTTTTTTCACCGTATAACAGGAATATTTGCAACAAGCCTGAAGGTAATGGTCATTTCTACGTTCCGGGCAATCTAGGCTTCTCTCTAGGGCGTTGCTCCACCAGATCGAATAGTTAGGGCCTAAGAAGGCAACGCCAGAAGCATAAAATATAATAGAAATACAACAGTTTTTCAATCGTATAGCAGGAATAATTGCAACCAGTGTGAAAGATATGTTCATTTCTACGATACGGGCAACCTAGGCTTCACTCTAGGGCGTTGCTGCGACACATCGAATAGCTACGGCCTTAGAAGGCAACGCCATAACTATAAAAAACGATATAAATACAACAGTTTTTCCATTGTATAAAATGTATAATTGCATACAGTGTGGAAGTGGTGGTCATTGCCACTTTCCGGGCAACCTAGGCTTCACTCTAGGGCGTTGCTCCACCACATCGACGTGCTACGGCCTTAGAAGTCAGAGCCTGAAGCATAAAATATAATATAAATACAACAGTTTTCCCATCGTATATCAGGAATAATTGCAACCAGTGTGAAAGGCATGGTCTTTTCTACGTTCCGGGCAACCTAGGCTTCATTGTAGGGCGTTGGTCCACCACATCCAACAGTTAGAGCCTAAGAAGTCAACGCCAGAAGCACCAAATGCAAAATAAATACAACAGTTTTTCCATCGTATAAAACGAATAATTGCAACCAGTGTGAAAGTACAGGTCATTTCTACGTTCCGGTCAACCTAGGTTTCGCTCTAGGGCGTTGCTCCACCAAATCGAATAGCTAGGGCCTAGAAGTCAACGCCCGAAGCATAAGATGCAATAAAAATACAACAGTTTTTTCATCGTATAACAGGAATAATTGCCACAAGCCTGAAGGTAATGGTCATTTCTACGTTCCGGGAATTCTAGGCTTCTCTCTAGGGTGTTGCTCCACAAGATCGAATAGTTAGGGCCTAAGAAGTCAACGCCAGAAGCATAAAATACAATAGAAATACAACAGTTATTCTATTTATAACAGGAATAGTTACTACCAGTGTGAAAGTAATGGTCAGTTCCACGTTGCGGGCATTCTAGGCTTCACTCTATGGCGTTGCTGCACCAGGTCGAATAGTTAGGGAATTAGAATTCAACGCCAGAAGCATAAAATACAATAAAAATGCAACAGTTTCTCCACCGTATAACAGGAATAATTGCAACCAGTGTGAAGGTAATGGTCATTTCTACGTTCCGGGCGACCTAGTCTTCACTCTAGGGTGTTGCTCCACCAGATCGAATTGTTAGTGCCTTAGAAGTCAACGCCAGAAGCAGAAAATACAATAAAAATGCAACAGTTTTTCGACCGTATAACAGGAATAATTGCAATCAGCGTGAAGGCAATGGTCATTTCTACGTTCCGGGCAACCTAGGCTTCACTCTAGGGCGTTGCTCCACCAGATCGAATTGTTAGGGCCTTAGAAGTCAACGCCAGAAGCATAAAATACAATATAAATACAACAGTTTTTCCATCGTATAAAACGAATAATTGCAATCCGTATGAAAATTATGGTCATTTCTACGTTCCGGGCAACCTAGGCTTCACCCTAGGGCGTTGCTCCACCAGATCGAATAGTTAGGTCCCAAGAAGTCAACGCCAGAAGCATAAAATACGATATATGTACAACAGCTTTTCCATCGTATAAAACGAATAAGTGCAGCCAGTGTGAAAGCAATGGCCATTTCTACGTTCCGGGCATCCTAGACTTAACTCTAGGGCGTTGCTCTGCCAGATCGAATTGCTACGGCCTTAGAAGTCAACCCCAGGAGCATTAAATACAATATAAATACAACAGCTTTTCAATCGTATAACAGGAATAATTGGAAACAGTGTGAAAGATATGGTCATTTCTACGTTCCGGGCAACCTAGCCTTCAGTCTAGAGAGTTGCTCCACCACATCGATTTGCTACGGCCTTAGAAATCAACGCCAGAAGCATTAAACACAATATAAATACTACAGTTTTTCCATCGTATAAAACGAATAATTGCAACCAGTATGAAACTTATGGTCATTTCTACGTTCCGGACAACCTAGGCTGCACCCTAGGGCGTTGCTCCAGCAGATCCAATAGTTAGGACCTCAGAAGTCAACGCCCGAAGCATAAAATACAATAAAAATACAACAGCCTTTCCATCGTATAACAGGAATAATTGCAACCAGAGTGAAGGTGATGGTCATTTCTAATTTCCGTGTAACCTAGGCTTCACTCTAGAGCGTTGCTCCTCCAAGTCGAATAGCTAGGGCCTTAGAAGTCAACGCCAGACGCATGAAATACAATAAAAATACAACAGTTTTTTCATCGTATAACAGGAATAATTGCCACAAGCCTGAAGGTAATGGTCATTTCTACGTTCCGGGAATTCTAGGCTTCTCTCTAGGGCGTTGCTCCACAAGATCGAATAGTTAGGGCCTAAGAAGTCAACGCCAGAAGCATAAAATACAATAGAAATACAACAGTTTTTCAATCGTATAACAGGAATAATAGCAACCAGTGTGAAGGTAATAGCCATTTCTACGTTCCGGGCCACCTGGGCTTCACTCTAGGGCGTTGCTCCAGCAGATCGAATAGCTAGGGCCTTAGAAGTCAACGCCAGAAACATAAAATAAAATAAAAATACAACAGTTATTCCATTTATAACAGGAATAGTTACTACCAGTGTGAAGGTAATGGTCATTTCTACGTTCCGGGCAACCTAGGCTTCACCCTAGGGCGTTGCTGCAGCAGATCCAATGGTTAGGACCTCAGAAGTCAACGCCCGGAGCATAAAATACAATAAAAATACCACAGTTTTTCCATCGTATAACAGGAATAATTGCAACCAGAGTGAAGGTGATGGTCATTTCTAAGTTCCGGGCAACCTAGGGTTCACTTTAGAGCGTTGCTCCACCACATCGAATAGCTAGGGCCTTAGAAGACAACGCCAGAAGCACAAAATAGAAGAAAAATACAACAGTTATTCCATCGTATAACAGGAATAATTACAACCAGTGTGAAAGTAATGGGCATTCCTACGTTTCGGGAGACCTAGGCTTCACTCTAGGGCGTTGCTCCACCATATCGAATAGCTACGGCCTTAGAAGTCAACGCCCGAAACATGAAATACAATAAAAATACAACAGATTTCCATCGTATAACGGGAACAATTGCAACAAATGTGACCGTGATGGTCATTTCCACGTTCCGGGCAACCTAGGCTTCACCCTATGGCGTTGCTCCACCTGATCGAATAGTTAGGGCCTTAGAAGTCAACGCCTGAAGCATAAAATACCATAAAAATACAACATATTTTCATCATATAACAGGATTAATTGCAACCAGTCTGAAAGTTATGGTCATTTCTACGTTCCGGGCAACCTAGGCTTCGCCCTAGGGCGTTGCTCCACCTGATCGAATAGTTAGGGCCTAAGAAGTCAACGCCAGAAGCATAAAATACGATATATGTACAACAGTTTTACCATCGTATAAAACGAATAATCGCAAACCGTGTGAAGGTGATGGTCATTTCTATATTCCGAGCAACCTAGGCTTCATTCTAGGGCGTTGCTCCAACAGATCGAATAGTTGGGGCCTTAGGAGTCAACGGTCGAAGCATAAAATACAAAATAAGTAGAACAGTTTTTCCATTGTATAAAACGAATAATTGAAACCGGTGTGAAAGTTATGGTCATTTCTACGTTCCGCGCAACCTAGGCTTCACCCTATGGCGTTGCTCCACCTGATCGAATAGTTAGGGCCTAAGAAGTCAACGCCAGAAGCATAAAATACGATATATGTACAACAGTTTTTCCATCGTATAAAACGAATAATTGCAACCAGTGTGAAAGTAATAGCCATTTCTACGTTGCGGGCCTCCTAGACTTAACTCTGAGGCATTGCTCCACCAGATCAAATAGTTAGGGCCTAAGAAGTCAACGCCAGAAGCATAAAATACAATATAAATACAACAGTTTTTCCATCGTATAAAACGAATAATTGCAATCCGTATGAAAACTATGGTCATTTCTACGTTCCGGGCAACCTAGGCTTCACCCTAGGGCGTTGCTCCACCAGATCGAATAGTTAGGTCCCAAGAAGTCAACGCCAGAAGCATAAAATACGATATATGTACAACAGCTTTTCCATCGTATAAAACGAATAAGTGCAGCCAGTGTGAAAGCAATGGCCATTTCTACGTTCCGGGCATCCTAGACTTAACTCTAGGGCGTTGCTCTGCCAGATCGAATTGGTACGGCCTTAGAAGTCAACCCCAGGAGCATTAAATACAATATAAATACAACAGCTTTTCCATCGTATAACAGGAATAATTGGAAACAGTGTGAAAGATATGGTCATTTCTACGTTCCGGGCAACCTAGCCTTCACTCTAGAGAGTTGCTCCACCACATCGAATTGCTACGGCCTTAGAAATCAACGCCAGAAGCATTAAATACAATATAAATACTACAGTTTTTCCATCGTATAAAACGAATAATTGCAACCAGTATGAAACTTATGGTCATTTCTACGTTCCGGACAACCTAGGCTTCACCCTAGGGCGTTGCTCCAGCAGATCCAATAGTTAGGACCTCAGAAGTCAACGCCCGAAGCATAAAATACAATAAAAATACAATAGCCTTTCCATCGTATAACAGGAATGATTGCAACCAGAGTGAAAGTGATGGTCATTTCTATTTTCCGTGCAACCTAGGCTTCACTCTAGAGCGTTGGTCCTCCAGGTCGAATAGCTAGGGCCTTAGAAGTCAACGCCAGACGCATGAAATACAATAAAAATATAACAGTTTTTTCATCGTATAACAGGAATAATTGCCACAAGCCTGAAGGTAATGGTCATTTCTACGTACCGTGAATTCTAGGCTTCTCTCTAGGGCGTTGCTCCACAAGATCGAATAGTTAGGGCCTAAGAAGTCAACGCCAGAAGCATAAAATACAATAGAAATACAACAGTTTTTCAATCGTATAACAGGAATAATAGCAACCAGTGTGAAGGTAATAGTCATTTCTACGTTCCGGGCCACCTGGGCTTCACTCTAGGGCGTTGCTCCAGCAGATCGAATAGCTAGGGCCTTAGAAGTCAACGCCAGAAACATAAAATAAAATAAAAATACAACAGTTATTCCATTTATAACAGGAATAGTTACTACCAGTGTGAAAGTAATGGTCAGTTCTACGTTGCGGGCATTCTAGGCTTCACTCTATGGCGTTGCTGCACCAGATCGAATAGTTAGGGAATTAGAATTCGACGCCAGAAGCATAAAATACAATAAAAATGCAACAGTTTCTCCACCGTATAACAGGAATAATTGCAACCAGTGTGAAGGTAATGGTCATTTCTACGTTCCGGGCGACCTAGTCTTGACTCTAGGGCGTTGCTCCACCAGATCGAATTGTTAGTGCCTTAGAAGTCAACGCCAGAAGCAGAAAATACAATAAAAATGCAACAGTTTTTCGACCGTATAACAGGAATAATTGCAATCAGTGTGAAGGCAATGGTCATTTCCACGTTCCGGGCGACCTAGGCTTCACTCTAGGGCGTTGCTCCACCAGATCGAATAGTTAGGGCCTAAGAAGTCAACGCCAGAAGCACATAAATACGATATATGTACCACAGTTTTTCCATCTTATAAAACAAATTATTGAAACCAGTGTGAAAGCAATGGCCATTTCTACGTTCCGGGGTTCCTAGACTTAACTCTGAGGCATTGCTCCACCAGATCGAAAACATGGGGCCTTAGAAGTCAACGCCAGAAGCATAAGGTACAACAAAAATCCAACAGTTTGTCCATCGTATAACAGGAATATTAGCAACCAGTGTGAAGGTAATGGTCATTTCTACGTTCCGGGCATCCTAGACTTCACCCAAGGGCGTTGCTCCAGCAGATCCAATAGTTAGGACCTCAGAAGACAACGCCCGGAGCATAAAATACAATAAAAATACCACAGTTTTTCCATCGTATAACAGGAATAATTGCAACCAGAGTGAAGGTGATGGTCATTTCTAAGTTCCGGGCAACCTAGGCTTCACTCTAGGGCGTTGCTCCACCAGATCGAATTGTTAGGGCCTTAGAAGTCAACGCCAGAAGCATAAAATACAATATAAATACAACAGTTTTTCCATCGTATAAAACGAATAATTGCAATCCGTATGAAAATTATGGTCATTTCTACGTTCCGGGCAACCTAGGCTTCACCCTAGGGCGTTGCTCCACCAGATCGAATAGCTGGGTCCCAAGAAGTCAACGCCAGAAGCATAAAATACGATATATGTACAACAGCTTTTCCATCGTATAAAACGAATAAGTGCAGCCAGTGTGAAAGCAATGGCCATTTCTACGTTCCGGGCATCCTAGACTTAACTCTAGGGCGTTGCTCTGCCAGATCGAATTGCTACGGCCTTAGAAGTCAACCCCAGGAGCAATAAATACAATATAAATACAACAGCTTTTCCATCGTATAACAGGAATAATTGGAAACAGTGTGAAAGATATGGTCATTTCTACGTTCCGGGCAACCTAGCCTTCACTCTAGAGAGTTACTCCACCACATCGAATTGCTACGGCCTTAGAAATCAACGCCAGAAGCATTAAATACAATATAAATACTACAGTTTTTCCATCGTATAAAACGAATAATTGCAACCAGTATGAAACTTATGGTCATTTCTACGTTCCGGACAACCTAGGCTGCACCCTAGGGCGTTGCTCCAGCAGATCCAATAGTTAGGACCTCAGAAGTCAACGCCCGAAGCATAAAATACAATAAAAATACACCAGCCTTTCCATCGTATAACAGGAATAATTGCAACCAGAGTGAAGGTGATGGTCATCTCTAATTTCCGTGCAACCTAGTCTTCACTCTAGAGCGTTGCTCCTCCAGGTCGAATAGCTAGGGCCTTAGAAGTCAACGCCAGACGCATGAAATACAATAAAAATACAACAGTTTTTTCATCGTATAACAGGAATAATTGCCACAAGCCTGAAGGTAATGGTCATTTCTACGTTCCGGCAATTCTAGGCTTCTCTCTAGGGCGTTGCTCCACAAGATCGAATAGTTAGGGCCTAAGAAGTCAACGCCAGAAGCATAAAATACAATAGAAATACAACAGTTTTTCAATCGTATAACAGGAATAATAGCAACCAGTGTGAAGGTAATAGTCATTTCTACGTTCCGGGCCACCTGGGCTTCACTCTAGGGCGTTGCTCCAGCAGATCGAATAGCTAGGGCCTTAGAAGTCAACGCCAGAAACATAAAATAAAATAAAAATACAACAGTTATTCCATTTATAACAGGAATAGTTACTACCAGTGTGAAGGTAATGGTCATTTCTACGTTCCGGGCAACCTAGGCTTCACCCTAGGGCGTTGCTGCAGCAGATCCAATGGTTACGACCTCAGAAGTCAACGCCCGGAGCATAAAATACAATAAAAATACCACAGTTTTTCCATCGTATAACAGGAATAATTGCAACCAGAGTGAAGGTGATGGTCACTTCTGAGTTCCGGGCAACCTAGGGTTCACTTTAGAGCGTTGCTCCACCAGATCGAATAGCTAGGGCCTTAGAAGACAACGCCAGAAGCACAAAATAGAAGAAAAATACAACAGTTATTCCATCGTATAACAGGAATAATTACAACCAGTGTGAAAGTAATGGGCATTCCTACGTTTCGGGAGACCTAGGCTTCACTCTAGGGCGTTGCTCCACCATATCGAATAGCTACGGCCTTAGAAGTCAACGCCCGAAACATAAAATACAATAAAAATACAACAGATTTCCATCGTATAACGGGAACAATTGCAACAAATGTGACCGTAATGGTCATTTCCACATTCCGGGCAACCTAGGCTTCACCCTATGGCGTTGCTCCACCTGATCGAATAGTTAGGGCCTTAGAAGTCAACGCCTGAAGCATAAAATACAATAAAAATACAACATGTTTTCATCGTATAACAGGATTAATTGCAACCAGTCTGAAAGATATGGTCATTTATACGTTACGGGCAACCTAGGCTTCACTCTAGGGCGTTGGTCCTCCACATCTAACAGTTAGGGCCTAAGAAGTCAACGCCAGAAGCACCAAATACAAAATAAATACAGCAGTTTTTCCATCGCATAAAACGAATAATTGCAGCCAGTATGAAAGTTATGGTCATTTCTACGTTCCGGGCAACCTAGGCTTCACCCTAGGGCGTTGCTCCACCTGATCGAATAGTTAGGGCCTAAGAAGTCAACGCCAGAAGCATAAAATACGATATATGTACAACAGTTTTACCATCGTATAAAACGAATAATCGCAAACCGTGTGAAGGTGATGGTCAGTTCTATATTCCGAGCAACCTAGGCTTCACTCTATGGCGTTGCTCCAACAGATCGAATAGTTGGGGCCTAAGAAGTCAACGCCAGAAGCATAAAATACGATATATGTACAACAGTTTTTCCATCGTATAAAACGAATAATTGCAACCAGTGTGAAAGTTATGGTCATTTCTACGTTCCGCGCAACCTAGGCTTCACCCTATGGCGTTGCTCCACCTCATCGAATAGTGAGGGCCTAAGAAGTCAACGCCAGAAGCATAAAATACGATATATGTACAACAGTTTTTCCATCGTATAAAATGAATAATTGCAACCAGTGTGAAAGTAATAGCCATTTCTACGTTGCGGGCATCCTAGACTTAACTCTGAGGCATTGCTCCACCAGATCAAATAGTTAGGGCCTAAGAAGTCAACGCCAGAAGCATAAAATACAATATAAATACAACAGCTTTTCCATCGTATATATTGTACATTTGCAAACAGAGTGAAAGTAATGGCCATTTCTACGTTTCGGGCGACCTAGGCTCCACTCTAGGGCGTTGCTCCACCAGATGGAATAGCTAGGGCCTTAGAAGTCAATGCCAGAAGCATAAAATACAAAATAAATACAACAGTTTTTCCATTGTATAACAAGAATAATTGCAACCAGTCTGAAAGTGATGGTCATTTCTACATTCCGGGTAACCCAGGCATGACTCTAGGGCGTTGTTCCACCAGAGCGAATAGTTAGGGCCTAAGAAGTCAACGCCTGAAGCATAAAATACAATATAAATACAACAGTTTTTCCATCCTATAAAACGAATAATTGCAACCAGTATGAAAGTTATGGTCATTTCTACGTTCCGGGCAACCTAGGCTTCACCCCAGGGCGTTGCTCCACATGATCGAATAGTTAGGGCCTAAGAAGTCAACGCCTGAAGCATAAAATACGATATATGTACAACAGTTTTTCCATCGTATAAAACGAATAATTGCTACCAGTGTGAAAGTGATGGTCAATTCTACGATCCGGGCAACCTAGGCATCACCCTAGGGCGTTGTTCCACCAGAGCGAATAGTTAGGGCCTAAGAAGTCAACGCCTGAAGCATAAAATACAAAATAAATGCAACAGTTTTTCCATCGTATAACAGGAATAATTGCAGCCAGTCTGAAAGATATTGTAATTTCTACGTTCCGGGCAACCTAGGCTTCACTCTAGGGCGTTGGACCTCCACATCTAACAGTTAGGGCATAAGAAGTCAACGCCAGAAGCACCAAATACAAAATAAATACAACAGTCTTTCCATCGCATAAAACGAATAAGTGCAACCCGTCTGATAGTTATGGTCATTTCTACGTTCCGGGCAACCTAGGCTTCACTCTAGGGCGTTGCTCCACCAGATCGAATAGTTAGGGCCTAAGAACTCAATGCCAGAAGCATAAAATACGATATATGTACAACAGTTTTTCCATCGTATAAAATGAGTAATTGCAACCAGTGTGAAAGTAACGGCCATTTCTACGTTCCGGGCATATTAGACTTAACACTGAAACATTGCTCCACCAGATCGAATACATAGGGCCTTAGAAGTCAACGCCAGAAGCATAAAGTACATTAAAAATCCAACAGTTTGTCCATCGTATAACAGGAATAATTGCCACCAGTGTGAAAGTGATGGTTATTTCTGCATTCCGGGCAACCTAGGCTTCACTGTAGGGCGTTGCTCCTCCAGATAGAATAGTTAGGGCCCAGGAAGTCAACGCCAGAAGCACAAAATAAAATAAAAATACAACAGTTATTCCATCGTATAACAGGAATGATTACAACCAGTGTGGAAGTAATGGGCATTTCTACGTTCCGTGCAACCTAGGCTTCACTCTAGGGCGTTGGTCCACCAGGCCGAATAGTTAGGGCCTTAGAAAGCAACTCCAGACGCATAAAATACAATATAAATACAACAGTCTATCCACGGTATAAAACGAATAATTGCAACCAGTATGAAAGTTACGGTCATTTCTACGTTCCGGGCAACCTAGGCTTCACCCTAGGGCGTTGTTCCACCAGATCGAATAGTTAGGGCCTAAGAAGTCAACGCCTGAAGCATAAAATATAATATAAATACAACAGTTTTTCCATCGTATAAAACGAATAATTGCAACCAGTATGAAAGTTATGGTCATTTCTACGTTCCGGGCAACCTAGGCTTCACCCTAGGGCGTTGCTTCACCTGATCGAATAGTTAGGGCCTAAGAAGTCAACGCCAGAAGCATAAAATACGATATATGTACAATAGCTTTTCCATCGTATAAAACGAATAATTGCAACCAGTGTGAAAGTAATAGACATTTCTACGTTGCGGGCATCCTAGACTTAACTCTGAGGCATTGCTACACCAGATCGAATGCATAGGGCCTTAGAAGTCAACGCCAGAAGTATAAAGTACAATCAAAATCCAACAGTTTGTCCATCGTATAGCTGGAATAACTGCAACCAGAGTGAAAGTAATGATCATTTCTACGTTTCGGGCTACCTAGGCTCCACTCTAGGGCGTTGCTCCACCAGATGGAATAGTTATGGCCTTAGAAGTCAATGCCAGAAGCATAAAATACAAAATAAATACAACAGTTTTTCCATCATATAACAAGAATAATTGCAACCAGTGTGAAAGTGATGGTCATTTCTCCATTCCGGGCAACCTAGGCTTCACTCTAGGGCGTTGCTCCACCAGATCGAATAGTTAGGGCCTATGAAGTCAACGCCAGAAGCACCAAATACAAAATTAATACAACAGTAATTCCATCGTATAAAACGAATAATTGCAACCAGGATGAAAGTTATGGTCATTTCTACGTTCCGGGCAACCTAGGCTTCACCCTAGGGCGTTGCTCCCCCTCATCGAATAGTTAGGGCCTAAGAAGTCAACGCCAGAAGCATAAAATACAATATAAATACAACAGTTTCTCCATCGTATAACAAGAATAATTGCAACCAGTGTGAAAAATATGGTCATTTCTACGTTGCGGGCATCCTAGGCATCACTCTAGGGCATTGCTCCACCACATGGAATTGCTACGGCCTTAGAATTCAACGCCATAACTATAAAAAACAATATAAATACAACAGTTTTTCCACTGTATAAAATGAATAATTGCAAACAGTGTGGAGGTAATGGTCATTTCTACTTTCCGGGCAACCTAGCCTTCACTCTAGGGCGTTTCTCCACCACATCGAATAGCTACGCCCTTAGAAGTCAACGCCTGAAGCATAAAATATAATATAAGTACAACAGTTTTTCCATCGTATAACAGGAATAATTGCAACCAGTGTGAAAGACATGGTCATTTCTACGTTCCGGGCAACCTAGGCTTCACTCTAGGGCGTTGATCCACCACATCGAATAGCTACGGCCTTAGGAGTCAACGCCAGTGGCATAAAATACAAAATAAATACATCAGTTTTCCACTGTATAAAATGAATAATTGCAAACAGTGTGGAGGTAATGGTCATTTCTACTTTCCGGGCAACCTAGCCTTCACTCTAGGGCGTTTCTCCACCACATCGAATAGCTACGCCCTTAGAAGTCAACGCCTGAAGCATAAAATATAATATAAGTACAACAGTTTTTCCATCGTATAACAGGAATAATTGCAACCAGTGTGAAAGACATGGTCATTTCTACGTTCCGGGTAACCTAGGCTTCACTCTAGGTTGTTGCTCCACCAGATCGAATGGCTAGGGCCTTAGAAGTCAACGCCCGAAGCATGAAATACAAAATAAATAGAACAGTTTTTCCATTGTATAGAACGAATAATTGCAACCAGTGTGAAAGTACTGGTCATTTCTATGTTCCGGGCAACCTAGGCTTCACTCTAGGGCGTTGATCCACCACATCGAATAGCTACGGCCTTAGGAGTCAACGCCAGTGGCATAAAATACAAAATAAATACATCAGTTTTCCATCGTATAACAAGAATAAATGCAACCAGTGTGAAAGTGATGGTCATTTCTACATTCCGGGCAACCTAGGCTACACTCTAGGGCGTTGCTCCACCAGATCGAATAGTTAGGGCCTAAGAAGTCAACGCCAGAAGCATAAAATACAATATAAATACAACAGCTTTTCCATCGTATATAATGTACATTTGCAAACAGTGTGAAAGTAACGGTCATTTCTACGTTCCGGGCAACCTAGGCTTCACTCTAGGGCGTTGCTCCACCAGATCGAATAGTTAGGGACTTAGAATTCGACGCCAGAAGCATAAAATACAACATAAGTACAACAGTTTTTCCATCGTATAACAGGAATAATTGCAACCAGTGTGAAAGTCAGGTCATTTTTACGTTCCGGGCAACCTAGGCTTCACCCTAGGGCGTTTCTCCACCTGATCGAATAGTTAGGGCCTAAGAAGTCAACGCCAGAGGCATAAAATACGATATATGTACAACAGTTTTACCACCGTATAAAATGAATATTCGCAAACCGTGTGAAGGTGATTGTCATTTCTATATTCCGAGCAACCTAGGCTTCACTCTAGGGCCTTGCTCCACCAGATCGAATAGTTGGGGCCTTAGGAGTCAACGGCCGAAGCATAAAATACAAAATAAGTAGAACAGTTTTTCCATTGTATAAAACGAATAATTGAAACCAGTGTGAAAGTTATGGTCATTTCTACGTTCCGGGCAACCTAGGCTTCACCCTAGGGCGCTGCTCCACCTGATCGAACAGTTAGGGTCTAAGAAGTCAACGCCAGAAGCATAAAATACGATATATGTACAACAGTTTTTCCATCGTATAAAACGAATAATCGCAACCAGTGTGAAATTAATAGCCATTTCTACGTTGCGGGCATCCTAGAATTAACTCTGAGGCATTGCTACACCAGATCGAATACATAGGGCCTTAGAAGTCAACGCCAGAAGTATAAAGTACAATCAAAATCCAACTGTTTGTCCATCGTATAGCTGGAATAATTGCAACCAGAGTGAAAGTAATGGTCATTTCTACGTTTCGGGCGACCTAGACTCCACTCCAGGGCGTAGCTCCACCAGATGGAATAGTTAGGGCCTTAGAGGTCAATGCCAGAAGCATAAAATACAAAATAAATACAACAGTTTTTCCATCATATAACAAGAATAATTGCAACCAGTGTGAAAGTGATGGTCATTTCTACATTCCGGGCAACCTCGGCTTCACTCTAGGGCGTTGCTCCACCAGATCGAATAGTTAGGGCCTAAGAAGTCAACGCCAGAAGCACCAAATACAAAATTAATACAACAGTAATTCCATCGTATAAAACGAATAATTGCAACCAGGATGAAAGTTATGGTCATTTCTACGTTCGAGGCAACCTAGGCTTCACCCTAGGGCGTTGCTCCACCTGATCGAATAGTTAGGACCTAAGATGTCAACGCCAGAAGCATAAAATACGATATATGTACAACAGCTTTACCATCGTATAAAATGAATAATTGCAAACAGTGTGGAAGTAAAGGTCATTTCTACGTTCCGGGCAACCTAGGCTTCACCCTTGGGCGTTGCTCCACCAGATCGAATAGTTAGGGCCTATGAAGTCAACGCCAGAAGCATAAAGTATAATATAAATACAACAGTTTTTCTACCGTATAACAGGAATAATTGCAACCAGAGTGAAGGTGATGGTCATTTCTACGTTCCGGGCAACCTAGGCTTCGCTCTAGAGTGTTGCTCCACCAGATCGAATAGCTAGGGACTTAGAAGACAACGCCAAAAGCATAAAATAAAATAAAAATACAACAGTTTTTCCATCGTATAAAACGAATAATTGCAACCAGTATGAATGTTATGGTCATTTCTACGTTCCGGGTAACCTAGGCTTCACTCTAGGTCGTTGCTCCACCAGATCGAATGGCTAGGGCCTTAGAAGTCAACGCCCGAAGAATAAAATACAACATAAGTACAACCGTTTTACCATCGTATAAAATGAATAATCGCAAACACTGTGAAGGTAATGGTCATTTCCACGTTCCGGGCAACCTAGGCTTCACTCTAGGGCGTTGCTACACCAGATCGAATAGTTTGGGCCTAAGAAGTCAACGCCAGAAGCATAAGATACAATATCAATACAACAGTTTTTCCCTTGTATAACAGGAATAATTCCTACCAGTGTGAAAGCTATGGTCATTTCTACGTTCCGGGCAACCTAGGCTTCACTCTAGGGCGTTGCTCCACCACATCGAATGGTTAGGGCCTTAGAAGTCAATGCCATAAGCATAAAATACAATATAAGTACAACAGTTCTCCCACTGTATCAAATGAATAATTGCAAACAGTGTGGAAGTAATGGTCATTTCTACGTTCCGGGCAACCTAGGCTTCACTCTAGGGCGTTGCTCCACCAGGTCGAATAGTTAGGGCCTAAGAAAACAACGCCAGACGCATAAAACACAATAAAAATACAACAGCTTTTCCATCGTATAACAGGAATAATTGCAACCAGTGCGAAAGATATGGTCATTTCTACGTTGCGGGCATCCTAGGCTTCACTCTAGGGCGTTGCTCAACCACATCGAATAGCTACAGCCATAGAAGACAACGCCATAACTATAAAATACAATATAAATACAACAGTCTTTCCATCGTATAAAATGAATAATTGCAACCAGTGTGAAAGTAATGGTCATTTCTACGTTCCGGGCAACCTAGGCTTCACTATTGGGCGTTGCTCCATCACAACGAATAGCTGCGGCCTTAGACGTCAACTCCAGTAGCATAAAATACAATATAAATACAACAGCTTTTCCATCGCATAAAATGAATGATTGCAAACAGTGTGAAAGTTATGGTCATTTCTACTTTCCGGGCAACCTAGCCTTAACTCCACGGCGTTGCTCCACCAGATCAAATAGTTAGAGACTTAGAATACAACGCCAGATGCATAAAATACAATAAAAATGCAACAGTTTTTCCATCCTATAAAAGGTATAATTGCAACCAATGTGAAAGTAATGGTCATTTCTACGTTCCGGGCAACATAGGCTTCATTCTTGGACGTTGCCCCACCGGATCGAAAAGTTAGGGCCTAAGAAGTGTACGCCAGAAGCATAAAGTAAAATAAAGTTACAAGAGTTTTTCCATCGTATAACAGGAATAATTGCAACCAGAGTGGAGGTGATGGTCATTTCTACGTTCAGGGCAACCTAGGCTTCACTCTAGGGCGTTGCTCCACCAGATCGAATAGCTAGGGACTTAGAAGTCAACGCCAGAAGCATAAAATAAAATAAAAATACAACGGCTTCTCCATCGTATAAAACGAATAATTGCAACCAGGATGAATGTTATGGTCATTTCTGCGTTCCGGGGACCATAGGCTCCACTCTTGGACGTTGTCCCACCATATCCAATAGGTAGGGCCTAAGAAGTCAACGCCAGGGGCACCAAAAACAAAATAAATACAATAGTTTTTCCATCGTATAAAATGGATAATTGCAACCAGTATGGAAGCTATGGTCATTTCTACGTTCCGGGCAACCTAGGCTCCACTCTAGGGCGTTGCTCAACCACATCGAATAGCTATGGCCTTAGAAGTCAAAGCCAGAAGCATATAAATACGATATATGCACCACAGTTTTTCCACCATATAAAACGAATAATTGAAACCAGTGTGAAAGCAATGGCCATTTCTACGTTCCGGGGATCCTAGACTTAACTCTGAGGCATTGCTCCACCAGATCGAAAACATAGGGCCTTAGAAGTCAACGCCAGAAGCATAAATTACAACAAAAATCCAACAGTTTGTCCATCGTATAACAGGAATAATTGCAACCAGTGTGAAAGTGATGGTCATTTCTACGTTCCGGGTAACCTAGGCTTCACTCTAGGTTGTTGCTCCACCAGATCGAATGGCTAGGGCCTTAGAAGTCAACGCCCGAAGCATGAAATACAAAATAAATAGAACAGTTTTTCCATTGTATAGAACGAATAATTGCAACCAGTGTGAAAGTACTGGTCATTTCTATGTTCCGGGTAACCTAGGCTTCACTCTAGGCCGTTTCTCCACCAGATCGAATAGCTAGGGACTTAGAATTCAACGCCAGAAGAATAAAATACAACATAAGTACAACCGTTTTACCATCGTATAAAATGAATAATCGCAAACAGTGTGAAGGTAATGGTCATTTCCACGTTCGGGGCAACCTAGGCTTCACTCTAGGGCGTTGCTACACCAGATCGAATAGTTTGGGCCTAAGAAGTCAACGCCAGAAGCGTAAGATACAATATAAATACAACAGTTTTTCCCGTGTATAACAGGAATAATTCCTACCAGTGTGAAAGACATGGTCATTTCTGCGTTCCGGGCAACCTAGGCTTCACTCTAGGGCGTTGATCCACCACATCGAATAGCTACGGCCTTAGGAGTCAACGCCAGTGGCATAAAATACAAAATAAATACATCAGTTTTCCATCGTATAACAAGAATAAATGCAACCAGTGTGAAAGTGATGGTCATTTCTACATTCCGGGCAACGTAGGCTACAATCTAGGGCGTTGCTCCACCAGATCGAATAGTTAGGGCCATAGAAGTCAACGCCCGAAGCATAAAATACAATATAAATAGAACAGTTTATCCATTGTATAAATCGAATAATTGAAACCAGTGTGAAAGTTATGGTCATTTCTACGTTCCGGGCAACCTAGGCTTCACTACAGGGCGGTGCTCAACCAGATCAAACAGTTAGGGCCTAAGAAGTCAACGCCAGAAGCATAAAATACAATATAAATACAACAGCTTTTCCATCGTATATAATGTACATTTGCAAACAGTGTGAAAGTAACGGTCATTTCTACGTTCCGGGCAACCTAGGCTTCTCTCTAGGGCGTTGCTCCACCAGATCGAATAGTTAGGGACTTAGAATTCGACGCCAGAAGCATAAAATACAACATAAGTACAACAGCTTTTCCATCGTATAACAGGAATAATTGCAACCAGTGTGAAAGTCAGGTCATTTTTACGTTCCGGGCAACCTAGGCTTCACTCTAGGGCGTTCCTCCACCAGGTCGAATAGTTAGGGCCTTAGAAAACAACGCCAGTCGCGTAAAATACAATAAAAACACAACAGCTTTTCCATCCTATAAAAGGTATAATTGCAACCAATGTGAAAGTAATGGTCATTTCTACGTTCCGGGCAACATAGTCTTCATTCTTGGCCGTTGCCCCACCGGATCGAAAAGTTAGTGCCTAAGAAGTGAACGCCAGAAGCATAAAGTAAAATAAAGTTACAACAGTTTTTCCATCGTATAACAGGAATAATTGCAACCAGAGTGAAGGTGATGGTCATTTCTACGTTCCGGGCAACCTAGGCTTCACTCTAGGATGTTGCTCCACCAGATCGAATAGCTAGGGACTTAGAAGTCAACGCCAGAAGCATAAAATAAAATAAAAATACAACAGTTTTTCCATAGTATAAAACGAATAATTGCAACTAGTATGAATGTTATGGTCATTTCTACGTTCCGGGCAACCTAGGCTTCACACTAGGGCGTTGCTCCACCAGGTCGAATAGTTAGGGCCTTAGAAAACAACGCCAGACGCATAAAATACAATATAAATACAACAGTTTTTCCATCGTATAACAGGAGTAATTGCAACCAGAGTGAAGGTAATGGTCATTTCCACGTTCCGGGCAACCTAGGCTTCACTCTAGGGCGTCGCTGCACCAGATCGAATACATAGGGCCTAAGAAGTCAACGCCAGAAGCATTAGATACAATATAAATACAACAGTTTTTCCCTTGTATAACAGGAATAATTCCAACCAGTGTGAATGCTATGGTCATTTCTACGTTCCGGGCAACCTAGGCTTCACTCTAGGGCGTTGCTCCACCCCATCGAATAGTTAGGGCCTTAGAAGTCAATGCCAGAAGCATAAAATACAATATAAATACAAAAGTTTTTCCACTGTATAATATGAATAATTGCAAACAGTGTGGAAGTAAAGGTCATTTCTACGTTCCGGGCAACCTAGGCTTCACCCTTGGGCGTTGCTCCACCAGATCGAATAGTTAGGGCCTATGAAGTCAACGCCAGAAGCATAAAGTATAATATAAATACAACAGTTTTTCCATCGTATAAAACGAATAATTGCAACCAGTATGAATGTTATGGTCATTTCTACGTTCCGGGTAACCTAGGCTTCACTCTAGGTTGTTGCTCCACCAGATCGAATGGCTAGGGCCTTAGAAGTCAACGCCCGAAGCATGAAATACAAAATAAATAGAACAGTTTTTCCAATGTATAGAACGAATAATTGCAACCAGTGTGAAAGTACTGGTCATTTCTATGTTCCGGGTAACCTAGGCTTCACTCTAGGCCGTTTCTCCACCAGATCGAATAGCTAGGGACTTAGAATTCAACGCCAGAAGAATAAAATACAACATAAGTACAACCGTTTTACCATCGTATAAAATGAATAATCGCAAACAGTGTGAAGGTAATGGTCATTTCCACGTTCGGGGCAACCTAGGCTTCACCCTAGGGCGTTGCTCCACCACATCGAATAGCTGCGGCCTTCGAAGCCAAGGCCGGAAGCATAAAATACGATATAAATACAACAGTTTTTCATTCGTATAACAGGAATAATTGCAAACAGTGTGAAACACATGGTCATTTCTACGTTCCGGGCAACCTAGGCTTCACTCTAGAGCGTTGGTCCACCAGATCGAATAGTTAGGGGCTTAGAAGTCAACGCCCGAAGCATAAAATACAATATAAATACAACAGCTTTTCCATCGTATATAATGTATATTTGCAAAGAATGTGAAAGCAAAGGTCATTTCTACGTTCCGGGCAACCTAGGCTTAAGTCTAGGTCGTTGCTCCACCAGATCGAATAGTTAGAGCCTTAGAAGTCAACGCCCGAGTCATGAAATACAAAATAAATAGAACAGCTTTTCCATTGTATAGAACGAATAATTGCCACCAGTGTGAAAGTTATGGTCATTTCTACGTTCCTGGCAACCTAGGTTTCACTCTTGGGCGTTGCTCCACCACACCGAATACCTACGGCCTTAGAAGTCAACTTCAGAAGCATAAAATACAATATAAATACAACAGCTTTTCCATCGTATAAAACGAATGATTGCAAACAGTGTGAAAGTTATGGTCATTTCCACGTTCCGGATCACCTAGGCTTCACTCTAGAGCGTTGCTCCACCAGATCGAATAGCTACGGCCTTAGAAGTCAACTCCAGAAGCATAAAATACAATATAAATGCAACAGCTTTTCCATCGTATAAAATGAATGATCGCAACCAGAGTGAAGGTGATGGCCACTTCTACGTTCCGGGCAACCTAGGCTTCACTGTAGGCCGTTTCTCCACCACATGGAATCGCTACGACCTTAGAAGTCAACGCCTGAGGCATAAAATAAAATAAAAACACAACAGATTTTCCATCGTATAAAACGAATGATTGCAAACAGTGTGAAAGTAATGGTCATTTCTGCGTTCCGGGCAACCTAGTCTTCACTCTAGGGCGTTGCTCCACCAGATCGATTAGCTAGAGACTTAGAAGTCAACGCCCGAAACATAAAATACAATATAAATACAACAGCTTTTCCATCGTATAAAATGAATGATTGCAAACAGTGTGAAAGTTATGGTCAATTCTACGTTCCGGGCAACCTAGGCTTCGTTCTAGGGCCTTGCTCCACCAGATCGAATAGCTAGGGACTTAGAAGTCAACGCCAGAGGCATAAAATACAATTAAAGTACAACAGTTTTTCCATCGTATAACAGGAATAACAGCAACCAGGGTGAAAGTACTGGTCATTTCTATTTTCCTGGTAACCTAGGCTTCACTCTAGGGCGTTGCTCCACCAGATCGAATAGCTAGGGACTTAGAATTCAGCGCCAGAAGAATAAAATACAACATATGTGCAACAGTTTTTCCATCGTATAAAATGTATAATTGCAAGCAGTGTGAAGGTAATGGTCATTTCTACGTTGTGGGCAACCTAGGCTTCACTCTAGAGCGTTGCTCCACCAGATCGAATAGCTACGGCCTTAGAAGTCAACTCCAGAAGCATAAAATACAATATAAATGCAACAGCTTTTCCATCGTATAAAATGAATGATTGCAACCAGAGTGAAGGTGATGGCCACTTCTACGTTCCGGGCAAAATAGGCTTCACTGTAGGGCGTTCCTCCACCACATCGTATCGCTACGACCTTAGAAGTCAACGCCTGAGGCATAAAATAAAATAAAAACACAACAGATTTTCCATCGTATAAAACGGACAATTGCAACCAGTGTGAAAGTAATGGCCATTTCTACGTTCCAGACATCCTAGACTTAACTCTGAGACATTGCTCCACCAGATCGAATACATAGGGCCTTAGAATTCAACGCCAGAAGCATAAAATGCAATGTAAATGCAACAGTTTTTCCATCGTATTACAGGAATAACTGCAACCATTGTGAAAGGACTGGTCACTTCTACGTTCCGGATGACCTAGGCTTCAATCGAGGGCGTTGCTTCACCAGATCGAATGGCTAGGGACTAAGAACTCAACGCCAGAAGAATAAAATACAATATAATTACAACAGTTTTTCCATCATATAGAATGAATAATTGCAAACAGTGTGAAAGTAATGGTCATTTCTGCGTTCCGGGCAACCTAGGCGTCACTCTAGGGCGTTGCTCCACCAGATCGAATAGCTAGGGCCTTAGAAGTTAACACCAGAAGCATAAAATAAAATAAAAATACTACAGTTATTCCATCGTATAACAGGAATAACTACAACCAGTGTGATAGTAATGGGCATTTCTACGTTCTGTGCAACATAGGCTTCATTCTAGGGCATTGTTCCAGCAGATCGAACAGTTAGGGCCTAAGAAGTCAACGCCAGAAGCATAAAATACAATATAAATACAATAGTTTTTCCATCGTCTAAAACGAATAATTGCGCGTGTGTGAAAGTACAGGTCATTTCTACGTTCCGGGCAATCTAGGCTTCACTCTAGGGCGTTGTTCCAACAGATCGAATAGTTAGGGCCTAAGAAGTTAACGCCCGAAACATAAAATGCAATAAAAATACAACAGTTTTTCCATCGTATACCAGGAATGATTGCAACCAGAGTGAAGGTGATGGTCACTTCCACGTTCCTGGCAACATAGGCTTCACTCTAGGGCGTTGCTCCACCAGATCGAATAGCTAGGGCCTTAGAAGTCAACAAAAGAAGCATAAAATAAAATAAAAATACAACAGTTATTCCATCGTATAACAGGAATAACTACAACCAGTGTGATAGTCATTGGCATTTCTACGTTCCGTGCAACCTAGGCTTCATTCTAGGGCATAGTTCCACCCGATCCAACAGTTAGGGCCTAAGAAGTCAACGCCAGAAGCATAAAATACAATATAAATACAACAGTTTTTCCATCGTCTAAAACGAATAATTGCGCGAGTGTGAAAGGTATGGTCATTTCTACGTTCCGGGCAACCTAGGCTTCACTCTAGGGCGTTGGTCCACCAGATCGAATAGTTAGGGCCTTAGAAGTCAACGCCCGAAACATAAAATTCAAAATTAGTGCAACAGCTTTTCCATCGTATAAAACGAATAATTGCAACCAGTGTGAAAGATATGGTCATTTCTACGTTCCGGGCAACCTAGGCTTCACTCTAGGGCGTTTTTCCGCCACATCCAACAGTTAGGGCCTAAGAAGTCAACGCCAGAAGCACCAAATACAAAATAAATACAACAGTCTTTCCATCCTATATAACGAATAATTGCAACCAGTATGAAAGTTATGGTCATTTCTACGTTCCGGGCAACCCAGTCTTCACCCTAGGGCGTTGCTCCACCTGATCGAATAGTTAGGGCCTAAAAGGCAACGCCAGAATCATAAAATACGATATATGTACAACAGTTTCACCATCGTATAAAATGAATAATCGCAAACAGTGTGAAGATAATGGTCATTTCTACGTTCCGGGCAACCTAGGCTTCACTCTAGGGCGCTGCTCCACCAGATCGAATAGTTGGGGCCTTAGAAGTCAATGCCAGAAGCATAAAATACAAAATAAATAGAACAGTTTTTTCATTGTATGAAACCAATAATTGCAACCAGTGTGAAAGTTATGGTCATTTCTACGGTCCGGGCAACGAAGGCTTCACTCTAGGGCGATGTTCCACCAGATCGAATAGTTAGGGCCTAAGAAGTTAACGCCCGAAACATAAAATGCAATAAAAATACAACAGTATTTCCATCGTATACCAGGAATGATTGCAACCAGAGTGAAGGTGATGGTCATTTCCACGTTCCTGGCAACATAGGCTTCACTCTAGGGCGTTGCTCCACCAGATCGAATAGCTAGGGCCTTAGAAGTCAACAAAAGAAGCATAAAATAAAATAAAAATACAACAGTTATTCCATCGTATAACAGGAATAACTACAACCAGTGTGATAGTCGTTGGCATTTCTACGTTCCGTGCAACCTAGGCTTCATTCTAGGGCATAGTTCCACCCGATCGAACAGTTAGGGCCTAAGAAGTCAACGCCAGAAGCATAAAATACAATATAAATACAACAGTTTTTCCATCGTCTAAAACGAACAATTGCGCGAGTGTGAAAGGTATGGTCATTTCTACGTTCCGGGCAACCTAGGCTTCACTCTAGGGCGTTGGTCCACCAGATCGAATAGTTAGGGCCTTAGAAGTCAACGCCCCAAACATAAAATACAAAACTAGTGCAACAGTTTTTCCATCCTATAAAACGAATAATTGCAACCAGTGTGAAAGATATGGTCATTTCTACGTTCAGGGCAACCTAGGCTTCACTCTAGGGCGTTGCTCCAGCGAATCGAATAGCTAGGGCCTTAGAAGTCAACGTCCGAAGCATAAAATACAAAATTAATACAACAGTTATTCCATTGTATAACAGGAATAATTACAACCAGTGTGAAGGTAATGGTCATTTCAACGTCCCGTGCAACCTAGGCTTCGCTCTAGGGCGTTGCTACACCACATCGAATAGCTAGGGCCTTAGAAGTCATCACCAGAAGCATAAAATAAAATAAAAATACTACAGTTATTCCCTCGTATAACAGGAATAACTACAACCAGTGTGATAGTAATGGGCATTTCTACGTTCCGTGCACCCTAGGCTTCATTCTAGGGCATTGTTCCACCAGATCGAACAGTTAGGGCCTAAGAAGTCAACGCCAGAAGCATAAAATACAATATAAATACAATAGTTTTTCTATCGTCTAAAACGAATAATTGCGCGTGTGTGAAAGTACAGGTCATTTCTACGTTCCGGGCAACCAAGGCTTCACTCTAGGGCGATGTTCCACCAGATCGAATAGTTAGGACCTAAGAAGACAACGCCAGGAGCATAAAATACAATATAAATACAACAGCTTTTCCATCGTATGTAATGTATATTTGCAAACAGTGTGAAAGTAAAGGTCATTTCTACGTTCCGGGCAACCTAGGCTTAACTGCAGGGCGTTGCTCCACCAGATCGCATAGTTAGGGACATAGAAATCAACGCCAGAAGCATAAAACACAATAAAAATACAACAGTTTTTCCATCGTATAAAAGGAACATATGCAACCAGCGTGAAAGTAATGGCCATTTCTGCGTTCCGGGCAACCTAGGCTTCGCTCTAGGACGTTGTCCCACCACATCGATTAGCTACGGCCTTAGAAGTCAACGCTTGAAGCATAAAATACAATAAAAGTAGAACAGTTTTTTCATTGTGTAACAGGAATAATTGCAACCAGAGTGAAAGTAATGGTCATTACTACGTTTCGGGCGACCCAGGCTTCACTCTAGGGCGTTGTTCCACCAGATCGAATAGCTAGGGCCTTAGATGTCAACGCCCGAAACCTAAAATATAATAAAAATACAACAGTTTTTCCATCGTATAACGGGAATAATTGCAACAAATGTGAAAGTGATGGTCATTACCACGTTCCGGGCAACCGAGGGTCCGCTCTAGGGCGTTGGTCCACCAGATACAATAGCTAGGGCCTAAGAAGTCAACGACAGAAGCACTAAATACAAAATAAAGACAACAGTTTTTCCATCGTATAAAACGAATAATTGCAACCAGTGTGAAAGTCATGGTCATTTCTACGTTCTGGGCAACCTAGGCTACACTCTAGGGCGTTGGTCCACCACATCCTATAGTTAGGGCCTAAGAAGTCAACGCCAGAAGCACCAAATACAAAATAAATGCAACAGTTTTTCCATCGTATAAAACGAATAATTGCAACCAGTGTGAAGGTAATGGTCATTTCTACGTTCCGGGCAACCTAGGCTTCACTATAGGGCGTTGTTTCACCGCACCGAATAGCTACGGCCTTAGAAGTCACCGCCAGAAGCATAAAATACAACATAAACACAACAGTTTTTCCATCGTATAAAACGAATAATTGCAACCAGTGTGAACGTAATGGCCATTTCTACGTTCCGGGCATCCTAGACTTAACTCTGAGGCATTGCTCCACCAGATCGAACACATACGGCCTTAGAAGTCAACGCCAGAAGCATAAAGTACAATATAAATACATCAGCTTTTCCATCGTATGTAATGTATATTTGCAAACAGTGTGAAAGTAAAGGTCATTTCTACGTTCCGGGCAACCTAGGCTTCACTCTAGGGCGTTGCTCCAGCACATCGAATAGTTAGGGCCTTAGAAGTCAATGCCAGAAGCATAAAATGCAATATAAATACAACAGTTTTTCCATCGTATAACAGGAATAATTGCAACCAGTGTGAAAGCGATGGTCATTTCTACGTTCCGGGCAACCTAGGCTTCACTCTAGGGCGTTGTTCCACCAGATCGAATAGCTAGGGCGTTAGAAGTCAACACCAGAAGCATAAAATACAATATAAATACAACAGTTTTTCCACTGTATAACATGAATGACTGCAAACAGTGTGGAAGTAATGGTCATTTCTGCGTTCCGGGCAACCTAGGCTTCACTCTAGGGCGTTGGTCCACCAGATACAATAGTTAGAGCCTAAGAAGTCAACGGCTGGAGCACCAAATACAAAATAAATACAACAGTTTTTCCATCGTATAAAACGAATAACTGCAACCAGTGTGAAAGCTATGGTCATTTCTACGTTCCGGGCAACCTTGGCTTCACTGTGGGGCGTTGCTCAAGCACATCGAACAGCTACGGCCCTCGAAGACAACGCCATAACTATAAAATACAATATAAATACAGCAGTCTTTCCATCGTATAAAACGAATAATTGCAATCAGTCTGATAGTTATGGTCATTTCTACGTTCCGGGCAACCTAGGCTTCACTCTAGGGCGTTGCTCCACCACATCGAATAGTTAGGGCCTTAGAAGTCAATGCCAGAAGCATAAAATGCAATATAAATACAACAGTTTTTCCACTGTATAATATGAATAATTGCAAACAGTGTGGAAGTAATGGTCATTTCTACGTTCCAGGCAACCTAGGCTTCACTCTAGGGCGTTGCTCCACCACATGGAATAGCTACGGCCTTAGAAGTCAACGCCTGAAGCATAAAATGCAATATAAATACAACAGTTTTTCCACTGTATCATATGAATAATTGCAAACTGTGTGGAAGTAATGGTCATTTCTACGTTCCAGGCAGCCTAGGCTTCACTCTAGGGCGTTGCTCCACCACATCCAATAGTTAGGGCCTAAGAAGTCAACGCCAGAAGCATAAAATACAATAGAAATGCAACAGTTTTTCTATCGTATAATACGAATAATTGCAATCAGTATGAAAGTTATGGTCATTTCTACCTTCCGCGCAACCTGGGCGACACCAGAGGGCGTTGCTCCACCAGATCCAATAGTTGGGACCTAAGAAGTCAACGCCAGAAGCATAAAGAACAATAAAAATCCAACAGCTTGTCCATCGTATAACAGGAATAATTGCAACCAGTGTGAAAGTAATGGGCATTTCTACGTTCCGTGCAACCTAGGCTTCATACTAGGGCATTGTTCCACCAGATCGAACAGTTAGGGCCTAAGAAGTCAACGCCAGAAGCATAAAATAAAATAAAGATACAACAGTTATTCCATCGTATAACAGGAATAACTACAAGCAGTGTTATAGTACTGGGCATTTCTACGTTCCGTGCAACCTAGGCTTCACTCTAGGGCATTGTTCCACCAGAACGAACAGTTAGGGCCTAAGAAGTCAACGCCAGAAGCATAAAATACAATATAAACACAATAGTTTTTCCATCGTCTAAAACGAGTAATTGCGCGTGTGTGAAAGGAATGGTCGTTTCTACGTTCCGGGCAACCTAGGCTTCACTCTAGGGCGTTGGTCCACCAGATCGAATAGATAGGGCCTTAGAAGTCAACACCAGAAGCATAAAATACAATATATACAGGGTGTAACAAAAATGTCGCAGTTCCTTAAAAGGGGTGATTCAGGGGGTGATTTGAAACAACTTTTTCCTTAGCGAAAATGTAAGATGAGGCTTCGTTAACGAGTTATTAATGAAAAACACCGGCCAATGAGAGCGCGAGTTTGCCGTTCGAGCGACTGCGGTAGCGTTGGGTACGCGCTGGGCGCTACGGTTGTACTCCGAACAAGAAAGTCGACATGTGTCGAAGGAAATAGCATTAGTGTGAAAATATTTGCATAACGTATAAACGAAAAAGCAATGCAACAAAAGAAATGAACGGAGAATTGGAGAATTAACGTTGAAGATAGAAACGTTGAAAGTAGTCTGCGTTAGATTTAAAAAATAATAATCATTAATGAATTAAATGCAATTCATCTGTAGTTTGTAAATCTGTGTCACTGGGTCACTGTACCGATACTGGTCATCGACCTCTGGAGTAGTTTATGGCAGGGTAGAATTTTTCCAAAGAAGCTCCTTGTACCCCCCACGTAGTTTAAGCACCTCAGACCTTCTTTGTTCGGACACTCCGAGATCATGTCTCCTTTGAAACCAAAGCAATAAAGCCATAAATTACCTAAACGCGTGCCCTAGCATAAACCATTTCGACAGTCGATGACCAGGATCGGTACAGTGACCCAGTGACACAGATTTACAAACTACAGGTGAAGTTTGTTCTCTTCTTCCTTCATTTTTCGTTGTATTGCTTTTTCGTTTATACGTTATGCGAATAAGAGATTTACATATTCGTATTTTTACGTTGCACGTAGTTTTCCTCGATTTTAAGTAATTATTCACTTCAAGTGATAAACAAAAAAAGGACTCGGTGTTATTTATTATGTCGCTTTCAGTTTTCATACTAATGCTATTTTCTTCGATGTATGACGACTTTCTTGTTCGGAGTATAACTGTAGCATCTAGCGCGCGTACCCAACGCTACCGCGGTCGCTCGGGCGGCAAACTCGCGCTCTCATTGGCCGGTGTTTTTCGTTAATAACTCGTTAACGAAGCCTCATCTTACATTTTCGCTAAGGAAAAAGTTGTTTCAAATCACCCCCTAAATCACCCCTTTTAAGGAACTGCGACATTTTTGTTACACCCTGTATACAACAGTTTTTCCACTGTATAACATGAATGACTGCAAACAGTGTGGAAGTAATGGTCATTTCTACGTTCCGGGCAACCTAGGCTTCACTCTAGGGCGTTGGTCCACCAGATACAATAGTTAGAGCCTAAGAAGTCAACGCCTGGAGCACCAAATACAAAATAAATACAACAGTTTTTCCATCGTATAAAACGAATAATTGCAACCAGTGTGAAAGCTATGGTCATTTCTACGTTCCGGGCAACCTAGGCTTCACTGTGGGGCGTTGCTCAACCACATCGAACAGCTACGGCCCTCGAAGACAACGCCATAACTATAAAATACAATATAAATACAGCAGTCTTTCCATCGTATAAAACGAATAATTGCAATCAGTCTGATAGTTATGGTCATTTCTACGTTCCGGGCAACCTAGGCTTCACTCTAGGGCGTTGCTCCACCACATCGAATAGTTAGGGCCTTAGAAGTCAATGCCAGAAGCATAAAATGCAATATAAATACAACAGTTTTTCCACTGTATAATATGAATAATTGCAAACTGTGTGGAAGTAATGGTCATTTCTACGTTCCAGGCAGCCTAGGCTTCACTCTAGGGCGTTTCTCCACCACATCGAATATCTACGGCCCTAGAAGTCAACGCCTGAAGCATAAAATATAATATAAATACAACAGTTTTTCCATCGTATAACAGGAATAATTACAACCAGTGTGAAAGTTATGGTCATTTCTACGTTCCGCGCAACCTAGGCGACACCAGAGGGCATTGCTCCACCAGATCCAATAGTTGGGACCTAAGAAGTCAACGCCAGAAGCATAAAATACAAAATAGATACAACAGTTTATCCATCGTATAATACGAATAATTGCAATCAGTATGAAAGCTATGGTCATTTCTATGTTCCGGGCAACCTAGGCTTCACTCTAGGGCATTGCTCCACCCCATCGAATAGCTGCGGCCTTAGAAGTCAACGCCATAACTATAAAATACATTCTAAATACAACAGTTTTTCCATTGTATAAAATGAATAATTGCAAACAGTGTGGAAGTAATGGTTATTTCTACGTTCCGGGCAACCTACGCTTCACGCTAGGGCGTTGCTCCACCACATCGAATAGCTACGGCCTTAGGAGTCAACGCCAGAGGCATAACATACAATATAAGTACAACAGTTTTTCCATCGTATAAAACGAATAATTGCAATCGGTATGAAGGTTATGGTCATTTCTGCGTTCCGGGCAACCTAGGCTTCGCCCTAGGCGTTGCTCCACCAGATCCAATAGTTAGGGCCTAAGAAGTCAACGCCAGAAGCATAAAGAACAATAAAAATCCAACAGTTTGTCCATCGTATAACAGGAATAATTGCAACCAGTGTGAAAGTAATGGGCATTTCTACGTTCCGTGCAACCTAGGCTTCATACTAGGGCATTGTTCCACCAGATCGAACGGCTAGGGCCTAAGAAGTCAACGCCAGAAGCATAAAATAAAATAAAGATACAACAGTTATTCCATCGTATAACAGGAATAACTACAAGCAGTGTTATAGTAATGGGCATTTCTACGTTCCGTGCAACCTAGGCTTCACTCTAGGGCATTGTTCCATCAGAACGAACAGTTAGGGCCTAAGAAGTCAACGCCAGAAGTATAAAATACAATATAAACACAATAGTTTTTCCATCGTCTAAAACGAATAATTGCGCGTGTGTGAAAGGAATGGTCGTTTTTATGTTCCGGGCAACCTAGGCTTCACTCTAGGGCGTTGGTCCACGAGATCGAATAGCTAGGGCCTTAGAAGTCAACACCAGAAGCATAAAATACAATATAAATACAACAGTTTTTCCACTGTATAATATGAATGACTGCAAACAGTGTGGAAGTAATGGTCATTTCTACGTTCCGGGCAACCTAGGCTTCACTCAAGGGCGTTGTTCAACCAGATCGAATAGTTAGGGCCTAAGAAGACTACGCCAGAAGCATAAAATGCAATATAAATACAACAGCTTTTCCATCGTATAACAGGAATAATTGCAACCAGTGTGTAAGATATGGCCATTTCTACGTTCCTGAATACCTAGGCTTCACTCTAGGGCGTCGTTCGACCACAACAAATAGCTATGGCATTAGAAGTCAACGCCAGAAGCATTAAATACAATATAAATACAATAGTTTTTCCATCGTATAAAACGAATAATTGCAACCAGTATGAAAGATATGGTCATTTCTACGTTCCGGGCAACCTAGGCTTCGCTCTAGGGCGTTGGTCCACCACATCCAACAGCTAGGGTCTAAGAAGTCAACGCCAGAAGCACAAAATACAAAATAAGTACAACAGTTTTTCCATCGTATAAAACGAATAATTGCAACCAGAGTGAAAGTAATGGTCATTTCTACGTTCCGGGCAAACTAGGCTTCACTCTAGGGCGTTGGTCCACCACAACCAATAGTTAGGGCTTATGAAGTCAATGCCAGGAGCACCAAATACAAAATAAATAAAACAGTTTTTCCATCGTATGAAACGAATAATTGTAACCAGTGTGAAAGTAATGGTCATTTCTACGTTCCGGGCAACCTAGGCTTCACTCTAGGGAGTTGATCCACCAGATCGAATAGCTGCGGCCTTAGAAGTCAACGCCAGAAGCATAAAATAAAATAAAAATAGAGCAGTTATTCCATCGTATAACAGGAATAATTACAACCAGTGTGAAAGAAATGGGCATTTCTACGGTCCGTGCAACCTAGGCTTCACTCTAGGGCGTTGCTCCACCAGTTCGAATAGCTAGGGCCTTAGAAGTCAACGCCCGAAACATAAAATACAATCAAAATACAACAGTTTTTCCATCATATAACGGGAATAATTGCAACAAATGTGAACGTGATGGTCATTTCCACGTTCCGGGCAACCTAGGCTTCACTCTAGGGCGTTGGTCCGCCAGATCCAATAGTTAGGGCTTAAGACGTCAACGCCAGAAGCACCAAATACAAAATAAGTACAACAGTTTTTCCATCGTATAAAACGAATAATTGCAACCAGTGTGAAAGTAATGGTCATTTCTACGTTCCGAGCAACCTAGGCTTCACTCTAGGGCGTTGGTCCACCAGATACAATAGTTAGAGCCTAAGAAGTCAACGCCTGGAGCACCAAATACAAAATAAATACAACAGTTTTTCCATCGTATAAAACGAATAATTGCAACCAGTGTGCAAGTAATGGTCATTTCTACGATTCAGGCCACCTAGGCATCACTCCAGGGCGTTCCTCCACCAGATCGAATAGTTAGTGCCTTAGAAGTCAGCGCCCGAAGCATAAAATACAATAAAGATGCAACAGTTTTTCCATCGTATAACAGGAATAATTGCAAACAGTGTGAATGATATGGTCATTTCTACGTTGCGGGTCTCCTAGGCTTCACTCTAGGGCATTGCTCCACCACATCGAATAGCTACGGCCTTAGAAGTCAACGCCATAACTATAAAAAACAATATAAATACAACAGTCTTTCCATTGTATAAAATGAATAATTGCAAACAGTGTGGAGGTAATGGTCATTTCTACTTTCCGGGAAACCTAGGCTTCACTCTAGGGCGTTTCTCCACCACATCGAATATCTACGGCCCTAGAAGTCAACGCCTGAAGCATCAAGTATAATATACTTACAACAGTTTTTCCATCGTATAACAGGAATAATTGCAACCAGTGTGAAAGTGATGGTCATTTCTACGTTCCGGGCAACCTAGGCTTCACTCTAGGGCGTTGTCCTTCCAGATCGAATAGTTAGGGCCTAAGAAGCCTACGCCAGAGGCATAACATACAATATAAGTACAACAGTTTTTCCATCGTATAAAACGAAAAGTTGCAATCAGTATGAAGGTTATGGTCATATCTACGTTCCGGGCAAACCTAGGCTTTACCCTAGGGCGTTTCTCCACCACATCGAATATCTACGGCCCTAGAAGTCAACGCCTGAAGCATCAAATATAATATAAATAAAACAGTTTTTCCATCGTATAACAGGAATAATTGCAACCAGTATGAAAGTGATGTTCATTTCTACGTTCCGGGCAACCTAGGCTTCACTCTAGGGCGTTGTCCTTCCAGATCGAATAGTTAGGGCCTAAGAAGCCTACGCCAGAGGCATAACATACAATATAAGTACAACAGTTTTTCCATCGTATAAAACGAAAAGTTGCAATCAGTATGAAGGTTATAGTCATTCCTACGTTCCGGGCAAACCTAGGCTTTACCCTAGGCGTTGCTCCACCAGATCCAATAGTTAGGGCCTAAGAAGTCAACGCCAGAAGCATAAAGTACAATAAAAATCCAACAGTTTTTCCATCGTATAAAACGAATAATTGCAACCAGTGTGAAAGTAATGGTCATTTCCACGTTCCTGGCAACCTAGGTTTCGCTCTAGGGCGATGCTCCACCACATCGAATAGTTAGGGCCTAAGAAGTCAACGCCAGAAGCATAAAATACAATAGAAATGCAACAGTTTTTCTATCGTATAATACGAATAATTGCAATCAGTATGAAAGTTATGGTCATTTCTACCTTCCGCGCAACCTGGGCGACACCAGAGGGCGTTGCTCCACCAGATCCAATAGTTGGGACCTAAGAAGTCAACGCCAGAAGCATAAAGAACAATAAAAATCCAACAGTTTGTCCATCGTATAACAGGAGTAATTGCAACCAGTGTGAAAGTAATGGGCATTTCTACGTTCCGTGCAACCTAGGCTTCATACTAGGGCATTGTTCCACCAGATCGAACAGTTAGGGCCTAAGAAGTCAACGCCAGAAGCATAAAATAAAATAAAGATACAACAGTTATTCCACCGTATAACAGGAATAACTACAAGCAGTGTTATAGTACTGGGCATTTCTACGTTCCGTGCAACCTAGGCTTCACTCTAGGGCATTGTTCCACCAGAACGAACAGTTAGGGCCTAAGAAGTCAACGCCAGAAGCATAAAATACAATATAAACACAATAGTTTTTCCATCGTCTAAAACGAATAATTGCGCGTGTGTGAAAGGAATGGTCGTTTCTACGTTCCGGGGAACCTAGGCTTCACTCTAGGGCGTTGGTCCACCACATCGAATAGCTACGGCCTTAGAAGTCAACGCCAGGAGGTTAAAATACAATATAAACACAACAGCTTTTCCATGGTATAAAACGAATAATTGCAGTCAGTATGAAAGTTATGGTCATTTCTACGTTCCGGGCAACCTAGGCTTCACCCTAGGCCGTTGCTCCACCAGATCAAATAGTTAGGACCTAAGAAGTCAACTCCAGAAGAATAAACTACAAAATAGATACAACAGTTTCTCCATCGTATAACAGGAATAATTGCAACGAGTGTGTAAGTGATATTCGTTTCTACGTTCCGGGCAACCTAGGCTTCACTCAAGGGCGTTGTTCAACCAGATCGAATAGTTAGGGCCTAAGAAGACTACGCCAGAAGCATAAAATGCAATATAAATACAACAGCTTTTCCATCGTATAACAGGAATAATTGCAACCAGTGTGTAAGATATGGCCATTTCTACGTTCCTGAATACCTAGGCTTCACTCTAGGGCGTCGCTCGACCACAACAAAAAGCTATGGCATTAGAAGTCAACGCCAGAAGCATTAAATACAATATAAATACAATAGTTTTTCCATCGTATAAAACGAATAATTGCAACCAGTATGCAAGATATGGTCATTTCTACGTTCCGGGCAACCTAGGCTTCGCTCTAGGGCGTTGGTCCACCACATCCAACAGCTAGGGTCTAAGAAGTCAACGCCAGAAGCACAAAATACAAAATAAGTACAACAGTTTTTCCATCGTATAAAACGAATAATTGCAACCAGTGTGAAAGTAATGGTCATTTCTACGTTCCGGGCAACCTAGGTTTCGCTCTAGGGCGATGCTCCACCACATCGAATAGTTAGGGCCTAAGAAGTCAACGCCAGAAGCATAAAATACAATAGAAATGCAACAGTTTTTCTATCGTATAATACGAATAATTGCAATCAGTATGAAAGTTATGGTCATTTCTACCTTCCGCGCAACCTGGGCGACACCAGAGGGCGTTGCTCCACCAGATCCAATAGTTGGGACCTAAGAAGTCAACGCCAGAAGCATAAAGAACAATAAAAATCCAACAGTTTGTCCATCGTATAACAGGAGTAATTGCAACCAGTGTGAAAGTAATGGGCATTTCTACGTTCCGTGCAACCTAGGCTTCATACTGGGGCATTGTTCCACCAGATCGAACAGTTAGGGCCTAAGAAGTCAACGCCAGAAGCATAAAATAAAATAAAGATACAACAGTTATTCCACCGTATAACAGGAATAACTACAAGCAGTGTTATAGTACTGGGCATTTCTACGTTCCGTGCAACCTAGGCTTCACTCTAGGGCATTGTTCCACCAGAACGAACAGTTAGGGCCTAAGAAGTCAACGCCAGAAGCATAAAATACAATATAAACACAATAGTTTTTCCATCGTCTAAAACGAATAATTGCGCGTGTGTGAAAGGAATGGTCGTTTCTACGTTCCGGGCAACCTAGGCTTCACTCTAGGGCGTTGGTCCACCACATCGAATAGCTACGGCCTTAGAAGTCAACGCCAGGAGGTTAAAATACAATATAAACACAACAGCTTTTCCATCGTATAAAACGAATAATTGCAGTCAGTATGAAAGTTATGGTCATTTCTACGTTCCGGGCAACCTAGGCTTCACCCTAGGCCGTTGCTCCACCAGATCCAATAGTTAGGACCTAAGAAGTCAACTCCAGAAGAATAAAATACAAAATAGATACAACAGTTTCTCCATCGTATAACAGGAATAATTGCAACGAGTGTGTAAGTGATATTCGTTTCTACGTTCCGGGCAACCTAGGCTTCACTCAAGGGCGTTGTTCAACCAGATCGAATAGTTAGGGCCTAAGAAGACTACGCCAGAAGCATAAAATGCAATATAAATACAACAGCTTTTCCATCGTATAACAGGAATAATTGCAACCAGTGTGTAAGATATGGCCATTTCTACGTTCCTGAATACCTAGGCTTCACTCTAGGGCGTCGCTCGACCACAACAAAAAGCTATGGCATTAGAAGTCAACGCCGGAAGCATTAAATACAATATAAATACAATAGTTTTTCCATCGTATAAAACGAATAATTGCAACCAGTATGAAAGATATGGTCATTTCTACGTTCCGGGCAACCTAGGCTTCGCTCTAGGGCGTTGGTCCACCACATCTAACAGCTAGGGTCTAAGAAGTCAACGCCAGAAGCACAAAATACAAAATAAGTACAACAGTTTTTCCATCGTATAAAGCGAATAATTGCAACCAGTGTGAAAGTAATGGTCATTTCTACGTTCCGGGCAACCTAGGCTTCACTCTAGGGCGTTGGTCCACCACAACCAATAGTTAGGGCTTATGAAGTCAATGCCAGAAGCACCAAATACAAAATAAATACAACAGTTTATCCATCGTATAAAACGAATAATTGTAACCAGTGTGAAAGTAATGGTCATTTCTACGTTCCGGGCAACCTAGGCTTCACTCTAGGTAGTTGATCCACCAGATCAAATAGCTACGGCCTTAGAAGTCAACGCCAGAAGCATAAAATAAAATAAAAATAGAGCAGTTATTCCATCGTATAACAGGAATAATTACAACCAGTGTGAAAGGAATGGTCGTTTCTACGTTCCGGGCAACCTAGGCTTCACTCTAGGGCGTTGGTCCACCACATCGAATAGCTACGGCCTTAGAAGTCAACGCCAGGAGGTTAAAATACAATATAAACACAACAGCTTTTCCATCGTATAAAACGAATAATTGCAGTCAGTATGAAAGTTATGGTCATTTCTACGTTCCGGGCAACCTAGGCTTCACCCTAGGCCGTTGCTCCACCAGATCCAATAGTTAGGACCTAAGAAGTCAACTCCAGAAGAATAAAATACAAAATAGATACAACAGTTTCTCCATCGTATAACAGGAATAATTGCAACGAGTGTGTAAGTGATATTCGTTTCTACGTTCCGGGCAACCTAGGCTTCACTCAAGGGCGCTGTTCAACCAGATCGAATAGTTAGGGCCTAAGAAGACTACGCCAGAAGCATAAAATGCAATATAAATACAACAGCTTTTCCATCGTATAACAGGAATAATTGCAACCAGTGTGTAAGATATGGCCATTTCTACGTTCCTGAATACCTAGGCTTCACTCTAGGGCGTCGCTCGACCACAACAAAAAGCTATGGCATTAGAAGTCAACGCCAGAAGCATTAAATACAATATAAATACAATAGTTTTTCCATCGTATAAAACGAATAATTGCAACCAGTATGAAAGATATGGTCATTTCTACGTTCCGGGCAACCTAGGCTTCGCTCTAGGGCGTTGGTCCACCACATCTAACAGCTAGGGTCTAAGAAGTCAACGCCAGAAGCACAAAATACAAAATAAGTACAACAGTTTTTCCATCGTATAAAACGAATAATTGCAACCAGTGTGAAAGTAATGGTCATTTCTACGTTCCGGGCAACCTAGGCTTCACTCTAGGGCGTTGGTCCACCACAACCAATAGTTAGGGCTTATGAAGTCAATGCCAGAAGCACCAAATACAAAATGAATACAACAGTTTATCCATCGTATAAAACGAATAATTGTAACCAGTGTGAAAGTAATGGTCATTTCTACGTTCCGGGCAACCTAGGCTTCACTCTAGGTAGTTGATCCACCAGATCAAATAGCTACGGCCTTAGAAGTCAACGCCAGAAGCATAAAATAAAATAAAAATAGAGCAGTTATTCCATCGTATAACAGGAATAATTACAACCAGTGTGAAGGAAATGGGCATTTCTACGGTCCGTGCAACCTAGACTTCACTCTAGGGCGTTGCTCCACCAGTTCGAATAGCTAGGGCCTTAGAAGTCAACGCCCGAAACATAAAATACAATAAAAATACAACAGTTTTTCCATCGTATAACGGGAATAATTGCAACAAATGTGAACGTGATGGTCATTTCCACGTTCCGGGCAACCTAGGCTTCACTCTAGGGCGTTGGTCCGCCAGATCCAATAGTTAGGGCTTAAGACGTCAACGCCAGAAGCACCAAATACAAAATAAATACAACAGTTTTTCCATCGTATAAAACGAATAATTGCAACCAGTGTGAAAGTAATGGTCATTTCTACGTTCCGGGCAACCTAGGCTTCACTCTAGGGCGTTGATCCACCACATCGAATAGCTACGGCCTTAGAAGTCAACGCCAGAAACATAAAATACAATATAAATGTAACAGTTTTTCCATCCTATAACAGGAATAATTGCAACAAGCGTAAAGGTAATGGTCATTTCTACGTTCCGGGCAACCTAGGTTTTGCTCTAGGGCGTTGCTCCACCACATCGAATAGTTAGGGCCTTAGAAGTCAACGCCTGAAGCATAAAATACAATAAAAATACATCATTTTTTTCATCGTATAACAGGTATAATTGCAACCAGTCTGAAAGATATGATCATTTCTACGTTCCGGGCAACCTAGGCTTCACTCTACGGCGTTTTTCCGCCACATCCAACAGTTAGGGCCTAAGAAGTCAACGCCAGAAGCACCAAATACAAAATAAATACAACAGTCTTTCCATCCTATATAACGAATAAATGCAACCAGTATGAAAGTTATGGTCATTTCTACGTTCCGGGCAACCCAGGCTTCACCCTAGGGCGTTGCTCCACCTGATCGAACAGTTAGGGCCTAAAAGGCAACGCCAGAATCATAAAATACGATATATGTACAACAGTTTCACCATCGTATAAAATGAATAATCGCAAACAGTGTGAAGATAATGGTCATTTCTACGTTCCGGGCAACCTAGGCTTCACTCTAGGGCGTTGCTCCACCAGATCGAATAGTTGGGGCCTTAGAAGTCAATGCCAGAAGCATAAAATACTATATAAATACAACAGTCTTTCCACTGTATAATATGAGTAATTGCAAACAGTGTGGAAGTAATGGTCATTTCTACGTTCCGGGCAACCTAGGCTTCACTCTAGGACGTTGGTCCACCACATCCAACAGTTAGGGCCTAAGAAGTCAACGCCAGAAGCACCAAATACAAAATAAATACAACAGTTTTTCCATCGTATAAAACGAATAATTGCAACCAGTATGAAAGTTATGGTCATATATACGTTCCGGGCTGCTTAGGCTTCACCCTAGGGCGTTGCTCCACCTGATCGAATAGTTAGGGCCTATGAAGTCAACGCCAGAAGCATAAAATACGATATATGTAAAACAGTTTTTCCATCGTATAAAACGAATAATTGCAACCAGTGTGCAAGTAATGGTCATTTCTACGAACCGGGCGACCTAGGCATCACTCTAGGGCGTTGTTCCACCACAACCAATAGTTAGGGCTTATGAAGTCAATGCCAGAAGCACCAAATACAAAATAAATACAACAGTTTTTCCATCGTATAAAACGAATAATTGTAACCAGTGTGAAAGTAATGGTCATTTCTACGTTCCGGGCAACCTAGGCTTCACTCTAGGGCGTTGATCCACCAGATCGAATAGCTACGGCTTTAGAAGTCAACGCCAGAAGCATAAAATAAAATAAAAATAGAGCAGTTATTCCATCGTATAACAGGAATAATTACAACCAGTGTGAAAGAAATGGGCATTTCTACGTTCCGTGCAACCTAGGCTTCACTCTAGGGCGTTGCTCCACCACGTCGAATAGCCACGGCATTAGAAGTCAACGCCTGAAGCATAAACTATAATATAAATACAACAGTTTTTCCATCGTATAACAGGAATAATTGCAACCAGAGTGAAGGTGATGGCCATTTCTACGTTCCGAGCAACCTAGGCTTCACTCTAGGGCGTTGCTCCACCACGTCGAATAGCCACGGCATTAGAAGTCAACGCCTGAAGCATAAACTATAATATAAATACAACAGTTTTTCCATCGTATAACAGGAATAATTGCAACCAGAGTGAAAGTGATGGTCATTTCCACGTTCCGGGCAACCTAGGCTTCCCTCTAGGGCGTTGGTCCGCCAGATCCAATAGTTAGGGCCTAAGAAGTCAACGACAGAGGCATAAAATACAATAAAGATACAACAGCTTTTCCATCGTATAACAGGAATAATTGCAACCAGAGTGAAGGTGATGGTCATTTCAACGTTCCGGGCAACCTAGGCTTCACCCTAGGGCGTTGCTCCACCAGATCGAATAGCTTAGGCCTTAGAAGTCAACGGCAGAAGCATAAAATAAAATAAAAATAGAGCAGTTATTCCATCGTATAACAGGAATAATTACAACCAGTGTGAAAGAAATGGGCATTTCTACGGTCCGTGCAACCTAGACTTCACTCTAGGGCGTTGCTCTACCAGTTCGAATAGCTAGGGCCTTAGAAGTCAACGCCCGAAACATAAAATACAATCAAAATACAACAGTTTTTCCATCGTATAACGGGAATAATTGCAACAAATGTGAACGTGATGGTCATTTCCACGTTCCGGGCTACCTAGGCTTCACTCTAGGGCGTTGGTCCGCCAGATCCAATAGTTAGGGCTTAAGACGTCAACGCCAGAAGCACCAAATACAAAATAAGTACAACAGTTTTTCCATCGTATAAAACGAATAATTGCAACCAGTGTGAAAGTAATGGTCATTTCTACGTTCCGGGCAACCTAGGCTTCACTCTAGGGCGTTGGTCCACCAGATACAATAGTTAGAGCCTAAGAAGTCAACGCCTGGAGCACCAAATACAAAATAAATACAACAGTTTTTCCATCGTATAAAACGAATAATTGCAACCAGTGTGCAAGTAATGGTCATTTCTACGATTCAGGCTACCTAGGCATCACTCCAGGGCGTTCCTCCACCAGATCGAATAGTTAGTGCCTTAGAAGTCAGCGCCCGAAGCATAAAATACAATAAAGATGCAACAGTTTTTCCATCGTATAACAGGAATAATTGCAAACAGTGTGAATGATATGGTCATTTCTACGCTGCGGGTCTCCTAGGCTTCACTCTAGGGCATTGCTCCACCACATCGAATAGCTACGGCCTTAGAAGTCAACGCCATAACTATAAAAAACAATATAAATACAACAGTCTTTCCATTGTATAAAATGAATAATTGCAAACAGTGTGGAGGTAATGGACATTTCTACTTTCCGGGAAACCTAGGCTTCACTCTAGGGCGTTTCTCCACCACATCGAATATCTACGGCCCTAGAAGTCAACGCCTGAAGCATCAAGTATAATATAAATACAACAGTTTTTCCATCGTATAACAGGAATAATTGCAACCAGTGTGAAAGTGATGGTCATTTCTACGTTCCGGGCAACCTAGGCTTCACTCTAGGGCGTTGTCCTTCCAGATCGAATAGTTAGGGCCTAAGAAGCCTACGCCAGAGGCATAACATACAATATAAGTACAACAGTTTTTCCATCGTATAAAACGAAAAGTTGCAATCAGTATGAAGGTTATGGTCATTTCTACGTTCCGGGCAAACCTAGGCTTTACCCTAGGGCGTTTCTCCACCACATCGAATATCTACGGCCCTAGAAGTCAACGCCTGAAGCATCAAATATAATATAAATACAACAGTTTTTCCATCGTATAACAGGAATAATTGCAACCAGTGTGAAAGTGATGTTCATTTCTACGTTCCGGGCAACCTAGGCTTCACTCTAGGGCGTTGTCCTTCCAGATCGAATAGTTAGGGCCTAAGAAGCCTACGGCAGAGGCATAACATACAATATAAGTACAACAGTTTTTCCATCGTATAAAACGAAAAGTTGCAATCAGTATGAAGGTTATGGTCATTTCTACGTTCCGGGCAAACCTAGGCTTTACCCTAGGCGTTGCTCCACCAGATCCAATAGTTAGGGCCTAAGAAGTCAACGCCAGAAGCATAAAGTACAATAAAAATCCAACAGTTTGTCCATCGTATAACAGGAACAATTGCAACCAGTGTGAAAGTAATGGTCATTTCTACGTTCCTGGCAACCTAGGTTTCGCTCTAGGGCGTTGCTCCACCACATCGAATAGTTAGGGCCTAAGAAGTCAACGCCAGAAGCATAAAATACAATAGAAATGCAACAGTTTTTCTATCGTATAATACGAATAATTGCAATCAGTATGAAAGTTGTGGTCATTTCTACCTTCCGCGCAACCTGGGCGACACCAGAGGGCGTTGCTCCACCAGATCCAATAGTTGGGACCTAAGAAGTCAACGCCAGAAGCATAAAGAACAATAAAAATCCAACAGTTTGTCCATCGTATAACAGGAATAATTGCAACCAGTGTGAAAGTAATGGGCATTTCTACGTTCCGGGCAACCTAGGTTTTGCTCTAGGGCGTTGCTCCACCACATCGAATAGTTAGGGCCTTAGAAGTCAACGCCTGAAGCATAAAATACAACAAAAATACATCATTTTTTTCATCGTATAACAGGTATAATTGCAACCAGTCTGAAGGATATGATCATTTCTACGTTCCGGGCAACCTAGGCTTCACACTACGGCGTTTTTCCGCCACATCCAACAGTTAGGGCCTAAGAAGTCAACGCCAGAAGCACCAAATACAAAATAAATACAACAGTCTTTCCATCCTATATAACGAATAATTGCAACCAGTATGAAAGTTATGGTCATTTCTACGTTCCGGGCAACCCAGGCTTCACCCTAGTGCGTTGCTCCACCTGATCGAATAGTTAGGGCCTAAAAGGCAACGCCAGAATCATAAAATACGATATATGTACAACAGTTTCACCTTCGTATAAAATGAATAATCGCAAACAGTGTGAAGGTAATGGTCATTTCTACGTTCCGGGCAACCTAGGCTTCACTCTAGGGCGTTGCTCCACCAGATCGAATAGTTGGGGCCTTAGAAGTCAATGCCAGAAGCATAAAATACAATATAAATACAACAGTCTTTCCATCGCATAAAACGAATAATTGCAACCAGTATGAAAGTTATGGTCATTTCCACGTTCCGAGCAACCTAGGCTTCACCCTAGGGCGTTGCTCCACCAGATCGATTAGTTAGGGCCAAAGAAGTCAACGCCAGAAGCATAAAATACGATATATGTACAACAGTTTTTCCATCGTATAAAATGAATAATTGCAACAAATGTGAACGTGATGGTCACTTCCACGTTCCGGGCAACCTAGGCTTCACTCTAGGGCGTTGGTCCGCCAGATCCAATAGTTAGGGCCTAAGAAGTCAACTCCCGAAACATAAAATACAATAAAAATACAACAGTTTTTCCATCGTATAACGGGAATAATTGCAACAAATGTGAACGTGACGGTCATTTCTACGTTCCGGGCAACCTAGGCTTCACTCTAGGGCGTTGGTCCACCACAACCAATAGTTAGGGCTTATGAAGTCAATGCCAGAAGCACCAAATACAAAATAAATACAACAGTTTTTCCATCGTATAAAACGAATAATTGTAACCAGTGTGAAAGTAATGGTCATTTCTACGTTCCGGGCAACCTAGGCTTCACTCTAGGGCGTTGATCCACCAGATCGAATAGCTACGGCCTTAGAAGTCAACGCCAGAAGCATAAAATAAAATAAAAATAGAGCAGTTATTCCATCGTATAACAGGAATAATTACAACCAGTGTGAAAGAAATGGGCATTTCTACGTTCCGTGCAACCTAGGCTTCACTCTAGGGCGTTGCTCCACCAGGTGGAATAGCTAGGGCCTTAGAAGTCAATGCCCGAAACATTAAATACAATAAAAATACAACAGTTTTTCCATCGTATAACGGGAATAATTGCAACAAATGTGAACGTGATGGTCATTTCCACGTTTCGGACAACCTAGGCTTCACTCTAGGGCGTTGGTCCGCCAGATCCTATAGTTAGGGCTTAAGACGTCAACGCCAGAAGCACCAAATACAAAATAAATACAACAGTTTTTCCATCGTATAAAACCAATAATTGCAACCAGTATGAAAGTTATGGTCATTTCCACGTTCCGAGCAACCTAGGCTTCACCCTAGGGCGTTGATCCACCACATCGAATAGCTACGGCCTTAGAAGTCAACGCCAGAAACATAAAATACAATATAAATCCAACAGTTTTTCCATCCTATAACAGGAATAATTGCAACAAGCGTAAAGGTAATGGTCATTTCTACGTTCCGGGCAACCTAGGTTTTGCTCTAGGGCGTTGCTCCACCACATCGAATAGTTAGGGCCTTAGAAGTCAACGCCTGAAGCATAAAATACAATAAAAATACATCATTTTTTTCATCGTGTAACAGGTATAATTGCAACCAGTCTGAAAGATATGATCATTTCTACGTTCCGGGCAACCTAGGCTTCACTCAAGGGCGTTTTTCCGCCACATCCGACAGTTAGGGCCTAAGAAGTCAACGCCAGAAGCACCAAATACAAAATAAATACAACAGTCTTTCCATCCTATATAACGAATAATTGCAACCAGTATGAAAGTTATGGTCATTTCTACTTTCCGGGCAGCCTGGGCTTCACTCTAGTTCGTTTCTCCGCCACATCGAATAGCTACGGTCCTAGAAGTCAACGCCTGAAGCATAAAATATAATATAAATACAACAGTTTTTCCATCGTATAACAGGAATAATTGCATCCAGTGTGAAAGACATGGTCATTTCTACGTTCCGGGTAACCTAGGCTTCACTCTTTGGCGTTGCTCCACCAGATCGAATAGTTAGGGCCTTAGAAGTTAACGCCAGAAGCATAAAATACAATATAAATACAACAGTTTTTCTATCGTATAACAGGAATAATTGCAAACAGTGTGAAAGATATGGTCATTTCTACGTTGCGGGCATCTTAGGCTTCACTCTAGGGCATTGCTCCACCACATCGAATAGCTACGGCCTTAGAAGTTAACGCCATAACTATAAAAAACAATATAAATACAACAGTTTTTCCATTGTATAAAAAGAATAATTGCAAACAGTGTGGAAGTAATGGTCGTTTCTACGTTCCGGGCAACCTAGGCTTCACTCTAGGGCGTTGCTCAACCACATCGAATAGCTACGGCCTTAGAAGTCAACGGCATAACTATAAAATACAATATAAATACAACAGTTTTTCCATTGTATAAAATGGATAATTGCAAACAGTGTGGAAGTAATGGTTATTTCTACGTTCCGGGCAACCTAGGCTTCACGCTTGGGCGTTGCTCCACCACATCGAATAGCTACGGCCTTAGAAGTCAACGTCTGAAGCACAAAATATAGTATAAATACAACAGTTTTTCCAACGTATAACAAGAATAATTGCAACCAGTGTGAAAGTGATGGTCATTTTTACATTCCGGGCAACATAGTCTTCACTCTAGGGCGTTGCTCCACCAGATCGAATAGTTAGGGCCTAAGAAGTCAACGCCAGAAGCATAAAATACAATATAAATACAACAGTTCTTCCATCGTATAACAGGAATAATTGCAATCAGTGTGAAAGGTATGGTCATTTCTACATTCCGGGCAACCTAGTCTTCACTCTAGGGCGTTGCTCCACCAGATCGAATAGTTAGGGCCTAAGAAGTCAACGCCAGAAGCATAAAATACAATAGAAATACAACAGTTCTTCCATCGTATAACAGGAATAATTGCAATCAGTGTGAAAGGTATGGTCATTTCTACGTTCCGTGCAACCATTGTTTCACTCTAGGGCGTTGCCCCACCACATCGAATAGCTGCGGCCTTAGAATACAACTGCAGACGCATAAAATACAATAAAAATGCAGCAGTTTTTTCATCGTACAACAGGAATAATTGCAAGAAGCCAGAAGTTAATGGTCATTTCTACGTTACGGGCAACCTGGGCTTCATCAGAGGGCGTTGCTCCACCAGATCCAATAGTTAGGACCTAAGAAGTCAACGCCAGAAGCATAAAATACAAAATAGATACTACAGTTTTTCCATCGTATAACAGGAATAATTGCAACCAGTGTGAAAGTGATGGTCATTTCTACGTTCCGGGTAACCTAGGCTTCACCCTAGGGCGTTGTTCCTCCAGATCGAATAGCTACGGCCTTAGAAGTCAACGCCATAACTATAAAAAACAATATAAATACAACAGTTTTTCCATTGCATAAAATGAATAATTGCAAACAGTGTGGAAGTAATGGTCATTTCTACGTTCCGGGCAACCTAGGCTGCACTCTAGGGCGTGGCTCAACCACATCGAATAGCTACGGCCTTAGAAGTCAACGCCATAACTATAAAAAACAATATAAATACAACAGTTTTTCCATTGTATAAAAAGAATAATTGCAAACAGTGTGGAAGTAATGGTCATTTCTACGTTCCGGGCAACCTAGGCTTCACTCTAGGGCGTTGCTCAATCACATCGAATAGCTACGGCCTTAGAAGTCAACGGCATAACTATAAAATACAATATAAATGCAACAGTTTTTCCATTGTATAAAATGGATAATTGCAAACAGTGTGGAAGTAATGGTTACTTCTACGTTCCGGGCAACCTATGCTTCACGCTTGGGCGTTGCTCCACCACATCGAATAGCTACGGCCTTAGGAGTCAACGCCAGAAGTATAAAATACAATAAAAATACAACAATTTTTCCATCGTATAACAAGAATAATTGCAACCAGTGTGAAAGTGATGGTCATTTCTACGTTCCGGGCTACCTAGGCTTCACCCTAGGGCGTTGTTCCTCCAGATCGAATAGCTAGGGCCTAAGAAGTCTACACCAGAAGCATAAAATACAATATAAATACCACAGTTTTCCATCGTATAACAGGAATAATTGCAACCAGAATGAAAGTTATGGTCAGTTCTACGTTCCGGGCAACCCAGGCTTCAGTCTAGGGCGTGGTTCTCCCATATCGAAAAGTTAGGGCCTAATAAGCCTACGCCAGAAGCATAAAATACAATATAAATACCACAGTTTTTCCATCGTATACAGGAATAATTGCAACCAGAGCGAAAGTTATGGTCATTTCTACGTTCCGGGCAACCTAGGCTTCACTCGAGGCGTTGCTCCACCAGATCCAATAGTTAGGGCCTAAGAAGTTAACGCCAGAAGCATAACGTACAATAAAAATCCCACAGTTTGTCCATCGTATAAGAGGAATAATTGCAACCAGTGTGAAAGTAATGGTAATTTCTACGTTCCGGGCAACCTAGGTTTCGCTCTAGGGCGTTGCTCCACCACATCGAATAGTTAGGGCCTTAGAATACAACTGCAGACGCATAAAATACAATAAAAATGCAGCAGTTTTTTCATCGTACAACAGGAATAATTGCAACAAGCCAGAAGTTAATGGTCATTTCTACGTTACGGGCAATCTAGGCTTCTCTCTAGGGCGTTGCTCCACCAGATCGAATAGTTAGGGCCTGAGAAGTCAACGCCAGAAGCATAAAATAAAATAGAGATACAACAGTTTTACCATCGATTAACAGGAATAATTGCAACCAGTGTGAAAGGTATGGTCATTTCTACGATCAGGGCAACCTAGGCTTCACTCCAGGGCGTTGCTGCACCACATCGAATAGCTACGGCCTTTGAAGTCAACGCCAGAAGGTTAAAATACAATATAAATACAACAGATTTTCCATCGTATAATACGAATATTTGCAATCAGTATGAAAGTTATGGTAATTTCTACGTTCCGGGCAACCTGGGCTTCATCAGAGGGCGTTGCTCCACCAGATCCAATAGTTAGGACCTAAGAAGTCAACGCCAGAAGCATAAAATACAAAATAGATACTACAGTTTTTCCATCGTATAACAGGAATAATTGCAACCAGTGTGAAAGTGATGGTCATTTCTACGTTCCGGGTAACCTAGGCTTCACCCTAGGGCGTTGTTCCTCCAGATCGAATAGCTACGGCCTTAGAAGTCAACGCCATAACTATAAAAAACAATATAAATACAACAGTTTTTCCATTGCATAAAATGAATAATTGCAAACAGTGTGGAAGTAATGGTCATTTCTACGTTCCGGGCAACCTAGGCTGCACTCTAGGGCGTGGCTCAACCACATCGAATAGCTACGGCCTTAGAAGTCAACGCCATAACTATAAAAAACAATATAAATACAACAGTTTTTCCATTGTATAAAAAGAATAATTGCAAACTGTGTGGAAGTAATGGTCATTTCTACGTTCCGGGCAACCTAGGCTTCACTCTAGGGCGTTGCTCAATCACATCGAATAGCTACGGCCTTAGAAGTCAACGGCATAACTATAAAATACAATATAAATACAACAGTTTTTCCATTGTATAAAATGGATAATTGCAAACAGTGTGGAAGTAATGGTTACTTCTACGTTCCGGGCAACCTATGCTTCACGCTTGGGCGTTGCTCCACCACATCGAATAGTTACGGCCTTAGGAGTCAACGCCAGAAGCATAAAATACAATAAAAATACAACAATTTTTCCATCGTATAACAAGAATAATTGCAACCAGTGTGAAAGTGATGGTCATTTCTACGTTCCGGGCTACCTAGGCTTCACCCTAGGGCGTTGTTCCTCCAGATCGAATAGCTAAGGCCTAAGAAGTCTACACCAGAAGCATAAAATACAATATAAATACCACAGTTTTCCATCGTATAACAGGAATAATTGCAACCAGAATGAAAGCTATGGTCAGTTCTACGTTCCGGGCAACCTAGGCTTCACCCTAGGGCGTTGCTCCACCAGATCGAATAGGTAGGGCCTAAGAAGTCAACGCCAGATGCATAAAATACAATAGAAATACAACAGTTCTTCCACCGTATAACAGGAATAATTGCAATCAGTGTGAAAGGTATGGTCATTTCTACGTTCCGGGCAACCTAGGCTTCACTCTAGGGCGTTGCTCCACCACATCGAATAGCTGCGGCCTTAGAAGTCAACGCCAGAAGCATAAAATACAATATAAATACAACAGTTTTTCTATCGTATAACAGGAATAATTGCAAACAGTGTGAAAGATATGGTCATTTCTACGTTGCGGGCATCTTAGGCTTCACTCTAGGGCATTGCTCCACCACATCGAATAGCTACGGCCTTAGAAGTTAACGCCATAACTATAAAAAACAATATAAATACAACAGTTTTTCCATTGTATAAAAAGAATAATTGCAAACAGTGTGGAAGTAATGGTCGTTTCTACGTTCCGGGCAACCTAGGCTTCAGTCTAGGGCGTTGCTCAACCACATCGAATAGCTACGGCCTTAGAAGTCAACGGCATAACTATAAAATACAATATAAATACAACAGTTTTTCCATTGTATAAAATGGATAATTGCAAACAGTGTGGAAGTAATGGTTATTTCTACGTTCCGGGCAACCTAGGCTTCACGCTTGGGCGTTGCTCCACCACATCGAATAGCTGCGGCCTTAGAAGTCAACGTCTGAAGCACAAAATATAATATAAATACAACAGTTTTTCCAACGTATAACAAGAATAATTGCAACCAGTGTGAAAGTGATGGTCATTTTTACATTCCGGGCAACCTAGTCTTCACTCTAGGGCGTTGCTCCACCAGATCGAATAGTTAGGGCCTAAGAAGTCAACGCCAGAAGCATAAAATACAATATAAATACAACAGTTCTTCCATCGTATAACAGGAATAATTGCAATCAGTGTGAAAGGTATGGTCATTTCTACATTCCGGGCAACCTAGTCTTCACTCTAGGGCGTTGCTCCACCAGATCGAATAGTTAGGGCCTAAGAAGTCAACGCCAGAAGCATAAAATACAATAGAAATACAACAGTTCTTCCATCGTATAACAGGAATAATTGCAATCAGTGTGAAAGGTATGGTCATTTCTACGTTCCGTGCAACCATTGTTTCACTCTAGGGCGTTGCCCCACCACATCGAATAGCTGCGGCCTTAGAATACAACTGCAGACGCATAAAATACAATAAAAATGCAGCAGTTTTTTCATCGTACAACAGGAATAATTGCAAGAAGCCAGAAGTTAATGGTCATTTCTACGTTACGGGCAATCTAGGCTTCTCTCTAGGGCGTTGCTCCACCAGATCGAATAGTTAGGGCCTGAGAAGTCAACGCCAGAAGCATAAAATAAAATAGAGATACAACAGTTTTACCATCGATTAACAGGAATAATTGCAACCAGTGTGAAAGGTATCTTCATTTCTACGATCAGGGCAACCTAGGCTTCACTCCAGGGCGTTGCTGCACCACATCGAATAGCTACGGCCTTTGAAGTCAACGCCAGAAGGTTAAAATACAATATAAATACAACAGATTTTCCATCGTATAATACGAATATTTGCAATCAGAATGAAAGTTATGGTAACTTCTACGTTCCGGGCAACCTGGGCTTCATCAGAGGGCGTTGCTCCACCAGATCCAATAGTTAGGACCTAAGAAGTCAACGCCAGAAGCATAAAATACAAAATAGATACTACAGTTTTTCCATCGTATAACAGGAATAATTGCAACCAGTGTGAAAGTGATGGTCATTTCTACGTTCCGGGTAACCTAGGCTTCACCCTAGGGCGTTGCTCCACCAGATCGAATAGGTAGGGCCTAAGAAGTCAACGCCAGATGCATAAAATACAATAGAAATACAACAGTTCTTCCACCGTATAACAGGAATAATTGCAATCAGTGTGAAAGGTATGGTCATTTCTACGTTCCGGGCAACCTAGGCTTCACTCTAGGGCGTTGCTCCACCACATCGAATTGCTGCGGCCTTAGAAGTCAACGCCAGAAGCATAAAATACAATATAAATACAACAGTTTTTCTATCGTATAACAGGAATAATTGCAAACAGTGTGAAAGATATGGTCATTTCTACGTTGCGGGCATCTTAGGCTTCACTCTAGGGCATTGCTCCACCACATCGAATAGCTACGGCCTTAGAAGTTAACGCCATAACTATAAAAAACAATATAAATACAACAGTTTTTCCATTGTATAAAAAGAATAATTGCAAACAGTGTGGAAGTAATGGTCGTTTCTACGTTCCGGGCAACCTAGGCTTCACTCTAGGGCGTTGCTCAACCACATCGAATAGCTACGGCCTTAGAAGTCAACGGCATAACTATAAAATACAATATAAATACAACAGTTTTTCCATTGTATAAAATGGATAATTGCAAACAGTGTGGAAGTAATGGTTATTTCTACGTTCCGGGCAACCTAGGCTTCACGCTTGGGCGTTGCTCCACCACATCGAATAGCTACGGCCTTAGAAGTCAACGTCTGAAGCACAAAATATAATATAAATACAACAGTTTTTCCAACGTATAACAAGAATAATTGCAACCAGTGTGAAAGTGATGGTCATTTTTACATTCCGGGCAACCTAGTCTTCACTCTAGGGCGTTGCTCCACCAGATCGAATAGTTAGGGCCTAAGAAGTCAACGCCAGAAGCATAAAATACAATATAAATACAACAGTTCTTCCATCGTATAACAGGAATAATTGCAATCAGTGTGAAAGGTATGGTCATTTCTACATTCCGGGCAACCTAGTCTTCACTCTAGGGCGTTGCTCCACCAGATCGAATAGTTAGGGCCTAAGAAGTCAACGCCAGAAGCATAAAATACAATAGAAATACAACAGTTCTTCCATCGTATAACAGGAATAATTGCAATCAGTGTGAAAGGTATGGTCATTTCTACGTTCCGTGCAACCATTGTTTCACTCTAGGGCGTTGCCCCACCACATCGAATAGCTGCGGCCTTAGAATACAACTGAAGACGCATAAAATACAATAAAAATGCAGCAGTTTTTTCATCGTACAACAGGAATAATTGCAAGAAGCCAGAAGTTAATGGTCATTTCTACGTTACGGGCAATCTAGGCTTCTCTCTAGGGCGTTGCTCCACCAGATCGAATAGTTAGGGCCTGAGAAGTCAACGCCAGAAGCATCAAATAAAATAGAGATACAACAGTTTTACCATCGATTAACAGGAATAATTGCAACCAGTGTGAAAGGTATGGTCATTTCTACGATCAGGGCAACCTAGGCTTCACTCCAGGGCGTTGCTGCACCACATCGAATAGCTACGGCCTTTGAAGTCAACGCCAGAAGGTTAAAATACAATATAAATACAACAGATTTTCCATCGTATAATACGAATATTTGCAATCAGAATGAAAGTTATGGTAATTTCTACGTTCCGGGCAACCTGGGCTTCATCAGAGGGCGTTGCTCCACCAGATCCAATAGTTAGGACCTAAGAAGTCAACGCCAGAAGCATAAAATACAAAATAGATACTACAGTTTTTCCATCGTATAACAGGAATAATTGCAACCAGTGTGAAAGTGATGGTCATTTCTACGTTCCGGGTAACCTAGGCTTCACCCTAGGGCGTTGTTCCTCCAGATCGAATAGCTACGGCCTTAGAAGTCAACGCCATAACTATAAAAAACAATATAAATACAACAGTTTTTCCATTGCATAAAATGAATAATTGCAAACAGTGTGGAAGTAATGGTCATTTCTACGTTCCGGGCAACCTAGGCTGCACTCTAGGGCGTGGCTCAACCACATCGAATAGCTACGGCCTTAGAAGTCAACGCCATAACTATAAAAAACAATATAAATACAACAGTTTTTCCATTGTATAAAAAGAATAATTGCAAACAGTGTGGAAGTAATGGTCATTTCTACGTTCCGGGCAACCTAGGCTTCACTCTAGGGCGTTGCTCAATCACATCGAATAGCTACGGCCTTAGAAGTCAACGGCATAACTATAAAATACAATATAAATGCAACAGTTTTTCCATTGTATAAAATGGATAATTGCAAACAGTGTGGAAGTAATGGTTACTTCTACGTTCCGGGCAACATATGCTTCACGCTTGGGCGTTGCTCCACCACATCGAATAGCTACGGCCTTAGGAGTCAACGCCAGAAGTATAAAATACAATAAAAATACAACAATTTTTCCATCGTATAACAAGAATAATTGCAACCAGTGTGAAAGTGATGGTCATTTCTACGTTCCGGGCTACCTAGGCTTCACCCTAGGGCGTTGTTCCTCCAGATCGAATAGCTAGGGCCTAAGAAGTCTACACCAGAAGCATAAAATACAATATAAATACCACAGTTTTCCATCGTATAACAGGAATAATTGCAACCAGAATGAAAGTTATGGTCAGTTCTACGTTCCGGGCAACCTAGGCTTCACCCTAGGGCGTTGCTCCACCAGATCGAATAGGTAGGGCCTAAGAAGTCAACGCCAGATGCATAAAATACAATAGAAATACAACAGTTCTTCCACCGTATAACAGGAATAATTGCAATCAGTGTGAAAGGTATGGTCATTTCTACGTTCCGGGCAACCTAGGCTTCACTCTAGGGCGTTGCTCCACGACATCGAATAGCTGCGGCCTTAGAAGTCAACGCCAGAAGCATAAAATACAATATAAATACAACAGTTTTTCTATCGTATAACAGGAATAATTGCAAACAGTGTGAAAGATATGGTCATTTCTACGTTGCGGGCATCTTAGGCTTCACTCTAGGGCATTGCTCCACCACATCGAATAGCTACGGCCTTAGAAGTTAACGCCATAACTATAAAAAACAATATAAATACAACAGTTTTTCCATTGTATAAAAAGAATAATTGCAAACAGTGTGGAAGTAATGGTCGTTTCTACGTTCCGGGCAACCTAGGCTTCACTCTAGGGCGTTGCTCAACCACATCGAATAGCTACGGCCTTAGAAGTCAACGGCATAACTATAAAATACAATATAAATACAACAGTTTTTACATTGTATAAAATGGATAATTGCAAACAGTGTGGAGGTAATGGTCATTTCTACTTTCCGGGCAACCTAGGCTTCACTCTAGGGCGTCTCTCCACCACATCGAATAGCTACGGCCTTAGAAGTCAACGTCTGAAGCATAAAATATAACATAAATACAACAGTTTTTCCATCATATAACAGGAAAAATTGCAACCAGTGTGAAAGCTATGGTCATTTCTACGTTCCGGGCAACCTAGGCTTCACTCTAGGGCGTTGCTCTACGACATCGAATAGTTAGGGCCTTAGAAGTCAATGCCAGAAGCATAAAATGCCATATAAATACAACAGTTTTTGCACTGTATAATATGTATAATTGCAAACAGTGTGGAAGTAATGGTTATTTCTACGTTCCGGGCAACCTAGGCTTCACGCTAGGGCGTTGCTCCACCTCATCGAATAGCTACGGCCTTAGGAGTCAACGCCAGAGGCATAACATACAATATAAGCACAACAATTTTTCCATCGTATAAAACGAATAATTGCAATCAGTATGAAGGTTATAGTCATTTCTACGTTCCCGGCAACCTAGGCTTCACTCTAGGACGTTGTTCCTCCAGATCGAATAGCTAGGGCTTAAGAAGTCTACCCAGAAGCATAAAATACAAAATAAATACAACAGTTTATCCATCGTATAACAAGAATAATTGCAACCAGTGTGAAAGATATGGTCATTTCTACGTTGCGGGCATCCTAGGCTTCACACTAGGGCATTGCTCCACCACATCGAATAGCTACGGCCTTAGAAGTCAACGCCATAACTATAAAAAACAATATAAATACAACAGTTTTTCCATTGTATAAAATGAATAATTGCAAACAGTGTGGAGGTAATGGTCATTTCTACTTTCCGGGCAACCTAGGCTTCACTCTAGGGCGTTTCTCCACCACATCGAATAGCTACGGCCTTAGAAGTCAACGTCTGAAGCATAAAATATAATATAAATACAACAGTTTTTCCATCGTACAACAGGAATAATTGCAACCTGTGTGAAAGACATGGTCATTTCTACGTTCCGGGCAACCTAGGCTTCACTCTGGGGCGTTGCTCCACCACATCGAATAGCTACGGCCTTAGGAGTCAACGCCAGAGGCATAAGATACAAAATAAATACAACAGTTTTTCCATCGTATAACAAGAATAATTGCAACCAGTGTGAAAGTGATGGTCATTTCTACATTCCGGGCAACCTAGTCTTCACTCTAGGGCGTTGCTCCACCAGATCGAATAGCTAGGACCTTAGAAGTCAACGCCAGAAGCACAAAATAAAATAAAAATACAACAGTTATTCCATCGTATAACAGGAATAATTACAACCAGTGTGAAAGTAATGCGCATTTCTACATTCCGAGCAACCTAGGCTTCACTCTAGGGCGTTGGTCCACCAGGTCGAATAGTTAGGGCCTTAGAAAACAACTCCAGACGCATAAAATACAATATAAATACAACAGTTTTTCCACGGTATAAAACGAATAATTGCAACCAGTATGAGTGTTATGGTCAGTTCTACGTTCCGGGCAGCCTAGGCTTCACCCTAGGGCGTTGCTCCACCAGATCGAATAGTTAGGGCCTAAGAAGTTAACGCCAGAAGCATAACGTACAATAAAAATCCAACAGTTTGTCCATCGTATAAGAGGAATAATTGCAACCAGTGTGAAAGTAATGGTAATTTCTACGTTCCGGGCAACCTAGGTTTCGCTCTAGGGCGTTGCTCCACCACATCGAATAGTTAGGGCCTTAGAATACAACTCCAGACGCATAAAATACAATAAAAATACAGCAGTTTTTTCATCGTACAACAGGAATAATTGCAACAAGCCAGTAGGTAATGGTCATTTCTACGTCACGGGCAATCTAGGCTTCTCTCTAGGGCGTTGCTCCACCATATCGAATAGTTAGGGCCTGAGAAGTCAACGCCAGTAGCATAAAATACAATAGAGATACAACAGTTTTACCATCGATTAACAGGAATAATTGCAACCAGTGTGAAAGATATGGTCATTTCTACGATCAGAGCAACCTAGGCTTCACTCCAGGGTGTTGCTGCACCACATCGAATAGCTACGGCCTTAGAAGTCAACGCCAGAAGGTTAAAATACAATATAAATACAACAGATTTTCCATCGTATAATACGAATAATTGCAATCAGTATGAAAGTTATGGTCATTTCTACGTTCCGGGCAACCTGGGCTTCATCAGAGGGCGTTGCTCCACCAGATCCAATAGTTAGGACCTAAGAAGTCATCGCCAGAAGCATAAAATACAAAATAGATACTACAGTTTTTCCATCGTATAACAGGAATAATTGCAACCAGTGTGAAAGTGATGGTCATTTCTACGTTCCGGGTAACCTAGGCTTCACTCTTTGGCGCTGCTCCACGACATCGAATAGCTACGGCCATAGACGTCAACGCCTAAAGCATAAAATATAATATAAATACAACAGTTTTTCCATCGTATAACAGGAACAATTGCAACCAGTCTGAAACACATGGTCATTTCTACGTTCTGGTCAACCTAGGCTTCACCCTAGGGCGTTGCTCCACCACATCGAATAGCTACGGCCTTAGGAGTCAACGCCAGAGGCATAAAATACAAAATAAATACAACAATTTTTCCATCGTATAACAAGAATAATTGCAACCAGTGTGAAAGTGATGGTCATTTCTACGTTCCGGGCTACCTAGGCTTCTCTCTAGGGCGTTGCTCAACCACATCGAATAGCTACGGCCTGAGAAGTCAACGGCATAACTATAAAATACAATATAAATACAACAGTTTTTCCATTGTATAAAATGGATAATTGCAAACAGTGTGGAAGTAATGGTTATTTCTACGTTCCGGGCAACCTAGGCTTCACGCTTGGGCGTTGCTCCACCACATCGAATAGCTACGGCCTTAGAAGTCAACGTCTGAAGCACAAAATATAATATAAATACAACAGTTTTTCCAACGTATAACAAGAATAATTGCAACCAGTGTGAAAGTGATGGTCATTTTTACATTCCGGGCAACCTAGTCTTCACTCTAGGGCGTTGCTGCACCAGATCGAATAGTTAGGGCCTAAGAAGTCAGCGCCAGAAGCATAAAATACAATATAAATACAACAGTTCTTCCATCGTATAACAGGAATAATTGCAATCAGTGTGAAAGGTATGGTCATTTCTACATTCCGGGCAACCTAGTCTTCACTCTAGGGCGTTGCTCCACCAGATCGAATAGTTAGGGCCTAAGAAGTCAACGCCAGAAGCATAAAATACAATAGAAATACAACAGTTCTTCCATCGTATAACAGGAATAATTGCAATCAGTGTGAAAGGTATGGTCATTTCTACGTTCCGTGCAACCATTGTTTCACTCTAGGGCGTTGCCCCACCACATCGAATAGCTGCGGCCTTAGAAGTCAACGCCAGAAGCATAAAATACAATATAAATACAACAGTTTTTCAATCGTAAAACAGGAATAATTGCAAACAGTGTGAAAGATATGGTCATTTCTACGTTGCGGGCATCCTAGGCTTCACTCTAGGGCGTTGGTCCACCAGGTCGAATAGTTAGGGCCTTAGAAAACAACTCCAGACGCATAAAATACAATATAAATACAACAGTTTTTCCACGGTATAAAACGAATAATTGCAACCAGTATGAGTGTTATGGTCAGTTCTACGTTCCGGGCAACCTAGGCTTCACCCTAGGGCGTTGCTCCACCAGATCGAATAGTTAGGGCCTAAGAAGTCAACGCCAGAAGCATAAAATACAATAGATATACAACAGTTGTTTCATCGTATAACAGGCATAATTGCAATCAGTGTGAAAGGTATGGTCATTTCTACGTTCCGGGCAACCTAGGCTTTACTCTAGGGCGTTGCTCCACCACATCGAATAGCTGCGGCCTTAGAAGTCAACGCCAGAAGCATAAAATACAATATAAATACAACAGTTTTTCAATCGTATAACAGGAATAATTGCAAACAGTGTGAAAGTGATGGTCATTTCAACATTCCGGGCAACCTAGTCTTCACTCTAGGGCGTTTCTCCACCACATCGAATAGCTACGGCCTTAGAAGTCTACGTCTGAAGCATAAAATATAATATAAATACAACAGTTTTTGCATCGTATAACAGGAATAATTGCAACCAGTGTGAAAGACATGGTCATTTCTACGTTCCGGGCAACCTAGGCTTTAATCTAGGGCGTTGCACCACCACATCGAATAGCTGCGGCCTTAGAAGTCAACGCCAGAAGCACAAAATAAAATAAAAATACAACAGTTATTCCATCGTATAACAGGAATAATTAGAACCAGTGTGAAAGTAATGGGCATTTCTACGTTCCGGGCAACCTAGGCTTCACTCTAGGGCATTGCTCCACCACAGCGAATAGCTGCGGCCTTAGAAGTCAACGCCAGAAGCATAAAATACAATATAAATACAACAGTTTTTCCATCGTATAACAGGAATAATTGCAACCAGTGTGAAAGTAATGGTCATTTCTACGTTCCCGGCAACCTAGTCTTCACTCTAGGGCGTTGCTCCACCAGATCGAATAGTTAGGGACTAAGAAGTCAACGCCAGAAGCATAAAATACAATAGAAATACAACAGTTCTTCCATCGTATAACAGGAATAATTGCAATCAGTGTGAAAGGTATGGTCATTTCTACGTTCCGTGCAACCATGGCTTCACTATAGGGCGTTGCTCCACCACATCGAACAGCTACGGCGTTAGAAGTCAACGTCTGAAGCACAAAATATAATATAAATACAACAGCTTTTCCATCGTATAACAAGAATAATTGCAACCAGTTTTAAAGTGATGGTCATTTCTACATTCCGGGCAACCTAGTCTTCACTCTAGGGCGTTGCTCCACCAGATCGAATAGTTAGGGCCTAAGAAGTCAACGCCAGAAGCATAAAATACAATAGAAATACAACAGTTCTTCCATCGTATAACAGGAATAATTGCAATCAGTGTGAACGGTATGGTCATTTCTACGTTCCGTGCAACCATGGCTTCACTCTAGGGCGTTGCTCCACCACATCGAATAGCTGCGGCCTTAGAAGTCAACGCCAGAAGCATAAAATACAAAATAAATACTACAGTTTTTCCATCGTATAACAAGAATATTTGCAACCAGTGTGAAAGCTATGGTCATTTCTACGTTCCGGGCAACCTAGGCTTCACCCTAGGGCGTTGCTCCACCACATCGAATAGTTAGGACCTAAGAAGTCAACGCCAGAAGCATAAAATACAATGTAAATACAACAGTTTTTCCATCGTATAACAGGAATAATTGCAATCAGTGTGAAAGGTATGGTCATTTCTACGTTCCGTGCAACCATGGCTTCACTATAGGGCGTTGCTCCACCACATCGAATAGCTACGGCGTTAGAAGTCAACGTCTGAAGCACAAAATATAATATAAATACAACAGTTTTTCCATCGTATAACAAGAATAATTGCAACCAGTTTTAAAGTGATGGTCATTTCTACATTCCGGGCAACCTAGTCTTCACTCTAGGGCGTTGCTCCACCAGATCGAATAGTTAGGGCCCAAGAAGTCAACGCCAGAAGCATAAAATACAATACAAATACAACAGTTCTTCCATCGTATAACAGGAATAATTGCAATCAGTGTGAACGGTATGGTCATTTCTACGTTCCGTGCAACCATGGCTTCACTCTAGGGCGTTGCTCCACCACATCGAATAGCTGCGGCCTTAGAAGTCAACGCCAGAAGCATAAAATACAAAATAAATACTACAGTTTTTCCATCGTATAACAAGAATATTTGCAACCAGTGTGAAAGCTATGGTCATTTCTACGTTCCGGGCAACCTAGGCTTCACTCTAGGGCGTTGCTCCACCACATCGAATAGTTAGGGCTTAAGAAGTCAACGCCAGAAGCATAAAATACAATATAAATACAACGGTTTTTCCCTTGTATAACAGAAATAATTGCAACCAGTGTGAAAGCTATGGTCATTTCTACGTTCCGGGCAACCTAGGCTTCACTCTAGGGCGTTGCTCCACCAGATCGAATAGTTAGGGCCTAAGAAGTCAACGCCAGAAGCATAAAATACAATAGAAATACAACAGTTCTTCCATCGTATAACAGGAATAATTGCAACCAGTGTGAAAGGTATGGTCATTTCTACGTTCCGTGCAACCATGGCTTCACTCTAGGGCGTTGCTCCACCACATCGAATAGCTACGGCCTTAGAAGTCAACGTCTGAAACACAAAATATAATATAAATGCAACAGTTTTTCAATCGTATAACAAGAATAATTGCAACCAGTGTGAAAGTGATGGTCATTTCTACATTCCGGGCAACCTAGTCTTCACTCTAGGGCGTTGCTCCACCAGATCGAATAGTTAGGGTCTAAGAAGTCAACGCCAGAAGCATAAAATACAACAGAAATACAACAGTTCTTCCATCGTATAACAGGAATAATTGCAAACAGTGTGAAAGATATGGTCATTTCTACGTTCCGTGCAACCATGGCTTCACTCTAGGGCGTTGCTCCACCACATCGAATAGCTGCGGCCTTAGAAGTCAGCGCCAGAAGCATAAAATACAATATAAATACAACAGTTTTTCAATCGTAAAACAGGAATGATTGCAAACAGTGTGAAAGGTATGGTCATTTCTACGTTGCGGGCATCCTAGGCTTCACTCTAGGGCATTGCTCCACCACATCGACTAGCTAGGGCCTTAGAAGTCAACGCCATAACTATAAAAAACAATATAAATACAACAGTTTTTACATTGTATAAAATGAGTAATTGCAAACAGTGTGGAGGTAATGGTCATTTCTACTTTCCGGGCAACCTAGGCTTCACTCTAGGGCGTCTCTCCACCACGTCGAATAGCTACGGCCTTAGAAGTCAACGTCTGATGCATAAAATATAACATAAATACAACAGTTTTTCCATCGTATAACAGGAAAAATTGCAACCAGTGTGAAAGTGATGGTCATTTCTACATTCCGGGCAACCTAGTCTTCACTCTAGGGCGTTGCTCCGCCACATCGAATAGCTACGGCCTTAGGAGTCAACGCCAGAGGCATAAAATACAAAATAAATACAACAGTTTTTCCATCGTATAACAAGAATAATTGCAACCAGTGTGAAAGTGATGGTCATTTCTACATTCCGGGCAACCTAGTCTTCACTCTAGGGCGTTGCTCCAACAGATGGAATAGCTAGGACATTAGGAGTCAACGCCAGAAGAACAAAGTAAAATAAAAATACAACAGTTATTCCATCGTATAATAGGAATATTTACAACCAGTGTGAAAGTAATGCGCATTTCTACGTTCCGAGCAACCTAGGCTTCACTCTAGGGCGTTGGTCCACCAGGTCGAATAGTTAGGGCCTTAGAAAACAACTCCAGAAGCATAAAATACAATATAAATACAACAGTTTTTCCACGGTATAAAACGAATAATTGCAACCAGTATGAGAGTTATGGTCAGTTCTACGTTCCGGGCAACCTAGGCTTCACCCTAGGGCGTTGCTCCACCAGATCGAATAGTTAGGGCCTAAGAAGTCAACGCCTGAAGCATAAAATACAATAGAAATACAACAGTTCTTCCATCGTATAACAGTAATAATTGCCATCAGTGTGAATGGTATGGTCATTTCTACGTTCCGGGCAACCTAGGCTTTACTCTAGGGCGTTGCTCCACTACATCGAATAGCTGCGGCCTTAGAAGTCAATGCCAGAAGCATAAAATACACTATAAATACAACAGTTTTTCAATCGTATAACAGGAATAATTGCAAACAGTGTGAAAGATACGGTCATTTCTACGTTGCGGGCATCCTAGGCTTCACACTAGGACATTGCTCCACCACATCGAATAGCTACGGCCTTAGAAGTCAACGCCATAACTATAAAAAACAATATAAATACAACAGCTTTTCCGTTGTATAAAATTAATAATTGCAAACAGTGTGGAGGTAATGGTCATTTCTACTTTCAGGGCAACCTAGGCTTCACTCTAGGGCGTTTCTCCACCACATCGAATAGTTACGACCTTAGAAGTCAACGTCTGAAGCATAAAATATAATATAAATACAACAGTTTTTCCGTCGTATAACAGGAATAATTGCAACCAGTGTGAAAGACATGGTCATTTCTACGTTCCGGGCAACCTGGGCTTCACTCTAGGGCGTTGCTCCACCACATCGAATAGCTACGGCCTTAGGAGTCAACGCCAGAGGCATAAAATACAAAATAAATACAACAGATTTTCCATCGTATAACAAGAATAATTGCAACCAGTGTGAAAGATATGGTCATTTCTACGTTGCGGGCATCCTAGGCTTCACACTAGGACATTGCTCCACCACATCGAATAGCTACGGCCTTAGAAGTCAACGCCATAACTATAAAAAACAATATAAATACAACAGTTTTTCCATTGTATAAAATGAATAATTGCATACAGTGTGGAGATAATGGGCATTTCTACTTTCCGGGCAACCTAGGCTTCACTCTAGGGCGTTTCTCCACCACATCGAATAGCTACGGCCTTAGAAGTCAACGTCTGAAGCATAAAATATAATATAAATACAACAGTTTTTCCATCGTATAACAGGAATAATTGCAACCAGTGTGAAAGACATGGTCATTTGTACGTTCCGGGCAACCTAGGCTTCACTCTAGAGCGTTGCTCCACCACATCGAATAGCTACGGCCTTAGGAGTCAACGCCAGAGGCATAAAATACAAAATAAATACAACGGTTTTTCCATCGTATAACAAGAATAATTGCAACCAGTGTGAAAGTGATGGTCATTTCAACATTCCGGGCAACCTAGTCTTCACTCTAGGGCGTTGCTCCACCAGATCGAATAGCTAGGACCATAGAAGTCAACGCCAGAAGCACAAAGTAAAATAAAAATACAACAGTTATTCCATCGTATAACAGGAATAATTACAACCAGTGTGAAAGTAATGGGCATTTCTACGTTCCGTGCAACCTAGGCTTCACTCTAGGGCGTTGGTCCACCAGGTCGAATAGTTAGGGCCTTAGAAAACAACTCCAGACGCATAAAATACAATATAAATACAACAGCTTTTCCACGGTATAAAACGAATAATTGCAACCAGTATGAGAGTTATGGTCAGTTCTACGTTCCGGGCAACCTAGGCTTCACCCTAGGGCGTTGCTCCACCAGATCGTATAGTTAGGGCCTAAGAAGTCAACGCCAGAAGCATAAAATACAATAGAAATACAACAGTTTTTCCATCGTATAACAGGAATAATTGTAATGAGTGTGAAAGGTATGGTCCTTTCTACGTTCCCGACAGCCTAGGCCTCACTCTAGGGCATTGCTCCACCACATCGAATAGCTGCGGCCTTAGAAGTCAACGCCAGAAGCATAAAATACAATATAAATACAACAGTTTTTCAATCGTATAACAGGAATAATTGCAAACAGTGTGAAAGACATGGTCATTTCTACGTTGCGGGCATCCTAGGCTTCACTCTAGGGCATTGCTCCACCACATCGAATAGCTAGGGCCTTAGAAGTCAATGCCAGAAGCATAAAATACAATAAAGATACAACAGTTCTTCCATCGTATAACAGGAATAATTGCAATCAGTGTGAAAGGTATGGTCATTTCTACGTTCCGTGCAACCATGGCTTCACTCTAGGGCGTTGCTCCACCACATCGAATAGCTGCGGCCTTAGAAGTAAACGCCAGAAGCATAAAATACAATATAAATACAACAGTTTTTCAATCGTAAAACAGGAATGATTGCAAACAGTGTGAAAGGTATGGTCATTTCTACGTTGCGGGCATCCTAGGCTTCACTCTTGGGCATTGCTCCACCACATCGACTAGCTAGGGCCTTAGAAGTCAACGCCATAACTATAAAAAACAATATAAATACAACTGTTTTTACATTGTATAAAATGAGTAATTGCAAACAGTGTGGAGGTAATGGTCATTTCTACTTTCCGGGCAACCTAGGCTTCACTCTAGGGCGTCTCTCCACCACATCGAATAGCTACGGCCTTAGAAGTCAACGTCTGAAGCATAAAATATAACATAAATACAACAGTTTTTCCATCGTATAACAGGAAAAATTGCAACCAGTGTGAAAGTGATGGTCATTTCTACATTCCGGGCAACCTAGTCTTCACTCTAGGGCGTTGCTCCGCCACATCGAATAGCTACGGCCTTAGGAGTCAACGCCAGAGGCATAAAATACAAAATAAATACAACGGTTTTTCCATCGCATAACAAGAATAATTGCAACCAGTGTGAAAGTGATGGTCATTTCTACATTCCGGGCAACCTAGTCTGCACTCTAGGGCGTTGCTCCACCACATCGAATAGCTGCGGCCTTAGAAGTCAACGGCAGAAGCATAAAATACAATATAAATACAACAGTTTTTCAATCGTATAACAGGAATAATTGCAAACAGTGTGAAAGGTATGGTCATTTCTACGTTGCGGGCATCCTAGGCTTCACTCTAGGCCATTGCTCCACCACATCGAATAGCTAGGACCTTAGAAAGATACGCCAGACGCATAAAATACAATAAAAATACAACAGTTTTTCCCTCGTATTGCATGGATAATTGCAACCAGTGTGAAAGTAATGGTCATTTCTCCGTTCCGGGCAACCTAGGGTTCACCCTAGTGCGTTGCTCCACCAGATCGAATAGCTAGGGCCTTAGAAGTCAACGCCAGAAGCATAAAATGAAATATGAATACAACAGCTTTTCCATCGGGTAACAGGAATAATTGCAACCAGTGTGAATGTAATGGTCATTTCTACGTTCCGGGCAGCCTAGGTTTCACTCTATGGCGTTGCTGCACCAGATCGAATAGTCAGGGCCTCAGAAGTCAACGCCCGAAGCATAAAATGAAATAAAAATAAAACAGTTTTTCCATTGTATAACAGGAATAATTGCAACCAGTGTGAAAGTAACGGCCAATTCTACGTGCAGGGCAACCTAGGCTTCACTCTAGTGCGTTGCTCCACCAGATCGAATATCTAGGCCCTTAGAAGTCAACGCCAGAAGCATAAAATACAATAAAAATGCAACAGTTTTTCCATCGCATAAAAGAAGTAATTGCAACCAGTGTGAAAGTGATGGTCATTTCTACGTTCCGGGCAACCTAGGCTTCACTCTAGGGCGTTGGTCCACCATATCCATTAGTTAGGTTCTAAGAAGCCAACGCCAGAAGCATCAAATACAAGATAAATACAACAGTTTTTCCATCGTATAAAACGAATAATTGCAACCAGTGTGAAGGTAATGGTCATTTCTACGTTCGGGGAATCCTACACTTAACCCTGAGGTATTGCTCCACCACATCGAATAGCTACGAGCTTAGAAGTCAACGGCAGGAGCAGAAAATACAATAAAAGTGCAACAGTTTTTACATCGTATAGCATGAATAATTGAAACCAGGGTGAAGGTAATGATCATTTCTACGTTCCGGGCATCCTAGACTTAACTCTGAGGCTTTACTCCACCAGATCGAAGAGTTAGCGCCCTACAAGTCAACGCCGCAAGCATAAAATACAATATAAATACAGAAGTTTTTCCATTGTATAACAGGAGTAATTGGAACCAGTGTGAAGGTAATGGTCATTTCTACGTTCCGGGCAACATAGGCTGCACTCTAGGGCGCTGATCCACCAGATCGAATAGCTAGGGCCTTAGAAGTCAATGGCAGGAGCATAAAATAAAATAAAAATACAACAGTTTTTCCATCGTATAACTGGAATAACTGCAACGTGTGTGAAAGTAGTGGCCATTTCTACGATCCGTGCAACCTTGGCTTCACTCAAGGGTGTTGATCCACCAGGTCGAATAGTTAGGGCCATAGAAAACAACGCCAGAAGCATAAAATACAATAAAAGTACAACAGTTTTTCCTTCGTATAAAAGGAATAATTGCAACCAGTGTGAATGTAATGGCTATTTCTACGTACCGGACATCCTAGACTTATCTCTGAGGCACTGCACCACCAGATGGAGTAGCTAGGGCCTTAGAAAACAACGTCAGACGAATAAAATACAATAAAAATACAACAGTTTTTCCATCGTATAAAAGGAATAATTGCAACCAGTGTGATAGTAATGGTCATTTCTATGTTCAGGGCAACCTAGGCTGCAGCCTAGTTCGTCGCTCCACCAGATCGAATAGTTAGGGTCTTAGAAGTCAACGCCAGAAGCATAAAATACAAAAAAATACAACAGTTCTTCCATCGTATAGCATGAATAATTGCGACCAGTGCGAAAGTAATGGTCATTTCTACGTTTCGGGCAATCTATCCTTCACTCTAGGGCGTTTCTCCACCAGATCGAATAGCTACGGCCTTAGAAGTCTACGTCCGAAGCATAAAACACAATAAAAATACAACAGTCTTTCCATCGTATAACAGGAATGATTGCAACCAGTGTGAAAGTAACGGCCACTTCTACGTTCCGGGCATCCTAGACATAAGTCTGAGGCATTGCTCCACAAGATCGAAGAGTTAGGGCCTTAGAAGTCAACGCCAGAAGCATAAAATACAATAAAAATACAACAGTTCTTACATCGTATAGCATGACTAATTGCAAACTGTGTGAAAGATATGGTCATTTCTACGTCGCGGGCAACCTCGGCTTCACTCTAGGGCAGTGCGCCACCACATCGTACAGCTACGGCCTTAGAAGTCAACGCCAAAACTATAAAACCCAATATAAATACAACAGTTTTTCCATTGTATAAAATGAATAATTGCAAACAGCATGGAAGCAATGATCATTTCTACGTTGCGGGAAACCGAGGCTTGACTCTAGGGCATTGCTCCACCACATCGGATAGATACGGCCTTAGAAGTCAACGCCATAACTATAAAATACAATATAAATACAACCGTTTTTCCATTGTATAAAATGAATAATTGCAAACAGTGTGGAGGTAATGGTCGTTTCTACGTTCCGGGCACCCTAGGCTTCACTCTAGGGCGTTGCTCCACCATATCGAATAGTTACGGCCTTAGAAGTCAACGCCATAACTATAAAATACAATATAAATACAACAGTTTTTCCATTGTATAAAACGAATAATTGCAAACAGTGTGGATGTAATGGTCATTTCTACATTCCGGGCAACCTAGGCTTCACTCTAGGGCGTTGCTCCACCAGATCGAATAGCTACGGCCTCAGAAGTCAACGCCAGGAGCATAAAATACAATATAAATACAACAGTTTTTCCATCGTATAACAAGAATAATTGCAAACTGTGTGAAAGATATGGTCATTTCTACGTCGCGGGCAACCTCGGCTTCACTCTAGGGCAGTGCGCCACCACATCGTACAGCTACGGCCTTAGAAGTCAACGCCAAAACTATAAAATCCAATATAAATACAACAGTTTTTCCATTGTATAAAATGAATAATTGCAAACAGCATGGAAGCAATTATCATTTCTACGTTGCGGGAAACCGAAGCTTCACTCTAGGGCATTGCTCCACCACATCGAATAGTTACGGCCTTAGAAGTCAAAGCCATAACTATAAAATACAATATAAATACAACAGTTTTTCCATTGTATAAAATGAATAATTGCAAACAGTGTGGAGGTAATGGCCGTTTCTACGTTTCGGGCACCCTAGGCTTCACTCTAGGGCGTTGCACCACCACATCGAATAGTTAAGGCCTTAGAAGTCGACGCCATAACTATAAAATCCAATATAAATACAACAGTTTTTCCATTGTATAAAATGAATAATTGCAAACAGTGTGGATGTAATGGTCATATCTACGTTCCGGGCAACCTAGGCTTCACTTTAGGGCGTTGCTCCACCACATCGAATAGCTACTGCCTTAGAAGACAACGCCTGAAGCATAAAATAGAATACAAATGCAACAGTTTTTCCATCGTATAACAGGAATAATTGCAACCAGTGTGAAAGATATGGTCATTTCTACGTTCCGGTCAGCCTAGGTTTCGCTCTAGGGCGATGCTCCACCACATCGAACAGTGAGGGCCCTAGAAGTCAACGCCAGAAGCATAAAATTCCATATAAATACAACAGTTTTTCCATCGTATAACAGGAAAAATTGCAACAAGCCTGAAGGTAATGGTCATTTCTACGTTCCGGGCAATCTAGGCTTCACTCTAGGGCGTTGCTCCACCAGGTCGAATGGTTAGGGCCTTAAAAAAGAACGCCAGACTCATAAAATACAATATAAATACAACAGCTTTTCCATCGTATAAAATGAATAATTGCAACCAGTATGAAAGTTATGGTCATTTCTACGTTCCGGACAACCTAGGCTTCACCCTAGGCCGTCGCTCCACCAGCTCGAAAAGTTAGGGCCTAAGAAGTCAACGCCCGAAGCATAAAATGCAATATAAATACAACAGCTTTTCCATCGCATAACAGGAATAATTGCAACCTGTGTGAAAGTGATGGTCATTTCTACGTTCCGGGCAACCTAGGCTTCACTCTAGGGCGTTGCTCCACCAGATCGAATAGCTACGGCCTCAGAAGTCAACGCCAGGAGCATAAAATGCAATATAAATACAACAGTTTTTCCATCGTGTAACAAGAATAATTGCAAACAGTGTGAAAGATATGGTCATTTCTACGTTGCGGGCAACCTAGGCTTCACTCTAGGGCAGTGCGCCACCACATCGTACAGCTACGGCCTTAGAAGTCAACGCCAAAACTATAAAATCCAATATAAATACAACAGTTTTTCCCTTGTATACAATGAATAATTGCAAACAGCATGGAAGCAATGATCATTTCTACGTTGCGGGAAACCGAGGCTTGACTCTAGGGCATTGCTCCACCACATCGAATAGATACGGCCTTAGAAGTCAACGCCATAACTATAAAATACAATATAAATACAACAGTTTTTCCATTGTATAAAATGAATAATTGCAAACAGTGCGGAGGTAATGGTCGTTTCTACGTTCCGGGAACCCTAGGCTTCACTCTAGGGCGTTGCTCCACCACATCGAATAGTTACGGCCTTAGAAGTCAACGCCATAACTATAAAATACAATATAAATACAACGGTTTTTCCATTGTATAAAACGAATAATTGCAAACAGTGTGGATGTAATGGTCATTTCTACATTCCGGGCAACCTAGGCTTCACTCTAGGGCGTTGCTCCACCAGATCGAATAGCTACGGCCTCAGAAGTCAACGCCAGGAGCATAAAATACAATATAAATACAACAGTTTTTCCATCGTATAACAAGAATAATTGCAAACTGTGTGAAAGATATGGTCATTTCTACGTCGCGGGCAACCTCGGCTTCACTCTAGGGCAGTGCGCCACCACATCGTACAGCTACGGCCTTAGAAGTCAACGCCAAAACTATAAAATCCAATATAAATACAACAGTTTTTCCATTGTATAAAATGAATAATTGCAAACAGCATGGAAGCAATGATCATTTCTACGTTGCGGGAAACCGAAGCTTCACTCTAGGGCATTGCTCCACCACATCGAATAGTTACGGCCTTAGTAGTCAAAGCCATAAGTATAAAATACAATATAAATACAACAGTTTTTCCATTGTATAAAATGAATAATTGCAAACAGTGTGGAGGTAATGGCCGTTTCTACGTTTCGGGCACCCTAGGCTTCACTCTAGGGCGTTGCTCCACCACATCGAATAGTTAAGGCCTTAGAAGTCAACGCCATAACTATAAAATCCAATATAAATACAACACTTTTTCCGTTGTATAAAATGAATAATTGCAAACAGTGTGGATGTAATGGTCATATCTACGTTCCGGGCAACCTAGGCTTCACTTTAGGGCGTTGCTCCACCACATCGAATAGCTACGGCCTTAGAAGACAACGCCTGAAGCATAAAATAGCATACAAATGCAACAGTTTTTCCATCGTATAACAGGAATAATTGCAACCAGTGTGAAGGATATGGTCATTTCTACGTTGCGGGCAACCTAGGCTTCACTCTAGGGCAGTGCGCCACCACATCGTACAGCTACGGCCTTAGAAGTCAACGCCAAACTATAAAATCCAATATAAATACAACAGTTTTTCCATTGTCTAAAATGAATAATTGCAAACAGCATGGAAGCAATGATCATTTCTACGTTGCGGGAAACCGAGGCTTGACTCTAGGGCATTGCTCCACCACATCGAATAGTTACGGCCTTAGAAGTCAACGCCACAACTATAAAATACAATATAAATACAATAGTTTTTCCATTGTATAGAATAAATAATTGCAAACAGTGTGGAGGTAATGGTCGTTTCTACGTTCCGGGCAACCTAGGCTTCACTCTAGGGCGTTGCTCCACCACATCGAATAGTTACGGCCTTAGAAATCAACGCCATAACTATAAAATACAATATAAATACAACAGTTTTTCCATTGTATAAAATGAATAATTGCAAACAGTGTGGATGTAATGGCCACTTCTACGTTACGGGCAACCTAGGCTTCGCTTTAGGGCGTTGCTCCACCACATCGAATAGCTACGGCCTTAAAAGACAACGCCTGAAGCATACAATAGAAGACAAATGCAACAGTTTTTCCATCGTATAACAGGAATAATTGCAACCAGTGTGAAAGATATGGTCATTTCTACGTTCCGCTCAGCCTAGGTTTCGCTCTAGGGCGACGCTCCACCACATCGAACAGTGAGGGCCTTAGAAGTCAACGCCAGAAGCATAAAATTCCATATAAATACAACAGTTTTTCCATCGTATAACAGGAAAAATTGCAACAAGCCTGAAGGTAATGGTCATTTCTACGTTCCGGGCAATCTAGGCTTCACTCTAGGGCGTTGCTCCACCAGGCCGAATAGTTAGGTCCTTAGAAAACAACTCCAGACTCATAAAATACAATATAAATACAACAGTTTTTCAATCGTATAACAAGAATAATTGCAAACAGTGTGAAAGATATGGTCATTTCTACGTTGCGGGCAACCTAGGCTTCACTCTAGGGCAGTGCGCCACCACATCGTACAGCTACGGCCTTAGAAGTCAACGCCAAAACTATAAAATCCAATATAAATACAACAGTTTTTCCATTGTATAAAATGAATAATTGCAAACAGCATGGAAGCAATGATCATTTCTACGTTGCGGGAAACCGAGGCTTGACTCTAGGGCATTGCTCCACCACATCGGATAGATACGGCCTTAGAAGTCAACGCCATAACTATAAAATACAATATAAATACAACCGTTTTTCCATTGTATAAAATGAATAATTGCAAACAGTGTGGAGGTAATGGTCGTTTCTACGTTCCGGGCACCCTAGGCTTCACTCTAGGGCGTTGCTCCACCACATCGAATAGATACGGCCTTAGAACTCAACGCCATAACTATAAAATACAATATAAATACAACAGTTTTTCCATTGTATAAAACGAATAATTGCAAACAGTGTGGATGTAATGGTCATTTCTACATTCCGGGCAACCTAGGCTTCACTCAAGGGCGTTGCTCAACCAGATCGAATAGCTACGGCCTCAGAAGTCAACGCCAGGAGCATAAAATACAATATAAATACAACAGTTTTTCCATCGTATAACAAGAATAATTGCAAACTGTGTGAAAGATATGGTCATTTCTACGTCGCGGGCAACCTAGGCTTCACTCTAGGGCAGTGCGCCACCGCATCGTACAGCTACGGCCTTAGAAGTCAACGCCAAAACTATAAAATCCAATATAAATACAACAGTTTTTCCATTGTATAAAATGAATAATTGCAAACAGCATGGAAGCAATGATCATTTCTACGTTGCGGGAAACCGAGGCTTGACTCTAGGACATTGCTCCACCACATCGAATAGTTACGGCCTTAGAAGTCATCGCCACAACTATAAAATACAATATAAATACAACAGTTTTTCCATTGTATAAAATGAATAATTGCAAACAGTGTGGATGTAATGGCCATTTCTACGTTACGGGCAACCCAGGCTTCACTTTAGGGCGTTGCTCCACCACATCGAATAGCTACGGCCTTAGAAGACAACGCCTGAAGCATACAATAGAATACAAATGCAACAGTTTTTCCATCGTATAACAGGAATAATTGCAACCAGTGTGAAAGATATGGTCATTTCTACGTTCCGCTCAGCCTAGGTTTCGCTCTAGGGCGACGCTCCACCACATCGAACAGTGAGGGCCTTAGAAGTCAACGCCAGAAGCATAAAATTCCATATAAATACAACAGTTTTTCCATCGTATAACAGGAAAAATTGCAACAAGCCTGAAGGTAATGGTCATTTCTACGTTCCGGGCAATCTAGGCTTCACTCTAGGGCGTTGCTCCACCAGGCCGAATAGTTAGGGCCTTAGAAAACAACTCCAGACTCATAAAATACAATATAAATACAACAGCTTTTCCATCGTATAAAATGAATAATTGCAACCAGTATGAAAGTTATGGTCATTTCTACGTTCCGGACAACCTAGGCTTCACCCTAGGCCGTTGCTCCACCAGATCGAAAAGTTAGGGCCTAGGAAGTCAACGCCAGAGGCATAAAGAACGATATATGTACAACAGTTTTTCCACCGTATAAAACGGATAATGGCAAGCAGTGTGAAAGCAATGGCCATTTCTACTTTCCGGGCATCCTAGTCTTAGCTCTAGGGCGTTGCTCTACCAGATCGAATAGCTACGGCCTTAGGAGTCAACGCCAAAGGCATAAAATATAATATAAGTAAAACAGTTTTTCCATCGTATAAAACGAATAATTGCAATCAGTATGAAAGTTATGGTCATTTCTACGTTCCGGGCAACCTAGGCTCCACCCTCGGGCGTTGATCCACCGGATCCAATAGTTCGGGCCTAAGAAGTCAACGCCAGAAGCATAAAATACAATTTAAATACAACAGTTTGTACATCCTATACCTGGAATAATTGCAACCAGTGTGAAATTTATGGTCACTTCTACATTCCGGGCAACCTAGGCTTCACTCTAGGGCGTTGCTCCACCAGATCGAATAGTTAGGGCCTATGAAGTCAACGCCAGAAGCATAAAATACAATATAAATACAGCAGTTTTTCCCTTGTATAACAGGAAAGATTGATACCAGTTTGAAAGTAACGGCCATTTCTACGTTCCGGGCATCCCAGACTTAACTCTGAGGCATTGCTCCACCAGATCGAAGAGTTAGGGCGTTAGAAGTCAACGCCGGAAGCATAAAATACATTATAAATACAAAAGTTTTTCCATTCTATAACAGGAGTAATTGCAACCAGTGTGAAAGTAATGGTCATTTCTACGTTCCGGGAAGCCTAGGGTTTACTCCAGGGCGTTGCTCCGCCAGATCGAATAGTTAGGGCCTTAGAAAGCTACGCCAGACGCGTAAAATACAATAAAAATACAACAGTTTTTCCATCGTATAGCATGAAAAATTGCAACCAGTGTGAAAGTAATGGTCATTTCTACGTTCCGGACAACCTAGGCTTCACTCTAGGGCTTTGCTCCACCAGATCCAATACTTAGGGCCTTAGAAAGCTACGCCAGACGCATAAAATACAATAAAAATACAACAGTTTTTCCATCGTATAGCATGAAAAATTGAAACCAGTGTGAAAGTAATGGTCATTTCTACGTTTCGGGCAACCTAGGCTTCACTCTAGGGTGTTGCCCCTCGAGATCGAATACCTAGGACCTTAGGTGTCAACTCCAGAAGCATAAAATACAATAAAAATACAACAGTTTTTCCGTCGTATAACAGGAATAACTGCAACCTGTGTGAAAGTAATGGCTATTACTACGTTCCGGGCAACCTAGGCTTCACTCTAGGGCGTTGCCCCACCAGATCGAATAGCTAGGACCTTAGAAGTCAACGCCAGAAGCATAAAATATAATAAAAATACAACAGTTTTCCCATCGTATAGCATGGGTAATTGCAACCAGTGTGAAAGTAATGGTCATTTCTCCGTTCCGGTCAACCTAGGGTTCACCCTAGGGCGTTGCTCGACCAGATCGAATCGCTAGGGCCTTAGAAGTCAACGCCAGAAGCATAAAATGAAATATAAATACAACAGCTTTTCCATCGGGTAACAGGAATAATTGCAACCAGTGTGAAGGTAATGATCATTTCTACGTTCCGGGCATCCTAGACTTAACTCTGAGGCTTTGCTCCACCAGATCGAAGAGTTAGGGCCTTAGAAGTCAACGCCGGAAGCATAAAATACAATATAAATACAGAAGTTTTTCCATTGTATAACAGGAGTAATTGGAACCAGTGTGAAGGTAATGGTCATTTCTACGTTCCGGGCAACCTAGGCTGCACTATAGGGCGCTGATCCACCAGATCGAATAGCTAGGGCCTTAGAAGTCAATGGCAGGAGCATAAAATAAAATAAAAATACAACAGTTTTTCCATCGTATTACTGGAATAACTGCAACGTGTGTGAAAGTAGTGGCCATTTCTACGATCCGGCAACCTTGGCTTCACTCAAGGGCGTTGCTCCACCAGATCGAATAGCTACGGCCTTAGAAGTCAACATCCGAAACATAAAACGCAAAAAATATACAACAGTTTTTCCATCGTATAACAGGAATGATTTCAACTCGTGTGAAAGTAACGGCCATTTCTACGTTCCGGGCATCCTAGACTTAACTCTGAGGCATTGCTCCACCAGATGGAAGAGTTAGGGCCTTAGAAGTCAACGCCGGAAGCATAAAGGCAATATAAATACAGAAATTTTTCCATCGTATAGCAGGAATAATTGCAACCACTGTGAAGGTAAAGGTCATTTCTACGTTCCGGGCAACCTAGGTTTCACTGTAGGGCGTTGCTCCACCAGATGGAATAGCTAGGGCCTTAGAAGTCAACGCCTTAAGCATAAAATAAAATAAAAATAAAACAGTTTTTCCATCGTATAACAGGAATAATTGCAACCAGAGTGAAAGTAATGGCCATTTCTACGTTCCGTGCAAACTAGGCTTCACTCTAGGGCGTAGCTCCACCAGATCGAATGGTTAGGGCCTTCGAAAACAACGACAGAAGCATAAAATACAATATAAATACAGAAGCTTTTCCATTGTATAGCAGGAATAATTGCACCCAGTGCGACGGTAATGGACATTTCTACGTTCCGGGCAACCTAGGCTGCACTCTAGTGCGTTGCTTCACCAGATCGAACAGCTAGGGCCTCAGAAGTCAACGCCAGATGCATAAAACAAAATAAAAATAAAACAGTTTTTCATCCTATAACAGGAATAATTGCAACCAGTGTGTAGGTAATGGTCATTTCTACGTTCCCGGCAACCTAGGCTGCACTCTAGGGCGCTGATCCACCAGATCGGTAAGCTAGCGTCTTAGAAGGCTACGCCGGAAGCATAAATCAAAATAAAAATAAAACAGTTTTTCCATCGTATAACAGGAATGATTTCAACTAGTGTGAAAGTAACGGCCATTTCTACGTACCGGGCATCCTAGACTTAACTCTGAGGCATTGCTCCACCAGATGGAAGAGTTAGGGCCTTAGAAGTCAACGCCGGAAGCATAAAAGACAATATAAATACAGAAATTTTTCCATCGTATAGCAGGAATAATTGCAACCAGTGTGAAGGTAATGGTCATTTCTACGTTCCGGGCAACCTAGGTTTCACTGTAGGGCGTTGTTCCACCAGATGGAATATCTAGGGCCCTAGAAGTCAACGTCTTAAGCATAAAATAAAATAAAAATAAAACAGTTTTTCCATCGTATAAAACGAATAATTGCAACCAGTGTGAAAGTATGGCCGTTTCTACGTTCCGTGCATCCTAGACTTAACTCTGAGGCATTGCACCATCAGATGGAATGGCTAGGACCTTAGGAGTCAACGCCAGGAGCAGAAAATACAATAAAAATGCAACAGTTTTACCATCGTATAACAGGAATAAATGCAACCAGTGTGAAAGTAATGGCCATTTCTACGTTCCGTGCAACCTAGAACTCACTCTAGGGCGTTGCTCCACCAGATCCAATAGCTCGGGCCTAAGGAGTCAACGCCAGAAGCATAAAGTACAGTATAGATAAAGAAGTTTTTCCATTGTATTGCAGGAATAATTGAATCTAGTGGGATAGTAACGGTCATTTCTACGTTCCGGGAAACCTAGGCTTCACTGTAGGGCGTTGCTCCACCAGATCGAATAGCTAGGGCCTCAGATGTCGACTCCAGAAGCATAAAATACAATAAAAATACAACAGTTTTTCCATCGTATAGCAGGAATAATTGCAACCAGAGTGAAAGAAATGGTCATTTCTACGTTTCAGGCAACCTAGGCTTCAGTCTAGGGCATTGCTCCACTAGATCCAATAGCTAGGGCCTAAGGAGTCAACGTCAGAAGCATAAAATACGAAATAAACATAACAGTTTTTCCATCGTATAAAATGAATAATTGGAAACACTGTGAAAGTAACGCTCATTTCTACGTTTCGGGCAACCTAGGCTTCACTCTAGGGTGTTGCCCCACGAGATCGAATAGTTAGGGCCTAAGAAGTCAACGCCAGAAGCATAAAATACAATATAAATACAACAGCTTTTATATCGTATAAAACGAATAATTACATCCAGAATGAAAGTTATGGTCATTTCTACGTTCCGGCCAACCTAGGCTTCACTCGAGGGCGTTGCTCCACCACATCGAATAGTTACGGCCTTAGAAGTCAACGCCATAACTATAAAATACAATATAAATACAACGGTTTTTCCATTGTATAAAACGAATAATTGCAAACAGTGTGGATGTAATGGTCATTTCTACATTCCGGGCAACCTAGGCTTCACTCTAGGGCGTTGCTCCGCCAGATCGAATAGCTACGGCCTCAGAAGTCAACGCCAGGAGCATAAAATACAATATAAATACAACAGTTTTTCCATCGTATAACAAGAATAATTGCAAACTGTGTGAAAGATATGGTCATTTCTACGTCGCGGGCAACCTCGGCTTCACTCTAGGGCAGTGCGCCACCACATCGTACAGCTACGGCCTTAGAAGTCAACGCCAAAACTATAAAATCCAATATAAATACAACAGTTTTTCCATTGTATAAAATGAATAATTGCAAACAGCATGGAAGCAATGATCATTTCTACGTTGCGGGAAACCGAAGCTTCACTCTAGGGCATTGCTCCACCACATCGAATAGTTACGGCCTTAGAAGTCAAAGCCATAAGTATAAAATACAATATAAATACAACAGTTTTTCCATTGTATAAAATGAATAATTGCAAACAGTGTGGAGGTAATGGCCGTTTCTACGTTTCGGGCACCCTAGGCTTCACTCTAGGGCGTTGCTCCACCACATCGAATAGTTAAGGCCTTAGAAGTCAACGCCATAACTATAAAATCCAATATAAATACAACACTTTTTCCATTGTATAAAATGAATAATTGCAAACAGTGTGGATGTAATGGTCATATCTACGTTCCGGGCAACCTAGGCTTCACTTTAGGGCGTTGCTCCACCACATCGAATAGCTACGGCCTTAGAAGACAACGCCTGAAGCATAAAATAGCATACAAATGCAACAGTTTTTCCATCGTATAACAGGAATAATTGCAACCAGTGTGAAGGATATGGTCATTTCTACGTTGCGGGCAACCTAGGCTTCACTCTAGGGCAGTGCGCCACCACATCGTACAGCTACGGCCTTAGAAGTCAACGCCAAACTATAAAATCCAATATAAATACAACAGTTTTTCCATTGTCTAAAATGAATAATTGCAAACAGCATGGAAGCAATGATCATTTCTACGTTGCGGGAAACCGAGGCTTGACTCTAGGGCATTGCTCCACCACATCGAATAGTTACGGCCTTAGAAGTCAACGCCACAACTATAAAATACAATATAAATACAATAGTTTTTCCATTGTATAGAATAAATAATTGCAAACAGTGTGGAGCTAATGGTCGTTTCTACGTTCCGGGCAACCTAGGCTTCACTCTAGGGCGTTGCTCCACCACATCGAATAGTTACGGCTTTAGAAATCAACGCCATAACTATAAAATACAATATAAATACAACAGTTTTTCCATTGTATAAAATGAATAATTGCAAACAGTGTGGATGTAATGGCCATTTCTACGTTACGGGCAACCTAGGCTTCACTTTAGGGCGTTGCTCCACCACATCGAATAGCTACGGCCTTAGAAGACAACGCCTGAAGCATACAATAGAAGACAAATGCAACAGTTTTTCCATCGTATAACAGGAATAATTGCAACCAGTGTGAAAGATATGGTCATTTCTACGTTCCGCTCAGCCTAGGTTTCGCTCTAGGGCGACGCTCCACCACATCGAACAGTGAGGGCCTTAGAAGTCAACGCCAGAAGCATAAAATTCCATATAAATACAACAGTTTTTCCATCGTATAACAGGAAAAATTGCAACAAGCCTGAAGGTAATGGTCATTTCTACGTTCCGGGCAATCTAGGCTTCACTCTAGGGCGTTGCTCCACCAGGCCGAATAGTTAGGGCCTTAGAAAACAACTCCAGACTCATAAAATACAATATAAATACAACAGTTTTTCCATCGTATAACAAGAATAATTGCAAACAGTGTGAAAGATATGGTCATTTCTACGTTGCGGGCAACCTAGGCTTCACTCTAGGGCAGTGCGCCACCACATCGTACAGATACGGCCTTAGAAGTCAACGCCAAAACTATAAAATCCAATATAAATACAACAGTTTTTCCATTGTATAAAATGAATAATTGCAAACAGCATGGAAGCAATGATCATTTCTACGTTGCGGGAAACCGAGGCTTGACTCTAGGGCATTGCTCCACCACATCGGATAGATACGGCCTTAGAAGTCAACGCCATAACTATAAAATACAATATAAATACAACCGTTTTTCCATAGTATAAAATAAATAATTGCAAACAGTGTGGAGGTAATGGTCGTTTCTACGTTCCGGGCACCCTAGGCTTCACTCTAGGGCGTTGCTCCACCACATCGAATAGATACGGCCTTAGAAGTCAACGCCATAACTATAAAATACAATATAAATACAACAGTTTTTCCATTGTATAAAACGAATAATTGCAAACAGTGTGGATGTAATGGTCATTTCTACATTCCGGGCAACCTAGGCTTCACTCAAGGGCGTTGCTCTACCAGATCGAATAGCAACGGCCTCAGAAGTCAACGCCAGGAGCATAAAATACAATATAAATACAACAGTCTTTCCATCGTATAACAAGAATAATTGCAAACTGTGTGAAAGATATGGTCATTTCTACGTCGCGGGCAACCTAGGCTTCACTCTAGGGCAGTGCGCCACCACATCGTACAGCTACGGCCTTAGAAGTTAACGCCAAAACTATAAAATCCAATATAAATACAACAGTTTTTCCATTGTATAAAATGAATAATTGCAAACAGCATGGAAGCAATGATCATTTCTACGTTGCGGGAAACCGAAGCTTCACTCTAGGGCATTGCTCCACCACATCGAATAGTTACGGCCTTAGAAGTCAACGCCGGAAGCATAAAATACAATATAAATACAGAAGTTTTTCCATTGTATAACAGGAGTAATTGGAACCAGTGTGAAGGTAATGGTCATTTCTACGTTCCGCGCAACCTAGGCTGCACTATAGGGCGCTGATCCACCAGATCGAATAGCTAGGGCCTTAGAAGTCAATGGCAGGAGCATAAAATAAAATAAAAATACAACAGTTTTTCCATCGTATTACTGGAATAACTGCAACGTGTGTGAAAGTAGTGGCCATTTCTACGATCCGTGCAACCTTGGCTTCACTCAAGGGCGTTGCTCCACCAGATCGAATAGCTACGGCCTTAGAAGTCAACATCCGAAACATAAAACGCAAAAAATATACAACAGTTTTTCCATCGTATAACAGGAATGATTTCAACTCGTGTGAAAGTAACGGCCATTTCTACGTTCCGGGCATCCTAGACTTAACTCTGAGGCATTGCTCCACCAGATGGAAGAGTTAGGGCCTTAGAAGTCAACGCCGGAAGCATAAAGGCAATATAAATACAGAAATTTTTCCATCGTATAGCAGGAATAATTGCAACCACTGTGAAGGTAAAGGTCATTTCTACGTTCCGGGCAACCTAGGTTTCACTGTAGGGCGTTGCTCCACCAGATGGAATAGCTAGGGCCTTAGAAGTCAACGCCTTAAGCATAAAATAAAATAAAAATAAAACAGATTTTCCATCGTATAACAGGAATAATTGCAACCAGAGTGAAAGTAATGGCCATTTCTACGTTCCGTGCAACCTAGGCTTCACTCTAGGGCGTAGCTCCACCAGATCGAATGGTTAGGGCCTTCGAAAACAACGACAGAAGCATAAAATACAATATAAATACAGAAGCTTTTCCATTGTATAGCAGGGATAATTGCACCCAGTGCGACGGTAATGGACATTTCTACGTTCCGGGCAACCTAGGCTGCACTCTAGTGCGTTGCTTCACCAGATCGAACAGCTAGGGCCTCAGAAGTCAACGCCAGATGCATAAAACAAAATAAAAATAAAACAGTTTTTCATCCTATAACAGGAATAATTGCAACCAGTGTGTAGGTAATGGTCATTTCTACGTTCCCGGCAACCTAGGCTGCACTCCAGGGCGCTGATCCACCAGATCGGTAAGCTAGCGTCTTAGAAGGCACACGCCGGAAGCATAAATCAAAATAAAAATAAAACAGTTTTTCCATCGTATAACAGGAATGATTTCAACTAGTGTGAAAGTAACGGCCATTTATACGTACCGGGCATCCTAGACTTAACTCTGAGGCATTGCTCCACCAGATGGAAGAGTTAGGGCCTTAGAAGTCAACGCCCGAAGCATAAAAGACAATATAAATACAGAAATTTTTCCATCGTATAGCAGGAATAATTGCAACCAGTGTGAAGGTAATGGTCATTTCTACGTTCCGGGCAACCTAGGTTTCACTGTAGGGCGTTGTTCCACCAGATGGAATATCTAGGGCCCTAGAAGTCAACGTCTTAAGCATAAAATAAAATAAAAATAAAACAGTTTTTCCATCGTATAAAACGAATAATTGCAACCAGTGTGAAAGTAATGGCCGTTTCTACGTTCCGTGCATCCTAGACTTAACTCTGAGGCATTGCACCATCAGATGGAATGGCTAGGACCTTAGAAGTCAACGCCAGGAGCAGAAAATACAATAAAAATGCAACAGTTTTACCATCGTATAACAGGAATAAATGCAACCAGTGTGAAAGTAATGGCCATTTCTACGTTCCGTGCAACCTAGAACTCACTCTAGGGCGTTGCTCCACCAGATCCAATAGCTCGGGCCTAAGGAGTCAACGCCAGAAGCATAAAATACGAAATAAACATAACAGTTTTTCCATCGTATAAAATGAATAATTGGAAACAGTGTGAAAGTAACGTTCATTTCTACGATCCGGGCAACCTAGGCTTCACTCTTGGGCGTTGGCCCTCCAGATCGAATAGCTAGGGCCTTAGAAGTCAACGCCGGCAGCATAAAGTACAGTATAGATAAAGAAGTTTTTCCATTGTATTGCAGGAATAATTGAATCTAGTGGGATAGTAACGGTCATTTCTACGTTCCGGGAAACCTAGGCTTCACTGTAGGGCGTTGCTCCACCAGATCGAATAGCTAGGGCCTCAGATGTCGACTCCAGAAGCATAAAATACAATAAAAATACAACAGTTTTTCCATCGTATAGCAGGAATAATTGCAACCAGAGTGAAAGAAATGGTCATTTCTACGTTTCAGGCAACCTAGGCTTCAGTCTAGGGCATTGCTCCACTAGATCCAATAGCTAGGGCCTAAGGAGTCAACGTCAGAAGCATAAAATACGAAATAAACATAACAGTTTTTCCATCGTATAAAATGAATAATTGGAAACACTGTGAAAGTAACGCTCATTTCTACGTTTCGGGCAACCTAGGCTTCACTCTAGGGTGTTGCCCCACGAGATCGAATAGTTAGGGCCTAAGAAGACAACACCAGAAGCATAAAATACGAACTAAATACAACAGTTTTTCCATCGTATAACAGGAATAATTGCAACCAGTGTGAAAGTGAATGTCATTTCTACATTCCGGGCAACCTAGGCATCACTGTAGACCGTTGCTCCACCAGATCGAATAGCTAGGGCCTTAGAAGTCAACGCCAGAAGCATAAAATAAAATAAAAATACAACAGTTTTTCCATCGTATAACAGGAATAACTGCAACCAGAGTGAAAGATAAGGTCATTTCTACGTTCCGGGCAACCTGTGCTTCACACTAGGGCGTTGGTCCACCACGCCGAATAGCAACGGCCTTAGAAGTCAACGCCAGAAGCATAAAATACAATATAAATACAACAGTTTTTCCATCGTATAACAGGAATAATTGCAATCAGTGTGAAAGATATGGTCATTTCCAAGTTCCGGGCAACCTAGGCTTCACTCAAGGGCGTTGCCCAACCACATCGAATAGCTACGGCCTTAGAAGACAACGCCATAGCTATAAAATACAATATAAATACAACAGTTTTTACATCCTATACCTGGAATAATTGCAACCAGTGTGAAATTTATGGTCACTTCTACATTCCGGGCAACCTAGGCTTCACTCTAGGGCGTTGCTCCACCAGATCGAATAGTTAGGGCCTAAGAAGTCAACGCCAGAAGCATAAAATACAATATAAATACAACAGCTTTTATATCGTATAAAACGAATAATTACAACCAGAATGAAAGTTATGGTCATTTCTACGTTCCGGCCAACCTAGGCTTCACTCGAGGGCGTTGCTCCACCAGATCGAATAGTTAGGGCCTAAAAAGTCAACGCCAGAAGCATAAAATACGATATATGTACAACAGTTTTTCCATCGTATAAGATGAATAATTGCAACCAGTGTGAAAGTAATGGCCATATCTACGTTACGGGCATCCTAGACTTAACACTGAGGCATTGCTCCACCAGATCGAATACATACGGCCTTAGAAGTCAACGCCAGAAGCATAAAGTACTATAAAAATCCAACAGTTTGTCCATCGTATAACAGGAATAATTGCAACCAGTGTGAAAGTGATGGTCATTTCTACGTTCCGGGCAACCTAGGTATCGCTCTAGGTCGTTGGTCCACCACATTGAATAGTTAGCCCCTTAGAAGTCAATGCCAGAAGAATAAAATACAGTATATATACAACAGTTTTTCCATTGTATAGAATGAATAATTGCAAACAGTGTGGAAGTAATGGTCATTTCTACGTTCCGGGCAACGTAGGTTTCACACTAGGGCGTTGCTCCACCACATCCAATAGCTACGGCCTTAGAAGTCAACGCCTGAATCATAAAATACAATAAAAATACAACCGTTTTCTCATCGTATAACAGGAATAATTGCAGCAAGCCTGAAGGTAACGGTCATTTCTACGTTCCGGGCAATCTAGGCTTCCTTCTAGGGCGTTGCTCCACCAGATCGAATAGTTAGGGCCGAACAAGTCAACGGCAGAAGCGGAAAATATAATAGAAACACAACAGCTTTTCCATCGTACAAAACGAATAATTACAACCAGAATGAAAGTTATGGTCATTTCTACGTTCCGGCCAACCTAGGCTTCACTCGAGGGCGTTGCTCCACCACATCGAATAGTTACGGCCTTAGAAGTCAACGCCATAACTATAAAATACAATATAAATACAACGGTTTTTCCATTGTATAAAACGAATAATTGCAACCAGGGTGAAAGTGATGGTCATTTCTACATTCCGGGCAATCTATGCTTCACTCTAGGGCGTTGCTCCACCAGATCGAATAGTTAGGGCCTAAGAAGTCAACGCCAGAAGCATAAAATACAATATATATACAGCAGTTTTTCCCTCGTATAACAGGAAACATTGCAACCAGTGTGAAAGGTATGGTCATTTCAACGTTCCGGGCAACCTAGGCTTCACTCTAGGGCGTTGCTCCACAACATCGAATAGCTACGGCCTTAGAAGTCAACGCCAGAAGCATTAAATACAATATAAATACAACAGTTTTTACATCGTATAACAAGAATAATTGCAAACAGTGTGAAAGATATGGTCTTTTCTACGTTGCGGGCAACCTGGGCTTCACTCTACGGCAGTGCGCCACCACATCGTACAGCTACGGCCTTAGAAGTCAACGCCAAAACTATAAAATCCAATATAAATACAACAGTTTTTCCATTGTATAAAATGAATAATTGCAAACAGCATGGAAGTAATGATCATTTCTACGTTGCGGGAAACCGAGGCTTGACTCTAGGGCATTGCTCCACCACATCGGATAGATATGGCCTTAGAAGTCAACGTCATAACTATAAAATACAATATAAATACAACCGTTTTTCCATTGTATAAAATGAATAATTGCAAGCAGTGTGAAAGCAATGGCCATTTCTACTTTCCGGGCATCCCAGTCTTAGCTCTAGGGCGTTGCTCCACCAGATCGAATATTTACGGCCTTAGAAGTCAACGCCAGAAGCATAAAATACAATATAAGTACTACAGATTTTCCATCGTATAAAACGAATAATTGCAACCAGTAAGAAAGTTATGGTCATTTGTACGTTCCGGGCAACCTAGGCTTCACCCTATGGTGTTGCTCCACCAGATCCAATAGATAGGTTCTTAGAAGTCAACGCCCGAAGCATAAAATGCAATATAAATACAACAGCTTTTCCATCGCATAACAGGAATAATTGCAACCTGTGTGAAAGTGATGGTCATTTCTACATTCCGGGCAACCTAGGCTTCACTCTAGGGCGTTGCTCCACCAGATCGAATAGCTACGGCCTCAGAAGTCAACGCCAGGAGCATAATATACAATATAAATACAACAGTTTTTACATCGTATAACAAGAATAATTGCAAACAGTGTGAAAGATATCGTCTTTCCTACGTTGCGGGCAACCTAGGCTTCACTCTAGGGCAGTGCGCCACCACATCGTACAGCTACGGCCTTAGAAGTCAACGCCAAAACTATAAAATCCAATATAAATACAACAGTTTTTCCATTGTATAAAATGTATAATTGCAAACAGCATGGAAGCAATGATCATTTCTACGTTGCGGGAAACCGAGGCTTGACTCTAGGGCATTGCTCCACCACATCGGATAGATATGGCCTTAGAAGTCAACGCCATAACTATAAAATACAATATAAATACAACCGTTTTTCCATTGTATAAAATGAATAATTGCAAACAGTGTGGAGGTAATGGTCGTTTCTACGTTCCGGGCACCCTAGGCTTCACTCTAGGGCGTTGCTCCACCACATCGAATAGTTACGGCCTTAGAAGTCAACGCCAAAACTATAAAATCCAATATAAATACAACAGTTTTTCCATTGTATAAAATGAATAATTGCAAACAGCATGGAAGCAATGATCATTTCTACGTTGCGGGAAACCGAGGCTTGACTCTAGGGCATTGCTCCACCACATCGAATAGTTACGGCCTTAGAAGTCAAAGCCATAACTATAAAATACAATATAAATACAACAGTTTTTCCATTGTATAAAATGAATAATTGCAAACAGTGTGGAGGTAATGGCCGTTTCTACGTTCCGGGCACCCTAGGCTTCACTCTAGGGCGTTGCTCCACCACATCGAATAGTTAAGGCCTTAGAAGTCAACGCTATATCTATAAAATCCAATATAAATACAACAGTTTTTCCATTGTATAAAATGAATAATTGCAAACAGTGTGGATGTAATGGTCATTTCTACGTTCCGGGCAACCTAGGCTTCACTTTAGGGCGTTGCTCCACCACATCGAATAGCTACGGCCTTAGAAGACAACGCCTGAAGCATAAAATAGAATACAAATGCAGCAGTTTTTCCATCGTATAACAGGAATAATTGCAACCAGTGTGAAAGATATGGTCATTTCTACGTTCCGGTCAGCCTAGGTTTCGCTCCAGGGCGATGCTCCACCACATCGAACAGTGAGGGCCTTAGAAGTCAACGCCAGAAGCATAAAATTCCATATAAATACAACAGTTTTTATATCGTATAAAACGAATAATTACAACCAGAATGAAAGTTATGGTCATTTCTACGTTCCGGGCAACCTAGGATTCACTCTATAGCGTTGCTCCACCAGGTCGAATAGCTAGGGCCTTAGAAAACAACTCCAGACGCATAAAATACAATAAAAATCCAACAATTTTCCCATCGTATAAAACGAATAATTGCAACCTGTGTGAAAGTTATGGTCATTTCTACGTTCCGTGCAACCTAGGCTTCACTCTAGGGCGTTGCTCCACCACATCGAATAGTTGTGGCCTAAGATGTCAACGCCAGAAGCATAAAGTACAATATAAATACAACAGTTCTTCCATGGTATAAAACGAATAATTGCAACCAGTATGAAAGTAATGGACGTTTCTACGTTCCCGGCAACCTAGGGTTCACTCTAGGGCGTTGGACCACCAGATCCAATAGTTAGGGCCTAAGAAGTCAACGCCAGGAGCACCAAATACAAAATAAGTACAAAGGTTCTTCCACCGTATAAAGCGAATAATTGCAACCAGTGTGCAAGCAATGGTCATTTCTACGTTCCGGGCAACCTAGGCTTCACTCTAGGGCGTTGCTCCACAACATCGAATAGCTACGGCCTTAGAAGTCAACGCCAGAAGCATTAAATACAATATAAATACAACAGCGTTTCCATCGTATAACAGGAATAATTGCCAACAATCTGAAAGATATGATCATTTCTACGTTCCGGGCAACCGAGGCTTCACTCTAGAGAGTTGCTCCACCACATCGAATAGTTAGGCCCTAAGAAGTCAACGCCAGTAGCATAAAATACGATATATGTACAACAGTTTTTCCATCGTATAAAACGAATAATTGCAACCAGTGTGAACGAAATGGCCATTTCTACGTTCCGGGCATCGTAGACTTAACTCTGAGGCATTGCTCTACCAGATCGAATACGTCGGGCATTAGAAGTCAGCGCCAGAAGCATAAAGTACAATAAAAATCCAACAGTTTTTTCATCGTATAACAGGAATAATTGCAACAAGCCTGATGGTAATGGTCATTTCTACGTTCCGGGCAATCTAGGCTTCTCTCTAAGGCGTTGCTCCACCAGTTCGAGTAGTTAGGGCCTAACAAGCCAACGCCAGAAGCATAAAGTACAATATAAATACAACAGTTTTTCCATCGTATAACCGGAATGACTGGAACCAGTGTGAAAGATACGGTCATTTCTACGTCTCGGGCACCCTAGGCTTCACTCTAGGGCGTTGGTCCACCAGATCCAATAGTTAGGGCCTAAGAAGTCAACGCCAGATGCATAAAATACGATAAATGTACAACAGTTTTTCCATCGTATAAAATGAATAATTGCAACCAGTGTGAAAGTAATGGCCATTTCTACGTTCCGGGCAACCTAGGCTTCACTCTAGGGCGTTGCTCAACCACATCGAATAACTACGGCCTTAGAAGTCAACGCCAGAAGCATAAAATGCAATATAAATACAGCAGTCTTTCCCTTGTATAACAGGAGTAATTACTACCAGTGTGAAAGTGATGTTCATTTCTACGTTCCGTGCAACCTAGGCTTCACTCTGGGGCGTTGCTCTACCAGGTCGAATAGTTAGGGCCTTAGAAGTCAACGCCAGAAGAATAAAATACAATATAAATACAACAGTTTTTCCGTCGTATAAAACGAATAATTGCAACCAGTGTGAAAGTAATGGACGTTTCTACGTTCCGGGCAACCTAGGCTTCACTCTAGGGCGTTGGACCACCAGATCCAATAGTTAGGGCCTAAGAAGTCAACGCCAGGAGCACCAAATACAAAATAAGTACAACAGTTTTTCCACCGTATAAAACGAATAATTGCAACCAGTGTGCAAGTAATGGTCATTTCTACGTTCCGGGCAACCTAGGCTTCACTCTAGGGCGTTGCACCACAACATCGAATAGCTACGTCCTTTGAAGTCAAAGCCAGAAGCATTAAATACAATATAAATAGAACAGCATTTCCATCGCATAACAGGAATAATAGCAAACAGTCTGAAAGATATGGTCATTTCTACGTTCCGGGCAACCTTGGCTTCACTCTAGAGAGTTGCTCCACCACATCGGATAGTTAGGGCCTAAGAAGTTAACGCCAGAAGCATAAAATACGATATATGTACAACAGTTTTTCCATCGTATAAACCGAATAATTGCAACCAGTGTGAACGCAATGGCCATTTCTACGTTCCGGGCATCCTAGACTTAACTCTCAGGCATAGCCCTACCAGATCGAATACATAGGGCCTTACAAGTCAACGCCATAAGCATAAAGTACAATAAAAATCCAACAGTTTTTTCATCATATAACAGGAATAATTGCAACAAGCCTGAAGGTAATGGTCATTTCTACTTTCCGGGCAATCTAGGCTTCTCTCTAAGGCGTTGCTCCGCCAGTTCGAGTAGTTTGGGCCTAACAAGCCAACGCCAGAAGCATAAAGTACAATATAAATACAACAGTTTTTCCATCGTATAACCGGAATAACTGCAACCATTGTGGAAGATATGGTCATTTCTACGTTTCGGGCAACCTAGGCTTCACCCTAGGGCGTTGGTCCACCAGATCCAATAGTTAGGGCCTAAGAAGTTAACGCCAGATGCATAAAATACGATATATGTACAACAGGTTTTCCATCGTATAAAATGAATAATTTCCACCAGTGTGAAAGTAGTGGCCATTTCTACGTTCCGGGCAACCTAGGCTTCACTCCAGGGCGTTGCTCCACCACATAGAATAGCTACGGCCTTAGAAGCCAACGCCAGAAGCATAAAATACAATATAAATACAACAGTTTTTGCACCGTATAACAGGAATGATTGCAAACAGTGTGAAAGGTATGGTCATTTCTACGTTCCGGGAATCGTAGGCTTCACACTAGGGCGTTGCTCCACCACATCGAATAGCTTCGGCCTTAGAAGTCAACGCCAGAAGCATAAAATACAGTATAAATACAACAGTTTTTCCATCGTATAAAACGAATAATTGCAACCAGTAAGAAAGTTATGGTCATTTCTACGTTCCGGGCAACCTAGGCTTCACTCTAGGGCGTTGGACTACCAGATCCAATAGGTAGGGCCTAAGAAGTCAACGCCAGGAGCACCAAATACAAAATAAGTACAACAGTTTTTCCACCGTACAAAACGAATAATTGCAACCAGTGTGCAAGTAATGGTCATTTCTACGTTCCGGGCAACCTAGGCTTCACCCTAGGGCGTTGCTCCACCAGATCCAATGGTTAGGACCTAAGAAGTCAACGCCAGAAGCATAAAATACAAAATGGATACAACAGTTTTTCCCTTGTATAGCAGGAATAATTGCAACCAGTGTGAAAGGTATGGTCATATCTACGTTCCGGGCAACCTAGGCTTCACTCTAGGGCGTTGCTCCACCACATCGGATAGCTGCGGCCTTAGAAGTCAACGCCAGAAGCATAAAATACAATATAAATACAACAGTTTTTCCATTGTATAAAACGAATAATTGCAAACAGTGTGAAAGTAACGGCCATTTCTACGTTCCGGGCATCCTAGACTTAACACTGAGGCATTGCTCCACCAGATCGAATACATTGGGGCTTAGAAGTCAACGCCAGAAGCATAAAGTACATTAAAAATCCAACAGTTTGTCCATCGTATAACAGGAATAATTGCCACCAGTGTGAAAGTGATGGTCATTTCTGGATTCCGGGCAACCTAGGCTTCACTCTAGGGCGTTGCTCCTCCAGATAGAACAGTTATGGCCCAGGAAGTCAACGCCTGAAGCATAAAATACAATATAAATACAACAGTTTTTCCCTTGTATAACAGGAGTAATTGCAACCAGTGTGAAGGGTATGGCCATTTCTAAGTTCCGGGCAACCTAGGCTTCACTCTAGGGCGTTGCTCCACCACATCGAATAGCTGCGGCCTTAGAAGGCAACGCCAGATGCATAAAATACAATATAAATACAACAGTTTTTCAATCGTATAACAGGAATAATTGCAAACAATGTGAAAGATATTGCCATTTCTACGTTGCGGGCATCCAAGGCTTCACTCTAGTGCATTGCTCCACCGCATCGAATAGCTACGCCCTTAGAAGTCAACGCCATAACTATAAAAAACAATATAAATACAACAGTTTTTCCATTGTAGAAAATGAATAATTGTAAACAGTGAGGAGATAATGGTCATTTCTACTTTCCGGGCAACCTAGGCTTCACTCTAGGGCGTTTCTCCACCATATCGAATAACTACGGCCTTAGAAGTCAACGCCTGAAGCATAAAATATAATATAAGTACAACAGTTTTTCCATCGTATAACCGGAATAATTGCAACCAGTGTGAAAGACATGGTCATTTCTACGTTCCGGGCAACCTAGGCTTCACTGTATTGCGTTGCTCCACCAAATCGAATAGTTACGGCCTTAGGAGTCAACGCCAGAGGCATAAAATACAAAATAAATACAACAGTTTTTCCATCGTATAACAAGAATAATTGCAACCAGTGTGAAAGTGATGGTCATTTCTACATTCCGGGCAACCTAGGCTTCACTCTAGGGCGTTGCTCCACCAGATCGAATAGCTAGGGCGTAAGAAGTCAACGCCAGAAGCATAAAATACAATATAAATACAACAGTTTTTCCCTTGTATAACAGGAATAATTGCAACCAGTGTGAAAGCTATGGTCATTTCTACGTTCCGGGCAACCTAGGCTTCACTCTAGGGCGTTGCTCCACCACATCGAATAGTTAGGGCCTTAGAAGTCAATGCCAGAAACATAAATTGCAATATAAATACAACAGTTTTTCCTCTGTATAATATGAATAATTGCAAACAGTGTGGAAGTAATGGTCATTTCTACGTTCCGGGCAACCTAGGCTTCAGTCTAGGGCGTGGTTCCCCCAGATCGAATAGTTAGGGCCAATGAAGCCTACGCCAGAAGCATAAAATACAATATAAATACAACAGTTTTTCAATCGTATAACAGGAATAATTGCAAACAGTGTGAAAGATATGGTCATTTCTACGTTGCGGGCATCCTAGGCTTCACTCTAGGGCATTGCTCTACCACATCGAATAGCTACGGCCTTAGAAGTCAACGCCATAACTATAAAAAACAATATTAATACAACAGTTTTTCCATTGTATAAAACGAATGATTGCAAACAGTGTGGAGGTAATGGTCATTTCTACTTTCCGGGCAACCTGGGCTGCACTCTAGGGCGTTTCTCCACCACATCGAATAGCTACGGCCCTAGAAGTCAACGCCTGAAGCCTAAAATACAATAAAAATACAACAGTTTTTTCATCGTATTACAGGAATAATTGCAACAAGCCTGAAGGTAATGGTCATTTCTACGTTCCGGGCAGCCTAGCTTTCTCTCTAGGGCGTTGCTTCACCACGTTGAATGGTTAGGGCCTTAGAAGTCAACGCCAGAAGCATAAAATACAATATAAATACAACGGTTTTTCCATTGTATAAAATGAATAATTGCAAGCAGTGTGAAAGTAATGGTCATTTCTACGTTCCGGGCAACATAGGCTTCACTCTTGGAAGTTGCCCCACCAGATCGCAAAGTTAGGGCCTAAGAAGTCAACGCCAGAATCATAAAATACGATATAAGCACAACAGTTTTTCCATCGTATAACAGAAATAAGTGCAACCAGTGTGAAAGTGATGGTCATTACTATGTTCCGTGCAACCTAGGCTTCACTCTGGGGCGTTGCTCCACCAGATCCAATAGTTAGGGACTTGGAACTGTACGCCAGAAGCATAAAATGAAATAAAAATACAACAGTTTTTCCATCGTATACCAGGAATAATTGCAACCAGAGTGAAAGCTATGGTCATTTCTACGTTCCGGTCAACCTAGGCTTCACTCAAGGGCGTCGTTCCACCAAATCGAATATTTAGGGCCTAAGAAGTCTACGCCAGAAGCATAAAATACAACACAAATACAACAGCTCTTCCATCGTATAACAGGAATAATTGCAACCAGTGTGTAAGATACGGACATTACTACGTTCCGGGAAACCTAGGCTTCACTCCAGGGCGTTGCTCGACCACATCGAAGAGCTATGGCCTTAGATGTCAACGCCAGAAGCATTAAATACAATATAAATACAACAGCTTTTCCACCGTATAACAGGAATAATTGCAAACAGTGTGAAAGACATGGTAATTTTTACGTTCCTGGCAACCTAGGCTTCACACTAGAGAGTTGCTCCAACACATCGAGTAGCTACGGCCTTAGAAGTCAACGCCAGACGCATATAATAAAATATAAATACAATGGTTTTTCCATCGTATAAAACGAATAATTGCAACCAGTATGCATGTCATGGTCATTTCTACGTTCCGGGCAACCTAGGCTTCACTCTAGGGCGTTGGTCCACCAGATCCAATGGCTAGGGCCTAAGAAGTCAACGCCAGAAGCATAAAATACAATACAAATACAACAGCTTTTCTATCGTATAACAGGAATAATTGCAACCAGTGTGAAAGGTATGGTCAATTCTACGTTCCGGGCAACATAGGCTTCACTCTAGGGCGTCGTTCCACCAGATTGAATAGTTAGCGCCTAAGAAGTCTACGCCAGAAGCATAAAATACAATACAAATACAACAGCTTTTCTATCGTATAACAGGAATAATTGCAACCAGTGTGAAAGGTATGGTCAATTCTACGTTCCGGGCAACATAGGCTTCACTCTAGGGCGTTGCTCCACCAGGACGAACAGTTAGGTACTTAGAAGTCAGCGACCGAAGCATAAAATACAGTAAAGATGCAACAGATTTTCCATCGTAAAACAGGAATAATTGCAACCAGTGTGAAGGTAGTGGTCTTTTCTACGTACCGGGCAACCTAGGCTTCACTCTAGGGCGGTGCTCCACCAGATCAAATAGTTAGGGCCTAATTAGTCGACGCCAGAAGCATTAAATACAATATATATACTACAGCTTTTCCATCGTATATAATGTATATTTGCAAACAGTGTGAAGGTAATGGTCATTTCTACGTTCCGGGCAACCTAGCCTTCACTCTAGGGCGTTGGTCCACGATATCGAACAGTTAGGGCCTAAGAAGTCAACATCAGAAGCATAAAATACAATAAAAATGCAACAGTTTTCCATCGTATAACAGGAATAACTGCAACCAGTGTGAAAGTACTAGTCATTTCTACGTTCCGGGTAATCTAGGCTTCACTCTATGGCGTTGCTCCACCACATCGAATGGCTAGGGACATAGAATTCAACGCCAGAAGAATAAAATACAATATAAATGTAACAGCTTTTCCATTGTATAAAATGAATAATTGCAACCAGTGTGAAGGTAATGGTCATTTCTCCATTCCGGGCAACCTAGGCTTCATTCTAGGGCGTTGCTCCACCACATAGAATAGCTACGGCCTTAGAAGTCAACGCCTGAAGCATAAAATACAATAAAAATACAACAGTTTTTTCATCGTATAACAGGAATAACTGCAACAAGCCTGAAGGTAATGGTCATTTCCTCGATCCGGGCAATCTACTCTTCTCTCTAGGGCGTTGCCCCACCAGATCGAAAAGATAGGGCCTTAGAAGTCAATGCCAGACGCATAAAATACAATAAAAATACAACAGGTTTTCCATTGTACAAAACGAATACTTGCAACCAGTGTGAAAGTAATGGTCATTTCTACGTTCAGGGCAACCTAGGCTTCACTCTAGGGCGTTCCTCCACCAGGTCGAATAGCTAGGGCCTTAGAAAACAACGCCAGACGCATAAAATACAATAAAAATGCAACAGCTGTTCCATCGTATAACAGGAGTAACTGCAACCAGTGTGAAAGTGATAGTCATTTCAACGCTCCGGGCAACCTAGGCTTCACTCTAGGGCGTTGCTCCACCAGATCGTACAGCTAGGGTCTTAGAATTCAACGCCAGAAGCATAATATGAAAGAAAATTACAACAGTTTTTCCATCGTATAACAGGAATAATTGCAACCAGTGTGAAAGTGATGGTCATTTCTACGTTCCGGGCAACCTAGGCTTGGACGTTGCCCCACCAGATCGAAAAGTTAGGGCCTTAGAAGTCAACGCCAGAAGCATAAAATAAAAGAAAATTACAACAGTTTTTCCATCGTATAACAGGAATAATTGTAACCAGTGTGAAAATAATGGTCATTTCTATGTTCCGGGTAACCTAGGCTTCACCCTAGGGCGTTGCTCCACCAGATCGAATAGTCAGGGCCTAACAAGTCAACGCCAGAAGCATAAAATACAATAGAAATACAACAGCTTTTCAGTCGTATAAAACGAATAATTGCATTCAGTATGAAAGTTATGGTCATTTATACGTTCCGGGCAACCTAGGCTTCACCCTAGGGCGTTGCTCCAAAAGATCCAATAGTTAGGGCCTAAGAAGTCAACTCCAGAAGCATAAAATACAAAATAGATACAACAGTTTTTCCATCGTATAACAGGAATAATTGCAGCCAGTGTGAAAGTAATGGTCATTTCTACGTTCCGGGCAACCTAGGCTTCACTCTAGGGCGTTATTCCAGCAGATCCAATAGTTAGGGCCTAAGAAGTCAACGGCTGAAGCATAAAATATAATATAAATACAATAGTTTTTCGAACGTATAACAGGAATAATTGCAACCAGAGTGAAAGACAAGGTCATTTCTACGCTCTGGGCAACCTAGGTTTCGCTCTAGGGCGTTGCTTTACCACGTGGAATGGTTAGGACCATAGAAGTCAACGCCAGAAGCATAAAATACAATATAAATACAACAGTTTTTCCATTGTATAAAATGAATAATTGCAAACAGTGTGAAAGTAATGGCTATTTCTGCATTCCGGGCAACCTAGGCTTCACTCTAGGGCGTTGCTCCACCAGATCGAATAGTTAGGGCCTAAGAAGTCAACGCCAGAAGCATAAAATACAATATAAATACAACAGTTTTTCCACTGTATAAAATGAATAATAGCAAACAGTGTGAAAGTGATGGTCATTTCTACATTCCGGGCAATCTAGGCTTCACTCTAGGGCGTTGCTCCACCAGGTCGAATGGTTAGGGCCTTAAAAAAGAACTCCAGACTCATAAAATACAATATAAATACAACAGCTTTTCCATCGTATAAAATGAATAATTGCAACCAGTATGAAAGTTATGGTCATTTCTACGTTCCGGACAACCTAGGCTTCACCCTAGGCCGTCGCTCCACCAGATCGAAAAGTTACGGCTTAAGAAGTCAACGCCAGAGGCATAAAAAACGATATATGTACAACAGTTTTTCCACCGTATAAAACGGATAATGGCAAGCAGTGTGATAGCAATGGCCATTTCTACTTTCCGGGCATCCCAGTCTTAGCTCTAGGGCGTTGCTCTACCAGATCGAATAGCTACGGCCTTAGAAGTCAACGCCAGGAGCATTAAACACTATATAAATACAACAGCTTTTCCATCGTATAAAACGAATAATTGCAACCAGTAAGAAAGTTATGGTCATTTCTACGTTCCGGGCAACCTAGGCTTCACCCTATGGCGTTGCTCCACCAGATCCAATAGATAGGTTCTTAGAAGTCAACGCCTGAAGCATAAAATACAATAAAAATACAACAGTTTTTTCATCGTATAACAGGAATAACTGCAACAAGCCTGAAGGTAATGGTCATTTCCTCGATCCGGGCAATCTACTCTTCTCTCTAGGGCGTTGCCCCACCAGATCGAATAGCTAGGGCGTAAGAAGTCAACGCCAGAAGCATAAAATACAATATAAATACAACAGTTTTTCCCTTGTATAACAGGAATAATTGCAACCAGTGTGAAAGCTATGGTCATTTCTACGTTCCGGGCAACCTAGGCTTCACTCTAGGGCGTTGCTCCACCACATCGAATAGTTAGGGCCTTAGAAGTCAATGCCAGAAACATAAATTGCAATATAAATACAACAGTTTTTCCTCTGTATAATATGAATAATTGCAAACAGTGTGGAAGTAATGGTCATTTCTACGTTCCGGGCAACCTAGGCTTCAGTCTAGGGCGTGGTTCCCCCAGATCGAATAGTTAGGGCCTTAGAAGTCAACGCCAGAAGCATAAAATACAATATAAATACAACGGTTTTTCCATTGTATAAAATGAATAATTGCAAGCAGTGTGAAAGTAATGGTCATTTCTACGTTCCGGGCAACATAGGCTTCACTCTTGGAAGTTGCCCCACCAGATCGCAAAGTTAGGGCCTAAGAAGTCAACGCCAGAATCATAAAATACGATATAAGCACAACAGTTTTTCCATCGTATAACAGAAATAAGTGCAACCAGTGTGAAAGTGATGGTCATTACTATGTTCCGTGCAACCTAGGCTTCACTCTGGGGCGTTGCTCCACCAGATCCAATAGTTAGGGACTTGGAACTGTACGCCAGAAGCATAAAATGAAATAAAAATACAACAGTTTTTCCATCGTATACCAGGAATAATTGCAACCAGAGTGAAAGCTATGGTCATTTCTACGTTCCGGTCAACCTAGGCTTCACTCAAGGGCGTCGTTCCACCAAATCGAATATTTAGGGCCTAAGAAGTCTACGCCAGAAGCATAAAATACAACACAAATACAACAGCTCTTCCATCGTATAACAGCAATAATTGCAACCAGTGTGTAAGATACGGACATTACTACGTTCCGGGAAACCTAGGCTTCACTCCAGGGTGTTGCTCGACCACATCGAATAGCTATGGCCTTAGATGTCAACGCCAGAAGCATTAAATACAATATAAATACAACAGCTTTTCCACCGTATAACAGGAATAATTGCAAACAGTGTGAAAGACATGGTAATTTCTACGTTCCTGGCAACCTAGGCTTCACACTAGAGAGTTGCTCCAACACATCGAGTAGCTACGGCCTTAGAAGTCAACGCCAGACGCATAAAATAAAATATAAATACAATGGTTTTTCCATCGTATAAAACGAATAATTGCAACCAGTATGCATGTCATGGTCATTTCTACGTTCCGGGCAACCTAGGCTTCACTCTAGGGCGTTGGTCCACCAGATCCAATAGCTAGGGCCTAAGAAGTCAACGCCAGAAGCATAAAATACAATGGAAATACAACAGTTTTTCCATCGTATAACAGGAATAATTGCAACCAGTGTGAAAGATATGGTCATTTCTACGATACGGGCAACCTAGGCTTCACTCTAGGGCGTCGTTCCACCAGATTGAATAGTTAGCGCCTAAGAAGTCTACGCCAGAAGCATAAAATACAATACAAATACAACAGCTTTTCTATCGTATAACAGGAATAATTGCAACCAGTGTGAAAGGTATGGTCAATTCTACGTTCCGGGCAACATAGGCTTCACTCTAGGGCGTTGCTCCACCAGAACGAACAGTTAGGTACTTAGAAGTCAGCGACCGAAGCATAAAATACAGTAAAGATGCAACAGATTTTCCATCGTAAAACAGGAATAATTGCAACCAGTGTGAAGGTAGTGGTCTTTTCTACGTACCGGGCAACCTAGGCTTCACTCTAGGGCGGTGCTCCACCAGATCAAATAGTTAGGGCCTAATTAGTCGACGCCAGAAGCATTAAATACAATATATATACTACAGCTTTTCCATCGTATATAATGTATATTTGCAAACAGTGTGAAGGTAATGGTCATTTCTACGTTCCGGTCAACCTAGCCTTCACTCTAGGGCGTTGGTCCACGATATCGAACAGTTAGGGCCTAAGAAGTCAACATCAGAAGCATAAAATACAATAAAAATGCAACAGTTTTTCCATCGTATAACAGGAATAACTGCAACCAGTGTGAAAGTACTAGTCATTTCTACGTTCCGGGTAATCTAGGCTTCACTCTATGGCGTTGCTCCACCACATCGAATGGCTATGGCCTTATAAGTCAACGCCAGAAGCATAAAGTACAACATAAATACAACAGTTTTTCCATCGTATAAAACGAATAATTGCAACCAGTGTGAAAGTACTGGTCATTTCTACGTTCCGGGTAACCTAGGCTTCACTTTTTGGCGCTGCTCCACCAAATAGAATAGATGGGGACTTAGAATTCAACGCCACAAGGATAAAATACAACACAAGTACAACAGTTTTTCGATCGTATAGAATGAATAATTACAAACAGTGTGAAAGTAATGGTCATTTCTACATTCCGGGCAATCTAGGCTTCACTCTTGGGCGTTGCTTTACCAGATCGCATAGTTAGGGACTTAGAATTTATCGCCAGAAGCATAAAATTCAAAATAAATACAACAGTTTTTCCATCGCATAACAAGATTAATTGCAACAAGTGTGAAAATGATGGTCATTTCTACATACCGGGCAACCTACGCTTCGCTCTAGGGCGTTGCTCCACCAGATCGAATAGTTAGGGCCCAAGAAGTCAACGCCAGAAGCATAAAATACAATATAAATACAACAGTTTTTCCCTTGTATAACAGGAATAATTGCAACCAGTGTGAAAGCTATGGTAATTTATACGTTCCGGGAAACCTAGGCTTCACTCTAGGGCGTTGCTCCAACAGATCCAATAGTTGGGGCCTAAGAAGTCAACGCCAGAATCACCAAATACAAAATCAATACAACAGTTTTTTCATCGTATAAAACGAATAATTGCAACCAGTGTGAAAGTAATGGCCATTTCTACGTTCCGGGCAACCTGGTCTTCACTCCAGGGCGTTGCCCCACCACATCGATTAGCTACGGCCTTAGAAGTCAACGCCTGAAGCGTAAAATACAATAAAAATAGAACAGTTTTTTCATCGTATAACGGGAATAATTGCAACATATGTGAAGGTGATGGTCATTATCACGTTCTTGGCAACCTAGGGTTCACTCTAGGGCGTTGGTCCTCCAGATCCAATAGTTAGGACCTAAGAAGTCAACGCCAGAAGCATAAAATAGAAAATAGATACAACAGTTTTTCCATCGTATAACAGGAATAACTGCAACCAGTGTGAAAGTGATGGTCATTTCTACGTTCAGTGCAACCTAGGCTTCACTCTAGGGCGTTGTTCCACCAGATCGAATAGCTACGGCCTTAGGAGTCAACGCCAGAGGCATAACATGCAATATAAGTACAACAGTTCTTCCATCGTATAAAACGAATAATTGCAATCAGTATGAAGGTTATGGTCATTTCTACGTTCCGGGCAACCTAGGCTTCACTCTAGGCGTTGCTCCACCAGATCCAATAGTTAGGGCCTAAGAAGTCAACGCCAGAAGCATAACGTAAAATAAAAATCCAACAGTTTGTCCATCGTATAACAGGAATAATTGCAACCAGTGTGAAAGTAGTGATCATTTCTACGTTCCGGGTAACCTAGGTTTCGTTCTAGGGCGTTGCTCCACCACATCGAATAGTTAGGGCCTTAGAAATCAATTCCAGACGCATAAAATACAATAAAAATGCAGCAGTTTTTTCATCGTATAACAGGAATAATTGCAACAAGCCAGAAGGTAATGGTGACTTCTACGTTCTGGGCAATCTAGGCTTCACTCTAGAGCGTTGCTCCACCAGATCGAATAGCAAGGGCCTTAGAAGTCAACGCCAGAAGCATAAAATAAAATATAAATACAACAGTTATTCCATCGTATAACAGGAATAATTACAACCAGTGTGAAAGTAATGGGCATTTCTAGGTTCCGTGCAACCTAGGCTTCACTCTGGGGCGTTGGTCCACAGGGTCGAATAGTTAGGGCCTTAGAAAATGTTAGATTATATAATCAAGGAACAAAAACAAGTATGGAAAGTATCGAAGGATACAGAAAGTGTTCTGTCTTGTTTCTATGGTTTTTTTTTATTTACTTTTGTATATATTCATGTGAGATCAGATATCGTACAGACTTCTTCCGTGCGTTGAGATAAAAAATCAAATTTCTTTTTATTTAAAATTGTTCCATATTCCACCAGGTTATGGGCCCAGAATTCATTCTATAATAATTAAGTGTACCGCGTGTTAATTAGTTTAGTGTTTTTTAATCAATTAAGTGTAAAATACTTTAAACTGCGTGACAATGGAGATGTCCAAAGACAGGAGAAACATTCAGCAATTCAGTGGTACGAAATACTACGCGTGGAAGCATAGAGTTCGTAATTTATTATATGAGCTCGATGTATTAAAAGTTCTTGACGAGCAACCACCAGTTCCTGTCACCGCAGTATGGTCGAAGGCGGAACGCATTGCCAAATGCACTGTTGTGCAATATTTATCTGATACGCATTTGAAGTATGACACTCCGGGAAGTACAGCAAAATCAATAATATTAAGTTTAGATTCAGTGTATGAGAGTCAAAGTACGGCTACGGAATTATCCATTAGGAAAAAGCTCTTAAGATTGAAAATGAAAAGTGACAGTTCGTTGAAAGATCATTTCGAAGTGTTTGACGATTTAGTCACAGATTTATCAGCTGCGGGTGTGACTGTGCGGGAAAACGAAACTATTTCAATTTTGTTATCTAGTTTGCCCGAAGTATATGATACGGTGTCAACTGTCATTGAGACGATGATGACAGAAGCGAGAATTACACTTGACATAGTTAAAAAGAGACTGTTGGATCATGAAACGAAAATTAAAAGTCAAAATTTGGATACCAGCGCGAAAGTACTCCAAGCTGAAGTGGAAAATCAAAGACCACATAATTTTGGAAGTACACGCTTTAAAAGAGGAAGTAATAGAAGAGGTAACATTAGAAGAGGAAATACATTCAAGCCGAATAGACAATCTTTTACCGGAAAATGTCATCAGTGTGGAAGAACAGGACACAAGATTAAAGAGTGTTATTACTATAAGAAGAGGCTCCAATATAGAGCAGAACAAAGAAACAAAAATCAAAATATACATACAATTCAGACGACGCAAGCTGTTACAAGTGTAACGCCCCGCGACTCTGTCTCTGTCTCTGTCCTTGTCTCTGTCTCTTCCTATTTCACTCTATCTCTCTCTACTATCGCTGTCTCTCTCCATCTTATTGTAAACATATCTATCTTTTTCTATTTCTATCTTATAACTATATAATAGCGCGTATTCTGTTATCCAATTATTAATAAACATTTTTGTATTACGACACACATTATATATTATAGATTTTAATTACATTTTCATATAAGTATAGCAGATTTTGTACGTTTTCATGTTAAAACAGCCACTATTAGAATAAGAGCGCCATTAGAATTAGAACAACTGCGCATGTGCGAACTCCGACTGGCGAGTATAAAAGGAGCTGCGAAAGCAGCAGGAACACACTTCTCTCTGGCATCAGGTTGCGAATAGACGAGGATCTGGGAGGCAGCTGAGATACTCGTCCAGTGAGATCGAGACCGCTCCTTTAGGGGTAGCGACCGTTTTCCAGAGATCAAGAGTATTCGATGCTCCTTTACAGGTTCAATCTTGAGTAGCTTTATGACAGGTGCACTACGACGATTCTAAGCAAGTGCAGTACGGGCAACATCTTGGAGGTAGCTGAGATACTAAAGATCGAGACCGCTCCTTTAGGGGTAGCGACCGTTCTACCAAATAGTAATTGATGCTCCTTTAATATAGAGTTCGTGCTTGCCGTAGGCAGACGAATCGCTTGCCAACAAGCGCTAGAAGCCATTCTAAGTCGGACGCATTTCTAAGACCGCTCCTGAAGAGTCTTTTCTCCAAGGTAGCGACTGATGTAGAAAAGATAACGAAGGGCTTACGGATGCTTAGGCAATCAAGCAAAGATTATATGTTTCATGAAAACCTTGAGACCGCTCTTAGGTTATAGCCATCTATAACTTCGGCAGCGACCAGGGCATACGAGACAAGATCTATTGCACACACACACACACTTACACTGCGTATCGTCTAATACAGAGGATCCTCTACCGCAATTAATACGGATTAATAATTGATAACTTAATTTCTATTCACGAATCATAGACACATAACCTAACTCTCGCGAAGTATATCGCATAACGATTACGATCAACATAACCTCGTCTGTACATAATAATTAACCTCAATTGTTCTTGTAAATGTTTAACGAATTAGAATAGGCATTAGTATTGTATTTACGTTAGAATTAGAATAGGGTTTTACTGAATAAATTAATGTCAAGAAAGATCTAAGCTTTGGATTTTAACTCCTTAACCGCACGCCACACGAACCCCACTTTTCGTCCATCGGAAAGCCGCTCTTCCATGGACAACGTAGCATCGCTTTAGGGACGTTACAGACTACGTATACACTTTTTGGTGACAGCGGTGGGATTCACGAAGCGTAGAACCACGTGTAATTTCGATAGAATCAACCCACGATAAGCTTAATATCTTAGGATAATAAGCTTTGTGAAACCTACTCCAAAATATAAGTGAGTACTATCGATTAAGTTGTGGCAACGAGAATTACTTCTCAGCGGGGCTTATATCTGACTTGGCGAAATGGCATCGACTAACAACCCTGACGTAGATAACCTAGCGAACGATGTGGAGCAATTACAATTAAACACTGGTAATGCGACGCCTGTTCATACTACTTCTCCTTTTCCACATATGAGCATTAGAGATGCCGCTGATACAGTTCCTTCTTTTGACGGTAGAAACTTAGCCGTTTATCAATTTGCAAAAAGCTGTCGCAGTGCTAGGCGAATGATTGCTCCAAACGCTGAGTACGGATTAGTACAGTTAATAAAAAACAAACTCTTTGGACAAGCTTCACGAGTAGTTTTAAGTGGTGATTATAACACCATTGAAGACCTTATTTCCGTGCTCAGTTCACGTTTCGCTCCATTACACTCGTCAATACAATTATATGGCGACATGTCTAAAATTGCTCAGATGCCAAATGAAGCCGTCGTAGATTATAGTAGTCGCGTTTCGAACATTCTACTACAAATAAGGAATTGTAACGAGATCGAAGTACCCAATCATACCGCGCAATACAATATAACTGCGGAACGCAACGCTATCAAGGCTTTCTTAACAGGGTTAAAACCCGAGATATTTTCCCGTATGCGATATTGTGATTATAGTACTCTCGACGCAACTATTAGCGCAGCTATTAGGGCAAAGGCCGAACATCACGAAAATCAAATGCGAATTCGAATGGCAGAAGGTCTTATTCAGAATACCCAATGTACAAATTGTTTCGGCTACGGTCATAATACAAATACTTGTAGTAGTCAGCCTATGGGAAATCAACAACAAGTTTCTCGAGTAGATTGGCAGATGAAACACTGTCAATTCTGTCAGAAGAGAGGTCATACAGTTCAAGAATGCCGAAGTCTAAACCGTCCTCGAAGAAACGCTCAACTTACAGACGTTCCTACATGTCAATTCTGCAAATTTAAGGGACACACAATTGAGCAATGCAGGAAGAAGAAATACTTCGACCAACGGGAAGCTGCAAAAACCGCTAACCAGGAGAGACCTCAAAGAGAACCAGTACAACCAAGAATGAATTCGACAATGGGCGAGCAACCTTAATGGTGGATACAGGCTCTGACTTAAATGTCATAAAGAAGTCTGCCATCTCTGCTTATGCACCTATATCAACCAATCTCATCTTCGATCTCAACGGAATTACGGAAGGACGACTCACTACCCTAGGGTATATAAAAGTAAAGACCTTAAATACAGAAATCATCTTTCACATCGTTGAAAACCTTCCTATACCTCAGGACGGCATACTGGGAACCGAATTTTTTAGAAGTAACAAGGCGACCATCGATTACACAAAATCTGCAATAACATTAGGGAATGAGGTATTACCCTTTGCAGATCCAGAAACTATTACAATTCCCGCAAGAACAAGAACTCAAATCTACGTACGCGTCGCTAATTTACAAGCAACCACAGGGTATATTCCCAAAATGAACATACATCCCAACATCTACATGGGAAATGCTGTAGTAGCAAACCATAATGGCACCGCCTATCTCTTTGCTATTAACTCTTCAACTGAAGATATTGAAATTCCAGTGCCCACGGTCGAAATACAGCCTTTTGAAGAGGCACCTTCAGCTGAAAACTGCACAAGAGGATATAAGGACCCGTGTCGAGCTTACAAGGTACTCCAACACATGCGCCTAAATCACCTTAACTCTGAAGAAAGAGCCAGTGTAGAGACCTTGGTAAAACAACATGCAGACAGATTCTTACTTCCTGGAGAAGAGCTACAAGCTACAAACGAGGTGTACCATAGGATAATTACCGAAAATGAAGTTCCTATACACGTTAAGCAATACCGCTATCCTCAAGTACACAAGGAGGAAATAAAAAATCAAGTAAATGACCTTCTCGATAAGGGAATTATTAGACCCTCTTCCTCCCCATATAACTCCCCCGTCTGGATCGTTCCGAAGAAGGAAGATTCCCAAGGGAAAAAGAAGTGGAGGATGGTTATCGACTTCAGGAAACTCAACGAAATAACTATGGGAGATGGTTATCCACTTCCAAATATCGCAGATATATTGGACCAATTAGGAAGCGCCAAATACTTTTCTGTATTCGACTTGGCTTCTGGATTCCACCAAATCCCCATGCACCCTGAAGACCGGCACAAAACCGCCTTCTCCACCACCTACGGGCATTATGAATACGTACGGATGCCCTTTGGTCTCAAAAATTCTCCTGCAACCTTCCAGAGGCTAATGGACGAAGTTCTAATCGGCCTACAAGGGGTAGAACTGATAGCATACGTCGACGACATAGTCCTCTATGCAAGTTCACTTAATGAACATGCAATTAAGTTCAAGAAACTAATGAAACGTTTACAAGAGGCCAACCTCTCACTACAACCAGAAAAATGCGAGTTCTTAAAGAAAGAAGTCGCATACTTAGGGCACATCATCAGCGAAAATGGTGTTAAACCTGATCCAAAAAAGCTGGAAGCCGTAAAAAATTTTCCAATTCCCAAAACACAGAAGAATGTAAAACAATTTTTGGGACTGTGCGGATACTATCGTCGATTCATTAAGGATTTTTCTAAAATTGCTAGACCCTTAACAAACTTAACAAAAAAGGACTACACTTTCGAGTGGACAAGAAATCAACATAAAGCATTCGAATTTCTACGAGATACACTTTGTAAAGAACCTATCTTACAGTACCCTGATTTTAACAGGATGTTCAACATAACAACAGATGCATCTGGCTTTGCTGTAGGTGCTGTTCTCAGCCAAGGAGAAATCGGTAAGGACCTTCCCATAGCATATGCATCCAGAGTCCTGAACGATGCCGAGACAAGATACTCTCCAACAGAGCGAGAATTACTTGCTGTAGTATATGCTGTGCATCACTTTAGACCTTATGTGTATGGCAAGAAATTCCTTCTCATCACAGACCACAAACCATTAGAATGGTTACAAAATCTGACTAACCCAACGTCACGGTTAATGCGCTGGAAACTAAAACTAGCTGAGTATGAGTTTAAAATCGTTTATAAACCTGGCAAATATAATACTAACGCCGACGCCTTATCCAGGAATCCGACTTCACTTCCTGTATATGCAAAACGAGCAATTACTCACTCAAGCCCAGATTCGGATGAATTCAAGAGGAAAAAGGAATTTCACCAGTACAGAACCCGTCAAAGATCAACATCTCGCTCTAGCTCTGACCATGGTCACAAAAGGAAAAAAGAAGTTCACCAGTACAGAACACGTCAGAGATCAACATCTCACTCTAGCTCTGATCCTGAAGATCACAAGAAGAAAAAGGAATATCACCAGTTCCCAACACGCCAGAGAAGCACCACAACTTCAGCATCTGGGAATCCAGCCCCAAAGAAACAAGCAAGAATATATTCAAGCGATACAGATAACGAAACAGAAGTAGAAATTAACGGAAAAAAGAAACAAAAAAGGAAAAAGAGCCAAACAACTTCCTCCTCCAACCAACCTGCACCTAAGAAACGAACAATTCAAGTGGAAGTCCATGAAACCCCAAGATCACCTCCTGCCAAAAATCCTAGTAAACCAACTCCCCTTAAGCAAAAACCAGAACCTACTGACTGGAATGAAATTATGGAAGCTGACGAGGAAACAATAGTCCCCAAACATCAATTTAGAGACCCACCAAAAATAGATTCTTACTCAAAAACTAGTAGCAGTACAAGTTCCAGCGAAGCAACACTTACCGCACCTAAAAGGGAACCAATGTCAGACTCTAGTGGTACGTTAACAGCCCCCGTATCCCCTATAAGGATCAGCAAGAAGGAACACAGAATACTTACCCCTCAAGTCTATGGACCAGTGCAGAAGAAGACAACAAAAGAAGTGCACAAGAAACCAAAAGTTGTTAGTAATGTGCCTGTAGGAGTTAATATTCAGGAGTCCAACGATCACCTATGGATGAGGAAGGAAACGATAATAATATTCATTAATGAGAATGGCAAACCATTAGGAACATTAGGGGAAGAATTAATAAAACAGAAAAAAATCAAACCATGCAAACCACTGCAAGCAGGACAAATAGTAGAATTAAAGAAGGGTAGGAACACTGTCTTTGGTATAGTCACTACCAGCAATCCTTCAGAAGAAACCCTCCATAAGGTATTGAAGTCACTAAGGATTAAGCTGCAACAAGAAAACATAATGCAAGCATGCATATCAGGAGAAAAAGGAAAAATTCCGTGGAATAAATTACAAAATTCAATCCGGTTAAATTTTCTGCAAACAAATATGAAGTTTATTTTGTGTAAAGGCACCATCCAGATTCCACCACAGCAAGATCGCCTACAAATCATTAAGGAAAACCATGAATCACCAATAGGAGGTCATAAGGGTATTAAGAAGACTTACCATCGCATCAGAAGTCAATACTACTGGAAAAACATGAAATATGATGTTACAAATTTCATCAAAACTTGCCTACAATGTCAAAGAAATAAATTAGTTAGAGTAAAAAACAAGGAACCAATGATAATAACAGACACACCTGTGGATGCATTTGACAAAATTTCCATGGATATCTTAGGACCACTTCCCTACACTGAAAGGAATCATAGTCACATTCTGACAATCCAAGATAACCTCACAAAATACTCCCTTGCAGTCCCATTAATGGCGACCACATCTGAAGATGTTGCCAAAGCGTTCACTGAACATTTCATATGCAGATTTGGTAGCCCAAAGGCAATATTAACAGATCAAGGCACTAATTTCACAGGATCCCTTATGAGGAAATTTGCACAAGCCTTCCACATCAAGCAATATCGAACCTCCGCTTTTCACCCTCAGTCGAATGGTTCCATTGAAAGAAGTCATCATGTTCTCATCGAATACTTGAAGCATTACGTATCCAAGGAGAAACAATGGGATCTATGGTTACCTCAAGCAATGTTCTCCTATAATACAAGCACACACGAAGGAACAAAATTCACTCCGCACGAACTTGTCTTCGGCAGAAAAGCGCGCTTACCCTCAAGCATTCCTTCAAATGACAGTCTAGGCACTTATACAGATTATGTAGACAATTTAATTTCCAAATTACATTCCATTCGGGAATTAGCACGAACTAATCTCGAACAATCAAAGTATAGACAAAAATATTACTATGACAGGAAAATTCATCCTGAAATCTACAAAGTTGGAGATTATGTGATGCTACTCAATCCGCGACGTGATAAACTAAGTAGCGAATACAGAGGGCCTTACCAGGTCATTGAAATCCTAGAGAATAATAATGTAAAAATTGCTATAGGACCGAAACGACTTAAGGTTGTCCATATGGACAGAATTAAAAAAGCCCATCTATCATAAAATACATACCTTAAGACAAAGACAACGGCCATTACCGACGCAACTGACAATCAAAAGAGCTAAGACCGTAAGTAGAATATACGTATAAGAAGAATAAAATAAATAAAATAAATAAAGATATAGAACATACAATTTTCCAGGAAAAAAAACATGTGCGGACACAGGCGATTGTCGTACAACACTAATGACAAAATACTAAGAACGATGGACTTGTGGTATAATGTATACTGTATAAAGGGAAAAATCTATACAGATGTAAATGGAAATGACTACTGCCGCCAGTGCAGTACGAACTATAACATAATAGAAGTGTACTACTCGCACCACCTGAGCGTAGACTACGCTAGTAGATGCGAAAGATGCATTAAACTAATAATCGAACCTCAACCAATATATTATTGCGCGGACTGCCGAACGGCGTTCTTTCAAGCGTACCACCGCAGACAGAACCGCCGAATCATTATGTAAATATATATATACATATAATAATAATAATAATAATAATAAATAAATAAATAAAAAAAAAAAAAAAAAAAAAAAAGGGGTTTCATTTATTTCATCCAAATAACCATAACCTTCTTGGAACATTATTACAAAACCAAGATGGCGCGACCAAAGTGCGCCCCACGACCGATAAGAAGCAAATGCGCAAGAGGAAAATTCAAACGATATAAATACTCCTGCGCAAAGCTGCAAGCGCACCAATAGGGAAACAGGAAAAACAAAGGGACCAATCAGAAACCTACAAGATTTTTCGACAGCTTCGAAAAAGGGTATAAAAGAGCGAAAAAAAATCACAATCGCCACAGAAGAGAACATCATGCCGAAGCGAGCAGGCAAACGAAGAACTTACAGAGCTAACCTGGAAAGAATTATGGATAATTTACTCCAGATACCCGCTCCCATTCTCCCTATCCCAGAATCCGTCTTAGGACCGGTAACCATTAACTGAAAATTTTCTTTATTCTTTCATTTTAAAAATACTAATAGCCTCTAATCTAACGAAGCAGCACCAAGAAACACAGTCAAAGCCGACTGTGCGGAGCAATGTGCCAGTCGTTCCAGAGACCAGGATAATGGTAGCAGCAGCTGCCCCTGCAGAAGACGCTCCAGCCGTCCAGCCTGCAGAGGAAACCTGGTCCCTCCCAGTCACCCCGACCAGACCGATAACCCCGGACCCTGGACCCCTCCCAAAACCCACGATCCCGTACCGGCTAGTACAAGTGGACGTCCCAGAGCCAGACTGGAACCAATACAAGAACCTACCCCAAAACGACCCCCGAAAAAATTTGTGGCAAATAGGAAGCCTATTTGGAACCGGAGCTGCGGGTCCCCCAAATTCAAATGGGAACTGCAGGTGCGCCCGATGCACGAGGCCACCAAAAGAAGACCCATCTCAGCGCAGAAAGACAAAGGAAATCCCAAAAGCCTTGAAAAAGCAATGGGTAAAATCCAAGTCAAGACTCGATCTCTCGAGGACGAGAGATTCCGTAAGGGGGGAGGTGTAACGCCCCGCGACTCTGTCTCTGTCTCTGTCCTTGTCTCTGTCTCTTCCTATTTCACTCTATCTCTCTCTACTATCGCTGTCTCTCTCCATCTTATTGTAAACATATCTATCTTTTTCTATTTCTATCTTATAACTATATAATAGCGCGTATTCTGTTATCCAATTATTAATAAACATTTTTGTATTACGACACACATTATATATTATAGATTTTAATTACATTTTCATATAAGTATAGCAGATTTTGTACGTTTTCATGTTAAAACAGCCACTATTAGAATAAGAGCGCCATTAGAATTAGAACAACTGCGCATGTGCGAACTCCGACTGGCGAGTATAAAAGGAGCTGCGAAAGCAGCAGGAACACACTTCTCTCTGGCATCAGGTTGCGAATAGACGAGGATCTGGGAGGCAGCTGAGATACTCGTCCAGTGAGATCGAGACCGCTCCTTTAGGGGTAGCGACCGTTTTCCAGAGATCAAGAGTATTCGATGCTCCTTTACAGGTTCAATCTTGAGTAGCTTTATGACAGGTGCACTACGACGATTCTAAGCAAGTGCAGTACGGGCAACATCTTGGAGGTAGCTGAGATACTAAAGATCGAGACCGCTCCTTTAGGGGTAGCGACCGTTCTACCAAATAGTAATTGATGCTCCTTTAATATAGAGTTCGTGCTTGCCGTAGGCAGACGAATCGCTTGCCAACAAGCGCTAGAAGCCATTCTAAGTCGGACGCATTTCTAAGACCGCTCCTGAAGAGTCTTTTCTCCAAGGTAGCGACTGATGTAGAAAAGATAACGAAGGGCTTACGGATGCTTAGGCAATCAAGCAAAGATTATATGTTTCATGAAAACCTTGAGACCGCTCTTAGGTTATAGCCATCTATAACTTCGGCAGCGACCAGGGCATACGAGACAAGATCTATTGCACACACACACACACTTACACTGCGTATCGTCTAATACAGAGGATCCTCTACCGCAATTAATACGGATTAATAATTGATAACTTAATTTCTATTCACGAATCATAGACACATAACCTAACTCTCGCGAAGTATATCGCATAACGATTACGATCAACATAACCTCGTCTGTACATAATAATTAACCTCAATTGTTCTTGTAAATGTTTAACGAATTAGAATAGGCATTAGTATTGTATTTACGTTAGAATTAGAATAGGGTTTTACTGAATAAATTAATGTCAAGAAAGATCTAAGCTTTGGATTTTAACTCCTTAACCGCACGCCACACGAACCCCACTTTTCGTCCATCGGAAAGCCGCTCTTCCATGGACAACGTAGCATCGCTTTAGGGACGTTACACAAGCGACAACGTGTCGGGATATGCCTTTATGACCGGAGACTACCAGGTCATGAAAACCGGAAAATTAACATTTATCCTGGATTCTGGAGCATCGGATCATATAGTCAAAGAAGATAATGTATTTTCAAATATGACCATACTTGATCCACCCATCAGGATTTCGATAGCGAAAAATGGAGAATATATAATTGCATCGAAGAAGGGGCAGATACCTGTGACCACCAATATGGGAATTGAAAGCGTTTTGGAGGACGTATTGTACTGCCCGGACGTGCCGTACAACTTACTATCTGTTAGAAAATTGCAGCAAAAAGGAATGAGTATAACTTTCAATGAGAGGGGCGTCGAAATAATCAAAAACGGTAAAATGATGATGATTGGTAAGCCTTCAAATAATTTAATATTTATAGATTTTGATGTCATCGAAAAAGGAGTAAATTCACTTAATTCTTATATTTCTAATAAGATAGTTAATAATTATGAATTATGGCATAGGCGCTTAGGGCATATAGGAAAGGCAAAACTTTTACAGTTGAAGAATAAGCAGATGGTGGAGGATGTGACGTATCTTGAAAAAGTAATTCCAGACGATAATATATGTGAAGCTTGTATTAAAGGAAAACAAACACAATTGCCATTTAAAAAGGCAAAAGATAAAAGTCACATTAGGCAGAAATTTTGTTTATTGTTCACACAGACGTTTGTGGGCCGATCACTCCTTCTACAATTAATGATAAAAAGTATTTTATAACTTTCATAGATGAATTTACGCATTATTGTGTGACGTATTTACTTGAAAATAAATCAGATGTTTTTACAATCTTTAAGGATTACGTTGCTAAAAGTGAAGCACGTTTTAATTTAAAGATTGTCAATATATACTGTGATAATGGCAAGGAATATTTATCTAATGAGATGAAAAATTATTGTATACAAAAGGGTATAAGCTATCACTTAACGGTTCCGCGAACTCCTCAGTTAAATGGTGTTGCAGAACGCATGAATAGAACTATAACTGAAAAAGCACGTGCAATGATAAACGGTGCAGGTTTAGGAAAAGAGTTCTGGGGAGAAGCAGTTTTAACTGCTACATATTTAATTAATTTAACCCCATCGAAAGCTCTTAATGTTAATAAAACCCCATTTGAATTGTGGCATAATAAAAGGCCCAAATTGAAGTATTTAAAAGTGTTTGGTTCCACAGTGTATGTGCATGATAAAGTTAGGAAATCGAAATTTGACGAAAAGTCTTATAAATGTATATTGGTAGGGTTTACACCAAATGGATACAAAGTGTGGAACGTAGAAAATGGGAAATTTGAGATAGTAAGAGATGTAATAGTTGATGAAATTAATTACTTAGAATCTCGACCGGTAATAAAGGGAATAGGTTTAAAACGTGGTTTATGTGAAACTGATGCATCTCGTGAAGTGCCGAAATCAGTAGATATACAGTGTGAAGTAAATAAATCTGATAATCAAAAATCAGATGTGTTAAAAAGAAAAAAATCTGATAACAATAAATCAGATATGATAGAGCCGAGAATTAAAGTAATGGTAGATCAAGAGAAAAGTAAATCTGTAACTAAAACAGATGTAACAGGAGTATCGGGACCAGAAAATAATCAAGTGGTAGAATTAAAAGATAGTATAGAACCTAGAAGGAGTGATAGGATTAAGCGACAGTCTCCTATGTCATATAATGAATTTAATAATGACGATGATTATCTTTTATGCGCTCAATCGATAATTTGTAAAATACCCAACTCATTTGATGAAATTAAAACTAGAGATGACAGAGCTAAGTGGGAACAAGCTATTGCCGATGAAATAAACTCGTTAGTCATAAATAAAACTTGGGATTTGGTATCGAAGCCAAAGAATAAGAACATTGTTGATTGTAAATGGGTATTCACGATCAAAAATGATGAATTCGGAAATCCGTTAAAATACAAAGCTCGATTAGTGGCCCGTGGTTTCAGTCAGAAATATTTAGAAGATTATAATGAAACATTTGCACCTGTAGCTAGAATGTCAAGCTTTAGATTTCTTATGGCTTTTTCTAATCAGCATAATTTGCTAGTGCATCAAATGGATGTTAAGACGGCATTTTTAAATGGTATTTTAAGGGAAGAAATTTATATGCGAATTCCCGAAGGTGTTAAATGTGATAGTAATAATCAAGTGTGTAAATTGAATAAAGCTTTGTATGGTCTCAAGCAATCAGCCAGATGCTGGTTTGAGATGTTCGAAAAAGCTCTTTTAGAGAAAGGTTTCCGAAATTCATCAGCGGATCGTTGTATTTATATATTAGATAGAAAGAATATATTAAAGAATATATATGTAGTACTATATGTGGGTGATCTAGTGATTATGACTGCTGAATCTGAGACAATGCAAAATTTCAAAAATTATTTGAAAAATAGATTTTGCATGACAGATTTAAATGAAATTAAGTTATTTCTTGGAATAAAAGTGGAAAGAACTAATGGACAAGTAACATTGGATCAAAGTGCATATATTAAGACTGTTCTTATGAAATTTAATATGTTAGATTGCAAACCCGTAAGTACACCTCTTCCAAGTGTATTAGATCATATAGCTTTGAATTCAGAAGAAGAATATAATGCACCTTGTCGTAATTTAATTGGATGCTTGATGTATATAATGATTTGTACGAGACCCGATTTAAGCATAGCGGTAAATATTTTAAGTCGATACTCAAGTAAAAATAACAGAGAACTGTGGCAAAATCTTAAAAGGGTTCTGAGTTATCTTAAAGGGTCTGCTGATATTAAATTAACATATGTTAAAACTGATTATAAAAATCTATTTAGTGGATATGTCGATTCTGATTGGGGAGGTAATGAAAATACAGATCGTAAGAGCACAACGGGATATTTATTTAAGTTATATGAACAATGTACAATATGCTGGAATACGAAAAGGCAAACATCAGTGGCTGTCTCGTCCACAGAAGCAGAGTACATGGCTCTTTTTGAAGTTGTGAGAGAGGCATTATGGTTAAAATCCTTGGCAATCAGTATTAATATAAATGTCTTTGATCCAATAATAATTTACGAAGACAATATGGGTTGCATTAATATTGCGAGTAATCCAAGTAGCCATAAGCGTTCAAAACATATAGACATAAAATACCACTTTTCAAGAGAACAAGTTGAAAAGAATGTAATAAAACTTGAATATGTTCCTACAGGTGATCAACTAGCAGATGCTTTAACGAAGCCGTTGCCAGCAAGCAAATATTTGGAATTTAGAGCAAAAATGGGATTAGAATAATAAGATTAATATAAGCATAAAAATTATTATTATTTTGTATATACTTTGTATGGTCTGGATGGGTTTTTCTGGGTTTCCCCATTCCCTTGCAACGAATGTTGGACCATTTGTATTTTGTTCCCAGAATTAGAGTCAAAATAAAACACAAGGTAGACAGTCTGTACGGTAATACTCGTAGTACACTTATTAGACTTATTAATGTAAAATTAATATGAACAGCACCGACTTGTTTTTGAGGGGGCCTGTTAGATTACATAACCAAGGAACAAAAACAAGTATCGAAAGTATCGAAGGACACAGAAAGTGTTCTGTCTTGTTTCTATGGTTTTTTTTTATTTACTTTTGAATATATTCATGTGAGATCAGATATCGTACAGACTTCTTCCGTGCGTTGAGTTAAAAAATCAAATTTCTTTTTATTTAAAATTGTTCCATATTCCAACAGAAAACAACTCCAGACGCAAAAAGTACAATATAAATACAACAGATTTTCCATTGAATAATACGAATAATTGCAATCAGTATGAGAGTTATGGTCATTTCTACGTTCCGGGCAACCTAGGCTTCACTCTAGGGCGTTGCTCCACCAGATTGGATAGTTAGGGCCTAAGAAGTCAACGCCAGAAGCATAAAATACAATATAAATACAACAGTTTTTCCCTTGTATAACAGGAATAATTGCAACCAGTGTGAAAGCTATGGTCATTTCTACGTTCCGGGCAACCTAGGCTTCACCCTAGGGCGTTACTCCACCACATCGAATAGCTACGGCCTTAGGAGTCAACGCCAGAGGCATAAAATACAAAATAAATACAACAGTTTTTCCATCGTATAACAAGAATAATTGTAACCAGTGTGAAAGTGATGGTCATTTCTACATTCCGGGCAACCTAGGCTTCACTCTAGGGCGTTGCTCCACCAGATCGAATAGTTGGGGCCTAAGAAGTCAACGCCAGATGCATAAAATACAATATAAATAGAACAGCTTTTCCATCGTATATGATGTATATATGCAAAGAGTGTGAAAGTAAAGGTTACTTGCACGTTCCGTGCAACCTAGGCTTAACTTCAGGGCGTTGCTCCACCAGATCGAATAGTTTGGGACATTGAATACAACGCCAGATGCATAAAATACAGTAAAAGTGCAACAGTTTTTCCATCGTATAACAGGAAAGCTACAACCAGTGTGAAAGTACTGGTCATTTCTATGTTCCGGGTAACCTCGGCTTCACTCTAGGGCGTTGCTCCACCAGATCGAATAGCTAGGGACTTAGAATTCAACGCCAGAAGAATAAAATACAACATAAGTACAACAGCTTTACCATCGTATAAAATGAATAATCGCAAACAGTGTGAAGGTAATGGTCATTTCTACGTTCTGCGCAACCTAGGCTTAACTCCAGGGCGTTGCTCCACCAGATCGAATAGCTAGGGACTTAGAAGACAACGCAAGAGGCATAAAATACAATAAAAATGCTACAGTTTTTCCATCGTATAACAGGAATAACTGCAACCAGTGTGAAACTACAGGTCATTTCTATGTTCCCGGTAACCTAGGCTTCACTCTAGGGCGTTGCTCCACCAGATCGAATAGCTAGGGACTTAGAATTCAGCGCCAGAAGAATATAATACAACATATGTACAACAGTTTTTCCATCGTATAAAATGTATAATTGCAAGCAGTGTGAAGGTAATGGTCATTTCTACGTTCCGGGCGACCTAGGCTTCACTCGATGGCGTTGCTCCACCAGATCGAATAGTTAGGGCCTAAGTAGCCAACGCCAGGTGCATAAAATACAATATAAATACAACAGCTTTTCCATCGTATATAATGTATATTTGCAAAGAGTGTGAAAGCAAAGGTCATTTCTACGTTCCGGGCAACCTAGGCTTAACTGTAGGGCGTTGCTCTACCAGATCGAATCGTTAGGGCCTTAGAAGTCAACGCCAGAAGAATAAAATAGAATATAGGTACAACAGTTTTACCATCGTATAAAATGAATAATCGCAAACAGTGTGAAGGTAATGGTCATTTCTACGTTCCGGGCAACCTAGGCTTCACTCTAGGGCGTTGCTCCACCAGATCGAATAGCTAGGGCCTAAGAAGTCAACGCCAGAAGCATAAACTGCAATATAAATACAACAGTTATTCCCTTGTATAACAGGAATAATTGCAACCAGTGTGAAAGGTATGTTCATTTCTACGTTCCGGGCAAACTCAGGCTTCACTCTAGGGCGTTGCTCCACCACATCGGATAGCTGCGGCCTTAGAAGTCAACGCCAGAAGCATAAAATACAATAGAAATAAAACAGTTTTTCCATCGTATAACGGGAATAATTGCATCAAATGTGAAAGTGGTGGTCATTTCTACGTTTCTGGCGACCTAGGCTTCACCATAGGGCGTTGATCTACCAGATCGAATAGCTAGGGCCTTAGAAGTCAACGGTCGAAACCTAAAATACAATAAAAATACAACAGTTTTTCCATCGTATAACGGGAATAATTGCAACAAATGTGAAAGTGATGGTCATTACCACGTTCCTGGCGACCCAGGGTTCACCCTAGGGCGTTGGTCCACCACATCGAATAGCTACGGCCTTAGAAGTCAACGCCAGAAGCATAAAATACAACATAAATACAACAGTTTTTCCATCGTATAAAACGAATAATTGCAACCAGTATGAAAGTTATGGTCATTTCTACGTTCCGGGCAACGTAGGCTTCACTCTTTGGCGTTGCTCCACTAAATAGAATAGCTGGGGACTTAGAATTCAACGCCAGAAGAATAGAATACAACATAAGCACAACAGTTTTTCGATCGTATAGAGTGAATAATTAAAAACAGTGTGAAAGTAATGGTCATTTCTACGTTCCGGGCAATCTAGGCTTCACTCTAGGGCGTTGCTCCACCAGATCGAATAACTAGGGACTTAGAATTCAACGCCAGAAGAATAAAATACCACATAAGTACAACAGTCTTTCCATCGTATAAAATGTATAATTACAAGAAGTGTGAAGGTAATGGTCATTTCTACGTTCCGGGCAACCTAGGCTTCACCCTAGAGCGTTGCTCAACCAGATCGAATAGTTAGGGCCTTAGAAGTCTAGGCCCAAAGCATAAAATACAAAATAAATAGAACAGTTTTTCCATTGTATAAAACGAATAATTGCAACCAGTGTGAAAGTTATGGTCATTTCTACGTTCCGGGCAATCTATGCTTCACTCTAGGGCGTTGTTCCAACAGATCGAATAGTTAGGGCCTAAGAAGTCAACGCCAGAAGCATAAAATACAATACAAATGCAACAGTTTTTCCATCGTATAACAGGAATAACTGCAACCAGTGTGAAAGTACTGGTCATTTCTACGTTCGGGGCAACATAGGCTTCACTCTAGGGCGTTGCTGCACCACATCGAATAGGCACGGCCTTAAGAGTCAACGCCAGAAGGTTAAAATACAATATAAATACAACAGTTTTTCCATCGTATAGAACGAATAATTGCAATCAGTATGAAAATTATGGTCATTTCTACGTTCCGGGCAACCTAGGCTTCACCCTAGGGCGTTGCTCCACCAGATCGAATAGCTAGGGCCTAAAAAGTCAACGCCAGAAGCATAAACTGCAATACAAATACAACAGTTATTCCCTTGTATAACAGGAATAATTGCAACCAGTGTGAAAGGTATGGTCATTTCTACGTTCCGGGCAACCTAGGCTTCACTCTAGGGCGTTGCTCCACCACATCGTATAGCTGCGGCCTTAGAAGTCAACGCCAGAACCATAAAATACAATATAAATACAACAGTTTTTCCATCGTATAACAGGAATAATTGCAACCAGTGTGAAAGACATGGTCATTTCTACGTTCCGGGCAACCTAGGCTTCAATCTAGGGCGTTGCTCCACCACATCGAATAGCTACGGCCTTAGGACTCAACGACAGAGGCATAAAATATAAAATAAATACAACAGTTTTTCCATCGTATAACAAGAATAATTGCAACCAGTGTGAAAGTGATGGTCATTTCCACGTTCCGGGCAACCTAGGCTTCACTCTAGGGCGTTGCTCCACCACATCGAATAGCTACGGCCTTAGGAGTCAACGCCAGAGGCATAAAATACAAAATAAGTACAACAGCTTTTCCATCGTATAACAAGAGTAATTGCAACCAGTGTGAAAGTGATGGTCATTTCTACATTCCGGGCAACCTAGGCTTCACTCTAGGGCGTTGTTCCACCAGATCGAATAGTTAGGGCCTAAGAAGTCAACGCCAGAAGCATAAAATACAATATAAATACAACAGTTTTTCCCTTGTATAACAGGAATAATTGCAACCAGTGTGAAAGCTATGGTCATTTCTACGTTCCGGGCAACCTAGGCTTCACTCTAGGGCGTTGCTCCACCACATCGAGTAGTTAGGGCCTTGCAAGTCAATGCCAGAAGCATAAAATACAAAATAGATACAACAGTTTTTGCATCGAATAACGGGAATAATTGCAACAAATGTGAAAGTGATGGTCATTTCTACGTTTCTGGCGACCTAGGCTTGACTCTAGGGCGTTCTTCCACCAGATCGAATAGCTAGGGCCTTAGAAGTCAACGCCCGAAGCCTAAAATACAATAAAAATACAACAGATTTTCCATCGTATAACGGGAATAATTGCAACAAATGTGAAAGTGATGGTCATTACCATATTCCTGGCAACCCAGGGTTCACCCTAGGGCGTTGGTCCACCACGTCGAATGGCTACGGCCTTAGAACTCAACGCCAGAAGCATAAAATACAACATAAATACAACAGTTTTTCCATCGTATAAAACGAATAATTGCAACCAGTATGAAAGTTATGGTCATTTCTACGTTCCGGGCAACGTAGGCTTCACTCTTTGGCGTTGCTCCACCAAATAGAATAGCTGGGGACTTAGAATTCAACGCCAGAAGAATAGAATACAACATAAGCACAACAGTTTTTCGATCGTATAGAATGAATAATTAAAAAGAGTGTGAAAGTAATGGTCATTTCTACGTTCCGGGCAATCTAGGCTTCACTCTAGAGCGTTGCTCCACCAGATCGAATAGCTAGGGACTTAGAATTCAACGCCAGAAGAATAAAATACAACATTAGTACAACAGCTTTACCATCGTATAAAATGAATAATCGCAAACAGTGTGAAGGTAATGGTCATTTCTACGTTCCGGGCAACCTAGGCTTAACTCCAGGGCGTTGCTCCACCAGATCGAATAGTTAGGGCCTTAGAAGTCAACGCCCGAAGCATAAAATACAAAATAAATAGAACAATTTTTCCATCGTATAAAACGAATAATTGCAACCAGTATGAAAGTTATGGTCATTTCTACGTTCCGGGCAACGTAGGCTTCACTCTTTGGCGTTGCTCCACCAAATAGAATAGCTGGGGACTTAGAATTCAACGCCAGAAGAATAGAATACAACATAAGTACAACAGTTTTTCGATCGTATAGAATGAATAATTACAAACAGTGTGAAAGTAATGGTCATTTATACGTTCCGGGCAATCTAGGCTTCACTCTAGGGCGTTGCTCCACCAGATAGAGTAGCTAGGGACTTAGAATTCAACGCCAGAAGAATAAAATACCACATAAGTACAACAGTTTTTCCATCCTATAACAGGAATAACTGCAACCAGTGTGAAAGTACTGGTCATTTCTACGTTCCGGGTAACCTAGGCTTCCCTCTAGGGCGTTGCTCCACCATATCGAATAGTTAGGGACTTTGAATACAACGCCAGAAGCATAAAATACAGTAAAAGTGCAACAGTTTTTCCATCGTATAACAGGAAAGCTACAACCAGTGTGAAAGTACTGGTCATTTCTATGTTCCGGGTAACCTCGGCTTCACTCTAGGGCGTTGCTCCACCAGATCGAATAGCTAGGGACTTAGAATTCAACGCCAGAAGAATAAAATACAACATAAGTACAACAGTTTTACCATCGTATAAAATGAATAATCGCAAACAGTGTGAAGGTAATGGTCATTTCTACGTTCCGGGCGACCTAGGCTTCACTCGATGGCGTTGCTCCACCAGATCGAATAGTTAGGGCCTAAGTAGCCAACGCCAGGTGCATAAAATACAATATAAATACAACAGCTTTTCCATCGTATATAATGTATATTTGCAAAGAGTGTGAAAGCAAAGGTCATTTCTACGTTCCGGGCAACCTAGGCTTAACTGTAGGGCGTTGCTCTACCAGATCGAATCGTTAGGGCCTTAGAAGTCAACGCCAGAAGAATAAAATAGAATATAGGTACAACAGTTTTACCATCGTATAAAATGAATAATCGCAAACAGTGTGAAGGTAATGGTCATTTCTACGTTCCGGGCAACCTAGGCTTCACTCTAGGGCGTTGCTCCACCAGATCGAATAGCTAGGGCCTAAGAAGTCAACGCCAGAAGCATAAACTGCAATATAAATACAACAGTTATTCCCTTGTATAACAGGAATAATTGCAACCAGTGTGAAAGGTATGTTCATTTCTACGTTCCGGGCAAACTCAGGCTTCACTCTAGGGCGTTGCTCCACCACATCGGATAGCTGCGGCCTTAGAAGTCAACGCCAGAAGCATAAAATACAATAGAAATAAAACAGTTTTTCCATCGTATAACGGGAATAATTGCATCAAATGTGAAAGTGGTGGTCATTTCTACGTTTCTGGCGACCTAGGCTTCACCATAGGGCGTTGATCCACCAGATCGAATAGCTAGGGCCTTAGAAGTCAACGGTCGAAACCTAAAATACAATAAAAATACAACAGTTTTTCCATCGTATAACGGGAGTAATTGCAACAAATGTGAAAGTGATGGTCATTACCACGTTCCTGGCGACCCAGGGTTCACCCTAGGGCGTTGGTCCACCACATCGAATAGCTACGGCCTTAGAAGTCAACGCCAGAAGCATAAAATACAACATAAATACAACAGTTTTTCCATCGTATAAAACGAATAATTGCAACCAGTATGAAAGTTATGGTCATTTCTACGTTCCGGGCAACGTAGGCTTCACTCTTTGGCGTTGCTCCACTAAATAGAATAGCTGGGGACTTAGAATTCAACGCCAGAAGAATAGAATACAACATAAGCACAACAGTTTTTCGATCGTATAGAGTGAATAATTAAAAACAGTGTGAAAGTAATGGTCATTTCTACGTTCCGGGCAATCTAGGCTTCACTCTAGGGCGTTGCTCCACCAGATCGAATAACTAGGGACTTAGAATTCAACGCCAGAAGAATAAAATACCACATAAGTACAACAGTCTTTCCATCGTATAAAATGTATAATTACAAGAAGTGTGAAGGTAATGGTCATTTCTACGTTCCGGGCAACCTAGGCTTCACCCTAGAGCGTTGCTCAACCAGATCGAATAGTTAGGGCCTTAGAAGTCTAGGCCCAAAGCATAAAATACAAAATAAATAGAACAGTTTTTCCATTGTATAAAACGAATAATTGCAACCAGTGTGAAAGTTATGGTCATTTCTACGTTCCGGGCAATCTATGCTTCACTCTAGGGCGTTGTTCCAACAGATCGAATAGTTAGGGCCTAAGAAGTCAACGCCAGAAGCATAAAATACAATACAAATGCAACAGTTTTTCCATCGTATAACAGGAATAACTGCAACCAGTGTGAAAGTACTGGTCATTTCTACGTTCGGGGCAACATAGGCTTCACTCTAGGGCGTTGCTGCACCACATCGAATAGGCACGGCCTTAAGAGTCAACGCCAGAAGGTTAAAATACAATATAAATACAACAGTTTTTCCATCGTATAGAACGAATAATTGCAATCAGTATGAAAATTATGGTCATTTCTACGTTCCGGGCAACCTAGGCTTCACCCTAGGGCGTTGCTCCACCAGATCGAATAGCTAGGGCCTAAAAAGTCAACGCCAGAAGCATAAACTGCAATACAAATACAACAGTTATTCCCTTGTATAACAGGAATAATTGCAACCAGTGTGAAAGGTATGGTCATTTCTACGTTCCGGGCAACCTAGGCTTCACTCTAGGGCGTTGCTCCACCACATCGGATAGCTGCGGCCTTAGAAGTCAACGCCAGAACCATAAAATACAATATAAATACAACAGTTTTTCCATCGTATAACAGGAATAATTGCAACCAGTGTGAAAGACATGGTCATTTCTACGTTCCGGGCAACCTAGGCTTCAATCTAGGGCGTTGCTCCACCACATCGAATAGCTACGGCCTTAGGACTCAACGACAGAGGCATAAAATATAAAATAAATACAACAGTTTTTCCATCGTATAACAAGAATAATTGCAACCAGTGTGAAAGTGATGGTCATTTCCACGTTCCGGGCAACCTAGGCTTCACTCTAGGGCGTTGCTCCACCACATCGAATAGCTACGGCCTTAGGAGTCAACGCCAGAGGCATAAAATACAAAATAAGTACAACAGCTTTTCCATCGTATAACAAGAGTAATTGCAACCAGTGTGAAAGTGATGGTCATTTCTACATTCCGGGCAACCTAGGCTTCACTCTAGGGCGTTGTTCCACCAGATCGAATAGTTAGGGCCTAAGAAGTCAACGCCAGAAGCATAAAATACAATATAAATACAACAGTTTTTCCCTTGTATAACAGGAATAATTGCAACCAGTGTGAAAGCTATGGTCATTTCTACGTTCCGGGCAACCTAGGCTTCACTCTAGGGCGTTGCTCCACCACATCGAGTAGTTAGGGCCTTGCAAGTCAATGCCAGAAGCATAAAATACAAAATAGATACAACAGTTTTTGCATCGAATAACGGGAATAATTGCAACAAATGTGAAAGTGATGGTCATTTCTACGTTTCTGGCGACCTAGGCTTGACTCTAGGGCGTTCTTCCACCAGATCGAATAGCTAGGGCCTTAGAAGTCAACGCCCGAAGCCTAAAATACAATAAAAATACAACAGATTTTCCATCGTATAACGGGAATAATTGCAACAAATGTGAAAGTGATGGTCATTACCATATTCCTGGCAACCCAGGGTTCACCCTAGGGCGTTGGTCCACCACGTCGAATGGCTACGGCCTTAGAACTCAACGCCAGAAGCATAAAATACAACATAAATACAACAGTTTTTCCATCGTATAAAACGAATAATTGCAACCAGTATGAAAGTTATGGTCATTTCTACGTTCCGGGCAACGTAGGCTTCACTCTTTGGCGTTGCTCCACCAAATAGAATAGCTGGGGACTTAGAATTCAACGCCAGAAGAATAGAATACAACATAAGCACAACAGTTTTTCGATCGTATAGAATGAATAATTAAAAAGAGTGTGAAAGTAATGGTCATTTCTACGTTCCGGGCAATCTAGGCTTCACTCTAGAGCGTTGCTCCACCAGATCGAATAGCTAGGGACTTAGAATTCAACGCCAGAAGAATAAAATACAACATTAGTACAACAGCTTTACCATCGTATAAAATGAATAATCGCAAACAGTGTGAAGGTAATGGTCATTTCTACGTTCCGGGCAACCTAGGCTTAACTCCAGGGCGTTGCTCCACCAGATCGAATAGTTAGGGCCTTAGAAGTCAACGCCCGAAGCATAAAATACAAAATAAATAGAACAATTTTTCCATCGTATAAAACGAATAATTGCAACCAGTATGAAAGTTATGGTCATTTCTACGTTCCGGGCAACGTAGGCTTCACTCTTTGGCGTTGCTCCACCAAATAGAATAGCTGGGGACTTAGAATTCAACGCCAGAAGAATAGAATACAACATAAGTACAACAGTTTTTCGATCGTATAGAATGAATAATTACAAACAGTGTGAAAGTAATGGTCATTTATACGTTCCGGGCAATCTAGGCTTCACTCTAGGGCGTTGCTCCACCAGATAGAGTAGCTAGGGACTTAGAATTCAACGCCAGAAGAATAAAATACCACATAAGTACAACAGTTTTTCCATCCTATAACAGGAATAACTGCAACCAGTGTGAAAGTACTGGTCATTTCTACGTTCCGGGTAACCTAGGCTTCCCTCTAGGGCGTTGCTCCACCATATCGAATAGTTAGGGACTTTGAATACAACGCCAGAAGCATAAAATACAGTAAAAGTGCAACAGTTTTTCCATCGTATAACAGGAAAGCTACAACCAGTGTGAAAGTACTGGTCATTTCTATGTTCCGGGTAACCTCGGCTTCACTCTAGGGCGTTGCTCCACCAGATCGAATAGCTAGGGACTTAGAATTCAACGCCAGAAGAATAAAATACAACATAAGTACAACAGTTTTACCATCGTATAAAATGAATAATCGCAAACAGTGTGAAGGTAATGGTCATTTCTACGTTCCGGGCGACCTAGGCTTCACTCGATGGCGTTGCTCCACCAGATCGAATAGTTAGGGCCTAAGTAGCCAACGCCAGGTGCATAAAATACAATATAAATACAACAGCTTTTCCATCGTATATAATGTATATTTGCAAAGAGTGTGAAAGCAAAGGTCATTTCTACGTTCCGGGCAACCTAGGCTTAACTGTAGGGCGTTGCTCTACCAGATCGAATCGTTAGGGCCTTAGAAGTCAACGCCAGAAGAATAAAATAGAATATAGGTACAACAGTTTTACCATCGTATAAAATGAATAATCGCAAACAGTGTGAAGGTAATGGTCATTTCTACGTTCCGGGCAACCTAGGCTTCACTCTAGGGCGTTGCTCCACCAGATCGAATAGCTAGGGCCTAAGAAGTCAACGCCAGAAGCATAAACTGCAATATAAATACAACAGTTATTCCCTTGTATAACAGGAATAATTGCAACCAGTGTGAAAGGTATGTTCATTTCTACGTTCCGGGCAAACTCAGGCTTCACTCTAGGGCGTTGCTCCACCACATCGGATAGCTGCGGCCTTAGAAGTCAACGCCAGAAGCATAAAATACAATAGAAATAAAACAGTTTTTCCATCGTATAACGGGAATAATTGCATCAAATGTGAAAGTGGTGGTCATTTCTACGTTTCTGGCGACCTAGGCTTCACCATAGGGCGTTGATCCACCAGATCGAATAGCTAGGGCCTTAGAAGTCAACGGTCGAAACCTAAAATACAATAAAAATACAACAGTTTTTCCATCGTATAACGGGAGTAATTGCAACAAATGTGAAAGTGATGGTCATTACCACGTTCCTGGCGACCCAGGGTTCACCCTAGGGCGTTGGTCCACCACATCGAATAGCTACGGCCTTAGAAGTCAACGCCAGAAGCATAAAATACAACATAAATACAACAGTTTTTCCATCGTATAAAACGAATAATTGCAACCAGTATGAAAGTTATGGTCATTTCTACGTTCCGGGCAACGTAGGCTTCACTCTTTGGCGTTGCTCCACTAAATAGAATAGCTGGGGACTTAGAATTCAACGCCAGAAGAATAGAATACAACATAAGCACAACAGTTTTTCGATCGTATAGAGTGAATAATTAAAAACAGTGTGAAAGTAATGGTCATTTCTACGTTCCGGGCAATCTAGGCTTCACTCTAGGGCGTTGCTCCACCAGATCGAATAACTAGGGACTTAGAATTCAACGCCAGAAGAATAAAATACCACATAAGTACAACAGTCTTTCCATCGTATAAAATGTATAATTACAAGAAGTGTGAAGGTAATGGTCATTTCTACGTTCCGGGCAACCTAGGCTTCACCCTAGAGCGTTGCTCAACCAGATCGAATAGTTAGGGCCTTAGAAGTCTAGGCCCAAAGCATAAAATACAAAATAAATAGAACAGTTTTTCCATTGTATAAAACGAATAATTGCAACCAGTGTGAAAGTTATGGTCATTTCTACGTTCCGGGCAATCTATGCTTCACTCTAGGGCGTTGTTCCAACAGATCGAATAGTTAGGGCCTAAGAAGTCAACGCCAGAAGCATAAAATACAATACAAATGCAACAGTTTTTCCATCGTATAACAGGAATAACTGCAACCAGTGTGAAAGTACTGGTCATTTCTACGTTCGGGGCAACATAGGCTTCACTCTAGGGCGTTGCTGCACCACATCGAATAGGCACGGCCTTAAGAGTCAACGCCAGAAGGTTAAAATACAATATAAATACAACAGTTTTTCCATCGTATAGAACGAATAATTGCAATCAGTATGAAAATTATGGTCATTTCTACGTTCCGGGCAACCTAGGCTTCACCCTAGGGCGTTGCTCCACCAGATCGAATAGCTAGGGCCTAAAAAGTCAACGCCAGAAGCATAAACTGCAATACAAATACAACAGTTATTCCCTTGTATAACAGGAATAATTGCAACCAGTGTGAAAGGTATGGTCATTTCTACGTTCCGGGCAACCTAGGCTTCACTCTAGGGCGTTGCTCCACCACATCGGATAGCTGCGGCCTTAGAAGTCAACGCCAGAACCATAAAATACAATATAAATACAACAGTTTTTCCATCGTATAACAGGAATAATTGCAACCAGTGTGAAAGACATGGTCATTTCTACGTTCCGGGCAACCTAGGCTTCAATCTAGGGCGTTGCTCCACCACATCGAATAGCTACGGCCTTAGGACTCAACGACAGAGGCATAAAATATAAAATAAATACAACAGTTTTTCCATCGTATAACAAGAATAATTGCAACCAGTGTGAAAGTGATGGTCATTTCCACGTTCCGGGCAACCTAGGCTTCACTCTAGGGCGTTGCTCCACCACATCGAATAGCTACGGCCTTAGGAGTCAACGCCAGAGGCATAAAATACAAAATAAGTACAACAGCTTTTCCATCGTATAACAAGAGTAATTGCAACCAGTGTGAAAGTGATGGTCATTTCTACATTCCGGGCAACCTAGGCTTCACTCTAGGGCGTTGTTCCACCAGATCGAATAGTTAGGGCCTAAGAAGTCAACGCCAGAAGCATAAAATACAATATAAATACAACAGTTTTTCCCTTGTATAACAGGAATAATTGCAACCAGTGTGAAAGCTATGGTCATTTCTACGTTCCGGGCAACCTAGGCTTCACTCTAGGGCGTTGCTCCACCACATCGAGTAGTTAGGGCCTTGCAAGTCAATGCCAGAAGCATAAAATACAAAATAGATACAACAGTTTTTGCATCGAATAACGGGAATAATTGCAACAAATGTGAAAGTGATGGTCATTTCTACGTTTCTGGCGACCTAGGCTTGACTCTAGGGCGTTCTTCCACCAGATCGAATAGCTAGGGCCTTAGAAGTCAACGCCCGAAGCCTAAAATACAATAAAAATACAACAGATTTTCCATCGTATAACGGGAATAATTGCAACAAATGTGAAAGTGATGGTCATTACCATATTCCTGGCAACCCAGGGTTCACCCTAGGGCGTTGGTCCACCACGTCGAATGGCTACGGCCTTAGAACTCAACGCCAGAAGCATAAAATACAACATAAATACAACAGTTTTTCCATCGTATAAAACGAATAATTGCAACCAGTATGAAAGTTATGGTCATTTCTACGTTCCGGGCAACGTAGGCTTCACTCTTTGGCGTTGCTCCACCAAATAGAATAGCTGGGGACTTAGAATTCAACGCCAGAAGAATAGAATACAACATAAGCACAACAGTTTTTCGATCGTATAGAATGAATAATTAAAAAGAGTGTGAAAGTAATGGTCATTTCTACGTTCCGGGCAATCTAGGCTTCACTCTAGAGCGTTGCTCCACCAGATCGAATAGCTAGGGACTTAGAATTCAACGCCAGAAGAATAAAATACAACATTAGTACAACAGCTTTACCATCGTATAAAATGAATAATCGCAAACAGTGTGAAGGTAATGGTCATTTCTACGTTCCGGGCAACCTAGGCTTAACTCCAGGGCGTTGCTCCACCAGATCGAATAGTTAGGGCCTTAGAAGTCAACGCCCGAAGCATAAAATACAAAATAAATAGAACAATTTTTCCATCGTATAAAACGAATAATTGCAACCAGTATGAAAGTTATGGTCATTTCTACGTTCCGGGCAACGTAGGCTTCACTCTTTGGCGTTGCTCCACCAAATAGAATAGCTGGGGACTTAGAATTCAACGCCAGAAGAATAGAATACAACATAAGTACAACAGTTTTTCGATCGTATAGAATGAATAATTACAAACAGTGTGAAAGTAATGGTCATTTATACGTTCCGGGCAATCTAGGCTTCACTCTAGGGCGTTGCTCCACCAGATAGAGTAGCTAGGGACTTAGAATTCAACGCCAGAAGAATAAAATACCACATAAGTACAACAGTTTTTCCATCCTATAACAGGAATAACTGCAACCAGTGTGAAAGTACTGGTCATTTCTACGTTCCGGGTAACCTAGGCTTCCCTCTAGGGCGTTGCTCCACCATATCGAATAGTTAGGGACTTTGAATACAACGCCAGAAGCATAAAATACAGTAAAAGTGCAACAGTTTTTCCATCGTATAACAGGAAAGCTACAACCAGTGTGAAAGTACTGGTCATTTCTATGTTCCGGGTAACCTCGGCTTCACTCTAGGGCGTTGCTCCACCAGATCGAATAGCTAGGGACTTAGAATTCAACGCCAGAAGAATAAAATACAACATAAGTACAACAGTTTTACCATCGTATAAAATGAATAATCGCAAACAGTGTGAAGGTAATGGTCATTTCTACGTTCCGGGCGACCTAGGCTTCACTCGATGGCGTTGCTCCACCAGATCGAATAGTTAGGGCCTAAGTAGCCAACGCCAGGTGCATAAAATACAATATAAATACAACAGCTTTTCCATCGTATATAATGTATATTTGCAAAGAGTGTGAAAGCAAAGGTCATTTCTACGTTCCGGGCAACCTAGGCTTAACTGTAGGGCGTTGCTCTACCAGATCGAATCGTTAGGGCCTTAGAAGTCAACGCCAGAAGAATAAAATAGAATATAGGTACAACAGTTTTACCATCGTATAAAATGAATAATCGCAAACAGTGTGAAGGTAATGGTCATTTCTACGTTCCGGGCAACCTAGGCTTCACTCTAGGGCGTTGCTCCACCAGATCGAATAGCTAGGGCCTAAGAAGTCAACGCCAGAAGCATAAACTGCAATATAAATACAACAGTTATTCCCTTGTATAACAGGAATAATTGCAACCAGTGTGAAAGGTATGTTCATTTCTACGTTCCGGGCAAACTCAGGCTTCACTCTAGGGCGTTGCTCCACCACATCGGATAGCTGCGGCCTTAGAAGTCAACGCCAGAAGCATAAAATACAATAGAAATAAAACAGTTTTTCCATCGTATACCGGGAATAATTGCATCAAATGTGAAAGTGGTGGTCATTTCTACGTTTCTGGCGACCTAGGCTTCACCGTAGGGCGTTGATCCACCAGATCGAATAGCTAGGGCCTTAGAAGTCAACGGTCGAAACCTAAAATACAATAAAAATACAACAGTTTTTCCATCGTATAACGGGAGTAATTGCAACAAATGTGAAAGTGATGGTCATTACCACGTTCCTGGCGACCCAGGGTTCACCCTAGGGCGTTGGTCCACCACATCGAATAGCTACGGCCTTAGAAGTCAACGCCAGAAGCATAAAATACAACATAAATACAACAGTTTTTCCATCGTATAAAACGAATAATTGCAACCAGTATGAAAGTTATGGTCATTTCTACGTTCCGGGCAACGTAGGCTTCACTCTTTGGCGTTGCTCCACTAAATAGAATAGCTGGGGACTTAGAATTCAACGCCAGAAGAATAGAATACAACATAAGCACAACAGTTTTTCGATCGTATAGAGTGAATAATTAAAAACAGTGTGAAAGTAATGGTCATTTCTACGTTCCGGGCAATCTAGGCTTCACTCTAGGGCGTTGCTCCACCAGATCGAATAACTAGGGACTTAGAATTCAACGCCAGAAGAATAAAATACCACATAAGTACAACAGTTTTTCCATCGTATAAAATGTATAATTACAAGAAGTGTGAAGGTAATGGTCATTTCTACGTTCCGGGCAACCTAGGCTTCACCCTAGAGCGTTGCTCAACCAGATCGAATAGTTAGGGCCTTAGAAGTCTAGGCCCAAAGCATAAAATACAAAATAAATAGAACAGTTTTTCCATTGTATAAAACGAATAATTGCAACCAGTGTGAAAGTTATGGTCATTTCTACGTTCCGGGCAACCTATGCTTCACTCTAGGGCGTTGTTCCAACAGATCGAATAGTCAGGGCCTAAGAAGTCAACGCCAGAAGCATAAAATACAATACAAATGCAACAGTTTTTCCATCGTATAACAGGAATAACTGCAACCAGTGTGAAAGTACTGGTCATTTCTACGTTCGGGGCAACATAGGCTTCACTCTAGGGCGTTGCTGCACCACATCGAATAGGCACGGCCTTAGGAGTCAACGCCAGAAGGTTAAAATACAATATAAATACAACAGTTTTTCCATCGTATAGAACGAATAATTGCAATCAGTATGAAAATTATGGTCATTTCTACGTTCCGGGCAACCTAGGCTTCACCCTAGGGCGTTGCTCCACCAGATCGAATAGCTAGGGCCTAAAAAGTCAACGCCAGAAGCATAAACTGCAATACAAATACAACAGTTATTCCCTTGTATAACAGGAATAATTGCAACCAGTGTGAAAGGTATGGTCATTTCTACGTTCCGGGCAACCTAGGCTTCACTCTAGGGCGTTGCTCCACCACATCGGATAGCTGCGGCCTTAGAAGTCAACGCCAGAAGCATAAAATACAATATAAATACAACAGTTTTTCCATCGTATAACAGGAATAATTGCAACCAGTGTGAAAGACATGGTCATTTCTACGTTCCGGGCAACCTAGGCTTCAATCTAGGGCGTTGCTCCACCACATCGAATAGCTACGGCCTTAGGACTCAACGACAGAGGCATAAAATATAAAATAAATACAACAGTTTTTCCATCGTATAACAAGAATAATTGCAACCAGTGTGAAAGTGATGGTCATTTCTACGTTCCGGGCAACCTAGGCTTCACTCTAGGGCGTTGCTCCACCACATCGAACAGCTACGGCCTTAGGAGTCAACGCCAGAGGCATAAAATACAAAATAAGTACAACAGCTTTTCCATCGTATAACAAGAGTAATTGCAACCAGTGTGAAAGTGATGGTCATTTCTACATTCCGGGCAACCTAGGCTTCACTATAGGGCGTTGTTCCACCAGATCGAATAGCTAGGGCCTAAGAAGTCAACGCCAGAAGCATAAACTGCAATATAAATACAACAGTTATTCCCTTGTATAACAGGAATAATTGCAACCAGTGTGAAAGGTATGTTCATTTCTACGTTCCGGGCAAACTCAGGCTTCACTCTAGGGCGTTGCTCCACCACATCGGATAGCTGCGGCCTTAGAAGTCAACGCCAGAAGCATAAAATACAATAGAAATAAAACAGTTTTTCCATCGTATAACGGGAATAATTGCATCAAATGTGAAAGTGGTGGTCATTTCTACGTTTCTGGCGACCTAGGCTTCACCATAGGGCGTTGATCCACCAGATCGAATAGCTAGGGCCTTAGAAGTCAACGGTCGAAACCTAAAATACAATAAAAATACAACAGTTTTTCCATCGTATAACGGGAATAATTGCAACAAATGTGAAAGTGATGGTCATTACCACGTTCCTGGCGACCCAGGGTTCACCCTAGGGCGTTGGTCCACCACATCGAATAGCTACGGCCTTAGAAGTCAACGCCAGAAGCATAAAATACAATATAAATACAACAGTTTTTCCCTTGTATAACAGGAATAATTGCAACCAGTGTGAAAGCTATGGTCATTTCTACGTTCCGGGCAACCTAGGCTTCACTCTAGGGCGTTGCTCCACCAGATCGAATAGTTAGGGCCTTAGAAGTCAACGCCCGAATCATGAAATACAAAATAAATAGAACAGCTTTTCCATTGTATAGAAAGAATAATTGCCACCAGTGTTAAAGTTATGGTCATTTCCACGTTCCGGGCAACCTTGGCTTAACACCAGGGCGTTGCTCCACCAGATCGAATAGCTAGGGACCTTGAATACAACGCCAGAAGCATAAAATACAATAAAAATGCAACAGTTTTTCCATCCTATAACAGGAGTAACTGCAACCAGTGTAAAAGTACTGGTCATTTCTACGTTCCGGGTAACCTAGGCTTCACTCTAGGGCGCTGTTCCACCAGATCGAATAGCTAGGGACTTAGAATTCAACGCCAGAAGAATAAAATACAACATAAGTACAACACTTTTACCACCGTATAAAATGAATAATCGCAAACAGTGTGAAGGTAATGGTCATTTCTACGTTCCGGGCAACCTAGGCTTCACTCTAGGGCGTTGCTCCACCAGATCGAATAGTTAGGGCCTAAGAAGTCAACGCCAGAAGCATAATATACAATATAAATACATCAGTTTTTCCCTTCTATAAGAGGAATACTAGCAACCAGTATGAAAGTTATGGTCATTTCTACGTCCCGGGCAACGTAGGCTTCACTCTTTGGCGTTGCTCCACCAAATAGAATAGCTAGGGACTTAGAATTCAACGCCAGAAGAATAGAATACAACATAAGTACAACAGTTTTTCGATCGTATAGAATGAATAATTACAAACAGTGTGAAAGGTATGGTCATTTCTACGTTCCGGGCAACCTAGGCTTCACTCTAGGGCGTTGCTCCACCACATCGGATAGCTGCGGCCTTAGAAGTCAACGCCAGAAGCATAAAATACAATATAAATACAACAGCTTTTCCCTTGTATAACAGGAATAATTGCAACCAGTGTGAAAGCTATGGTCATTTCTACGTTCCGGGCAACCGAGGCTTCACTCCATGACGTTCCTCCACCACATCGAATAGTTAGGGCCTTAGAAGTCAATGCCAGAAGTATAAAATACAATATAAATACAACAGTTTTTCCACTGTATAATATGAATAATTGCAAACAGTGTGGAAGTAATGGTCATTTCTGCGTTCCGGGCACCATAGGCTTCACTCTTGGACATTCCCCACCAGATCGGATAGCTAGGACCTTAGAAGTCAAAGAGAGAAGCATAAAATACAATAAAAATGCTACAGTTTTTCCATCGTATAACAGGAATTATTGCAACCAGTGTGAAAGATATGCTCATTTCTACGTTCGGGGCAACATAGGCTTCACTCTAGGGCGTTGCTGCACCACATCGAGTAGGTACGGCCGTAGGAGTCAACGCCAGAAGGTTAAAATACAATATAAGTACAACAGTTTTTCCATCGTATAGAACGAATAATTGCAATCCGGATGAAAATTATGGTCATTTCTACGTTCCGGGCAACCTAGGCTTCACCCTAGGGCGTTGCTCCACCAGATCCAATAGTTAGGACATAAGAAGTCAACGTCAGAAGCATAAAATACAAAATAGATACAACAGCTTTTCAATCATATAACAGGAATAATTGCAACCAGTGTGAAAGTAATGGTCATTTCTACGTTCCGGGCAACCTAGGCTTCACTCTAGGGCGTTGCTCCACCACATCGGATAGCTGCGGCCTTAGAAGTCAACGCCAGAAGCATAAAATACAATATAAATACAACAGTTTTTCCATCGTATAACAGGAATAATTGCAACCAGTGTGAAAGACATGGTCATTTCTACGTTCCGGGCAACCTAGGCTTCAATCTAGGGCGTTGCTCCACCACATCGAATAGCTACGGCCTTAGGACTCAACGACAGAGGCATAAAATATAAAATAAATACAACAGTTTTTCCATCGTATAACAAGAATAATTGCAACCAGTGTGAAAGTGATGGTCATTTCTACGTTCCGGGCAACCTAGGCTTCACTCTAGGGCGTTGCTCCACCACATCGAATAGCTACGGCCTTAGGAGTCAACGCCAGAGGCATAAAATACAAAATAAGTACAACAGCTTTTCCATCGTATAACAAGAGTAATTGCAACCAGTGTGAAAGTGATGGTCATTTCTACATTCCGGGCAACCTAGGCTTCACTATAGGGCGTTGTTCCACCAGATCGAATAGTTAGGGCCTAAGAAGTCAACGCCAGAAGCATAAAATACAATATAAATACAACAGTTTTTCCCTTGTATAACAGGAATAATTGCAACCAGTGTGAAAGCTATGGTCATTTCTACGTTCCGGGCAACCTAGGCTTCACTCTAGGGCGTTGCTCCACCAGATCGAATAGTTAGGGCCTTAGAAGTCAACGCCCGAATCATGAAATACAAAATAAATAGAACAGCTTTTCCATTGTATAGAAAGAATAATTGCCACCAGTGTTAAAGTTATGGTCATTTCCACGTTCCGGGCAACCTTGGCTTAACACCAGGGCGTTGCTCCACCAGATCGAATAGCTAGGGACCTTGAATACAACGCCAGAAGCATAAAATACAATAAAAATGCAACAGTTTTTCCATCCTATAACAGGAGTAACTGCAACCAGTGTAAAAGTACTGGTCATTTCTACGTTCCGGGTAACCTAGGCTTCACTCTAGGGCGCTGTTCCACCAGATCGAATAGCTAGGGACTTAGAATTCAACGCCAGAAGAATAAAATACAACATAAGTACAACACTTTTACCACCGTATAAAATGAATAATCGCAAACAGTGTGAAGGTAATGGTCATTTCTACGTTCCGGGCAACCTAGGCTTCACTCTAGGGCGTTGCTCCACCAGATCGAATAGTTAGGGCCTAAGAAGTCAACGCCAGAAGCATAATATACAATATAAATACATCAGTTTTTCCCTTCTATAAGAGGAATACTAGCAACCAGTATGAAAGTTATGGTCATTTCTACGTCCCGGGCAACGTAGGCTTCACTCTTTGGCGTTGCTCCACCAAATAGAATAGCTAGGGACTTAGAATTCAACGCCAGAAGAATAGAATACAACATAAGTACAACAGTTTTTCGATCGTATAGAATGAATAATTACAAACAGTGTGAAAGGTATGGTCATTTCTACGTTCCGGGCAACCTAGGCTTCACTCTAGGGCGTTGCTCCACCACATCGGATAGCTGCGGCCTTAGAAGTCAACGCCAGAAGCATAAAATACAATATAAATACAACAGCTTTTCCCTTGTATAACAGGAATAATTGCAACCAGTGTGAAAGCTATGGTCATTTCTACGTTCCGGGCAACCGAGGCTTCACTCCATGACGTTCCTCCACCACATCGAATAGTTAGGGCCTTAGAAGTCAATGCCAGAAGTATAAAATACAATATAAATACAACAGTTTTTCCACTGTATAATATGAATAATTGCAAACAGTGTGGAAGTAATGGTCATTTCTGCGTTCCGGGCACCATAGGCTTCACTCTTGGACATTCCCCACCAGATCGGATAGCTAGGACCTTAGAAGTCAAAGAGAGAAGCATAAAATACAATAAAAATGCTACAGTTTTTCCATCGTATAACAGGAATTATTGCAACCAGTGTGAAAGATATGCTCATTTCTACGTTCGGGGCAACATAGGCTTCACTCTAGGGCGTTGCTGCACCACATCGAGTAGGTACGGCCGTAGGAGTCAACGCCAGAAGGTTAAAATACAATATAAGTACAACAGTTTTTCCATCGTATAGAACGAATAATTGCAATCCGTATGAAAATTATGGTCATTTCTACGTTCCGGGCAACCTAGGCTTCACCCTAGGGCGTTGCTCCACCAGATCCAATAGTTAGGACATAAGAAGTCAACGTCAGAAGCATAAAATACAAAATAGATACAACAGCTTTTCAATCATATAACAGGAATAATTGCAACCAGTGTGAAAGTAATGGTCATTTCTACGTTCCGGGCAACCTAGGCTTCAGTCTAGGGCGTGGTTCCCCCATATCGAATAGTTAGGGCCTAAGAAGCCTACGCCAGAAGCATAAAATACAATATAAATACCACAACTTTTCCATCGTACAACAGGAATAATTGCAACCAGAGTGAAGGTGATGGTCATTTCTACGTTCCGGGCAACCTGGGCTTCACCTGAGGGCGTTGCTCCACAAGATCCAATAGTTAGGACCTAAGAAGTCAACGCCAGAAGCATAAAATACAAAATAGGTACAACAGTTTTTCCATCGTATAACAGGAATAATTGCAACCAGTGTGAAAGGTATGGTCATTTCTACGTTCCGGGCAACCTAGGCTTCACTCTAGGGCATTGCTCCACCACATCGAATAGCTACGGCCTTAGAAGTCAACGCCATAACTATAAAATACAATATAAATACAACAGTTTTTCCATTGTATAAAATGAATAATTGCAAACAGTGTGGAAGTAATTGTTATTTCTACGTTCCGGGCAACCTAGGCTTCACGCTAGGGCGCTGCTCCACGACATCGAATAGCTACGGCCTTAGGAGTCAGCGCCAGAGGCATAACATGCAATATAAGTACAACAGTTTTTCCATCGTATAAAACGAATAATTGCAATCAGTATGAAGGTTATGGTCATTTCTACGTTCCGGGCAACCTAAGTTTCACTCTTGGGCGTTGCTCCACCACACCGAATAGCTACGGCCTTAGAAGTCAACTCCAGAAGCATAAAATACAATATAAATACAACAGCTTTTCCATCGTATAAAATGAATGATTGCAAACAGTGTGAAAGTTATGGTCATTTCTACGTTCCGGGCAACCTAGGCTTAACTCCATGGCGTTGCTCCACCAGATCGAATAGTTAGGGACTTTGATTACAACGCCCGAAGCATAAATTACAAAATAAATAGAACAGTTTTTCCATTGTATAAAACGAATAATTGCAACCAGTGTAAAAGTTATGGTCATTTCTACGTTCTGGGCAACCTAGGCTTAACTGTAAGGCGTTGCTCCACCGGATCGAATCGCTAGGGACTTAGAATTCAACGCCAGAAGAATAGAATACAACATAAGTACAACAGTTTTTCCACTGCATAATATCAATAATTGCAAACAGTGTGGAAGTATTAGTCATTTCTGCGTTCCGCGCAACCTACGCTTCACTCTAGGGCGTTGCTCCACCAGATCGAATAGCAACGGACTTAGAATTCAACGCCAGAAGAATAAAACACAACATAAGTACAACAGTTTTACCATCGTATAAAATGAATAATCGCAAACAGTGTGAAGGCTATGGTCATTTCTACGTTCCGGGCAACCTAGGCTTCACTCTATGGCGTTCCTCCACCACATCGAATAGTTAGGGCCTTAGAAGTCAATGCCAGAAGCATAAAATACAATATAAATACAACAGTTTTTCCACTGTATAATATGAATAGTTGCAAACAGTGTGAAAGTAATGGTCATTTCTGCGTTCCCGGCAACCTAGGTTTCACTCTTGGGCGTTGCTCCACCACACCGAATAGCTACGGCCTTAGAAGTCAACTCCAGAAGCATAAAATACAATATAAATACAACAGCTTTTCCATCGTATAATATGAATGATTGCAAACAGTGTGAAAGTTATGGGCATTTCTACGTTCCGGGCAACCTAGGCTTAACTCCAGGGCGTTGCTCCACCAGATCGAATAGCTAGGGACTTAGAATTCAACGCCAGAAGCCTAACATACATCATAAGTACAACAGTTTTTCTATCGTATAACAGGAATAATTGCAACCAGTGTGAAAGTACAGGTCATTTCTACGTTCCGGGCAACCTAGGCTTCGCCTAAGGGCGTTGCTCCACCAGATCGAATAGCTAGGGACTTAGAAGTCAACGCCAGAAGCATAAAATACAATAAAAATACAAAAGTCTTTCCTTCGTATAAAAGGAATAATTGCAACCAGTGTGAAAGTACTGGTCATTTCTATGTTCCCGGTAACCTAGGTTTCACTCTATGTCGTTGCTTCACCAGATCGAATAGCTAGGGACTTAGAATTCAGCGCCAGAAGAATATAATACAACATATGTACAACAGTTTTTCCATCGTATAAAATGTATAATTGCAAGCAGTGTGAAGGTAATGGTCATTTCTACGTTCTGGGCTACCTAGGCTTCACTCTAGAGCGATGCTCCACCAGATCGAATAGTTAGGGCCTTAGAAGTCAACGCCCGAAGCATAAAATGCAATATAAATACAACAGCTTTTCCATCTTATATAATGTATATTTGCAAAGAATGTGAAAGCAAAGGTCATTTCTACGTTCCGGGCAACCTAGGCTTAACTGTAGGGCGTTGCTCCACCAGATCGAATAGTTAGGGCCTTAGAAGTCAACGCCCGAATCACGAAATACAAAACAAATAGAACAGATTTTCCATTGTATAGAACGAGTGATTGCAACAAGTGTTAAAGTTATGGTCATTTCCACGTTCCGGGCAACCTTGGCTTAACACCAGGGCGTTGCTCCACCAGATCGAATAGCTAGGGACCTTGAATACAACGCCAGAAGCATAAAATACAATAAAAATGCAACAGTTTTTCCATCCTATAACAGGAATTACTGCAACCAGTGTAAAAGTACTGGTCATTTCTACGTTCCGGGTAACCTAGGCTTCACTCTAGGGCGTTGTTCCACCAGATCGAATAGCTAGGGACTTAGAATTCAACGCCAGAAGAATAAAATACAACATAAGTACAACAGTTTTACCACCGTATAAAATGAATAATCGCAAACAGTGTGAAGGTAATGGTCATTTCTACGTTCCGGGCAACCTAGGCTTCACTCTAGGGCGTTGCTCCACCAGATCGAATAGTTAGGGCCTAAGAAGTCAACGCCAGAAGCATAATATACAATATAAATACATCAGTTTTTCCCTTCTATAAGAGGAATACTAGCAACCAGTGTGAAAGCTATGGTCATTTCTACGTTCCGGGCAAACTAGGCTTCACTACAGGGCGGTGCACCAACAGATCGAATCGCTAGGGACTTAGAAGTCACCGCCAGAAGCATAAAATACAATAAAAATGCAACCGTTTTTCCATCGTATAACAGGAATAACTGCAACCAGTGTGAAAGTACTGGTCATTCCTATGTTCCCGGTAACCTAGGCTTCACTCTAGGGTGTTGCTCCACCAGATCGAATAGCTAGGGACTTAGAATTCAGCGCCAGAAGAATATAATACAACATATGTACAACACTCTTTCCATCGTATAAAATATATAATCGCAAACAGTGTGAAGGTAATGGTCATTTCTACGTTCCGGGCAACCTAGGCTTCACTCTAGGGCGTTGCTCCACCAGATCGAATAGTTAGGGCCTAAGAAGTCAACGCCAGAAGCATAATATACAATATAAATACATCAGTTTTTCCCTTCTATAAGAGGAATACTAGCAACCAGTGTGAAAGCTATGGTCATTTCTACGTTCCGGGCAAACTAGGCTTCACTACAGGGCGGTGCACCAACAGATCGAATCGCTCGGGACTTAGAAGTCAACTCCAGAAGCATAAAATACAATATAAATGCAACAGCTTTTCCATCGTATAAAACGAATGATTGCAAAGAGTGTGAAAGTTATGGTCATTTCTTCGTTCCGGGCACCTAGGCTTAACTGTAGGGCGTTGCTCCACCAGATAGCATAGTTAGGGCCTTAGAAGTCAACGCCCGAATCATGAAATACAAAATAAATAGAACAGTTTTTTCATTGTATAGAACGAATAATTGCAACAAGTGTTAAGGTTATGGTCATTTCTACGTTCCGGGCAACCTTGGCTTAACTCCAGGGCGTTCCTCCACCACATCGAATAGTTAGGGACTTTGAATACAACGCCAGAAGCATAAAATACTATAAAAATGCAACAGTTTTTCCATTGTATAGCAGGAATAACTGCAACCAGTGTGAAAGTACTGGTCATTTCTACGTTCCGGGTAACCTAGGCTTCACTCTAGAGCGTTGCTCCACCAGATCGAATAGCTAGGGACTTAGAATTCAACGCCAGAAGAATAAAATACAACATAAGTACAACAGTTTCACCATCGTATAAAATGAATAATCGCAAACAGTGTGAAGTTAATGGTCATTTCTACGTTCCGGGCAACCTAGGCTTCACTCTAGGGCGTAGCTCCACCAGATCGAATAGGTAGGGCCATAGAAGTCAACGCCCGAAGCATAAAATACAATAAAGATACAACAGATTTTCCATCGTATAACAGGAATAGTTGCAACCAGTGTGAAAGTAATGGTCATTTCTACGTTCCGGGCAACCTAGGCTTCACCCTAGGGCGTTGCGCCGCCACATGGAATAGCTACAGCCTTAGGAGTCAACAAAAGAAGCATAAAATACAATATAAATACCACAGTTTTTCCATTCTTTGAAATGAATAATTGCAAACAGTGTGAAAGTAATGGTCATTTCGACGTTCTGGGCAACCCAGGCTTCACTCGAGGGCGTTGCTCCTCCAGATCGAATAGCTATGGCATTAGAAGTCAACGCCAGAAGCATAAAATAAAATAAAATAACAACAGTTTTTCCATCGTATAACAGGAATGACTGCAACCAGTGTGAAAGTAATGATCATTTCGACGTTTCGGGCATCTTAGACTTACCTCTGAGGCATTGCTGCACCAGATCGAAGAGTTAGGGCCTTAAAAAATCAACGCCAGAAGCATAAAATACAAAATAAATACAACAGTCTTTCTATCGTATGAAACGGATATTTGCAACCAGTGTGAAAGTTATGGTCATTTCTGCGTTCCGGGCAACCTAGGCTTCACTCTAGGGCGTTGCTCCACCCGATCCAATAGTTAGGTCCTAAGAAGTCAACGCCAGAAGCATAAAAAACAATAAGAATACAACAGTCTTTCCATCGTATAATAGGAATAATTGCAACCAGTGTGAAGGTAATGGTCATTACTACGTTCCGGGCAACCTAGGGTTCACTCTAGGGCGCTGCTCCACCAGATTGAATAGTTAGGTCCTAAGAAGTCAACGCCAGAAGCATAAAATAGAATATAAATACAACAGCTTTTCCATCGTATATAATGTATATTTGCAAACATTGTGAAAGTAACGGTCGCTTCTACGTTCGGGGCAACCTAGGCTTTACTCTAGGGCGTTGCTCCACCAGATCGAATAGTTAGAGACTTAGAATTCAACGCCAGAAGCATAAAATACAACATAAGTAAAACAGTTTTTACATCGTATAACAGGAATAATTGCAACCAATGTGAAAGTACAGGTCATTTCTACGTTCCGGGCAACCTAGGCTTCGCTCAAGGGCGTTGCTCCACCAGATCGAATAGCTAGGGACTTAGAATTCTACGCCAGAAGAATAAAATGCAACATAAGTACAATAGTATTACCATCGCATAAAATGAATAAACGCAAACAGTGTGAAGGTAATGGTCATTTCTACGTTCCGGGCAACCTAGGTTTCACTCTAGGGCGTTGCTCCACCACATCGAATAGTTAGGGCCTTAGAAGTCAACGCCAGAAGCATAAAATACAATATAAATAAAACAGTTTTTCCATCGTATAAAATGAGTAATTGCAAACTCTGTGAAAGTAAGGGTCATTTCTACGTTCCGGGCAACCTAGGCTTCACTCTAGGTCGTTGCGCCACCAGATCGAATAGTTAGGGCCTAAGAAGTCAACGCCAGAAGCATAAAGTATTAGAAAAATACAACAGTCTTTCCATCGTATAATAGGAATAATTGCAACCAGTGTGAAGGTAATGGTCATTACTACGTTCCGGGCAACCTAGGATTCACTCTAGGGCGCTGCTCCACCAGATTGAATAGTTAGGTCCCAAGAAGTCAACGCCAGAAGCATAAAATACAATATAAATACAACAGCTTTTCCATCGTATATAATGTATATTTGCAAACATTGTGAAAGTAACGGTCGCTTCTACGTTCGGGGCAACCTAGGCTTTACACTAGGGCGTTGCTCCACCAGATCGAATAGTTAGAGACTTAGAATTCAACGCCAGAAGCATAAAATACTACATAAGTAAAACAGTTTTTACATCGTATAACAGGAATAATTGCAACCAATGTGAAAGTACAGGTCATTTCTACGTTCCGGGCAACCTAGGCTTCGCTCAAGGGCGTTGCTCCACCAGATCGAATAGCTAGGGACTTAGAATTCTACGCCAGAAGAATAAAATACAACATAAGTACAATAGTATTACCATCGTATAAAATGAGTAATTGCAAACTCTGTGAAAGTAAGGGTCATTTCTACGTTCCGGGCAACCTAGGCTTCACTCTAGGTCGTTGCGCCACCAGATCGAATAGTTAGGGCCTAAGAAGTCAACGCCAGAAGCATAAAGTATTAGAAAAATACAACAGTCTTTCCATCGTATAACAGGAATAATTGCAAGCAGTGTGAAGGTAATGGTCATTTCTACGTTCCGGTCAGCCTAGGCTTCACTCTAGGGCGTTGCTCCACCATATCGAATAGTTAGGTCCTAAGAAGTCAACGCCAGAAGCATAAAATACAATATAAATAAAACAGTTTTTCCATCGTATAAAATGAGTAATTGCAAACTCTGTGAAAGTAAGGGTCATTTCTACGTTCCGTGCAACCTAGGCTTCACTCTAGGTCGGTGCGCTACCAGATTGAATAGTTAGGGCCTAAGAAGTCAACGCCAGAAGCATAAAATACAATATAAATACAACAGTTTTTCCATCGTACAACAGGAATAATTGCAACCAATGTGAAAGTAATGGACATTTCTACGTTCCGGGCAACTTAGGCTTCACTCTAGGGCGTTACTCCACCACATCGAATAGCTACGGCCTTAGAAGTCAGCGCCCGAAATATAAAATGCAATAAAAATACAACAGTTTTTCCATCGTATACCAGGAATGATTGCAACCAGAGTGAAGGTGATTGTGATTTCTACGTTCCGGGCAACCTAGGCTTCACTCTAGGGCGTTGCTCCACCAGATCGAATAGTTAGGGCCCTAGAAGTCAACGCCCGAAGCATAAAATACAATAAAAATGCAACACCTTTACCATCGTACAACACTAATGATTGCAACCAGTGTGAAAGTGATGGTCATTTCTACGTTCCGGGCAACCTAGGCTTCACCCTAGGGCGTTGCTCCACCAGCTCGAATAGTTAGGGCCTTAGAAGTCAAAGCCAGAAGCATAAAATACGATATAAGTACATCAGTCTTTCCATCGTATAAAACGAATAATTACAACCAGTGTGAATGTAATGGCATTTCTACATTCCGGGCATCCTAGTCTTAAGTCTGAGGCATTGCTCCACCAAATCGAATCCATAGGGCCTTAGAAGTCAACGCCAGAAGCATAAAGTACAATAAAAATACAACTGCTTGTCCATCGTATAACAGGAATAATTGCAACCAGTGTAAAAGTAATGGTCATTTCTACGTTACGGGCAACCTGGGCGTAACTGTACGGCGTTGTGCCACCACATCGAATAGCTACGGCCTTAGAAGTCAACGCCTGAAGCATAAAATTAATAAAAACACAACAGTTTTTTCATCGTATAAGAGGAATATTTGCAACCAGTGTGAAAGTTTTGGTCATTTCTACGTTCCGGGAAACCTATTCTTCACTCTAGGGCGTTGGTCCACCAGATCCAATAGTTAGGGCCTAAGAAGTCAACGCCAGAAGCATCAAATACAAAATAAATACAACAGTTTTTCCATCGCATAAAACGAATAATAGCAACGAATGTGAAGGTAATGGTCATTTCTACGTCCCGGGCAACCTAGGCTTCACCCTAGGGCGTTGCTCCACCAGATCGAATAGTTAGGGCCCTAGAAGTCAGCGCCCGAAGCATAAAATGCAATAAAAATGCAACATCTTTTCCATCGTATGGCATGAATAATTGCAAGCAGAGTGAAGGTAATGGTCATTTCTACGTTTCGGGCAACCTAGGCTTCACTCTAGGGCGTTGCTCCACCAGATCCAATAGCTAGGGCCTTAGAAGTCAACACCAGGAGCATAAAATAAAATAAAAATACAACAGTTTTTCCATCGTGTAAAACGAATAATAGCAACCAGTGTGAAAGTTATGGTCATTTCTACGTTCCGGGCAACCTAGGCTTCACTCTAGGGCATTGCTCCACCAGATCGAATAGGTAGGGCCTTAGAAGTCAGCGCCCGAAACATAAAATGCAATAAAAATACAACAGTTTTTCCATCGTATACCAGGAATGATTGCAACCAGAGTGAAGGTGATTGTGATTTCTACGTTCCGGGCAACCTAGGCTTCACTCTAGGGCAAGGCTCCACCAGATCGAATAGCTAGGGCCTTAGAAGTCAACACCAGAAGCATAAAGTAAAATAAAAATACAACAGTTATTCCATTGTATAAAACGGATAATTGCAACCAGTGTTAAAGTAATGGCCATTTCTACGTTCCGGGCATCCTAGACTTAACTCTGAGACATTGCTCCACCAGATCGAATATATAGGGCCTTAGAATTCAACGCCAGAAGCTTAAAATACAATGTAAATGCAACAGTTTTTCCACCGTATTACAGGAATAACTGCAACCAGTGTGAAAGGACTGGTCATTTCTACGTTCCGGGTAACCTAGGCTTCATTCGAGGGCGTTGCCCCACAAGATCGAATAGCTAGGGACTAAGAATTCAACGCCAGAAGAATAAAATACAATATAAGTACAACAGTCTTTCCCTTCTATAAGAGGAATACTAGCAACCAGTGTGAAAGCTATGGTCATTTCTACGTTCCGGGCAAACTAGGCTTCACTACAGGGCGGTGCACCAACAGATCGAATCGCTAGGGACTTAGAAGTCACCGCCAGAAGCATAAAATACAATAAAAATGCAACAGTTTTTCCATCGTATAACAGGAATAACTGCAACCAGTGTGAAAGTACTGGTCATTCCTATGTTCCCGGTAACCTAGGCTTCACTCTAGGGTGTTGCTCCACCAGATCGAATAGCTAGGGACTTAGAATTCAGCGCCAGAAGAATATAATACAACATATGTACAACACTCTTTCCATCGTATAAAATATATAATCGCAAACAGTGTGAAGGTAATGGTCATTTCTACGTTCCGGGCAACCTAGGCTTCACTCTAGGGCGTTGCTCCACCAGATCGAATAGTTAGGGCCTAAGAAGTCAACGCCAGAAGCATAATATACAATATAAATACATCAGTTTTTCCCTTCTATAAGAGGAATACTAGCAACCAGTGTGAAAGCTATGGTCATTTCTACGTTCCGGGCAAACTAGGCTTCACTACAGGGCGGTGCACCAACAGATCGAATCGCTAGGGACTTAGAAGTCACCGCCAGAAGCATAAAATACAATAAAAATGCAACAGTTTTTCCATCGTATAACAGGAATAACTGCAACCAGTGTGAAAGTACTGGTCATTCCTATGTTCCCGGTAACCTTGGCTTCACTCTAGGGTGTTGCTCCACCAGATCGAATAGCTAGGGACTTAGAATTCAGCGCCAGAAGAATATAATACAACATATGTACAACACTCTTTCCATCGTATAAAATATATAATTGCAAGCAGTGTGAAGGTAATGGTCATTTCTACGTTCTGGGCAACCTAGGCTTCACTCTAGAGCGATGCTCCACCAGATAGAATAGTTAGGGCCCTAGAAGTCAACGCCCGAAGCATAAAATACTATATAAATACAACAGCTTTTCCATCGTATATAATGTATATTTGCAAAGAATGTGAAAGCAAAGGTCATTTCTACGTTCCGGGCAACCTAGACTTAACTGTAGGGCGTTGCTCCACCAGATCGAATAGTTAGGGCCTTAGATGTCAACGCCCGAATCATGAAATACAAAATAAATAGAACAGCTTTTCCATTGTATAGAAAGAATAATTGCCACCAGTGTTAAAGTTATGGTCATTTCCACGTTCCGGGCAACCTTGGCTTAACACCAGGGCGTTGCTCCACCAGATCGAATAGCTAAGGACTTTGAATACAACGCCAGAAGCATAAAATACAATAAAAATGCAACAGTTTTTCCATCCTATAACAGGAATAACTGCAACCAGTGTGAAGGTAATGGTCATTTCTACGTTCCGGGCAACCTAGGCTTCACTCTAGGGCGTTGCTCCACCAGATCGAATAGTTAGGGCCTAAGAAGTCAACGCCAGAAGCATAAAATACAGTATAAATACAACAGTTTTTCCCTTGTATAAGAGGAATACTAGCAACCAGTGTGAAAGCTATTGTCATTTCTACGTTCCGGGCAAACTAGGCTTCACTACAGGGCGGTGCTCCACCAGATCGAATCGCTAGGGACTTAGAAGTCAACTCCAGAAGCATAAAATACAATATAAATGCAACAGCTTTTCCATCGTATAAAACGAATGATTGCAAAGAGTGTGAAAGTTATGGTCATTTCTTCGTTCCGGGCACCTAGGCTTAACTGTAGGGCGTTGCTCCACCAGATAGCATAGTTAGGGCCTTAGAAGTCAACGCCCGAATCATGAAATACAAAATAAATAGAACAGTTTTTTCATTGTATAGAACGAATAATTGCAACAAGTGTTAAGGTTATGGTCATTTCTACGTTCCGGGCAACCTTGGCTTAACTCCAGGGCGTTCCTCCACCACATCGAATAGTTAGGGACTTTGAATACAACGCCAGAAGCATAAAATACTATAAAAATGCAACAGTTTTTCCATTGTATAGCAGGAATAACTGCAACCAGTGTGAAAGTACTGGTCATTTCTACGTTCCGGGTAACCTAGGCTTCACTCTAGAGCGTTGCTCCACCAGATCGAATAGCTAGGGACTTAGAATTCAACGCCAGAAGAATAAAATACAACATAAGTACAACAGTTTCACCATCGTATAAAATGAATAATCGCAAACAGTGTGAAGTTAATGGTCATTTCTACGTTCCGGGCAACCTAGGCTTCACTCTAGGGCGTAGCTCCACCAGATCGAATAGGTAGGGCCATAGAAGTCAACGCCCGAAGCATAAAATACAATAAAGATACAACAGATTTTCCATCGTATAACAGGAATAGTTGCAACCAGTGTGAAAGTAATGGTCATTTCTACGTTCCGGGCAACCTAGGCTTCACCCTAGGGCGTTGCGCCGCCACATGGAATAGCTACAGCCTTAGGAGTCAACAAAAGAAGCATAAAATACAATATAAATACCACAGTTTTTCCATTCTTTGAAATGAATAATTGCAAACAGTGTGAAAGTAATGGTCATTTCGACGTTCTGGGCAACCCAGGCTTCACTCGAGGGCGTTGCTCCTCCAGATCGAATAGCTATGGCATTAGAAGTCAACGCCAGAAGCATAAAATAAAATAAAATAACAACAGTTTTTCCATCGTATAACAGGAATGACTGCAACCAGTGTGAAAGTAATGATCATTTCGACGTTTCGGGCATCTTAGACTTACCTCTGAGGCATTGCTGCACCAGATCGAAGAGTTAGGGCCTTAGAAATCAACGCCAGAAGCATAAAATACAAAATAAATACAACAGTCTTTCTATCGTATGAAACGGATATTTGCAACCAGTGTGAAAGTTATGGTCATTTCTGCGTTCCGGGCAACCTAGGCTTCACTCTAGGGCGTTGCTCCACCCGATCCAATAGTTAGGTCCTAAGAAGTCAACGCCAGAAGCATAAAAAACAATAAGAATACAACAGTCTTTCCATCGTATAATAGGAATAATTGCAACCAGTGTGAAGGTAATGGTCATTACTACGTTCCGGGCAACCTAGGGTTCACTCTAGGGCGCTGCTCCACCAGATTGAATAGTTAGGTCCTAAGAAGTCAACGCCAGAAGCATAAAATAGAATATAAATACAACAGCTTTTCCATCGTATATAATGTATATTTGCAAACATTGTGAAAGTAACGGTCGCTTCTACGTTCGGGGCAACCTAGGCTTTACTCTAGGGCGTTGCTCCACCAGATCGAATAGTTAGAGACTTAGAATTCAACGCCAGAAGCATAAAATACAACATAAGTAAAACAGTTTTTACATCGTATAACAGGAATAATTGCAACCAATGTGAAAGTACAGGTCATTTCTACGTTCCGGGCAACCTAGGCTTCGCTCAAGGGCGTTGCTCCACCAGATCGAATAGCTAGGGACTTAGAATTCTACGCCAGAAGAATAAAATGCAACATAAGTACAATAGTATTACCATCGCATAAAATGAATAAACGCAAACAGTGTGAAGGTAATGGTCTTTTCTACGTTCCGGGCAACCTAGGTTTCACTCTAGGGCGTTGCTCCACCACATCGAATAGTTAGGGCCTTAGAAGTCAACGCCAGAAGCATAAAATACAATATAAATAAAACAGTTTTTCCATCGTATAAAATGAGTAATTGCAAACTCTGTGAAAGTAAGGGTCATTTCTACGTTCCGGGCAACCTAGGCTTCACTCTAGGTCGTTGCGCCACCAGATCGAATAGTTAGGGCCTAAGAAGTCAACGCCAGAAGCATAAAGTATTAGAAAAATACAACAGTCTTTCCATCGTATAATAGGAATAATTGCAACCAGTGTGAAGGTAATGGTCATTACTACGTTCCGGGCAACCTAGGATTCACTCTAGGGCGCTGCTCCACCAGATTGAATAGTTAGGTCCCAAGAAGTCAACGCCAGAAGCATAAAATACAATATAAATACAACAGCTTTTCCATCGTATATAATGTATATTTGCAAACATTGTGAAAGTAACGGTCGCTTCTACGTTCGGGGCAACCTAGGCTTTACACTAGGGCGTTGCTCCACCAGATCGAATAGTTAGAGACTTAGAATTCAACGCCAGAAGCATAAAATACTACATAAGTAAAACAGTTTTTACATCGTATAACAGGAATAATTGCAACCAATGTGAAAGTACACGTCATTTCTACGTTCCGGGCAACCTAGGCTTCGCTCAAGGGCGTTGCTCCACCAGATCGAATAGCTAGGGACTTAGAATTCTACGCCAGAAGAATAAAATACAACATAAGTACAATAGTATTACCATCGTATAAAATGAGTAATTGCAAACTCTGTGAAAGTAAGGGTCATTTCTACGTTCCGGGCAACCTAGGCTTCACTCTAGGTCGTTGCGCCACCAGATCGAATAGTTAGGGCCTAAGAAGTCAACGCCAGAAGCATAAAGTATTAGAAAAATACAACAGTCTTTCCATCGTATAACAGGAATAATTGCAAGCAGTGTGAAGGTAATGGTCATTTCTACGTTCCGGTCAGCCTAGGCTTCACTCTAGGGCGTTGCTCCACCATATCGAATAGTTAGGTCCTAAGAAGTCAACGCCAGAAGCATAAAATACAATATAAATAAAACAGTTTTTCCATCGTATAAAATGAGTAATTGCAAACTCTGTGAAAGTAAGGGTCATTTCTACGTTCCGTGCAACCTAGGCTTCACTCTAGGTCGGTGCGCTACCAGATTGAATAGTTAGGGCCTAAGAAGTCAACGCCAGAAGCATAAAATACAATATAAATACAACAGTTTTTCCATCGTACAACAGGAATAATTGCAACCAATGTGAAAGTAATGGACATTTCTACGTTCCGGGCAACTTAGGCTTCACTCTAGGGCGTTACTCCACCACATCGAATAGCTACGGCCTTAGAAGTCAGCGCCCGAAATATAAAATGCAATAAAAATACAACAGTTTTTCCATCGTATACCAGGAATGATTGCAACCAGAGTGAAGGTGATTGTGATTTCTACGTTCCGGGCAACCTAGGCTTCACTCTAGGGCGTTGCTCCACCAGATCGAATAGTTAGGGCCCTAGAAGTCAACGCCCGAAGCATAAAATACAATAAAAATGCAACACCTTTACCATCGTACAACACTAATGATTGCAACCAGTGTGAAAGTGATGGTCATTTCTACGTTCCGGGCAACCTAGGCTTCACCCTAGGGCGTTGCTCCACCAGCTCGAATAGTTAGGGCCTTAGAAGTCAAAGCCAGAAGCATAAAATACGATATAAGTACATCAGTCTTTCCATCGTATAAAACGAATAATTACAACCAGTGTGAATGTAATGGCATTTCTACATTCCGGGCATCCTAGTCTTAAGTCTGAGGCATTGCTCCACCAAATCGAATCCATAGGGCCTTAGAAGTCAACGCCAGAAGCATAAAGTACAATAAAAATACAACTGCTTGTCCATCGTATAACAGGAATAATTGCAACCAGTGTAAAAGTAATGGTCATTTCTACGTTACGGGCAACCTGGGCGTAACTGTACGGCGTTGTGCCACCACATCGAATAGCTACGGCCTTAGAAGTCAACGCCTGAAGCATAAAATTAATAAAAACACAACAGTTTTTTCATCGTATAAGAGGAATATTTGCAACCAGTGTGAAAGTTTTGGTCATTTCTACGTTCCGGGAAACCTATTCTTCACTCTAGGGCGTTGGTCCACCAGATCCAATAGTTAGGGCCTAAGAAGTCAACGCCAGAAGCATCAAATACAAAATAAATACAACAGTTTTTCCATCGCATAAAACGAATAATAGCAACGAATGTGAAGGTAATGGTCATTTCTACGTCCCGGGCAACCTAGGCTTCACCCTAGGGCGTTGCTCCACCAGATCGAATAGTTAGGGCCCTAGAAGTCAGCGCCCGAAGCATAAAATGCAATAAAAATGCAACATCTTTTCCATCGTATGGCATGAATAATTGCAAGCAGAGTGAAGGTAATGGTCATTTCTACGTTTCGGGCAACCTAGGCTTCACTCTAGGGCGTTGCTCCACCAAATCCAATAGCTAGGGCCTTAGAAGTCAACACCAGGAGCATAAAATAAAATAAAAATACAACAGTTTTTCCATCGTGTAAAACGAATAATAGCAACCAGTGTGAAAGTTATGGTCATTTCTACGTTCCGGGCAACCTAGGCTTCACTCTAGGGCATTGCTCCACCAGATCGAATAGGTAGGGCCTTAGAAGTCAGCGCCCGAAACATAAAATGCAATAAAAATACAACAGTTTTTCCATCGTATACCAGGAATGATTGCAACCAGAGTGAAGGTGATTGTGATTTCTACGTTCCGGGCAACCTAGGCTTCACTCTAGGGCAAGGCTCCACCAGATCGAATAGCTAGGGCCTTAGAAGTCAACACCAGAAGCATAAAGTAAAATAAAAATACAACAGTTATTCCATTGTATAAAACGGATAATTGCAACCAGTGTTAAAGTAATGGCCATTTCTACGTTCCGGGCATCCTAGACTTAACTCTGAGACATTGCTCCACCAGATCGAATATATAGGGCCTTAGAATTCAACGCCAGAAGCATAAAATACAATGTAAATGCAACAGTTTTTCCACCGTATTACAGGAATAACTGCAACCAGTGTGAAAGGACTGGTCATTTCTACGTTCCGGGTAACCTAGGCTTCATTCGAGGGCGTTGCCCCACAAGATCGAATAGCTAGGGACTAAGAATTCAACGCCAGAAGAATAAAATACAATATAAGTACTACAGTTTTTCCATCATATAAAATGAATAACTGCAAACAGTGTGAAAGTTATGGTCATTTCTGCGTTCCGGGAACCTAGACTTCACTCTAGGGCGTTGCCCCACCAGATCGAATAGTTAGGGCCTAAGAAGTCAACGCCAGAAGCATAAAATACAATATAAATAAAACAGCTTTTCAATCGTATAAAATGAGTAATTGCAAACTTTTTGAAAGTAACGGTCATTTCTACATTCCGGTCAACCTAGGCTTCCCTCTAGGACGATGCTCCAGCAGATCGAATAGTTAGGTCCTAAGAAGCCAACGCCAGTAGCATAAAATACAATATAAATACAACAGCTTTTCCATCGTATAACAGGAATAATTGCAGCCAGTGTGAAGGTAATGGCCATTTCTATGTTCCGGGCATCCTCGACTTATCTCTAGGCCCTTGCTCCACCATGTCGAATTGTTAGGGCCTTAGAAGACAACGCCCGAAGCTTAAAATACAATAAAAATGCATCAGTTTTTTCATCGTACAACAGGAATGATTGCAACCAGTGTGAAAGTAATTGTCATTTCTACGTTTCCGGCAACCTAGGATTCACTCTAGGGCGTTGCTCCACCAGATCGAATAGCTAGGGATTTAGAATTCAACACCTGAAGAATAAAATACAATATAAGTACAACAGTTTTTCCATCGTGTAAAACGAATAACTGCAAACAGTGTGAAAGTAATGGTCATTTCTGCGTTCCGGGCAACCTAGTCTTCACTCTAGGGCGTTGCTCCACCAGATCGATTAGCTAGAGGCATAGAATTCAACGCCAGAAGAAGAAAATACAATAAAAATACTTCAGTTTCTCCATCGTATAACAGTAATGATTGCAACCAGTGTGAAAGTAATGGTCATTTCTGCGATACGGGATACCTAGGCTTCACTCTATGGCGTTGCTCCACCACATCGAATAGGTACGGCCTAAGAAGTCAACGCCAGAAGCATAAAAGACAATATAAATACAACAGCTTTTCCATCCTATAAAACGAATAATTGCAACCAGTGTGAAAGCTAATGGGCATTTCTACGTTCCGTGCAACCTAGGCTTCATTCTAGGGCATTGTTCCACCAGATCGAACAGTTAGGGCCTAAGAAGTCAACGCCAGAAGCATAGAATACAATATAAATACAATAGTTTTTCCATCGTCTAAAACGAATAATTGCGCGAGTGTGAATGGTAAGGTCATTTCTACGTTCCGGGCAACCTAGGCTTCACTCTAGGGCGTTGCTCCACCACATAGAATAGCTAGGGCCTTAGAAGTCAGCGCCCGAAACATAAAATACAATATAAGTACAACAGCTTTTCCATCGTATAAAACGAATAACTGCATCCAGTGTGAAAGTTATGGTCATTTCTACGTGCCGGGCAACCTAGGCTTCACCCTAGGGCGTTGCTCCACCAGATCGAATAGTTAGGGCCTTAGAAGTCAACGCCAGAGGCATAAAATACCATATAAATACATCAGTTTTTCCGTCGTTAAAAGGAATAAATGCAACCAGTGTGAAGGATATGGTCATTTCTACGTTCCGGACAACATAGGCTTCACTCTAGGGCGTTGGTCCACCAGATTCACTAGTTAGGGCCTAAGGAGACAACGTCAGAAGCATAGAGTACAATATAAATACAACAGCTTTTCCATCATATAACAGCAATAATTGACACCAGTGTGAAAGTGATGGTCATTTCTGCATTCCGGGCAACCGAGGCTTCACTCTAGGGCGTTGCTCCTCCAGATAGAATAGCTACGGCCTTAGAAGTCAACGCCAGAGGCATAAAATTAAATAAAATTACAACAGTTTTTCAATCGTATAACAGGAATAATTGCAACAAGTGTGAAAGTTAATGGTCATTTCTACGTTCCGGGCAACCTAGGCTTCACTGTAGGGCGTTGCTCCACCACACCGAATAGCTACGACCTTGGAAGTCAACGCCTGAAGCATCAAATAAAATAAAAATACAACAGATTCTCCATTGTATAAAACGGATAATTGCAACCAGTGTTAAAGTAATGGCCATTTCTACGTTCCGGGCATCCTAGACTTAACTCTGAGACATTGCTCCACCAGGTCGAATATATAGGGCCTTAGAATTCAACGCCAGAAGCATAAAATACAATGTAAATGCAACAGTTTTTCCACCGTATTACAGGAATAACTGCAACCAGTGTGAAAGGACTGGTCATTTCTACGTTCCGGGTAACCTAGGCTTCATTCGAGGGCGTTGCCCCACAAGTTAGATTAGCTAGGGACTAAGAATTCAACGCCAGAAGAATAAAATACAATATAAGTACAACAGTTTTTCCATCATATAAAATGAATAACTGCAAACAGTGTGAAAGTTATGGTCATTTCTGCGTTCCGGGAACCTAGACTTCACTCTAGGGCGTTGCCCCACCAGATCGAATAGTTAGGGCCTAAGAAGTCAACGCCAGAAGCATAAAAGACAATAGAAATATAACAGCTTTTCCACCGTATAAAACGGATAAATGCAACCAGTGTGAAAGCTATGGTCATTTCTACGTATCGGGGAACCTAGGGTTCACTCTAGGGCGTTGCTCCACCAGATCAAATAGTTAGGGCCTTAGAAGTCAACGCCAGAAGCATAAAATACAATATAAATAAAACAGCTTTTCAATCGTATAAAATGAGTAATTGCAAACTTTTTGAAAGTAACGGTCATTTCTACATTCCGGGCAACCTAGGCTTCCCTCTAGGACGATGCTCCAGCAGATCGAATAGTTAGGTCCTAAGAAGCCAACGCCAGTAGCATAAAATACAATATAAATACAACAGCTTTTCCATCGTATAACAGGAATAATTGCAGCCAGTGTGAAGGTAATGGCCATTTCTATGTTCCGGGCATCCTCGACTTATCTCTAGGCCCTTGCTCCACCATGTCGAATTGTTAGGGCCTTAGAAGACAACGCCCGAAGCTTAAAATACAATAAAAATGCATCAGTTTTTTCATCGTATAACAGGAATGATTGCAACCAGTGTGAAAGTAATTGTCATTTCTACGTTTCCGGCAACCTAGGCTTCATTCTAGGGCATTGTTCCACCAGATTGAACAGTTAGGGCCTAAGAAGTCAACGCCAGAAGCATAGAATACAATATAAATACAATAGTTTTTCCATCGTCTAAAACGAATAATTGCGCGAGTGTGAATGGTATGGTCATTTCTACGTTCCGGGCAACCTAGGCTTAGCTCTAGGGCGTTGCTCCACCACATCGAATAGCTAGGGCCTTAGAAGTCAGCGCCCGAAACACAAAATACAATATAAATACAACAGCTTTTCCATCGTATAAAACGAATAACTGCATCCAGTGTGAAAGTTATGGTCATTTCTACGTGCCGGGCAACCTAGGCTTCACCCTAGGGCGTTGCTCCACAAGATCGAATAGTTAGGGCCTTAGAAATCAACGCCAGAAGCATAAAATACCATATAAATACATCAGTTTTTCCGTCGTTAAAAGGAGTAAATGCAACCGGTGTGAAGGATATGGTCATTTCTACGTTCCGGACAACATAGGCTTCACTCTAGGGCGTAGGTCCACCAGATTCACTAGTTAGGGCCTAAGGAGACAACGTCAGAAGCGTAGAATACAATATAAATACAACACCTTTTCCATCGTATAAAACGAATAATTGCAACCAGTGTGCAAGTTATGGTCATTTCTACGTTCCGGCAACCTAGGCTTCACCCCAGGGCGTTGCTCCACCAGGTCGAATAGTTAGGGTCTTAGAAGTCAAAGCCAGAAGCATAAAATACGATATAAGTACATCAGTCTTTCCATCGTATAAAACGAATAATTACAACCAGTGTGAAAGTAATGGCCTTTGTACGTTCCGGGCATCCTAGTCTTAAGTCTGAGGCATTGCTCCAGCAAATCGAATACATAGGGCCTTAGAAGTCAACGCCAGAAGCATAAAGTACAATAAAAATACAACTGCTTGTCCATCGTATAACAGGAATAATTGCAACCAGTGTAAAGGTAATGGTCATTTCTACGTTACGGGCAACCTGGGCGTAACTGTACGGCGTTGTGCCACCACATCGAATAGCTACGGCCTTAGAAGTCAACGCCTGAAGCATAAAATTAATAAAAACACAACAGTTTTTTCATCGTATAAGAGGAATATTTGCAACCAGTGTGAAAGTTTTGGTCATTTCTACGTTCCGGGTAACCTAGTCTTCACTCTAGGGCGTTGGTCCACCAGATCCAATAGTTAGGGCCTAAGAAGTCAACGCCAGAAGCATCAAATACAAAATAAATACAACAGTTTTTCCATCGCATAAAACGAATAATAGCAACGAGTGTGAAGGTAATGGTCATTTCTACGTCCCGGGCAACCTAGGCTTCACCCTAGGGCGTTGCTGCACCAGATCGAATAGTTAGGGCCCTAGAAGTCAGCGCCCGAAGCATAAAATGCAATAAAAATGCAACATCTTTTCCATCGTATAGCATGAATAATTGCAAGCAGAGTGAAAGTAATGGTCATTTCTACGTTTCGGGCAACCTAGGCTTCACTCTAGGGCGTTGCTCCACCAGATCGAATAGCTAGGGCCTTAGAAGTCAACACCAGGAGCATAAAATGAAATAAAAATACAACAGTTTTTCCATCGTGTAAAACGAATAATAGCAACCAGTGTGAAAGTTATGGTCATTTCTACGTTCCGGGCAACCTAGGCTTCACTCTAGGGCGTTGGTCCACCAGATCGAATAGTTAGGGCCTTAGAAGACAACGCCCGAAGCTTAAAATACCAAATTAATGCAACAGTTCTTCCATCGTATAAAACGAATAATTGCATCCAGTGTGAAAGTAATGGTCATTTCTACGTTCCGGGCACCCTAGGCTTCACTCTAGGCCGTTGCTCCACCACATCGTATAGCTACGGACTTAGATGTCAACGCCAGAAGCATAAAATACAATAAAAGTACAACAGTTTTTCCATCGTATAACAGGAGTAATTGCAACCAGAGTGAAACTGATGGACATTTCTACGTTCCGGGCGACCTAGGCTTCACTCTGTGGTGTTGGACCACCAGATCAAATAGTTAGGGCCTAAGAAGTCAACGCTAGAAGCATAAAATACAAAATAAATACAATAGTTTTTCCATCGTCTAAAACGAATAATTGCGCGAGTGAGAAAGGTGTGGTCATTTCTACGTTCCGGGCAACCTAGGCTTCACTCTAGGGCATTGCTCCACCAGATCGAATAGCTAGGGCCTTAGAAGTCAGCGCCCGAAATATAAAATGCAATAAAAATACAACAGTTTTTCCATCGTATACCAGGAATGATTGCAACCAGAGTGAAGGTGATTGTGATTTCTACGTTCCGGGCAACCTAGGCTTCACTCTAGGGCGTTGCTCCACCAGATCGAATAGTTAGGGCCCTAGAAGTCAACGCCCGAAGCATAAAATACAATAAAAATGCAACACCTTTTCCATCGTATAACAGTAATGATTGCAACCAGTGTGAAAGTGATGGTCATTTCTACGTTCCGGGCAACCTAGGCTTCACCCTAGGCCGTTGCTCCACCAGATCGAATAGTTAGGGCCTTAGAAGTCAAAGCCAGAAGCATAAAATACGATATAAGTATATCAGTCTTTCCATCGTATAAAACGAATAATTACAACCAGTGTGAAAGTAATGGCCTTTCTACATTCCGGGCATCCTAGTCTTAAGTCTGAGGCATTGCTCCAGCAAATCGAATACATAGGGCCTTAGAAGTCAACGCCAGGAGCATAAAGTACAAAAAAAATACAACTGCTTGTTCATCGTATAACAGGAATAATTGCAACCAGTGTAAAAGTAATGGTCATTTCTACGTTACGGGCAACCTGGGCGTAACTGTACGGCGTTGTGCCACCACATCGAATAGCTACGGCCTTAGAAGTCAACGCCTGAAGCATAAAATTAATAAAAACACAACAGTTTTTTCATCGTATAAGAGGAATATTTGCAACCAGTGTGAAAGTTTTGGTCATTTCTACGTTCCGGGTAACCTAGTCTTCACTCTAGGGCGTTGGTCCACCAGATCCAATAGTTAGGGCCTAAGAAGTCAACGCCAGAAGCATCAAATACAAAATAAATACAACAGTTTTTCCATCGCATAAAACGAATAATAGCAACGAGTGTGAAGGTAATGGTCATTTCTACGTCCCGGGCAACCTAGGCTTCACCCTAGGGCGTTGCTCCACCAGATCGAATAGTTAGGGTCCTAGAAGTCAGCGCCCGAAGCATAAAATGCAATAAAAATGCAACATCTTTTCGATCGTATAGCATGAATAATTGCAAGCAGAGTGAAAGTAATGGTCATTTCTACGTTTCGGGCAACCTAGGCTTCACTCTAGGGCGTTGCTCCACCAGATCGAATAGCTAGGGCCTTAGAAGTCAACACCAGGAGCATAAAATGAAATAAAAATACAACAGTTTTTCCATCGTGTAAAACGAATAATAGCAACCAGTGTGAAAGTTATGGTCATTTCTACGTTCCGGGCAACCTAGGCTTCACTCTAGGGCGTTGGACCACCAGATCGAATAGTTAGGGCCTTAGAAGTCAACGCCCGAAGCTTAAAATACCAAATTAATGCAACAGTTCTTCCACCGTATAAAACGAATAATTGCATCCAGTGTGAAAGTAATGGTCATTTCTACGTTCCGGGCTCCCTAGGCTTCACACTAGGCCGTTGCTCCACCACATCGTATAGCTACGGACTTAGATGTCAACGCCAGAAGCATAAAATACAATAAAAGTACAACAGTTTTTCCATCGTATAACAGGACTAATTGCAACCAGACGGAAACTGATGGACATTTCTACGTTCCGGGCGACCTAGGCTTCACTCTGGGGTGTTGGACCACCAGATCAAATAGTTAGGGCCTAAGAAGTCAACGCCAGAAGCATAAAATACAAAATAAAAACAATAGTTTTTCCATCGTCTAAAACGAATAATTGCCCGAGTGAGAAAGGTATGGTCATTTCTACGTTCCGGGCAACCTAGGCTTCACTCTAGGGCATTGCTCCACCAGATCGAATAGCTAGGACCTTAGAAGTCAGCGCCCGAAACATAAAATGCAATAAAAATACAACAGTTTTTCCATCGTATACCAGGAATGATTGCAACCAGAGTGAAGGGGATTGTGATTTCTACGTTCCGGGCAACCTAGGCTTCACTCTAGGGCAAGGCTCCACCAGATCGAATAGCTAGGGCCTTAGAAGTCAACACCAGAAGCATAAAATAAAATAAAAATACAACAGTTATTCCATCGTATAACAGGAATAATTACAACCAGTGTGATAGTAATGGGCATTTCTACGTTCCGTGCAACCTAGGCTTCATTCTAGGGCGTTGCTCCACTACATCGAATAGCTAGGGCCTTAGAAGTCAGCGCCCGGAACATAAAATACAATATAAATACAACAGCTTTTCCATCGTATAAAACGAATAACTGCATCCAGTGTGAAAGTTATGGTCATTTCTACGTTCCGGACAACATAGGCTTCACTCTAGGGCGTTGGTCCACCAGATTCACTAGTTAGGGCCTAAGGAGACAACGTCAGAAGCATAGAATACAATATAAATACAACAGCTTTTCCATCGTATAAGACGAATAATTGCAACCAGTGTGATAGTTATGGTCATTTCTACGTTCCGGGCATCCTAGACTTCACTCTGAGTCATTGCTGCGCCAGACAGAATACATAGGGTCTTAGAAGTCAACGCCAGAAGCATAAAGTACAATAAATATCAAACAGTATGTCCATCGTATAACAGGAATAATTGACACCAGTGTGAAAGTGATGGTTATTTCTGCATTCCGGGCAACCTAGGCTTCACTCTAGGGCGTTGCTCCTCCAGATAGAATAGTTAGGGCCCAGGAAGTCAACGCCAGAAGCATAAAATACGATATAAGTACATCAGTCTTACCACCGTATAAAACGGATAATTACAACCAGTGTGAAAGTAATGGCCTTTCTACGTTCCGGGCATCCTAGTCTTAACTCTGAGGCATTGCTCCACCAGATCGAATGCATAGGGCCTTAGAAGACAACGCCAGAAGCATGAAATACAATAAAAATACAACAGTTTTTCAGTCGTAAAACAGGAATAATTGCAACCAGTGTGAAGGTAATGGTCATTTCTACGTTCCGGGCAACCTGGGCGTAACTGTACGGCGTTGTGCCACCACATCGAATAGCTACGGCCTTAGAAGTCAACGCCTGAAGCATAAAATTAATAAAAACACAACAGTTTTTTCATCGTATAAGAGGAATATTTGCAACCAGTGTGAAAGTTTTGGTCATTTCTACGTTCCGGGTAACCTAGTCTTCACTCTAGGGCGTTGGTCCACCAGATCCAATAGTTAGGGCCTAAGAAGTCAACGCCAGAAGCATCAAATACAAAATAAATACAACAGTTTTTCCATCGCATAAAACGAATAATAGCAACGAGTGTGAAGGTAATGGTCATTTCTACGTCCCGGGCAACCTAGGCTTCACCCTAGGGCGTTGCTGCACCAGATCGAATAGTTAGGGCCCTAGAAGTCAGCGCCCGAAGCATAAAATGCAATAAAAATGCAACATCTTTTCCATCGTATAGCATGAATAATTGCAAGCAGAGTGAAAGTAATGGTCATTTCTACGTTTCGGGCAACCTAGGCTTCACTCTAGGGCGTTGCTCCACCAGATCGAATAGCTAGGGCCTTAGAAGTCAACACCAGGAGCATAAAATGAAATAAAAATACAACAGTTTTTCCATCGTGTAAAACGAATAATAGCAACCAGTGTGAAAGTTATGGTCATTTCTACGTTCCGGGCAACCTAGGCTTCACTCTAGGGCGTTGGACCACCAGATCGAATAGTTAGGGCCTTAGAAGTCAACGCCCGAAGCTTAAAATACCAAATTAATGCAACAGTTCTTCCACCGTATAAAACGAATAATTGCATCCAGTGTGAAAGTAATGGTCATTTCTACGTTCCGGGCTCCCTAGGCTTCACACTAGGCCGTTGCTCCACCACATCGTATAGCTACGGACTTAGATGTCAACGCCAGAAGCATAAAATACAATAAAAGTACAACAGTTTTTCCATCGTATAACAGGACTAATTGCAACCAGACGGAAACTGATGGACATTTCTACGTTCCGGGCGACCTAGGCTTCACTCTGGGGTGTTGGACCACCAGATCAAATAGTTAGGGCCTAAGAAGTCAACGCCAGAAGCATAAAATACAAAATAAAAACAATAGTTTTTCCATCGTCTAAAACGAATAATTGCCCGAGTGAGAAAGGTATGGTCATTTCTACGTTCCGGGCAACCTAGGCTTCACTCTAGGGCATTGCTCCACCAGATCGAATAGCTAGGACCTTAGAAGTCAGCGCCCGAAACATAAAATGCAATAAAAATACAACAGTTTTTCCATCGTATACCAGGAATGATTGCAACCAGAGTGAAGGGGATTGTGATTTCTACGTTCCGGGCAACCTAGGCTTCACTCTAGGGCAAGGCTCCACCAGATCGAATAGCTAGGGCCTTAGAAGTCAACACCAGAAGCATAAAATAAAATAAAAATACAACAGTTATTCCATCGTATAACAGGAATAATTACAACCAGTGTGATAGTAATGGGCATTTCTACGTTCCGTGCAACCTAGGCTTCATTCTAGGGCGTTGCTCCACCACATCGAATAGCTAGGGCCTTAGAAGTCAGCGCCCGGAACATAAAATACAATATAAATACAACAGCTTTTCCATCGTATAAAACGAATAACTGCATCCAGTGTGAAAGTTATGGTCATTTCTACGTTCCGGACAACATAGGCTTCACTCTAGGGCGTTGGTCCACCAGATTCACTAGTTAGGGCCTAAGGAGACAACGTCAGAAGCATAGAATACAATATAAATACAACAGCTTTTCCATCGTATAAGACGAATAATTGCAACCAGTGTGATAGTTACGGTCATTTCTACGTTCCGGGCATCCTAGACTTCACTCTGAGTCATTGCTGCGCCAGACAGAATGCATAGGGTCTTAGAAGTCAACGCCAGAAGCATAAAGTACAATAAATATCAAACAGTATGTCCATCGTATAACAGGAATAATTGACACCAGTGTGAAAGTGATGGTTATTTCTGCATTCCGGGCAACCTAGGCTTCACTCTAGGGCGTTGCTCCTCCAGATAGAATAGTTAGGGCCCAGGAAGTCAACGCCAGAAGCATAAAATACGATATAAGTACATCAGTCTTACCACCGTATAAAACGGATAATTACAACCAGTGTGAAAGTAATGGCCTTTCTACGTTCCGGGCATCCTAGTCTTAACTCTGAGGCATTGCTCCACCAGATCGAATGCATAGGGCCTTAGAAGACAACGCCAGAAGCATGAAATACAATAAAAATACAACAGTTTTTCAGTCGTAAAACAGGAATAATTGCAACCAGTGTGAAGGTAATGGTCATTTCTACGTTCCGGGCAACCTAGGCTTCACTATAGGGCGTTGCTCCACCCCATCGAATAGCTACGGCCTTAGAAGCCAACGCCAGGAGTATAAAATACAATATAAACACAACAGCTTTTCCATCGTATAAAACGAATAATTGCAACCAGTGTGAAAGTTATGGTCATTTCTACGTTCCGGGCAACATAGGCTTCACTATAGTGCGTTGCTCCACCAGATCGAATAGTTAGTGCCTAAGAAGTCAACGCCAGAAGCATAAAATAAAATATAAATACTACAGCTTTTCCATCTTATGAAACGAATAATTGCAACCAGTGTGAAAGTTACGGTCATTTCTATGTCCCGGGCTACCTAGGCTTCACTCTAGGGCGTTTCTCCACCAGATCGAATAGTTAGGGCCTAGGAAGTCATCGCCAGAAGCATGAAATACAATATAAATACTACAGCTTTTCCATCTTATGAAACGAATAATTGCAACCAGTGTGAAAGTTATGGTCATCTCTACGTCCCGGGTTACATAGGCTTCACTCTAGGGCGTTTCTCCACCATATCGAATAGTTAGGGCCTTAGAAGTCAACTCCAGAAGCATAAAAGACAATATAAATACAACAGCTTTTCCATCCTATAAAACGAATAATTGCAACCAGTGTGAAAGCTAATGGTCATTTCTACGTTCCGGGCAACCTAGGCTTCACTGTAGGGCGTTGCTCCACCACATCGAATAGCTACGACCTTGGAAGTCAACGCCTGAAGCATAAGATAAAATAAAAATACAACAGATTCTCCATTGTATATGACGGATAATTGCAACCAGTGTTAAGGTAATGGCCATTTCTACGTTCCGGGCATCCTAGACTTAACTCTGAGACATTGCTCCACCAGATCGAATACATAGGGCCTTAGAATTCAACGCCAGAAGCATAGAATACAATGTAAATGCAACAGTTTTTCCATCGTATTACAGGAATAACTGCAGCCAGTGTGAAAGGATTGGTCATTTCTACATTCCGGGTAACATAGGCTTCATTCGAGGGCGTTGCCCCACAAGATCGAATAGCTAGAGACATAGCATTCAACGCCCGAAGCAGAAAATACAATAAAGATACTTCAGTTTTTCCATCGTATAACAGGAATAATTGCAACCAGTGTGAAAGTAATGGTCCCTTCTACGTTCCGGATAACCTAGGCTTCACTCTAGGGCAAGGCTCCACCAGATCGAATAGCTAGGGCCTTAGAAGTCAACACCAGAAGCATAAAATAAAATAAAAATACAACAGTTATTCCTTCGTATAACAGGAATAATTACAACCAGTGTGATAGTAATGGGCATTTCTACGTTCCGTGCAACCTAGGCTTCATTCTAGGGCATTGTTCCACCTAATCGAACAGTTAGGGCCTAAGAAGTCAACGCCAGAAGCATAAAATACAATATAAATACAATAGTTTTTCCATCGTCTAAAACGAATAATTGCGCGAGTGTGAATGGTATGGTCCTTTCTACGTTCCGGGCAACCTAGGCTTCACCCTAGGGCGTTGCTCCACCAGATCGAATAGTTAGGGCCTTAGAAGTCAACGCCAGAAGCATAAAATACCATATAAATACAACACTTTTTCCCTTGTATAACAGGAATAATTGCAACCAGTGTGAAAGGTATGGTCATTTCTACGTTCCGGACAACATAGGCTTCACTCTAGGGCGTTGGTCCACCAGATTCACTAGTTAGGGCCTAAGGAGACAACGTCAGAAGCATAGAATACAATATAAATACAACAGCTTTTCAATCGTATAACAGGAATAATTGACACCAGTGTGAAAGTGATGGTTATTTCTGCATTCCGGGCAACCTAGGCTTCACTCTGGGGTGTTGGACCACCAGATCAAATAGTTAGGGCCTAAGAAGTCAACGCCAGAAGCATAAAATACAAAATAACAACAATAGTTTTTCCATCGTCTAAAACGAATAATTGCGCGAGTGAGAAGGGTATGGTCATGTCTACGTTCCGGGCAACCTAGGCTTCACTCTAGGGCATTGCTCCACCAGATCGAATAGCTAGGACCTTAGAAGTCAGCGCCCGAAACATAAAATGCAATAAAAATACAACAGTTTTTCCATCGTATACCAGGAATGATTGCAACCAGAGTGAAGGGGATTGTGATTTCTACGTTCCGGGCAACCTAGGCTTCACTCTAGGGCAAGGCTCCACCAGATCGAATAGCTAGGGCCTTAGAAGTCAACACCAGAAGCATAAAATAAAATAAAAATACAACAGTTATTCCATCGTATAACAGGAATAATTACAACCAGTGTGATAGTAATGGGCATTTCTACGTTCCGTGCAACCTAGGCTTCATTCTAGGGCATTGTTCCACCAGATCGAACAGTTAGGGCCTAAGAAGTCAACGCCAGAAGCATAAAATACAATATAAATACAATAGTTTTTCCATCGTCTAAAACGAATAATTGCGCGAGTGTGAATGGTATGGTCATTTCTACGTTCCGGGCAACCTAGGCTTCACTCTAGGGCGTTGCTCCACCACATCGAATAGCTAGGGCCTTAGAAGTCAGCGCCCGGAACATAAAATACAATATAAATACAACAGCTTTTCCATCGTATAAAACGAATAACTGCATCCAGTGTGAAAGTTATGGTCATTTCTACGTGCCGGGTAACCTAGGCTTCACCCTAGGGCGTTGCTCCACCAGATCGAATAGTTAGGGCCTTAGAAGTCAACGCCAGAAGCATAAAATTCCATATAAATACATCAGTTTTTCCGTCGTTAAAAGGAATAAATGCAACCAGTGTGAAGGATATGGTCATTTCTACGTTCCGGACAACATAGGCTTCACTCTAGGGCGTTGCTCCACCAGGTCGGATAGTTAGGGCCTTAGAAAACAACTCCAGACGCATAAAGTACAATAAAAATACAACAGTTTTACAATCGTATAAAACGAATAATAGCAACCAGTGTGAAAGTGATGGTCATTTCTACGTTCCGGGCAACCTAGGCTTCACTCTAGGGCGTTTCTCCACCATATCGAATAGTTAGGGCCTTAGAAGTCAACTCCAGAAGCATAAAAGACAATATAAATACAACAGCTTTTCCATCCTATAAAACGAATAATTGCAACCAGTGTGAAAGCTAATGGTCATTTCTACGTTCCGGGCAACCTAGGCTTCACTGTAGGGCGTTGCTCCACCACATCGAATAGCTACGACCTTGGAAGTCAACGCCTGAAGCATAAGATAAAATAAAAATACAACAGACTCTCCGTTGTATATGACGGATAATTGCAACCAGTGTTAAGGTAATGGCCATTTCTACGTTCCGGGCATCCTAGACTTAACTCTGAGACATTGCTCCACCAGATCGAATACATAGGGCCTTAGAATTCAACGCCAGAAGCATAGAATACAATGTAAATGCAACAGTTTTTCCATCGTATTACAGGAATAACTGCAGCCAGTGTGAAAGGATTGGTCATTTCTACATTCCGGGTAACATAGGCTTCATTCGAGGGCGTTGCCCCACAAGATCGAATAGCTAGAGACATAGAATTCAACGCCAGAAGCAGAAAATACAATAAAGATACTTCAGTTTTTCCATCGTATAACAGGAATAATTGCAACCAGTGTGAAAGTAATGGTCCCTTCTACGTTCCGGATAACCTAGGCTTCACTCTAGGGCAAGGCTCCACCAGATCGAATAGCTACGGCCTTAGAAGTCAACACCAGAAGCATAAAATAAAATAAGAATACAACAGTTATTCCTTCGTATAACAGGAATAATTACAACCAGTGTGATAGTAATGGGCATTTCTACGTTCCGTGCAACCTAAGCTTCATTCTAGGGCATTGTTCCACCTAATCGAACAGTTAGGGCCTAAGAGGTCAACGCCAGAAGCATAAAATACAATATAAATACAACAGCTTTTCCATCGTATAACAGGAATAATTGACACCAGTGTGAAAGTGATGGTTATTTCTGCATTCCGGGCAACCTAGGCTTCACTCTAGGGCGTTGCTCCTCCAGATAGAATAGTTAGGGCCCTGGAAGTCAACGCCAGAAGCATAAAATACAATATAAATACAACACTTTTTCCCTTGTATAACAGGAATAATTGCAACCAGCGTGAAAGGTATGGTCATTTTTACGTTCCGGGCAACCTACGCTTCACTCTAGGGCGTTGCTCCACCACATCGAATAGCTGCGGCCTTAGAAGTCAGCGCCAGAAGCATAAAATACAATATAAACACAACAGTTCTTCAATTGTATAACAGGAATAATTGCAAACAGTGTGAAAGATATGGTCATTTCTACGTTGCGGGCATCCTAGGCTTCACTGTAGGGCATTGCTCCACCAGATCGATTAGCTAGGGACTTAGAATTCAACGCCAGAAGCGGAAAATACAATAAAAACACAACAGTTTTTCCATCGTATAGCAGGAATAATTGCAACCAGTGTGAAAGTAATGGTCACTTCTACGTTCCGGGCAATCTAGACTTCACTCTAGGGCGTTGGTCCACCAGATGGAATGGCTAGGGCCTTAGAAGTCAACGCCAGAAGCATAAAATAAAATATAAATACAACAGTTCTTCAATCGCATAACAGGAATAATTGCAACCAGAGTGAAACTGATGGTCACTTCTAAGTTCCGGGCAACCTAGGCTTCACCCTAGAGCGTTGCACCACCAGATCGAATAGATAGGGCCTTAGAAGTCAACGCCAGAAGCATAAAATAAAATATAAATACAACAGTTATTCCATCGTATAACAGGAATAATTACAACCAGTGTGAAAGTAATGGGCATTTCTACGTTCCGTTCAACCTGGGCTTCACCCCAGGGCGTTGCTCCACCAGGTCGTATAGTTAGGGCCATAGAAAACAACTCCAGACGCATAAAATACAAGAAAGATACAACAGTTCTTTCATCGTATAACAGGAACAATTGCAACATGCCTGAAGGTAATGGTCATTTCTACGTTCCGGGAAATCTAGGCTTCTCTCTAGGGCGTTGCTCCACCAGATCGAATAGTTAGGGCCTAAGAAGTCAACGCCAGAAGCATAAAATACAAAATAGATACAACAGTTTTTGCATCGTATAACAGGAATAATTGCAACCAGTGTGAAAGATATGGTCATTTCTATGATCAGGGCAACCTAGGCTTCACTCTAGGGCGTTGCTCCACCACATCGAATAGCTACGGCCTTAGGAGTCAACGCCAGAGGCATAAAATACAAAATAAATACAACAGTTTTTCCATCGTATAATACGAATAATTGCAACCAGTGTGAAAGTACTGGTCATTTCTACGTTCCGGGTAACCAAGGCTTCACTCTTTGGCGTTGTTCCACCAGATCCAATAGATACTGTCTTAGAAGTCAACGCCAGAAGCATAAAATAAAATAAAAGTGCAACAGTTTTTCCATTGTATGACAGGAATAATTGCAACCAGTGAGAAAGTGATTGTCATTTCTACGATCCGGGCAACCTAGGCTTGACTCTAGGGCGTTGTTCCACCAGATCGAATAGTTAGGGCCTAAGAAGTCAACGCCAGAAGCATAAAATAAAGTAAAATTACAACAGATTTTCAATCGTAAAACAGGAATAATTGCAACCAGTGTGAAAGGTAATGGACATTTCTATGTTCCAGGCGACCTAGGCCTCACCCTAGGACGTTGTTCCGCCAGGTCGAATAGTTAGGGCCTAGGAAGTCAACGGCAGAAGCATAAAATACGATATATGTACAACAGTTTTTCCACCGTATAAAACGGATAATTGCAACCAGTGTGAAAGTAATGGCCATTTCTACGTTCCGGGCATCCTAGACTTCACTCTGAGGCATTGCTGCGCCAGACTGAATAAATAGGGCCTCAGAAGTCAACTCCAGAAGCATAAAAGACAATATAAATACAACAGCTTTTCCATCCTATAAAACGAATAATTGCAACCAGTGTGAAAGCTAATGGTCATTTCTACGTTCCGGGCAACCTAGGCTTCACTGTAGGGCGTTGCTCCACCACATCGAATAGCTACGACCTTGGAAGTCAACGCCTGAAGCATAAGATAAAATAAAAATACAACAGATTCTCCATTGTATAAGACGGATAATTGCAACCAGTGTTATGGTAATGGCCATTTCTACGTTCCGGGCATCCTAGACTTAACTCTGAGACATTGCTCCACCAGATCGAATACATAGGGCCTTAGAATTCAACGCCAGAAGCATAGAATACAATGTAAATGCAACAGTTTTTCCATCGTGTTACAAGAATAACTGCAGCCAGTGTGAAAGGACTGGTCATTTCTACGTTCCGGGTAACATAGGCTTCATTCGAGGGCGTTGCCCCACAAGATCGAATAGCTAGAGACATAGAATTCAACGCCAGAAGCAGAAAATACAATAAAGATACTTCAGTTTTTCCATCGTATAACAGGAATAATTGCAACCAGTGAGAAAGTAATGGTCCCTTCTACGTTCCGGATAACCTAGGCTTCACTCTAGGGCAAGGCTCCACCAGATCGAATAGCTAGGGCCTTAGAAGTCAACACCAGAAGCATAAAATAAAATAAAAATACAACAGTTATTCCTTCGTATAACAGGAATAATTACAACCAGTGTGATAGTAATGGGCATTTCTACGTTCCGTGCAACCTAGGCTTCATTCTAGGGCATTGTTCCACCTAATCGAACAGTTAGGGCCTAAGAGGTCAACGCCAGAAGCATAAAATACAATATAAATACAATAGTTTTTCCATCGTCTAAAACGAATAATTGCGCGAGTGTGAATGGTATGGTCATTTCTACGTTCCGGGCAACCTACGCTTCACTCTAGGCCGTTGCTCCACCACATCGAATAGCTGCGGCCTTAGAAGTCAACGCCAGAAGCATAAAATACAATATAAACACAACAGTTCTTCAATCGTATAACAGGAATAATTGCAAACAGTGTGAAAGATATGGTCATTTCTACGTTGCGGGCATCCTAGGCTTCACTGTAGGGCATTGCTCCAACAGATCGATTGGCTAGGGACTTAGAATTCAACGCCAGAAGCGGAAAATACAATAAAAACACAACAGTTTTTCCATCGTATAACAGGAATAATTGCAACCAGTGTGAAAGTAATGGTCACTTCTACGTTGCGGGCAATCTAGACTTCACTCTAGGGCGTTGGTCCACCAGATGGAATGGCTAGGGCCTTAGAAGTCAACGCCAGAAGCAAAAAATAAAATAAAAATACAACAGTTTTTCCATCGTATAACAGGAATAATTGCAACCAGTGTGAAAGGTATGGTAATTGCTACGATCAGGGCAACCTAGGCTTCACTCTAGGCGTTGCTTCACCAGATCCACTAGTTAGGGCCTCAGAAGTCAACGCCAGAAGCATAACGTACAATAAAAATCCAACAGTTTGTCCATCGTATAACAGGAATAATTGCAACCAGTGTGAAAGTAATGGTCATTTCTACGTTCCGGGCAACCTAGGTTTCGCTCTAGGGCGATGCTCCACCACATCGAATATTCAGGGCCTTAGAAAACAACTCCAGCCGCATAAAATACAATAAAAATACAACAGTTTTTCCATCGTATAACAGGAATAGTAGCAACCAGAGTGAAGGTGATGGTCACTTCTAAGTTCCGGGCAACCTAGGCTTCACTCTAGAGCGTTGCACCACCAGATCGAATAGCTAGGGCCTTAGAAGTCAACGGCAGAATCATAAAATAAAATATAAATACAACAGTTATTCCATCGTATAACAGGAATAATTACAACCAGTGTGAAAGTAATGGGCATTTCTACGTTCCGGGCAACCTAGGCTTCACCCTAGGGCGTTGCTCCACCTGATCGAATAGTTAGGGCCTAAGAAGACAACGCCAGAAGCATAAAATACGATATGTGTACAACAGTTTTACCATCGTATAAAATGAATAATCGCAAACAGTGTGAAGGTAATGGTCATTTCTACGTTTCGGGCAACCTAGGCTTCACTCTAGGGCGTTGCTCCACCAGATCTAATAGTTAGGGCCATAGAAGTCAACGCCCGAAGCATAAAATACAAAATAAATAGAACAGTTTTTCCATTGTATAAAACGAATAATTGAAACCAGTGTGAAAGTTATGGTCATTTCTACGTTCCGCGCAACCTAGGCTTCACCCCTGGGCGTTCATCCACCAGATCCAATAGTTAGGACCTAAGAAGTCAACGCCAGAAGCATAAAATACAATATAAATACAACTGTTTTTCCATCGTATAAAACGAATAATTGCAACCAGTATGAAAGTTATGGTCATTTATACGTTCCGGGCAACCTAGGCTTCACCCTAGGGCGTTGCTTCACCAGATCGAATAGTTAGGGCCTAAGAAGTCAACGCCAGAAACATAAAATACGATATATGTACAACAGTTTTTCCATCGTATAAAACGAATAATTGCAACCAGTGTGAAAGTAATGGCCATTTCTACGTTGCGGGCATCCTAGGCTTAACTCTGAGGCATTGCTACACCAGATCGAATACATAGGGCCTTAGAAGTCAACGCCAGAAGTATAAAGTACAACCAAAATCCAACAGTTTGTCCATCGTATAGCTGGAATGATTGCAACCAGAGTGAAAGTAATGGTCATTTCTACGTTTCGGGCGACCTAGTCTCCACTTTAGGGCGTTGCTCCACCAGATGGAATAGTTAGGGCCTTAGAAGTCAATGCCAGAAGCATAAAATACAAAATAAGTACAACAGTTTTTCCATCTTATAACAAGAATAATTGCAACCAGTGTTAAAGTGATGGTCATTTCTACATTCCCGGCAACCTAGGCTTCACTCTAGGGCGTTGCTCCACTTTATCGAATAGATATGGCCTAAGAAGTCAACGCCAGAAGCATAAAATACGATATATGTACAACAGTTTTACCATCGTATAAAATGAATAATCGCAAACAGTGTGAAGGTAATGGTCATTTATACATTCCGGGCAACCTAGGTTTCACTCTAGGGCGTTGCTCCACCAGATCGAATAGTTGGGGCCATAGAAGTCAACGCCAGAAGCACCAAGTACAAAATTAGTACAGCAGTTTTTCCATCGTATAAAACGAATAATTGCATCCAGTATGAAAGTTATGGTCATTTCTACGTTCCGGGCAACCTAGGCTTCACCCTAGGGCGTTGCTCCACCTGATCGAATAGTAAGGGCCTAAGAAGTCAACGCCAGAAGCATAAAATACGATATATGTACAACAGTTTTACCATCGTATAAAATGAATAATCGCAAACAGTGTGAAGGTAATGGTCATTTCTACGTTCCGGGCAACCTAGGCTTCACTCTAGGGCGTTGCTCCACCAGATCTAATAGTTAGGGCCATAGAAGTCAACGCCCGAAGCATAAAATACAAAATAAATAGAACAGTTTTTCCATTGTATAAAACGAATAATTGAAACCAGTGTGAAAGTTATGGTCATTTCTACGTTCCGGGCAACCTAGGCTTCACCCTAGGGCGTTGCTTCACCAGATCGAATAGTTAGGGCCTACGAAGTCAACGCCAGAAACATAAAATACGATATATGTACAACAGTTTTTCCATCGTATAAAACGAATAATTGCAACCAGTGTGAAAGTAATGGCCATTTCTACGTTGCGGGCATCCTAGACTTAACTCTGAGGCATTGCTACACCAGATCGAATACATAGGGCCTTAGAAGTCAACGCCAGAAGTATAAAGTACAATCAAAATCCAACAGATTGTCCATCGTATAGCTGGAATGATTGCAACCTGAGTGAAAGTAATGGTCATTTCTACGTTTCGGGCGACCTAGGCTCCACTCTAGGGCGTTGCTCCACCAGATGGAATAGTTAGGGCCTTAGAAGTCAATGCCAGAAGCATAAAATACAAAATAAATACAACAGTTTTTCCATCTTATAACAAGAATAATTGCAACCAGTGTTAAAGTGATGGTCATTTCTACATTCCGGGCAACCTAGGCTTAACTGTAGGGTGTTGCTCCACCAGATCGCATAGTTAGGGACTTAGAATATAACGCCGGAAGCATAAAATACAATAAAAATTCAACAGCTTTTCCATCGTATAGCAGGAATAATTGCAACCAGTGTGAAGTTAATGGTCTTTTCTACGTTCGGGGCAGCCTAGGCTTCACTACAGGGCGGTGCTCCACCAGATCAGATAGTTAGGGCCTAAGAAGTCAACGCCAGAAGCATAAAATACAATATAAATACAACTGTTTTTCCATCGTATAAAATGTATAATTGCAAGCAGTGTGAAGGTAATGGTCATTTGTACGTTCCGGGCAACCTAGGCTTCACTCTGGAGCGCTGCTCCACCAGATCGAATAGTTAGGGCCTTAGATGTCAACGCCAGAAGCATAAAATACAATAGAAATACAACAGTTTTTCCACCGTATAACAGGAATAATTGCAATCAGTGTGAAAGGTATGGTCATTTCTACGTTCGGGGCAGCCTAGGCTTCACTACAGGGCGGTGCTCCACCAGATCAGATAGTTAGGGCCTAAGAAGTCAACGCCAGAAGCATAAAATACAATATAAATACAACTGTTTTTCCATCGTATAAAATGTATAATTGCAAGCAGTGTGAAGGTAATGGTCATTTGTACGTTCCGGGCAACCTAGGCTTCACTCTGGAGCGCTGCTCCACCAGATCGAATAGTTAGGGCCTTAGATGTCAACGCCAGAAGCATAAAATACAATAGAAATACAACAGTTTTTCCATCGTATAACAGGAATAATTGCAATCAGTGTGAAAGGTATGGTCATTTCTACGTTCCGGGCAACCTAGGCTTCACTGTAGGGCGTTGCTCCACCACATCGAATAGCTGCGTCCTTAGAAGTCAACGCCAGAAGCATAAAATAAAATATAAATACAACAGTTATTCCCTTGTATAACAGGAATAATTGCAACCAGTGTGAAAGCTATGGTCATTTCTACGTTCCGGGCAACCTAGGCCTCACTGTAGGGCGCTGCTCCAACACATCGAATAGTTAGGGCCTTAGAAGTCAATGCCAGAATCATAAAATGCCATATAAATACAACGGATGTTCCACTGTATAAAATGAATAATTAGAAACAGTGTGGAGGTAATGGTCATTTCTACTTTCCGGGCAACCTAGACTTCACTCTAGGGCGTTTCTCCACCACATCGACTAGCTACGGCCTTAGAAGTCAACGCCTGAAGCATAAAATATAATATAAGTACAACAGTTTTTCCATCGTATAACAGGAATACTTGCAACCAGTGTGAAAGACATGGTCATTTCTACGTTCCAGGCGACCTAGGCCTCACCCTAGGGCGTTGTTCCGCCAGGTCGAATAGTTAGGGCCTAGGAAGTCAACGGCAGAAGCATAAAATACGATATATGTAAAACAGTTTTTCCACCGTATAAAACGGATAATTGCAACCAGTGTGAAAGTAATGGCCATTTCTACGTTCCGGGCATCAGAGACTTCACTCTGAGGCATTGCTGCGCCAGACTGAATAAATAGGGCCTTAGAAGTCAACGCCAGAAGCAAAAAATAAAATAAAAATACAACAGTTTTTTCATCGTATAGCAGGAATATTTGTATCAAGCGTGAATGTAATGGTCATTTCTACGTTCCGGGCTATCTAGTCTTCACTGTAGGGAGTTGCTCCACCAGAACGAATAGTTAGGGCCTAATAAGTCAACGCCAGAAGCATAAAATAAAATAAAATTACAACAGTTTTTCAGTCGTAAAACAGGAATAATTGCAACCAGTGTGAAAGTAATGGTCCCTTCTACGTTCCGGATAACCCAGGCTTCACTCTAGGGCAAGGCTCCACCAGATCGAATAGCTAGGGCCTTATAAGTCAACACCAGAAGCATATAATAAAATAAAACTACAACAGTTATTCCTTCGTATAACAGGAATAATTACAACCAGTGTGATAGTAATGGGCATTTCTACGTTCCGTGCAACCTAGGCTTCATTCTAGGGCATTGTTCCACCTAATCGAACAGTTAGGGCCTAAGAAGTCAACGCCAGAAGCATAAAATACAATATAAATACAATAGCTTTTCCATCGTCTAAAACGAATAATTGCGCGAGTGTGAATGGTATGGTCCTTTCTACGTTCCGGGCAACCTAGGCTTAACTCTGAGGCATTGCTACACCAGATCGAATACATAGGGCCTTAGAAGTCAACGCCAGAAGTATAAAGTACAACCAAAATCCAACAGTTTGTCCATCGTATAGCTGGAATGATTGCAACCAGAGTGAAAGTAATGGTCATTTCTACGTTTCGGGCGACCTAGTCTCCACTCTAGGGCGTTGCTCCACCAGATGGAATAGTTAGGGCCTTAGAAGTCAATGCCAGAAGCATAAAATACAAAATAAGTACAACAGTTTTTCCATCTTATAACAAGAATAATTGCAACCAGTGTTAAAGTGATGGTCATTTCTACATTCCCGGCAACCTAGGCTTCACTCTAGGGCGTTGCTCCACATTATCGAATAGATATGGCCTAAGAAGTCAACGCCAGAAGCATAAAATACGATATATGTACAACAGTTTTACCATCGTATAAAATGAATAATCGCAAACAGTGTGAAGGTAATGGTCATTTATACATTCCGGGCAACCTAGGTTTCACTCTAGGGCGTTGCTCCACCAGATCGAATAGTTGGGGCCATAGAAGTCAACGCCAGAAGCACCAAGTACAAAATTAGTACAGCAGTTTTTCCATCGTATAAAACGAATAATTGCATCCAGTATGAAAGTTATGGTCATTTCTACGTTCCGGGCAACCTAGGCTTCACCCTAGGGCGTTGCTCCACCTGATCGAATAGTTAGGGCCTAAGAAGTCAACGCCAGAAGCATAAAATACGATATATGTACAACAGTTTTACCATCGTATAAAATGAATAATCGCAAACAGTGTGAAGGTAATGGTCATTTCTACGTTCCGGGCAACCTAGGCTTCACTCTAGGGCGTTGCTCCACCAGATCTAATAGTTAGGGCCATAGAAGTCAACGCCCGAAGCATAAAATACAAAATAAATAGAACAGTTTTTCCATTGTATAAAACGAATAATTGAAACCAGTGTGAAAGTTATGGTCATTTCTACGTTCCGGGCAACCTAGGCTTCACCCTAGGGCGTTGCTTCACCAGATCGAATAGTTAGGGCCTACGAAGTCAACGCCAGAAACATAAAATACGATATATCTACAACAGTTTTTCCATCGTATAAAACGAATAATTGCAACCAGTGTGAAAGTAATGGCCATTTCTACGTTGCGGGCATCCTAGACTTAACTCTGAGGCATTGCTACACCAGATCGAATACATAGGGCCTTAGAAGTCAACGCCAGAAGTATAAAGTACAATCAAAATCCAACAGATTGTCCATCGTATAGCTGGAATGATTGCAACCTGAGTGAAAGTAATGGTCATTTCTACGTTTCGGGCGACCTAGGCTCCACTCTAGGGCGTTGCTCCACCAGATGGAATAGTTAGGGCCTTAGAAGTCAATGCCAGAAGCATAAAATACAAAATAAATACAACAGTTTTTCCATCTTATAACAAGAATAATTGCAACCAGTGTTAAAGTGATGGTCATTTCTACATTCCGGGCAACCTAGCCTTCACTCTAGGGCGTTGCTCCACCAGATCGAATAGTCAGGGCCTAAGAAGTCAACGCCAGAAGCACCAAATACAAAATTAATACAACAGTTCTTCCATCCTATAAAACGAATAATTGCAACGAGGATGAAAGTTATGGTCATTTCTACGTTCCGGGCAACCTAGGCTTCACCCTAGGGCGTTGCTCCGCCTGATCGAATAGTTAGGGCCTAAGAAGTCAACGCCAGAAGCATAAAATACGACATATGTACAACAGTTTTACCATCGTATAAAATGGATAATCGCAAGCAGTGTGAAGGTAATGGTCATTTCTATGTTCCGGGCAACCTAGGCTTCACTCTAGGGCGTTGCTCCACCAGATCGAATAGTTAGGGCCTTAGAAGTCAACGCCCGAAGCATAAAATACAAAATAAATAGAACAGCTTTTCCATTGTATAACACGAGTAATTGAAACCAGTGTGAAAGTTATGATCATTTCTACGTTCCGCGCAACCTAGGCGTCACGCCTGGGCGTTGCTCCACCATATCCAATAGTTAGGACCTAAGAAGTCAGCGCCAGAAGCATAAAATACAAAATAGATTCAACAGCTTTTCCATCGTATGTAATGTATATTTGCAAACAGTGTGAAGGCAATCGTCATTTCTACGTTCCGGGCAACCTAGGCTTCACCCTAGGGGTTGCTCCACTTTATCGAATAGATAGGGCCTGAGAAGTCAACGCCAGAAGCATAAAATACGATATATGTACAACAGTTTAACCATCGTATAAAATGAATAATCGCAAACAGTGTGAAGGTAATGGTCATTTCAACAATCCGGGCAACCTAGGCTTAACTGTAGGGTGTTGCTCCACCAGATCGCATAGTTAGGGACTTAGAATATAACGCCGGAAGCATAAAATACAATAAAAATTCAACAGCTTTTCCATCGTATAGCAGGAATAATTGCAACCAGTGTGAAGTTAATGGTCTTTTCTACGTTCGGGGCAGCCTAGGCTTCACTACAGGGCGGTGCTCCACCAGATCAGATAGTTAGGGCCTAAGAAGTCAACGCCAGAAGCATAAAATACAATATAAATACAACTGTTTTTCCATCGTATAAAATGTATAATTGCAAGCAGTGTGAAGGTAATGGTCATTTGTACGTTCCGGGCAACCTAGGCTTCACTCTGGAGCGCTGCTCCACCAGATCGAATAGTTAGGGCCTTAGATGTCAACGCCAGAAGCATAAAATACAATAGAAATACAACAGTTTTTCCACCGTATAACAGGAATAATTGCTATCAGTGTGAAAGGTATGGTCATTTCTACGTTCCGGGCAACCTAGGCTTCACTGTAGGGCGTTGCTCCACCACATCGAATAGCTGCGGCCTTAGAAGTCAACGCCAGAAGCATAAAATAAAATATAAATACAACAGTTATTCCCTTGTATAACAGGAATAATTGCAACCAGTGTGAAAGCTATGGTCATTTCTACGTTCCGGGCAACCTAGGCCTCACTGTAGGGCGCTGCTCCAACACATCGAATAGTTAGGGCCTTAGAAGTCAATGCCAGAATCATAAAATGCCATATAAATACAACGGATGTTCCACTGTATAAAATGAATAATTAGAAACAGTGTGGAGGTAATGGTCATTACTACTTTCCGGGCAACCTAGACTTCACTCTAGGGCGTTTCTCCACCACATCGACTAGCTACGGCCTTAGAAGTCAACGCCTGAAGCATAAAATATAATATAAGTACAACAGTTTTTCCATCGTATAACAGGAATACTTGCAACCAGTGTGAAAGACATGGTCATTTCTATGTTCCGGGCAACCTAGGCTTCACGCTTGGGCGTTGCTCCACCACTTCGAATAGCTACGGCCTTAGGAGTCAACGCCAGAGGCATAAAATACAAAATAAATACAACAGTTTTTCCATCGTATAACAAGAATAATTGCAACCAGTGTGAAAGTGATGGTCATTTCTACATTCCGGGCAACCTAGGCTTCACTCTAGGGCCATGCTCCACCAGATCGAATTGTTAGGGCCTAAGAAGTCAACGACAGAAGCATAAAATACAATATAAATACAACAGTTTTTGCCTTGTATAACAGGAATAATTGCAACCAGTGTGAAAGCTATGGTCATTTCTACGTTCCGGGCAACCTAGGCTTCACTCTAGGGCGTTGCTCCACCACATCGAATAGTTAGGGCCTTAGAAGTCAATGCCAGAAGCATAAAATGCAATATAAATACAATAGTTTTTCCACTGTATAATATGAATAATTGCAAACAGTGTGATAGTGATGGTCATTTCTACGTTCCGGGCAACATAGGCTTCACTCTAGGGCGTTGCTCCACCACATCGAATAGCTACGGCCTTAGAAGTCAACGCCTGAAGCATAAAATATGATATAAATACAACAGTTTTTCCATCGTATAACAGGAATAATTGCAACCAGAGTGAAGGTGATGGTCATTTCTACGTCCCGGGCAACCTAGGCTTCACTCTAGGGCGTTCCTCCACGAGATCGAATAGCTAGGGACTTAGAAGCCAACTCTAGAAGCATAAAATAAAATAAAAATACAACAGTTTTTCCATCGTATAAAACGAATAATTGCAACCAGTATGAATGTTATGGTCATTTCTACGTTCCGGGAAGCCTAGGCTTCACTCTAGGGCGTTGGTCCACCAGTTCGAAATGCAAGGGACTTAGAAGTCTGCGCCAGAATCATAAAATACAATATAAATACAATAGTCTTTCCATCGTATAAAACGAGTAATTGCAACCAGTGTGAAAGTAATGGCCATTTCTACGTTCCGGGCATCCTAGACTTAACTCTGAGGCATAGCTCCACCAGATCGAATACATAGGGCTTTAGAAGTCAACGCCAGAAGCATAAAGTACAATCAAAATCCAACAGTTTGTCCATCGTATAACAGGAATAATTGCAACAAGCGTGAAGGTAATGGTCATTTCTACGTTCCGGGCAACCTAGGTTTTGCTCTAGGGCGTTGCTCAACCACATCGAATAGTTAGGGCCTTAGAAGTCAACGCCTGAAGCATAAAATACGATATATGTACAACAGTTTAACCATCGTATAAAATGAATAATCGCAAACAGCGTGAAGGTAATGGTCATTTCTACAATCCGGGCAACCTAGGCTTAACTGTAGGGTGTTGCTCCACCAGATCGCATAGTTAGGGACTTAGAATATAACGCCGGAAGCATAAAATACAATAAAAATTCAACAGCTTTTCCATCGTATAGCAGGAATAATTGCAACCAGTGTGAAGTTAATGGTCTTTTCTACGTTCGGGGCAGCCTAGGCTTCACTACAGGGCGGTGCTCCACCAGATCAGATAGTTAGGGCCTAAGAAGTCAACGCCAGAAGCATAAAATACAATATAAATACAACTGTTTTTCCATCGTATAAGACGAATAATTGCAACCAGTATGAAAGTTATGGTCATTTCTACGTTCCGCGCAACCTAGGCTTAACTCCAGGCCGTTGCTCCACCAGATCGAATAGTTAGGGACTTTGAATAGAACGCCAGAAGCATAAAATACAATAAAAATGCAAGAGTTTTTCCATCGTATAACAGGAAAGCTGCAACCAGTGTGAAAGTACTGGCCATTTCTATGTTCCGGGTAACCTAGGCTTCACTCTAGGGCGTTGCTCCACCAGATCGAATAGCTATGGACTTAGAATTCAACGCCAGAAGAATAAAATACAACACAGGTACCACAGTTTATCCATCGTATAAAATGTATAATTGCAAGCAGTGTGAAGGTAATGGTCATTTGTACGTTCCGGGCAACCTAGGCTTCACTCTGGAGCGCTGCTCCACCAGATCGAATAGCTAGGGACCTAGAAGCCAACTCTAGAAGCATAAAATAGAATAAAAATACAACAGTTTTTCCATCGTATAAAACGAATAATTGCAACCAGTATGAATGTTATGGTCATTTCTACGTTCCGGGAAGCCTAGGCTTCACTCTAGGGCGTTGGTCCACCAGTTCGAATAGCAAGGGACTTAGAAGTCTGCGCCAGAATCATAAAATACAATATAAATACAATAGTCTTTCCATCGTATCAAACGAGTAATTGCAACCAGTGTGAAAGTAATGGCCATTTCTACGTTCCGGGCATCCTAGACTTAACTCTGAGGCATAGCTCCACCAGATCGAATACATAGGGCTTTAGAAGTCAACGCCAGAAGCATAAAGTACAATCAAAATCCAACAGTTTGTCCATCGTATAACAGGAATAATTGCAACAAGCGTGAAGGTAATGGTCATTTCTACGTTCCGGGCAACCTAGGTTTTGCTCTAGGGCGTTGCTCAACCACATCGAATAGTTAGGGCCTTAGAAGTCAACGCCTGAAGCATAAAATACGATATATGTACAACAGTTTAACCATCGTATAAAATGAATAATCGCAAACAGTGTGAAGGTAATGGTCATTTCTACAATCCGGGCAACCTAGGCTTAACTGTAGGGTGTTGCTCCACCAGATCGCATAGTTAGGGACTTAGAATATAACGCCGGAAGCATAAAATACAATAAAAATTCAACAGCTTTTCCATCGTATAGCAGGAATAATTGCAACCAGTGTGAAGTTAATGGTCTTTTCTACGTTCGGGGCAGCCTAGGCTTCACTACAGGGCGGTGCTCCACCAGATCAGATAGTTAGGGCCTAAGAAGTCAACGCCAGAAGCATAAAATACAATATAAATACAACTGTTTTTCCATCGTATAAGACGAATAATTGCAACCAGTATGAAAGTTATGGTCATTTCTACGTTCCGCGCAACCTAGGCTTAACTCCAGGCCGTTGCTCCACCAGATCGAATAGTTAGGGACTTTGAATAGAACGCCAGAAGCATAAAATACAATAAAAATGCAAGAGTTTTTCCATCGTATAACAGGAAAGCTGCAACCAGTGTGAAAGTACTGGCCATTTCTATGTTCCGGGTAACCTAGGCTTCACTCTAGGGCGTTGCTCCACCAGATCGAATAGCTATGGACTTAGAATTCAACGCCAGAAGAATAAAATACAACACAGGTACCACAGTTTATCCATCGTATAAAATGTATAATTGCAAGCAGTGTGAAGGTAATGGTCATTTGTACGTTCCGGGCAACCTAGGCTTCACTCTGGAGCGCTGCTCCACCAGATCGAATAGCTAGGGACCTAGAAGCCAACTCTAGAAGCATAAAATAAAATAAAAATACAACAGTTTTTCCATCGTATAAAACGAATAATTGCAACCAGTATGAATGTTATGGTCATTTCTACGTTCCGGGAAGCCTAGGCTTCACTCTAGGGCGTTGGTCCACCAGTTCGAATAGCAAGGGACTTAGAAGTCTGCGCCAGAATCATAAAATACAATATAAATACAATAGTCTTTCCATCGTATCAAACGAGTAATTGCAACCAGTGTGAAAGTAATGGCCATTTCTACGTTCCGGGCATCCTAGACTTAACTCTGAGGCATAGCTCCACCAGATCGAATACATAGGGCTTTAGAAGTCAACGCCAGAAGCATAAAGTACAATCAAAATCCAACAGTTTGTCCATCGTATAACAGGAATAATTGCAACAAGCGTGAAGGTAATGGTCATTTCTACGTTCCGGGCAACCTAGGTTTTGCTCTAGGGCGTTGCTCAACCACATCGAATAGTTAGGGCCTTAGAAGTCAACGCCTGAAGCATAAAATACGATATATGTACAACAGTTTAACCATCGTATAAAATGAATAATCGCAAACAGTGTGAAGGTAATGGTCATTTCTACAATCCGGGCAACCTAGGCTTAACTGTAGGGTGTTGCTCCACCAGATCGCATAGTTAGGGACTTAGAATATAACGCCGGAAGCATAAAATACAATAAAAATTCAACAGCTTTTCCATCGTATAGCAGGAATAATTGCAACCAGTGTGAAGTTAATGGTCTTTTCTACGTTCGGGGCAGCCTAGGCGTCACTACAGGGCGGTGCTCCACCAGATCAGATAGTTAGGGCCTAAGAAGTCAACGCCAGAAGCATAAAATACAATATAAATACAACTGTTTTTCCATCGTATAAGACGAATAATTGCAACCAGTATGAAAGTTATGGTCATTTCTACGTTCCGCGCAACCTAGGCTTAACTCCAGGCCGTTGCTCCACCAGATCGAATAGTTAGGGACTTTGAATAGAACGCCAGAAGCATAAAATACAATAAAAATGCAAGAGTTTTTCCATCGTATAACAGGAAAGCTGCAACCAGTGTGAAAGTACTGGCCATTTCTATGTTCCGGGTAACCTAGGCTTCACTCTAGGGCGTTGCTCCACCAGATCGAATAGCTATGGACTTAGAATTCAACGCCAGAAGAATAAAATACAACACAGGTACCACAGTTTATCCATCGTATAAAATGTATAATTGCAAGCAGTGTGAAGGTAATGGTCATTTGTACGTTCCGGGCAACCTAGGCTTCACTCTGGAGCGCTGCTCCACCAGATCGAATAGTTAGGGCCTTAGATGTCAACGCCAGAAGCATAAAATACAATAGAAATACAACAGTTTTTCCACCGTATAACAGGAATAATTGCAATCAGTGTGAAAGGTATGGTCATTTCTACGTTCCGGGCAACCTAGGCTTCACTGTAGGGCGTTGCTCCACCACATCGAATAGCTGCGGCCTTAGAAGTCAACGCCAGAAGCATAAAATAAAATATAAATACAACAGTTATTCCCTTGTATAACAGGAATAATTGCAACCAGTGTGAAAGCTATGGTCATTTCTACGTTCCGGGCAACCTAGGCCTCACTGTAGGGCGCTGCTCCAACACATCGAATAGTTAGGGCCTTAGAAGTCAATGCCAGAATCATAAAATGCCATATAAATACAACGGATGTTCCACTGTATAAAATGAATAATTCGAAACAGTGTGGAGGTAATGGTCATTTCTACTTTCCGGGCAACCTAGACTTCACTCTAGGGCGTTTCTCCACCACATCGACTAGCTACGGCCTTAGAAGTCAACGCCTGAAGCATAAAATATAATATAAGTACAACAGTTTTTCCATCGTATAACAGGAATACTTGCAACCAGTGTGAAAGACATGGTCATTTCTATGTTCCGGGCAACCTAGGCTTCACGCTTGGGCGTTGCTCCACCACTTCGAATAGCTACGGCCTTAGGAGTCAACGCCAGAGGCATAAAATACAAAATAAATACAACTGTTTTTCCATCGTATAACAAGAATAATTGCAACCAGTATGAAAGTTATGGTCATTTCTACGTTCCGCGCAACCTAGGCTTAACTCCAGGCCGTTGCTCCACCAGATCGAATAGTTAGGGACTTTGAATAGAACGCCAGAAGCATAAAATACAATAAAAATGCAAGAGTTTTTCCATCGTATAACAGGAAAGCTGCAACCAGTGTGAAAGTACTGGCCATTTCTATGTTCCGGGTAACCTAGGCTTCACTCTAGGGCGTTGCTCCACCAGATCGAATAGCTATGGACTTAGAATTCAACGCCAGAAGAATAAAATACAACACAGGTACCACAGTTTATCCATCGTATAAAATGTATAATTGCAAGCAGTGTGAAGGTAATGGTCATTTGTACGTTCCGGGCAACCTAGGCTTCACTCTGGAGCGCTGCTCCACCAGATCGAATAGTTAGGGCCTTAGATGTCAACGCCAGAAGCATAAAATACAATAGAAATACAACAGTTTTTCCACCGTATAACAGGAATAATTGCAATCAGTGTGAAAGGTATGGTCATTTCTACGTTCCGGGCAACCTAGGCTTCACTGTAGGGCGTTGCTCCACCACATCGAATAGCTGCGGCCTTAGAAGTCAACGCCAGAAGCATAAAATAAAATATAAATACAACAGTTATTCCCTTGTATAACAGGAATAATTGCAACCAGTGTGAAAGCTATGGTCATTTCTACGTTCCGGGCAACCTAGGCCTCACTGTAGGGCGCTGCTCCAACACATCGAATAGTTAGGGCCTTAGAAGTCAATGCCAGAATCATAAAATGCCATATAAATACAACGGATGTTCCACTGTATAAAATGAATAATTCGAAACAGTGTGGAGGTAATGGTCATTTCTACTTTCCGGGCAACCTAGACTTCACTCTAGGGCGTTTCTCCACCACATCGACTAGCTACGACCTTAGAAGTCAACGCCTGAAGCATAAAATATAATATAAGTACAACAGTTTTTCCATCGTATAACAGGAATACTTGCAACCAGTGTGAAAGACATGGTCATTTCTATGTTCCGGGCAACCTAGGCTTCACGCTTGGGCGTTGCTCCACCACTTCGAATAGCTACGGCCTTAGGAGTCAACGCCAGAGGCATAAAATACAAAATAAATACAACAGTTTTTCCATCGTATAACAAGAATAATTGCAACCAGTGTGAAAGTGATGGTCATTTCTACATTCCGGGCAACCTAGGCTTCACTCTAGGGCCATGCTCCACCAGATCGAATTGTTAGGGCCTAAGAAGTCAACGACAGAAGCATAAAATACAATATAAATACAACAGTTTTTGCCTTGTATAACAGGAATAATTGCAACCAGTGTGAAAGCTATGGTCATTTCTACGTTCCGGGCAACCTAGGCTTCACTCTAGGGCGTTGCTCCACCACATCGAATAGTTAGGGCCTTAGAAGTCAATGCCAGAAGCATAAAATGCAATATAAATACAACAGTTTTTCCACTGTATAATATGAATAATTGCAAACAGTGTGATAGTGATGGTCATTTCTACGTTCCGGGCAACATAGGCTTCACTCTAGGGCGTTGCTCCACCACATCGAATAGCTACGGCCTTAGAAGTCAACGCCTGAAGCATAAAATATGATATAAATACAACAGTTTTTCCATCGTATAACAGGAATAATTGCAACCAGAGTGAAGGTGATGGTCATTTCTACGTCCCGGGCAACCTAGGCTTCACTCTAGGGCGTTGCTCCACGAGATCGAATAGCTAGGGACCTAGAAGCCAACTCTAGAAGCATAAAATAAAATAAAAATACAACAGTTTTTCCATCGTATAAAACGAATAATTGCAACCAGTATGAATGTTATGGTCATTTCTACGTTCCGGGAAGCCTAGGCTTCACTCTAGGGCGTTGGTCCACCAGATCAAATAGCTAGGGCCTAAGAAGTCAATGCCAGGAACACCAAATACAAGATAAATACAACAGTTTTTCCATCGTATAACAGGAATAATTGCAACCAGTGCGAAAGCAATGGTCATTTCTACGTTCCGGGCAACCTAGGCTTCGCTCAAGGGCGTTGCTCCACCAGTTCGAATAGCAAAGGACTTAGAAGTCTGCGCCAGAATCATAAAATACAATATAAATACAATAGTCTTTCCATCGTATAAAACGAGTAATTGCAACCAGTGTGAAAGTAATGGCCATTTCTACGTTCCGGGCATCCTAGACTTAACTCTGAGGCATAGCTCCACCAGATCGAATACATAGGGCTTTAGAAGTCAACGCCAGAAGCATAAAGTACAATCAAAATCCAACAGTTTGTCCATCGTATAACAGGAATAATTGCAACAAGCGTGAACGTAACGGTCATTTCTACGTTCCGGGCAACCTAGGTTTTGCTCTAGGGCGTTGCTCAACCACATCGAATAGTTAGGGCCTTAGAAGTCAACGCCTGAAGCATAAAATACGATATATGTACAACAGTTTAACCATCGTATAAAATGAATAATCGCAAACAGTGTGAAGGTAATGGTCATTTCTACAATCCGGGCAACCTAGGCTTAACTGTAGGGTGTTGCTCCACCAGATCGCATAGTTAGGGACTTAGAATATAACGCCGGAAGCATAAAATACAATAAAAATTCAACAGCTTTTCCATCGTATAGCAGGAATAATTGCAACCAGTGTGAAGTTAATGGTCTTTTCTACGTTCGGGGCAGCCTAGGCTTCACTACAGGGCGGTGCTCCACCAGATCAGATAGTTAGGGCCTAAGAAGTCAACGCCAGAAGCATAAAATACAATATAAATACAACTGTTTTTCCATCGTATAAGACGAATAATTGCAACCAGTATGAAAGTTATGGTCATTTCTACGTTCCGCGCAACCTAGGCTTAACTCCAGGCCGTTGCTCCACCAGATCGAATAGTTAGGGACTTTGAATAGAACGCCAGAAGCATAAAATAGAATAAAAATGCAAGAGTTTTTCCATCGTATAACAGGAAAGCTGCAACCAGTGTGAAAGTACTGGCCATTTCTATGTTCCGGGTAACCTAGGCTTCACTCTAGGGCGTTGCTCCACCAGATCGAATAGCTATGGACTTAGAATTCAACGCCAGAAGAATAAAATACAACACAGGTACCACAGTTTATCCATCGTATAAAATGTATAATTGCAAGCAGTGTGAAGGTAATGGTCATTTGTACGTTCCGGGCAACCTAGGCTTCACTCTGGAGCGCTGCTCCACCAGATCGAATAGTTAGGGCCTTAGATGTCAACGCCAGAAGCATAAAATACAATAGAAATACAACAGTTTTTCCACCGTATAACAGGAATAATTGCAATCAGTGTGAAAGGTATGGTCATTTCTACGTTCCGGGCAACCTAGGCTTCACTGTAGGGCGTTGCTCCACCACATCGAATAGCTGCGGCCTTAGAAGTCAACGCCAGAAGCATAAAATAAAATATAAATACAACAGTTATTCCCTTGTATAACAGGAATAATTGCAACCAGTGTGAAAGCTATGGTCATTTCTACGTTCCGGGCAACCTAGGCCTCACTGTAGGGCGCTGCTCCAACACATCGAATAGTTAGGGCCTTAGAAGTCAATGCCAGAATCATAAAATGCCATATAAATACAACGGATGTTCCACTGTATAAAATGAATAATTCGAAACAGTGTGGAGGTAATGGTCATTTCTACTTTCCGGGCAACCTAGACTTCACTCTAGGGCGTTTCTCCACCACATCGACTAGCTACGGCCTTAGAAGTCAACGCCTGAAGCATAAAATATAATATAAGTACAACAGTTTTTCCATCGTATAACAGGAATACTTGCAACCAGTGTGAAAGACATGGTCATTTCTATGTTCCGGGCAACCTAGGCTTCACGCTTGGGCGTTGCTCCACCACTTCGAATAGCTACGGCCTTAGGAGTCAACGCCAGAGGCATAAAATACAAAATAAATACAACAGTTTTTCCATCGTATAACAAGAATAATTGCAACCATTGTGAAAGTGATGGTCATTTCTACATTCCGGGCAACCTAGGCTTCACTCTAGGGCCATGCTCCACCAGATCGAATTGTTAGGGCCTAAGAAGTCAACGACAGAAGCATAAAATACAATATAAATACAACAGTTTTTGCCTTGTATAACAGGAATAATTGCAACCAGTGTGAAAGCTATGGTCATTTCTACGTTCCGGGCAACCTAGGCTTCACTCTAGGGCGTTGCTCCACCACATCGAATAGTTAGGGCCTTAGAAGTCAATGCCAGAAGCATAAAATGCAATATAAATACAACAGTTTTTCCACTGTATAATATGAATAATTGCAAACAGTGTGATAGTGATGGTCATTTCTACGTTCCGGGCAACATAGGCTTCACTCTAGGGCGTTGCTCCACCACATCGAATAGCTACGGCCTTAGAAGTCAACGCCTGAAGCATAAAATATGATATAAATACAACAGTTTTTCCATCGTATAACAGGAATAATTGCAACCAGAGTGAAGGTGATGGTCATTTCTACGTCCCGGGCAACCTAGGCTTCACTCTAGGGCGTTGCTCCACGAGATCGAATAGCTAGGGACCTAGAAGCCAACTCTAGAAGCATAAAATAAAATAAAAATACAACAGTTTTTCCATCGTATAAAACGAATAATTGCAACCAGTATGAATGTTATGGTCATTTCTACGTTCCGGGAAGCCTAGGCTTCACTCTAGGGCGTTGGTCCACCAGTTCGAATAGCAAGGGACTTAGAAGTCTGCGCCAGAATCATAAAATACAATATAAATACAATAGTCTTTCCATCGTATAAAACGAGTAATTGCAACCAGTGTGAAAGTAATGGCCATTTCTACGTTCCGGGCATCCTAGACTTAACTCTGAGGCATAGCTCCACCAGATCGAATACATAGGGCTTTAGAAGTCAACGCCAGAAGCATAAAGTACAATCAAAATCCAACAGTTTGTCCATCGTATAACAGGAATAATTGCAACAAGCGTGAAGGTAATGGTCATTTCTACGTTCCGGGCAACCTAGGTTTTGCTCTAGGGCGTTGCTCAACCACATCGAATAGTTAGGGCCTTAGAAGTCAACGCCTGAAGCATAAAATACGATATATGTACAACAGTTTAACCATCGTATAAAATGAATAATCGCAAACAGTGTGAAGGTAATGGTCATTTCTACAATCCGGGCAACCTAGGCTTAACTGTAGGGTGTTGCTCCACCAGATCGCATAGTTAGGGACTTAGAATATAACGCCGGAAGCATAAAATACAATAAAAATTCAACAGCTTTTCCATCGTATAGCAGGAATAATTGCAACCAGTGTGAAGTTAATGGTCTTTTCTACGTTCGGGGCAGCCTAGGCTTCACTACAGGGCGGTGCTCCACCAGATCAGATAGTTAGGGCCTAAGAAGTCAACGCCAGAAGCATAAAATACAATATAAATACAACTGTTTTTCCATCGTATAAGACGAATAATTGCAACCAGTATGAAAGTTATGGTCATTTCTACGTTCCGCGCAACCTAGGCTTAACTCCAGGCCGTTGCTCCACCAGATCGAATAGTTAGGGACTTTGAATAGAACGCCAGAAGCATAAAATACAATAAAAATGCAAGAGTTTTTCCATCGTATAACAGGAAAGCTGCAACCAGTGTGAAAGTACTGGCCATTTCTATGTTCCGGGTAACCTAGGCTTCACTCTAGGGCGTTGCTCCACCAGATCGAATAGCTATGGACTTAGAATTCAACGCCAGAAGAATAAAATACAACACAGGTACCACAGTTTATCCATCGTATAAAATGTATAATTGCAAGCAGTGTGAAGGTAATGGTCATTTGTACGTTCCGGGCAACCTAGGCTTCACTCTGGAGCGCTGCTCCACCAGATCGAATAGCTAGGGACCTAGAAGCCAACTCTAGAAGCATAAAATAAAATAAAAATACAACAGTTTTTCCATCGTATAAAACGAATAATTGCAACCAGTATGAATGTTATGGTCATTTCTACGTTCCGGGAAGCCTAGGCTTCACTCTAGGGCGTTGGTCCACCAGTTCGAATAGCAAGGGACTTAGAAGTCTGCGCCAGAATCATAAAATACAATATAAATACAATAGTCTTTCCATCGTATCAAACGAGTAATTGCAACCAGTGTGAAAGTAATGGCCATTTCTACGTTCCGGGCATCCTAGACTTAACTCTGAGGCATAGCTCCACCAGATCGAATACATAGGGCTTTAGAAGTCAACGCCAGAAGCATAAAGTACAATCAAAATCCAACAGTTTGTCCATCGTATAACAGGAATAATTGCAACAAGCGTGAAGGTAATGGTCATTTCTACGTTCCGGGCAACCTAGGTTTTGCTCTAGGGCGTTGCTCAACCACATCGAATAGTTAGGGCCTTAGAAGTCAACGCCTGAAGCATAAAATACGATATATGTACAACAGTTTAACCATCGTATAAAATGAATAATCGCAAACAGTGTGAAGGTAATGGTCATTTCTACAATCCGGGCAACCTAGGCTTAACTGTAGGGTGTTGCTCCACCAGATCGCATAGTTAGGGACTTAGAATATAACGCCGGAAGCATAAAATACAATAAAAATTCAACAGCTTTTCCATCGTATAGCAGGAATAATTGCAACCAGTGTGAAGTTAATGGTCTTTTCTACGTTCGGGGCAGCCTAGGCTTCACTACAGGGCGGTGCTCCACCAGATCAGATAGTTAGGGCCTAAGAAGTCAACGCCAGAAGCATAAAATACAATATAAATACAACTGTTTTTCCATCGTATAAGACGAATAATTGCAACCAGTATGAAAGTTATGGTCATTTCTACGTTCCGCGCAACCTAGGCTTAACTCCAGGCCGTTGCTCCACCAGATCGAATAGTTAGGGACTTTGAATAGAACGCCAGAAGCATAAAATACAATAAAAATGCAAGAGTTTTTCCATCGTATAACAGGAAAGCTGCAACCAGTGTGAAAGTACTGGCCATTTCTATGTTCCGGGTAACCTAGGCTTCACTCTAGGGCGTTGCTCCACCAGATCGAATAGCTATGGACTTAGAATACAACGCCAGAAGAATAAAATACAACACAGGTACCACAGTTTATCCATCGTATAAAATGTATAATTGCAAGCAGTGTGAAGGTAATGGTCATTTGTACGTTCCGGGCAACCTAGGCTTCACTCTGGAGCGCTGCTCCACCAGATCGAATAGCTAGGGACCTAGAAGCCAACTCTAGAAGCATAAAATAAAATAAAAATACAACAGTTTTTCCATCGTATAAAACGAATAATTGCAACCAGTATGAATGTTATGGTCATTTCTACGTTCCGGGAAGCCTAGGCTTCACTCTAGGGCGTTGGTCCACCAGTTCGAATAGCAAGGGACTTAGAAGTCTGCGCCAGAATCATAAAATACAATATAAATACAATAGTCTTTCCATCGTATCAAACGAGTAATTGCAACCAGTGTGAAAGTAATGGCCATTTCTACGTTCCGGGCATCCTAGACTTAACTCTGAGGCATAGCTCCACCAGATCGAATACATAGGGCTTTAGAAGTCAACGCCAGAAGCATAAAGTACAATCAAAATCCAACAGTTTGTCCATCGTATAACAGGAATAATTGCAACAAGCGTGAAGGTAATGGTCATTTCTACGTTCCGGGCAACCTAGGTTTTGCTCTAGGGCGTTGCTCAACCACATCGAATAGTTAGGGCCTTAGAAGTCAACGCCTGAAGCATAAAATACGATATATGTACAACAGTTTAACCATCGTATAAAATGAATAATCGCAAACAGTGTGAAGGTAATGGTCATTTCTACAATCCGGGCAACCTAGGCTTAACTGTAGGGTGTTGCTCCACCAGATCGCATAGTTAGGGACTTAGAATATAACGCCGGAAGCATAAAATACAATAAAAATTCAACAGCTTTTCCATCGTATAGCAGGAATAATTGCAACCAGTGTGAAGTTAATGGTCTTTTCTACGTTCGGGGCAGCCTAGGCGTCACTACAGGGCGGTGCTCCGCCAGATCAGATAGTTAGGGCCTAAGAAGTCAACGCCAGAAGCATAAAATACAATATAAATACAACTGTTTTTCCATCGTATAAGACGAATAATTGCAACCAGTATGAAAGTTATGGTCATTTCTACGTTCCGCGCAACCTAGGCTTAACTCCAGGCCGTTGCTCCACCAGATCGAATAGTTAGGGACTTTGAATAGAACGCCAGAAGCATAAAATACAATAAAAATGCAAGAGTTTTTCCATCGTATAACAGGAAAGCTGCAACCAGTGTGAAAGTACTGGCCATTTCTATGTTCCGGGTAACCTAGGCTTCACTCTAGGGCGTTGCTCCACCAGATCGAATAGCTATGGACTTAGAATTCAACGCCAGAAGAATAAAATACAACACAGGTACCACAGTTTATCCATCGTATAAAATGTATAATTGCAAGCAGTGTGAAGGTAATGGTCATTTGTACGTTCCGGGCAACCTAGGCTTCACTCTGGAGCGCTGCTCCACCAGATCGAATAGTTAGGGCCTTAGATGTCAACGCCAGAAGCATAAAATACAATAGAAATACAACAGTTTTTCCACCGTATAACAGGAATAATTGCAATCAGTGTGAAAGGTATGGTCATTTCTACGTTCCGGGCAACCTAGGCTTCACTGTAGGCCGTTGCTCCACCACATCGAATAGCTGCGGCCTTAGAAGTCAACGCCAGAAGCATAAAATAAAATATAAATACAACAGTTATTCCCTTGTATAACAGGAATAATTGCAACCAGTGTGAAAGCTATGGTCATTTCTACGTTCCGGGCAACCTAGGCCTCACTGTAGGGCGCTGCTCCAACACATCGAATAGTTAGGGCCTTAGAAGTCAATGCCAGAATCATAAAATGCCATATAAATACAACGGATGTTCCACTGTATAAAATGAATAATTCGAAACAGTGTGGAGGTAATGGTCATTTCTACTTTCCGGGCAACCTAGACTTCACTCTAGGGCGTTTCTCCACCACATCGACTAGCTACGGCCTTAGAAGTCAACGCCTGAAGCATAAAATATAATATAAGTACAACAGTTTTTCCATCGTATAACAGGAATACTTGCAACCAGTGTGAAAGACATGGTCATTTCTATGTTCCGGGCAACCTAGGCTTCACGCTTGGGCGTTGCTCCACCACTTCGAATAGCTACGGCCTTAGGAGTCAACGCCAGAGGCATAAAATACAAAATAAATACAACAGTTTTTCCATCGTATAACAAGAATAATTGCAACCAGTGTGAAAGTGATGGTCATTTCTACATTCCGGGCAACCTAGGCTTCACTCTAGGGCCATGCTCCACCAGATCGAATTGTTAGGGCCTAAGAAGTCAACGACAGAAGCATAAAATACAATATAAATACAACAGTTTTTGCCTTGTATAACAGGAATAATTGCAACCAGTGTGAAAGCTATGGTCATTTCTACGTTCCGGGCAACCTAGGCTTCACTCTAGGGCGTTGCTCCACCACATCGAATAGTTAGGGCCTTAGAAGTCAATGCCAGAAGCATAAAATGCAATATAAATACAACAGTTTTTCCACTGTATAATATGAATAATTGCAAACAGTGTGATAGTGATGGTCATTTCTACGTTCCGGGCAACATAGGCTTCACTCTAGGGCGTTGCTCCACCACATCGAATAGCTACGGCCTTAGAAGTCAACGCCTGAAGCATAAAATATGATATAAATACAACAGTTTTTCCATCGTATAACAGGAATAATTGCAACCAGAGTGAAGGTGATGGTCATTTCTACGTCCCGGGCAACCTAGGCTTCACTCTAGGGCGTTGCTCCACGAGATCGAATAGCTAGGGACCTAGAAGCCAACTCTAGAAGCATAAAATAAAATAAAAATACAACAGTTTTTCCATCGTATAAAACGAATAATTGCAACCAGTATGAATGTTATGGTCATTTCTACGTTCCGGGAAGCCTAGGCTTCACTCTAGGGCGTTGGTCCACCAGATCAAATAGCTAGGGCCTAAGAAGTCAATGCCAGGAACACCAAATACAAGATAAATACAACAGTTTTTCCATCGTATAACAGGAATAATTGCAACCAGTGCGAAAGCAATGGTCATTTCTACGTTCCGGGCAACCTAGGCTTCGCTCAAGGGCGTTGCTCCACCAGTTCGAATAGCAAGGGACTTAGAAGTCTGCGCCAGAATCATAAAATACAATATAAATACAATAGTCTTTCCATCGTATAAAACGAGTAATTGCAACCAGTGTGAAAGTAATGGCCATTTCTACGTTCCGGGCATCCTAGACTTAACTCTGAGGCATAGCTCCACCAGATCGAATACATAGGGCTTTAGAAGTCAACGCCAGAAGCATAAAGTACAATCAAAATCCAACAGTTTGTCCATCGTATAACAGGAATAATTGCAACAAGCGTGAAGGTAATGGTCATTTCTACGTTCCGGGCAACCTAGGTTTTGCTCTAGGGCGTTGCTCAACCACATCGAATAGTTAGGGCCTTAGAAGTCAACGCCTGAAGCATAAAATACGATATATGTACAACAGTTTAACCATCGTATAAAATGAATAATCGCAAACAGTGTGAAGGTAATGGTCATTTCTACAATCCGGGCAACCTAGGCTTAACTGTAGGGTGTTGCTCCACCAGATCGCATAGTTAGGGACTTAGAATATAACGCCGGAAGCATAAAATACAATAAAAATTCAACAGCTTTTCCATCGTATAGCAGGAATAATTGCAACCAGTGTGAAGTTAATGGTCTTTTCTACGTTCGGGGCAGCCTAGGCTTCACTACAGGGCGGTGCTCCACCAGATCAGATAGTTAGGGCCTAAGAAGTCAACGCCAGAAGCATAAAATACAATATAAATACAACTGTTTTTCCATCGTATAAGACGAATAATTGCAACCAGTATGAAAGTTATGGTCATTTCTACGTTCCGCGCAACCTAGGCTTAACTCCAGGCCGTTGCTCCACCAGATCGAATAGTTAGGGACTTTGAATAGAACGCCAGAAGCATAAAATACAATAAAAATGCAAGAGTTTTTCCATCGTATAACAGGAAAGCTGCAACCAGTGTGAAAGTACTGGCCATTTCTATGTTCCGGGTAACCTAGGCTTCACTCTAGGGCGTTGCTCCACCAGATCGAATAGCTATGGACTTAGAATTCAACGCCAGAAGAATAAAATACAACTTCAGGTACCACAGTTTATCCATCGTATAAAATGTATAATTGCAAGCAGTGTGAAGGTAATGGTCATTTGTACGTTCCGGGCAACCTAGGCTTCACTCTGGAGCGCTGCTCCACCAGATCGAATAGCTAGGGACCTAGAAGCCAACTCTAGAAGCATAAAATAAAATAAAAATACAACAGTTTTTCCATCGTATAAAACGAATAATTGCAACCAGTATGAATGTTATGGTCATTTCTACGTTCCGGGAAGCCTAGGCTTCACTCTAGGGCGTTGGTCCACCAGCTCGAATAGCAAGGGACTTAGAAGTCTGCGCCAGAATCATAAAATACAATATAAATACAATAGTCTTTCCATCGTATCAAACGAGTAATTGCAACCAGTGTGAAAGTAATGGCCATTTCTACGTTCCGGGCATCCTAGACTTAACTCTGAGGCATAGCTCCACCAGATCGAATACATAGGGCTTTAGAAGTCAACGCCAGAAGCATAAAGTACAATCAAAATCCAACAGTTTGTCCATCGTATAACAGGAATAATTGCAACAAGCGTGAAGGTAATGGTCATTTCTACGTTCCGGGCAACCTAGGTTTTGCTCTAGGGCGTTGCTCAACCACATCGAATAGTTAGGGCCTTAGAAGTCAACGCCTGAAGCATAAAATACGATATATGTACAACAGTTTAACCATCGTATAAAATGAATAATCGCAAACAGTGTGAAGGTAATGGTCATTTCTACAATCCGGGCAACCTAGGCTTAACTGTAGGGTGTTGCTCCACCAGATCGCATAGTTAGGGACTTAGAATATAACGCCGGAAGCATAAAATACAATAAAAATTCAACAGCTTTTCCATCGTATAGCAGGAATAATTGCAACCAGTGTGAAGTTAATGGTCTTTTCTACGTTCGGGGCAGCCTAGGCGTCACTACAGGGCGGTGCTCCACCAGATCAGATAGTTAGGGCCTAAGAAGTCAACGCCAGAAGCATAAAATACAATATAAATACAACTGTTTTTCCATCGTATAAGACGAATAATTGCAACCAGTATGAAAGTTATGGTCATTTCTACGTTCCGCGCAACCTAGGCTTAACTCCAGGCCGTTGCTCCACCAGATCGAATAGTTAGGGACTTTGAATAGAACGCCAGAAGCATAAAATACAATAAAAATGCAAGAGTTTTTCCATCGTATAACAGGAAAGCTGCAACCAGTGTGAAAGTACTGGCCATTTCTATGTTCCGGGTAACCTAGGCTTCACTCTAGGGCGTTGCTCCACCAGATCGAATAGCTATGGACTTAGAATTCAACGCCAGAAGAATAAAATACAACACAGGTACCACAGTTTATCCATCGTATAAAATGTATAATTGCAAGCAGTGTGAAGGTAATGGTCATTTGTACGTTCCGGGCAACCTAGGCTTCACTCTGGAGCGCTGCTCCACCAGATCGAATAGTTAGGGCCTTAGATGTCAACGCCAGAAGCATAAAATACAATAGAAATACAACAGTTTTTCCACCGTATAACAGGAATAATTGCAATCAGTGTGAAAGGTATGGTCATTTCTACGTTCCGGGCAACCTAGGCTTCACTGTAGGGCGTTGCTCCACCACATCGAATAGCTGCGGCCTTAGAAGTCAACGCCAGAAGCATAAAATAAAATATAAATACAACAGTTATTCCCTTGTATAACAGGAATAATTGCAACCAGTGTGAAAGCTATGGTCATTTCTACGTTCCGGGCAACCTAGGCCTCACTGTAGGGCGCTGCTCCAACACATCGAATAGTTAGGGCCTTAGAAGTCAATGCCAGAATCATAAAATGCCATATAAATACAACGGATGTTCCACTGTATAAAATGAATAATTCGAAACAGTGTGGAGGTAATGGTCATTTCTACTTTCCGGGCAACCTAGACTTCACTCTAGGGCGTTTCTCCACCACATCGACTAGCTACGGCCTTAGAAGTCAACGCCTGAAGCATAAAATATAATATAAGTACAACAGTTTTTCCATCGTATAACAGGAATACTTGCAACCAGTGTGAAAGACATGGTCATTTCTATGTTCCGGGCAACCTAGGCTTCACGCTTGGGCGTTGCTCCACCACTTCGAATAGCTACGGCCTTAGGAGTCAACGCCAGAGGCATAAAATACAAAATAAATACAACAGTTTTTCCATCGTATAACAAGAATAATTGCAACCAGTGTGAAAGTGATGGTCATTTCTACATTCCGGGCAACCTAGGCTTCACTCTAGGGCCATGCTCCACCAGATCGAATGGTTAGGGCCTAAGAAGTCAACGACAGAAGCATAAAATACAATATAAATACAACAGTTTTTGCCTTGTATAACAGGAATAATTGCAACCAGTGTGAAAGCTATGGTCATTTCTACGTTCCGGGCAACCTAGGCTTCACTCTAGGGCGTTGCTCCACCACATCGAATAGTTAGGGCCTTAGAAGTCAATGCCAGAAGCATAAAATGCAATATAAATACAACAGTTTTTCCACTGTATAATATGAATAATTGCAAACAGTGTGATAGTGATGGTCATTTCTACGTTCCGGGCAACATAGGCTTCACTCTAGGGCGTTGCTCCACCACATCGAATAGCTACGGCCTTAGAAGTCAACGCCTGAAGCATAAAATATGATATAAATACAACAGTTTTTCCATCGTATAACAGGAATAATTGCAACCAGAGTGAAGGTGATGGTCATTTCTACGTCCCGGGCAACCTAGGCTTCACTCTAGGGCGTTGCTCCACGAGATCGAATAGCTAGGGACCTAGAAGCCAACTCTAGAAGCATAAAATAAAATAAAAATACAACAGTTTTTCCATCGTATAAAACGAATAATTGCAACCAGTATGAATGTTATGGTCATTTCTACGTTCCGGGAAGCCTAGGATTCACTCTAGGGCGTTGGTCCACCAGATCAAATAGCTAGGGCCTAAGAAGTCAATGCCAGGAACACCAAATACAAGATAAATACAACAGTTTTTCCATCGTATAACAGGAATAATTGCAACCAGTGCGAAAGCAATGGTCATTTCTACGTTCCGGGCAACCTAGGCTTCGCTCAAGGGCGTTGCTCCACCAGTTCGAATAGCAAGGGACTTAGAAGTCTGCGCCAGAATCATAAAATACAATATAAATACAATAGTCTTTCCATCGTATAAAACGAGTAATTGCAACCAGTGTGAAAGTAATGGCCATTTCTACGTTCCGGGCATCCTAGACTTAACTCTGAGGCATAGCTCCACCAGATCGAATACATAGGGCCTTAGAAGTCAACGCCAGAAGCATAAAGTACAATCAAAATCCAACAGTTTGTCCATCGTATAACAGGAATAATTGCAACAAGCGTGAAGGTAATGGTCATTTCTACGTTCCGGGCAACCGAGGTTTTGCTCTAGGGCGTTGCTCAACCACATCGAATAGTTAGGGCCTTAGAAGTCAACGCCTGAAGCATAAAATACAACATAAGTACAACAGTTTTTCCAGCGTATAACAGGAATAATTGCAACCAGAGTGAAAGTAAAGGTCATTTCTACGTTCCGGGCAAACTAGGCTTCGCTTAAGGGCGTTGCTCCACCAGATCGAATAGCAAGGGCCTTAGAAGTCAACGCCCGAAGCATAAAATACAAAATAAATAGAACAGTTTTTCCATTGTATAAATCAAATAATTGCAACCAGTGTGAAAGTTATGGTCAGTTCTACGTTCCGGGCAACCTAGGCTTCACTCTAGGGCGCTGTTCCACCAGATCGAATAGTTAGGGCCTAAGAAGTCAACGCCAGAAGCATAAAATACAAAATAAATAGAACAGTTTTTCCATTGTATAAATCAAATAATTGCAACCAGTGTGAAAGTAATGGCCGTTTCTTCGTTCCGGGCAACCTAGGCTTCACTCTAGGGCGTTGCCCCACCACATCGATTAGCTACGGCCTTAGAAGTCACCACCTGAAGCATAAAATACAATAAAAATGGAACAGTTTTTTTATCGTATAACAGGAATAATTACAACTAGAGTTAAAGTAATGGTCATTTCTACGTTTCGGGAGACCTAGGCTTCACTCTACGGCGTTGCTCCACCAGATCGAATAGCTAGGGCCCTTGAAGTCAACGCCCGAAACCCAAATGCAATAAAAATACAACAGTTTTTCCATCGTATAACGGGAATAATTGAAACCAGTGTGAAATTTATGGTCATTTCTACGTTCCGCGCAACCTAGACTTCACCCCTGGGCGTTGCTCCACCAGATCCAATAGTTAGGACCTAAGAAGTCAGCGCCAAAAGCATAAAATACAAAATAGATACAGCAGCTTTTCCATCGTATATAATGTATATTTGCAAACAGTGTGAAGGTAATGGTCATTTCTACGTTCCGCGCAACCCAGGCTTCACTCCAGGGCGTTGCTCCACCAAATCGAATAGTTAGGGCCTAAGAAGTCGACGCCAGAAGCATAAAATACAATAAAAATACGACAGTTTTTCCATCGTATAGCAGGAATAATTGCAGCCAGAGTGAAGGTGATGGTCATTTCTACGTTCCGGGCAACCTAGGCTTCACTCTAGGGCGTTGGTCCACCACATCCAATAGTTAGGGCCTTAGAAGTCGCCGCCTGAGGCATAAAATACAATAAAAATAGAACAGTTTTTTCATCGTATAACAGATATTATTACAACCAGAGTGAAAGTAATGGTCATTTCTGCGTTTCGGGCGACCTAGGCTTCACTCTAGGCCGGTGCTCCACCAGATCAAATAGTTAGGACCTAAGAAGTCAACGCCATAAGCATAAAATACAATATAAATTCACCAGCTTTTCCATCGTATATAATGTATCTTTGCAAACAGTATGAAAGTAACAGTCATTTCTACGTTCCGGGCAGCCGAGGCTTCACTCTAGGGCGTTCCTCCACCAGATCGAATAGTTAGGGACTTAGAATTCGACGCCAGAAACATAAAATACAACATAAGTACAACAGTTTTTCCAGCGTACAACAGGAATAATTGCAACCAGTGTGAAAGTAAAGGTCATTTCTACGTTCCAGGCAACCTAGGCTTCACTGTAGGCCGTTGCTCCACCACATCGTATAGCTACGGCCTTAGAAGTCAACGCCAGAAGCATAAAATGCAATAAAAGTGCAACAGCTTTTCCATCGTATAACAGGAATAATTGCAACCAGAGTGAAAGTGATGGACATAGGTCCGGGCGACCTAGGCTTCGCTCTGGGGTGTTGGTCCACCAGATCGAATAGTTAGGGCCTAAGAAGTCAACGCCAGAAGCATAAAATACAAAATAAATACAATAGTTTTTCCATCGTATAACAGGAATAATTGCAACCAGTGTGAAAGTTATGGTCATTTCTACGTTCCGGGCAACCTAGTCTTCACTCTAGGGCGATGGTCCACCAGATCGAATAGTTAATGCCTTAGAAGTCAACGCACGAAGCATAAAATACAAAATTAATACAACAGTTTTTCCATCGTATAAAACGAATAATTGCAACCAGTGTGAAAGATATGGTCATTTCTACGTTACGGGCAACCTAGGCTTCACTCTAGGTCGTTGCTCCACCAAATCGAATAGCTAGGGCCTTAGAAATCATAGCCCGAAGCATAAAATACAAAATTAATACAACAGTTATTCCATCGTATAACAGGTGTAATTACAACCAGGGTGAAAGTAATGGGCATTTCTACGTTCCGAGCAACCTAGGCATCACTCTAGGGCGTTGCTCCACCAGGTCGAGTAGTTAGGGCCTTAGAAAACAACTCCAGACGCATAAAATATAATAAAAATACTACAGTTTTTCCATCGTATAAAAAGAATAATTGCAACCAGTGTGAAAGTAATGGTCATTTCTACGTTTCGGGCAACCTAGGCTTCGCTCAAGAGCGTTGCTCCACCAGATCGAATAGTTATGGCCTTAGAAGTCAACGCGCGAAGCATAAAATACAAAATAAATAGAACAGTTTTTCCATTGTATGAAAAGAATAATTGCAACCAGTGTGAAAGTTATGGTCATTTCTACGTTCCGGGCAACCTAGGCTTCACTCTAGGGCGTTGTTCCACCAGATCGAATAGTTAGGGCCTGAGATGTCAACGTCAGAAGCATAAAATACAATAAAAATGCAACAGTTTTTCCGTCGTATAACAGGAATAATTGCAACCAGTGTGAAAGTACTGGTCATTTCTATGTTCCGGGCAACCTTGGCTTAACTCCAGGGCGTTGCTCCTCCAGATGGAATAGTTAGGGACTTTGAGTACAACGGCAGAAGCATAAAATACATTAAAAATGCAACAGTTTCTCCATTGTATAACAGGAATAACTGCAACCAGAGTGAAAGTACTGGTCATTTCTACGTTCCAGGCAACCTAGGCTTCACTCTAGGGCGGTGCTCCACCAGATCGAATAGTTAGGGCCTAAGAAGTGAACGCGAGAAGCATAAAATACGATATAAATACAACAGCTTTTGCATCGTATATGATGTATATTTGCAAACAGTGTGAAAGTAAAGGTCATTTCTACGTTCCGGGCAACATAGGCTTAACTGTAGGGCGTTGGTCCACCAGATCGAATAGCTAGGGACTTAAAATTTAACGCCAGAAGCATAAAATACAATAAAAATGCAACAGTTTTTCCATCGCATAACAGGAGTAATTGCAACCAGTGTGAAAGAACAGGTCATTTCTACGTTCCGGGCAACCTAGGTTTCGCTGTAGGGCGTTGCTCCACCAGATCGAATAGCTAGCGACTTAGAAGTCAACGCCAGAAGCATAAAACACAATAAAAATACAACAGTTTTTCCATCGTATAAAATGTATAATTGCAAGCAGTGTGAAGGTAATGGTCATTTCTACGTTCCGGGCAACCTTGGCTTAACTCCAGGGCGTTGCTCCACCAGATCGAATAGTTAGGGACTTTGAGTACAACGGTAGAAGCATAAAATACATTAAAAATGCAACAGTTTCTCCATTGTATAACAGGAACAACTGCAACCAGAGTGAAAGTACTGGTCATTTCTACGTTCCGGGCAACCTAGGCTTGACTCTAGGGCGGTGCTCCACCAGATCGAATAGTTAGGGCCTAAGAAGTCACCGCCCAAAGCATAAAATACAATATAAATCCAACAGGTTTTCCATCGGATATAATGTATATTTGCAAACAGTGTGTAAGTAAAGGTCATTTCTACGTTCCGGGCAACCTAGGGTTCACTCTAGGGCGTTCTTCCACCAGATCTAATAGTTAGGGCCTAAGAAGTCAACGCCAGAAGCATAAAATCCAATATAAATACAACAGCTTTACCATCGTATATAATCTATATCTGCAAACAGTGTGAAGGTATAGGTCGTTTCTACGTTACGGGCAACCTAGGCTTAACTGTAGGGCGTTGCTCCACCAGATCGAATAGTTAGGGACCTTGAGTACAACGGCAGAAGCATAAAATACATTAAAAATGCAACAGTTTCTCCATTGTATAACAGGAACAACTGCAACCAGTGTGAAAGTACTGGTCACTTCTACGTTCCGGGCAACCTAGGTTTCGCTCTAGGGCGTTGCTCCACCAGATCGAAAAGTTAGGGCCTCAGAAGTCAACGCCAGAAGCATAAAATACAATAAAAATACAACAGCTTTTATATCGTATAAAAGGAATAATTGCAAACAGTGTGAAATAAAGGTCATCTCTACGTTCCGGGCAACCTAGGCTTAACTGTAGGGCGTTGCTCCAACAGATCGCATAGCTAGGGACTTAGAATTTAACGCCAGAAGCATAAAATACAATAAAGATGCAACAGTTTTTCCATCGTATAACAGGAATAATTGCAACCAGTGTGAAGGTAATGGTCTATTCCTCGTTCCGGGCAACCTAGGCTTCACTACATGGCGGTGCTCCACCAGACCAAATAGTTAGGGCCTAAGAAGTCAACGCCACAAGCATAAAATACAATATAAATACAACTGCTTTTCCATGATATATAATGTATATTTGGAAACATTGTGAAAGTAACGGTCATTTCTACGTTCCGGCAACCTAGGCTTTACTCTACGGCGTTGCTCCACCAGATCGAATAGTTAGGGACTTAGAATTCAACGCCAGAAACATAAAATACAACATAAGTACTACAGTTTTTCCACCGTATAACAGGAATGATTGCAACCAGTGTGAAAGTACAGGTCATTTCTACGTTCCGGTCAACCTAGGCTTCGCTTAAGGGCGTTGCTCCACCAGATCGATTAGCTAGGGACTTAGAAGTCAACGCCAGAAGCATAAAATACAATAAAAATACAACAGTTTTTCCATCGTATATAATGTATATTTGCAAGCAGTGTGAAGGTAATGGTCATTTCTACGTTCCGGGCAACCTTGGCTTAACTCCAGGGCGTTGCTCCACCAGATCGAATAGTTAGGGACCTTGAGTACAACGGCAGGGGCATAAAATACATTAAAAATGCAACAGTTTCTCCATTGTATAACAGGAATAACTGCAACCAGAGTGAAAGTACTGGTCATTTCTACGTTCCGGGCAACCTAGGCTGCACTCTAGGGCGGTGCTCCACCAGATCGAATAGTTAGGGCCTAAGAAGTCAACGCCAGAAGCATAAAATACGATATAAATACAACAGCTTTTGCATCGTATATGATGTATATTTGCAAACAGTGTGAAAGTAAAGGTCATTTCTACGTTCCGGGCAACATATGCTTAACTGTAGGGCGTTGCTCCTCCAGATCGCATAGTTCGGTACGTAGAATTTAACGCCAGAAGCATAAAATACAAAATAAATACAATAGTTTTTCCATCGTATAACAGGAATAATTGCAACCAGTGTGAAAGTTATGGTCATTTCTACGTTCCGGGCAACCTAGTCTTCACTCTAGGGCGATGGTCCACCAGATCGAATAGTTAGGGCCTTAGAAGTCAACGCACGAAGCATAAGATACAAAATTAATACAACAGTTTTTCCATCGTATAAAACGAATAATTGCAACCAGTGTGAAAGATATGGTCATTTCTACGTTACGGGCAACCTAGGCTTCACTCTAGGCCGTTGCTCCTCCAAATCGAATAGCTAGGGCCTTAGAAATCATAGCCCGAAGCATAAAATACAAAATTAATACAACAGTTATTCCATCGTATAACAGGTATAATTACAACCAGGGTGAAAGTAATGGGCATTTCTACGTTCCGAGCAACCTAGGCATCACTCTAGGGCGTTGCTCCACCAGGTCGAGTAGTTAGGGCCTTAGAAAACAACTCCAGACGCATAAAATATAATAAAAATACAACAGTTTTTCCATCGTATAAAAAGAATAATTGCAACCAGTGTGAAAGTAATGGTCATTTCTACGTTTCGGGCAACCTAGGCTTCACTCAAGAGCGTTGCTCCACCAGATCGAATAGTTAGGGCCTTAGAAGTCAACGCGCGAAGCATAAAATACAAAATAAATAAAACAGTTTTTCCATTGTATGAAAAGAATAATTGCAACCAGTGTGAAAGTTATGGTCATTTCTGCGTTCCGGGCAACCTAGGTTTCACTCTTGGGCGTTGCTCCACCACATCGAATAGCTACGGCCTTAGAAGTCAACGCCAGAAGCATAAAATACAATAAAAGTACAACAGCTTTTCCATCGTATAACAGGAATAATTGCAACCAGAGTGAAAGTGATGGTCATAGGTCCGGGCGACCTAGGCGTCGCTCAGGGGTGTTGGTCTACCAGATCGAATAGTTAGGGACTTTGAATACAACGCCAGGAGCCTAAAATACAATAAAAATGCAACAGTTTTTCCAGCGTATAACAGGAATAACTGCAACCAGTGTGAAAGTACTGGTCATTTCTTCGTTCCGGGCAACCTAGGTTTCGCTCTAGGGCGTTGCTCCACCAGATCGAATAGCTAGGGACTTAGATGTCAACGCCAGAAGCATAAAACACAATAAAAATACAACAGTTTTTCCATCGTATAAAAGGAATAATTGCAACCAGTGTGAAAGTACAGGTCATTTCTACGTTCCGGGCAACCTAGGTTTCGTTCTAGGGCGTTGCTCCACCAGATCGAATAGCTAGGGACTTAGAAGTCAACGCCAGAAGCATAAAATACAATAAAAATACAACAGTTTTTCCATCGTATAAAAGGAATAATTGCAACCAGTGTGAAAGTAATGGTCATTTCTACGTTCCGGGCACCCTAGGTTTCACTCTTGGGCGTTGCTCCACCACATCGAATAGCTACGGCCTTAGAAGTCAATTCCAGAAGCATAAAATACAATATAAATACAACAGTTTTTCCATCGTATAAAAGGAATAATTGCAACCAGTGTGAAAGTAATGGTCATTTCTACGTTCCGGGCAACCTGGGTTTCACTCTTGTTCGTTGCTCCACCAGATCGAATAGTTAGGGCCTTAGAAGTCAACGCGCGAAGCATAAAATACAAAATAAATAGAACAGTTTTTCCATTGTATGAAACGAATAATTACAACCAGTGTGAAAGTTATGGTCATTTCTACGTTCCGGGCAACCTAGGCTTCACTCTAGGGCGTTGTTCCACCAGATCGAATAGTTAGGGCCTGAGAAGTCAACGTCAGAAGCATAAAATACAATATAAATACAACAGCTTTTCCATCGTATATAATGTATATTTGCAAACAGTGTGAAAGTCAAGATCATTTCTAGGTTCCGGGTAACCTAGGCTTAACTGTAGGGCGTTGCTCCACCAGATCGCATAGCTAGGGACTTAAAATATGACGCCAGAAGCATAAAATACAATAAAAATGCAACAGTTTTTCCATCGTATAACAGGAAAGCTGCAACCAGTGTGAAAGTACTGGTCATTTCTATGTTCCTGGTAACCTAGGCTTCACTCTAGGGCGTTGCTCCACCAGATCCAACAGCTAGGGACTTAGAATTCAGCGCCAGAAGAATAAAATACAACATATGTACAACAGTTGTTTCCATCGTATAAAATGTATAATTGCAAGCAGTGTGAAGGTAATGGTCATTTCTACGTTCCGGGCAACATAGGCTTAACCGTAGGGCGTTGCTCCTCCAGATCGCATAGTTCGGTACATAGAATTTAACGCCAGAAGCATAAAATACAATAAAAATACAACAGTTTTTCCATCGTATAAAAGGAATAATTGCAACCAGTGTGAAAGTACAGGTCATTTCTACGTTCCGGGCAACCTAGGTTTCGCTGTAGGGCGTTGCTCCGCCAGATCGAATAGCTAGCGACTTAGAAGTCAACGCCAGAAGCATAAAACACAATAAAAATACAACAGTTTTTCCATCGTATAAAATGTATAATTGCAAGCAGTGTGAAGGTAATGGTCATTTCTACGTTTCGGGCAACCTTGGCTTAACTCCAGGGCGTTGCTCCACCAGATCGAATAGTTAGGGACTTTGAGTACAACGGTAGAAGCATAAAATACATTAAAAATGCAACAGTTTCTCCATTGTATAACAGGAACAACTGCAACCAGAGTGAAAGTACTGGTCATTTCTACGTTCCGGGCAACCTAGGCTTGACTCTAGGGCGGTGCTCCACCAGATCGAATAGTTAGGGCCTAAGAAGTCAACGCCCGAAGCATAAAATACAATATATATACAACAGCTTTTCCATCGTATATGATGTATATTTGCAAACAGTGTGAAAGTAAAGGTCATTTCTACGTTCCGGGCAGTATAGGCTTAACTGTAGGGCGTTGCTCCTCCAGATCGCATAGTTCGGTACATAGAATTTAACGCCAGAAGCATAAAATACAATAAAAATAGAACAGCTTTTCCGTCGTATAACAGGAATAATTGCAACCAGTGTGAAAGTACTGGTCATTTCTATGTTCCGGGCAACCTTGGCTTAACTCCAGGGCGTTGCTCCTCCAGATGGAATAGTTAGGGACTTTGAGTACAACGGCAGAAGCATAAAATACATTAAAAATGCAACAGTTTCTCCATTGTATAACAGGAATAACTGCAACCAGAGTGAAAGTACTGGTCATTTCTACGTTCCAGGCAACCTAGGCTTCACTCTAGGGCGGTGCTCCACCAGATCGAATAGTTAGGGCCTAAGAAGTGAACGCGAGAAGCATAAAATACGATATAAATACAACAGCTTTTGCATCGTATATGATGTATATTTGCAAACAGTGTGAAAGTAAAGGTCATTTCTACGTTCCGGGCAACATAGGCTTAACTGTAGGGCGTTGGTCCACCAGATCGAATAGCTAGGGACTTAAAATTTAACGCCAGAAGCATAAAATACAATAAAAATGCAACAGTTTTTCCATCGCATAACAGGAGTAATTGCAACCAGTGTGAAAGAACAGGTCATTTCTACGTTCCGGGCAACCTAGGTTTCGCTGTAGGGCGTTGCTCCACCAGATCGAATAGCTAGCGACTTAGAAGTCAACGCCAGAAGCATAAAACACAATAAAAATACAACAGTTTTTCCATCGTATAAAATGTATAATTGCAAGCAGTGTGAAGGTAATGGTCATTTCTACGTTCCGGGCAACCTTGGCTTAACTCCAGGGCGTTGCTCCACCAGATCGAATAGTTAGGGACTTTGAGTACAACGGTAGAAGCATAAAATACATTAAAAATGCAACAGTTTCTCCATTGTATAACAGGAACAACTGCAACCAGAGTGAAAGTACTGGTCATTTCTACGTTCCGGGCAACCTAGGCTTGACTCTAGGGCGGTGCTCCACCAGATCGAATAGTTAGGGCCTAAGAAGTCACCGCCCAAAGCATAAAATACAATATAAATCCAACAGGTTTTCCATCGGATATAATGTATATTTGCAAACAGTGTGTAAGTAAAGGTCATTTCTACGTTCCGGGCAACCTAGGGTTCACTCTAGGGCGTTCTTCCACCACATCTAATAGTTAGGGCCTAAGAAGTCAACGCCAGAAGCATAAAATCCAATATAAATACAACAGCTTTACCATCGTATATAATCTATATCTGCAAACAGTGTGAAGGTATAGGTCGTTTCTACGTTACGGGCAACCTAGGCTTAACTGTAGGGCGTTGCTCCACCAGATCGAATAGTTAGGGACCTTGAGTACAACGGCAGAAGCATAAAATACATTAAAAATGCAACAGTTTCTCCATTGTATAACAGGAACAACTGCAACCAGTGTGAAAGTACTGGTCACTTCTACGTTCCGGGCAACCTAGGTTTCGCTCTAGGGCGTTGCTCCACCAGATCGAAAAGTTAGGGCCTCAGAAGTCAACGCCAGAAGCATAAAATACAATAAAAATACAACAGCTTTTATATCGTATAAAAGGAATAATTGCAAACAGTGTGAAATAAAGGTCATCTCTACGTTCCGGGCAACCTAGGCTTAACTGTAGGGCGTTGCTCCAACAGATCGCATAGCTAGGGACTTAGAATTTAACGCCAGAAGCATAAAATACAATAAAGATGCAACAGTTTTTCCATCGTATAACAGGAATAATTGCAACCAGTGTGAAGGTAATGGTCTATTCCTCGTTCCGGGCAACCTAGGCTTCACTACATGGCGGTGCTCCACCAGACCAAATAGTTAGGGCCTAAGAAGTCAACGCCACAAGCATAAAATACAATATAAATACAACTGCTTTTCCATGATATATAATGTATATTTGGAAACATTGTGAAAGTAACGGTCATTTCTACGTTCCGGCAACCTAGGCTTTACTCTACGGCGTTGCTCCACCAGATCGAATAGTTAGGGACTTAGAATTCAACGCCAGAAACATAAAATACAACATAAGTACTACAGTTTTTCCACCGTATAACAGGAATGATTGCAACCAGTGTGAAAGTACAGGTCATTTCTACGTTCCGGTCAACCTAGGCTTCGCTTAAGGGCGTTGCTCCACCAGATCGATTAGCTAGGGACTTAGAAGTCAACGCCAGAAGCATAAAATACAATAAAAATACAACAGTTTTTCCATCGTATATAATGTATATTTGCAAGCAGTGTGAAGGTAATGGTCATTTCTACGTTCCGGGCAACCTTGGCTTAACTCCAGGGCGTTGCTCCACCAGATCGAATAGTTAGGGACCTTGAGTACAACGGCAGGGGCATAAAATACATTAAAAATGCAACAGTTTCTCCATTGTATAACAGGAATAACTGCAACCAGAGTGAAAGTACTGGTCATTTCTACGTTCCGGGCAACCTAGGCTGCACTCTAGGGCGGTGCTCCACCAGATCGAATAGTTAGGGCCTAAGAAGTCAACGCCAGAAGCATAAAATACGATATAAATACAACAGCTTTTGCATCGTATATGATGTATATTTGCAAACAGTGTGAAAGTAAAGGTCATTTCTACGTTCCGGGCAACATATGCTTAACTGTAGGGCGTTGCTCCTCCAGATCGCATAGTTCGGTACGTAGAATTTAACGCCAGAAGCATAAAATACAAAATAAATACAATAGTTTTTCCATCGTATAACAGGAATAATTGCAACCAGTGTGAAAGTTATGGTCATTTCTACGTTCCGGGCAACCTAGTCTTCACTCTAGGGCGATGGTCCACCAGATCGAATAGTTAGGGCCTTAGAAGTCAACGCACGAAGCATAAGATACAAAATTAATACAACAGTTTTTCCATCGTATAAAACGAATAATTGCAACCAGTGTGAAAGATATGGTCATTTCTACGTTACGGGCAACCTAGGCTTCACTCTAGGCCGTTGCTCCTCCAAATCGAATAGCTAGGGCCTTAGAAATCATAGCCCGAAGCATAAAATACAAAATTAATACAACAGTTATTCCATCGTATAACAGGTATAATTACAACCAGGGTGAAAGTAATGGGCATTTCTACGTTCCGAGCAACCTAGGCATCACTCTAGGGCGTTGCTCCACCAGGTCGAGTAGTTAGGGCCTTAGAAAACAACTCCAGACGCATAAAATATAATAAAAATACAACAGTTTTTCCATCGTATAAAAAGAATAATTGCAACCAGTGTGAAAGTAATGGTCATTTCTACGTTTCGGGCAACCTAGGCTTCACTCAAGAGCGTTGCTCCACCAGATCGAATAGTTAGGGCCTTAGAAGTCAACGCGCGAAGCATAAAATACAAAATAAATAAAACAGTTTTTCCATTGTATGAAAAGAATAATTGCAACCAGTGTGAAAGTTATGGTCATTTCTGCGTTCCGGGCAACCTAGGTTTCACTCTTGGGCGTTGCTCCACCACATCGAATAGCTACGGCCTTAGAAGTCAACGCCAGAAGCATAAAATACAATAAAAGTACAACAGCTTTTCCATCGTATAACAGGAATAATTGCAACCAGAGTGAAAGTGATGGTCATAGGTCCGGGCGACCTAGGCGTCGCTCAGGGGTGTTGGTCTACCAGATCGAATAGTTAGGGACTTTGAATACAACGCCAGGAGCCTAAAATACAATAAAAATGCAACAGTTTTTCCAGCGTATAACAGGAATAACTGCAACCAGTGTGAAAGTACTGGTCATTTCTTCGTTCCGGGCAACCTAGGTTTCGCTCTAGGGCGTTGCTCCACCAGATCGAATAGCTAGGGACTTAGATGTCAACGCCAGAAGCATAAAACACAATAAAAATACAACAGTTTTTCCATCGTATAAAAGGAATAATTGCAACCAGTGTGAAAGTACAGGTCATTTCTACGTTCCGGGCAACCTAGGTTTCGTTCTAGGGCGTTGCTCCACCAGATCGAATAGCTAGGGACTTAGAAGTCAACGCCAGAAGCATAAAATACAATAAAAATACAACAGTTTTTCCATCGTATAAAAGGAATAATTGCAACCAGTGTGAAAGTAATGGTCATTTCTACGTTCCGGGCACCCTAGGTTTCACTCTTGGGCGTTGCTCCACCACATCGAATAGCTACGGCCTTAGAAGTCAATTCCAGAAGCATAAAATACAATATAAATACAACAGTTTTTCCATCGTATAAAAGGAATAATTGCAACCAGTGTGAAAGTAATGGTCATTTCTACGTTCCGGGCAACCTGGGTTTCACTCTTGTTCGTTGCTCCACCAGATCGAATAGTTAGGGCCTTAGAAGTCAACGCGCGAAGCATAAAATACAAAATAAATAGAACAGTTTTTCCATTGTATGAAACGAATAATTACAACCAGTGTGAAAGTTATGGTCATTTCTACGTTCCGGGCAACCTAGGCTTCACTCTAGGGCGTTGTTCCACCAGATCGAATAGTTAGGGCCTGAGAAGTCAACGTCAGAAGCATAAAATACAATATAAATACAACAGCTTTTCCATCGTATATAATGTATATTTGCAAACAGTGTGAAAGTCAAGATCATTTCTAGGTTCCGGGTAACCTAGGCTTAACTGTAGGGCGTTGCTCCACCAGATCGCATAGCTAGGGACTTAAAATATGACGCCAGAAGCATAAAATACAATAAAAATGCAACAGTTTTTCCATCGTATAACAGGAAAGCTGCAACCAGTGTGAAAGTACTGGTCATTTCTATGTTCCTGGTAACCTAGGCTTCACTCTAGGGCGTTGCTCCACCAGATCCAACAGCTAGGGACTTAGAATTCAGCGCCAGAAGAATAAAATACAACATATGTACAACAGTTGTTTCCATCGTATAAAATGTATAATTGCAAGCAGTGTGAAGGTAATGGTCATTTCTACGTTCCGGGCAACATAGGCTTAACCGTAGGGCGTTGCTCCTCCAGATCGCATAGTTCGGTACATAGAATTTAACGCCAGAAGCATAAAATACAATAAAAATACAACAGTTTTTCCATCGTATAAAAGGAATAATTGCAACCAGTGTGAAAGTACAGGTCATTTCTACGTTCCGGGCAACCTAGGTTTCGCTGTAGGGCGTTGCTCCGCCAGATCGAATAGCTAGCGACTTAGAAGTCAACGCCAGAAGCATAAAACACAATAAAAATACAACAGTTTTTCCATCGTATAAAATGTATAATTGCAAGCAGTGTGAAGGTAATGGTCATTTCTACGTTTCGGGCAACCTTGGCTTAACTCCAGGGCGTTGCTCCACCAGATCGAATAGTTAGGGACTTTGAGTACAACGGTAGAAGCATAAAATACATTAAAAATGCAACAGTTTCTCCATTGTATAACAGGAACAACTGCAACCAGAGTGAAAGTACTGGTCATTTCTACGTTCCGGGCAACCTAGGCTTGACTCTAGGGCGGTGCTCCACCAGATCGAATAGTTAGGGCCTAAGAAGTCAACGCCCGAAGCATAAAATACAATATATATACAACAGCTTTTCCATCGTATATGATGTATATTTGCAAACAGTGTGAAAGTAAAGGTCATTTCTACGTTCCGGGCAGTATAGGCTTAACTGTAGGGCGTTGCTCCTCCAGATCGCATAGTTCGGTACATAGAATTTAACGCCAGAAGCATAAAATACAATAAAAATAGAACAGCTTTTCCGTCGTATAACAGGAATAATTGCAACCAGTGTGAAAGTACTGGTCATTTCTATGTTCCGGGCAACCTTGGCTTAACTCCAGGGCGTTGCTCCTCCAGATCGAATAGTTAGGGACTTTGAGTACAACGGCAGAAGCATAAAATACATTAAAAATGCAACAGTTTCTCCATTGTATAACAGGAATAACTGCAACCAGAGTGAAAGTACTGGTCATTTCTACGTTCCAGGCAACCTAGGCTTCACTCTAGGGCGGTGCTCCACCAGATCGAATAGTTAGGGCCTAAGAAGTGAACGCGAGAAGCATAAAATACGATATAAATACAACAGCTTTTGCATCGTATATGATGTATATTTGCAAACAGTGTGAAAGTAAAGGTCATTTCTACGTTCCGGGCAACATAGGCTTAACTGTAGGGCGTTGGTCCACCAGATCGAATAGCTAGGGACTTAAAATTTAACGCCAGAAGCATAAAATACAATAAAAATGCAACAGTTTTTCCATCGCATAACAGGAGTAATTGCAACCAGTGTGAAAGAACAGGTCATTTCTACGTTCCGGGCAACCTAGGTTTCGCTGTAGGGCGTTGCTCCACCAGATCGAATAGCTAGCGACTTAGAAGTCAACGCCAGAAGCATAAAACACAATAAAAATACAACAGTTTTTCCATCGTATAAAATGTATAATTGCAAGCAGTGTGAAGGTAATGGTCATTTCTACGTTCCGGGCAACCTTGGCTTAACTCCAGGGCGTTGCTCCACCAGATCGAATAGTTAGGGACTTTGAGTACAACGGTAGAAGCATAAAATACATTAAAAATGCAACAGTTTCTCCATTGTATAACAGGAACAACTGCAACCAGAGTGAAAGTACTGGTCATTTCTACGTTCCGGGCAACCTAGGCTTGACTCTAGGGCGGTGCTCCACCAGATCGAATAGTTAGGGCCTAAGAAGTCACCGCCCAAAGCATAAAATACAATATAAATCCAACAGGTTTTCCATCGGATATAATGTATATTTGCAAACAGTGTGTAAGTAAAGGTCATTTCTACGTTCCGGGCAACCTAGGGTTCACTCTAGGGCGTTCTTCCACCAGATCTAATAGTTAGGGCCTAAGAAGTCAACGCCAGAAGCATAAAATCCAATATAAATACAACAGCTTTACCATCGTATATAATCTATATCTGCAAACAGTGTGAAGGTATAGGTCGTTTCTACGTTACGGGCAACCTAGGCTTAACTGTAGGGCGTTGCTCCACCAGATCGAATAGTTAGGGACCTTGAGTACAACGGCAGAAGCATAAAATACATTAAAAATGCAACAGTTTCTCCATTGTATAACAGGAACAACTGCAACCAGTGTGAAAGTACTGGTCACTTCTACGTTCCGGGCAACCTAGGTTTCGCTCTAGGGCGTTGCTCCACCAGATCGAAAAGTTAGGGCCTCAGAAGTCAACGCCAGAAGCATAAAATACAATAAAAATACAACAGCTTTTATATCGTATAAAAGGAATAATTGCAAACAGTGTGAAATAAAGGTCATCTCTACGTTCCGGGCAACCTAGGCTTAACTGTAGGGCGTTGCTCCAACAGATCGCATAGCTAGGGACTTAGAATTTAACGCCAGAAGCATAAAATACAATAAAGATGCAACAGTTTTTCCATCGTATAACAGGAATAATTGCAACCAGTGTGAAGGTAATGGTCTATTCCTCGTTCCGGGCAACCTAGGCTTCACTACATGGCGGTGCTCCACCAGACCAAATAGTTAGGGCCTAAGAAGTCAACGCCACAAGCATAAAATACAATATAAATACAACTGCTTTTCCATGATATATAATGTATATTTGGAAACATTGTGAAAGTAACGGTCATTTCTACGTTCCGGCAATCTAGGCTTTACTCTACGGCGTTGCTCCACCAGATCGAATAGTTAGGGACTTAGAATTCAACGCCAGAAACATAAAATACAACATAAGTACTACAGTTTTTCCACCGTATAACAGGAACGATTGCAACCAGTGTGAAAGTACAGGTCATTTCTACGTTCCGGTCAACCTAGGCTTCGCTTAAGGGCGTTGCTCCACCAGATCGATTAGCTAGGGACTTAGAAGTCAACGCCAGAAGCATAAAATACAATAAAAATACAACAGTTTTTCCATCGTATATAATGTATATTTGCAAGCAGTGTGAAGGTAATGGTCATTTCTACGTTCCGGGCAACCTTGGCTTAACTCCAGGGCGTTGCTCCACCAGATCGAATAGTTAGGGACCTTGAGTACAACGGCAGGGGCATAAAATACATTAAAAATGCAACAGTTTCTCCATTGTATAACAGGAATAACTGCAACCAGAGTGAAAGTACTGGTCATTTCTACGTTCCGGGCAACCTAGGCTGCACTCTAGGGCGGTGCTCCACCAGATCGAATAGTTAGGGCCTAAGAAGTCAACGCCAGAAGCATAAAATACGATATAAATACAACAGCTTTTGCATCGTATATGATGTATATTTGCAAACAGTGTGAAAGTAAAGGTCATTTCTACGTTCCGGGCAACATATGCTTAACTGTAGGGCGTTGCTCCTCCAGATCGCATAGTTCGGTACGTAGAATTTAACGCCAGAAGCATAAAATACAAAATAAATACAATAGTTTTTCCATCGTATAACAGGAATAATTGCAACCAGTGTGAAAGTTATGGTCATTTCTACGTTCCGGGCAACCTAGTCTTCACTCTAGGGCGATGGTCCACCAGATCGAATAGTTAGGGCCTTAGAAGTCAACGCACGAAGCATAAGATACAAAATTAATACAACAGTTTTTCCATCGTATAAAACGAATAATTGCAACCAGTGTGAAAGATATGGTCATTTCTACGTTACGGGCAACCTAGGCTTCACTCTAGGCCGTTGCTCCTCCAAATCGAATAGCTAGGGCCTTAGAAATCATAGCCCGAAGCATAAAATACAAAATTAATACAACAGTTATTCCATCGTATAACAGGTATAATTACAACCAGGGTGAAAGTAATGGGCATTTCTACGTTCCGAGCAACCTAGGCATCACTCTAGGGCGTTGCTCCACCAGGTCGAGTAGTTAGGGCCTTAGAAAACAACTCCAGACGCATAAAATATAATAAAAATACAACAGTTTTTCCATCGTATAAAAAGAATAATTGCAACCAGTGTGAAAGTAATGGTCATTTCTACGTTTCGGGCAACCTAGGCTTCACTCAAGAGCGTTGCTCCACCAGATCGAATAGTTAGGGCCTTAGAAGTCAACGCGCGAAGCATAAAATACAAAATAAATAAAACAGTTTTTCCATTGTATGAAAAGAATAATTGCAACCAGTGTGAAAGTTATGGTCATTTCTGCGTTCCGGGCAACCTAGGTTTCACTCTTGGGCGTTGCTCCACCACATCGAATAGCTACGGCCTTAGAAGTCAACGCCAGAAGCATAAAATACAATAAAAGTACAACAGCTTTTCCATCGTATAACAGGAATAATTGCAACCAGAGTGAAAGTGATGGTCATAGGTCCGGGCGACCTAGGCGTCGCTCAGGGGTGTTGGTCTACCAGATCGAATAGTTAGGGACTTTGAATACAACGCCAGGAGCCTAAAATACAATAAAAATGCAACAGTTTTTCCAGCGTATAACAGGAATAACTGCAACCAGTGTGAAAGTACTGGTCATTTCTTCGTTCCGGGCAACCTAGGTTTCGCTCTAGGGCGTTGCTCCACCAGATCGAATAGCTAGGGACTTAGATGTCAACGCCAGAAGCATAAAACACAATAAAAATACAACAGTTTTTCCATCGTATAAAAGGAATAATTGCAACCAGTGTGAAAGTACAGGTCATTTCTACGTTCCGGGCAACCTAGGTTTCGTTCTAGGGCGTTGCTCCACCAGATCGAATAGCTAGGGACTTAGAAGTCAACGCCAGAAGCATAAAATACAATAAAAATACAACAGTTTTTCCATCGTATAAAAGGAATAATTGCAACCAGTGTGAAAGTAATGGTCATTTCTACGTTCCGGGCACCCTAGGTTTCACTCTTGGGCGTTGCTCCACCACATCGAATAGCTACGGCCTTAGAAGTCAATTCCAGAAGCATAAAATACAATATAAATACAACAGTTTTTCCATCGTATAAAAGGAATAATTGCAACCAGTGTGAAAGTAATGGTCATTTCTACGTTCCGGGCAACCTGGGTTTCACTCTTGTTCGTTGCTCCACCAGATCGAATAGTTAGGGCCTTAGAAGTCAACGCGCGAAGCATAAAATACAAAATAAATAGAACAGTTTTTCCATTGTATGAAACGAATAATTACAACCAGTGTGAAAGTTATGGTCATTTCTACGTTCCGGGCAACCTAGGCTTCACTCTAGGGCGTTGTTCCACCAGATCGAATAGTTAGGGCCTGAGAAGTCAACGTCAGAAGCATAAAATACAATATAAATACAACAGCTTTTCCATCGTATATAATGTATATTTGCAAACAGTGTGAAAGTCAAGATCATTTCTAGGTTCCGGGTAACCTAGGCTTAACTGTAGGGCGTTGCTCCACCAGATCGCATAGCTAGGGACTTAAAATATGACGCCAGAAGCATAAAATACAATAAAAATGCAACAGTTTTTCCATCGTATAACAGGAAAGCTGCAACCAGTGTGAAAGTACTGGTCATTTCTATGTTCCTGGTAACCTAGGCTTCACTCTAGGGCGTTGCTCCACCAGATCCAACAGCTAGGGACTTAGAATTCAGCGCCAGAAGAATAAAATACAACATATGTACAACAGTTGTTTCCATCGTATAAAATGTATAATTGCAAGCAGTGTGAAGGTAATGGTCATTTCTACGTTCCGGGCAACATAGGCTTAACCGTAGGGCGTTGCTCCTCCAGATCGCATAGTTCGGTACATAGAATTTAACGCCAGAAGCATAAAATACAATAAAAATACAACAGTTTTTCCATCGTATAAAAGGAATAATTGCAACCAGTGTGAAAGTACAGGTCATTTCTACGTTCCGGGCAACCTAGGTTTCGCTGTAGGGCGTTGCTCCGCCAGATCGAATAGCTAGCGACTTAGAAGTCAACGCCAGAAGCATAAAACACAATAAAAATACAACAGTTTTTCCATCGTATAAAATGTATAATTGCAAGCAGTGTGAAGGTAATGGTCATTTCTACGTTTCGGGCAACCTTGGCTTAACTCCAGGGCGTTGCTCCACCAGATCGAATAGTTAGGGACTTTGAGTACAACGGTAGAAGCATAAAATACATTAAAAATGCAACAGTTTCTCCATTGTATAACAGGAACAACTGCAACCAGAGTGAAAGTACTGGTCATTTCTACGTTCCGGGCAACCTAGGCTTGACTCTAGGGCGGTGCTCCACCAGATCGAATAGTTAGGGCCTAAGAAGTCAACGCCCGAAGCATAAAATACAATATATATACAACAGCTTTTCCATCGTATATGATGTATATTTGCAAACAGTGTGAAAGTAAAGGTCATTTCTACGTTCCGGGCAGTATAGGCTTAACTGTAGGGCGTTGCTCCTCCAGATCGCATAGTTCGGTACATAGAATTTAACGCCAGAAGCATAAAATACAATAAAAATAGAACAGCTTTTCCATCGTATAACAGGAATAATTGCAACCAGAGTGAAAGTGATGGTCATAGGTCCGGGCGACCTAGGCGTCGCTCAGGGGTGTTGGTCTACCAGATCGAATAGTTAGGGACTTTGAATACAACGCCAGGAGCCTAAAATACAATAAAAATGCAACAGTTTTTCCAGCGTATAACAGGAATAACTGCAACCAGTGTGAAAGTACTGGTCATTTCTTCGTTCCGGGCAACCTAGGTTTCGCTCTAGGGCGTTGCTCCACCACATCGAATAGCTACGGCCTTAGAAGTCAATTCCAGAAGCATAAAATACAATATAAATACAACAGCTTTTCCATCGTATAGAATGAATGATTGCAAACAGTGTGAATGTTATGGTCATTTCTACGTTCCGGGCAACCTAGGCTTAACTCCAGGGCGTTGCTCTACCAGACCGAATAGTTAGGGACTTTGAATACAACGCCAGAAGCATGAAATACAACAAAAATGCAACAGTTTTTCCATCGTATAACAGGAAGAATTGCAACCAGAGTGAAAGTGATGGTCATAGGTCCGGGCGACCTAGGCTTCGCTCTGGGGTGTTGGTCCACCAGATCGAATAGTTAGGGCCTTAGAAGTCAATTCCAGAAGCATAAAATACAATATAAATACAACAGCTTTTCCATCGTATAGAATGAATGATTGCAAACAGTGTGAATGTTATGGTCATTTCTACGTTCCGGGCAACCTAGGCTTAACTCCAGGGCGTTGCTCTACCAGATCGAATAGTTAGGGACTTTGAATACAACGCCAGAAGCATGAAATACAACAAAAATGCAACAGTTTTTCCATCGTATAACAGGAAGAATTGCAACCAGAGTGAAAGCGATGGTCATAGGTCCGGGCGACCTAGGCTTCGCTCTGGGGTGTTGGTCCACCAGATCGAATAGTTAGGGCCTAAGAAGTCAACGCCAGAAGCTTAAAATACAAAATAAATACAACAGCTTTACCATCGTATAACAGGAATAGTTGCAACCAGCGTGAAAGTACTGGTCATTTCTATGATCCGGGTAACCTAGGCTTCACTCTAGGGCGTTGCTCCACCAGATCGAACAGCTAGGGACTTAGAATTCAACGCCAGAAGAATAAAATACAACATAATTATAACAGTGTTTCCATCATATAAAATGTATAATTGCAAGCAGTGTGAATGTAATGGTCATTTCTACGTTCCGGGCAACCTAGGCTTAACTGTAGGGCGTTGTTCCACCAGATCGAATAGCTAGGGCCTTAGAAGTCAACGCCCGAAGCATGAAATACAAAATAAATAGAACAGTTTTTCCATCGTATAACAGGGATAACTGCAACCAGTGTGAAAGTAAAGGTCATTTCTACGTTCCGGGCAACCTAGGCTTCACTGTAGGCCGTTGCTCCACCACATCGTATAGCTACGGCCTTAGAAGTCAACGCCAGAAGCATAAAATGCAATAAAAGTACAACAGCTTTTCCATCGTATAACAGGAATAATTGCAACCAGAGTGAAAGTGATGGTCATAGGTCCGGGCGGCCTAGGCGTCGCTCAGGGGTGTTGGTCCACCAGATCGAATAGCTAGGGCCTTAGAAGTCAACGCCAGAAGCATAAAATACAATATAAATACAACAGCTTTACCATCGTATAACAGGAATAGTTGCAACCAGCGTGAAAGTACAGGTGATTTCTACGTTCCGGGCAACCTAGGTTTCGCTGTAGGGCGTTGCTCCACCAGATCCAATAACTAGCGACTTAGAAGTCAACGCCAGAAGCATAAAATACAATAAAAATACAACAGTTTTTCCATCGTATAAAAGGAATAATTGCAACCAGTGTGAAAGTTATGGTCATTTCTACGTTCCGGGGCAACCTAGGCTTAACTCCAGGTCGTTGCTCCGCCAGATCGCATAGCCAGGGACTTTGAATACAACACCAGAAGCATAAAATACAATAAAAATGCAACAGTTTTTCCATCGTATAAGAGGAAGGCTGCAACCCGCGTGAAAGGACGGGTCATTTCTATGTTCCCGGTTACCTAGGCTTCGCTCTAGGGCCTTGCTCCACCAGATCGAATAGCTAGGGACTCAGAAGTCAACGCCAGAAGCATAAAATACAATAAAAGTGCGACAGTTTTTCCACCGTATAACAGGAATAACTGCAACCAGTGTAAAAGTACTGGTCATTTCTACGTTCCAGGCAACCTAGGCTTCACTCTAGGGCGGTGCTCCACCAGATCGAATAGTTAGGGCCTAAGAAGTCAACGCCAGAAGCATAAAATACAATATAAATACTACAGCTTTTCCATCGTATATGATGTATATTTGTAAACAGTGTGAAAGTAAAGGTCATTTCTACGTTCCGGGCAACATAGGCTTAACTGTAGGGCGTTGCTCCTCCAGATCGCATAGTTCGGTACTTAGAATCTAACGCCAGAAGCATAAAATACAATAAAAATGCAACAGTTTTTCCATCGTATAACAGGAATAATTGCAACCAGTGTGAAAGTACAGGTCATTTCTACGTTCCGGGCAACCTAGGCTTCACTCTAGGGCGTTCCTCCACCAGATCGAATAGTTAGGGCCTTAGAAGTCAACGCCAGAAGCATAAAATACAACATAAGTATAGCAGTTCTGCCATCGTATAAAATGTATAATTGCAAGCAGTGTGAAAGTAAAGGTCACTTCTACGTTCCGGGCAACCTAGGCTTCACTCTAGGGCTTTGTTCCACCAGATCGAATAGTTAGGGCCTAAGAAGTCAGCGCCAGAAGCATAAAATACAATATAAATACAATAGCTTTTCCATCGTATATAATGTATATTTGCAAACAGTGTGAAAGTAAATGCAATTTCTACGTACCGGGCAACCTAGGCTTAACTGTAGGGCGTTGCTCCACCAGATCGAATAGTTAGGGCCTCAGATGTCAACGCCAGAAGCATAAAATACAATAAAAGTACAACAGTTTTTATATCGTATAAAAGGAATAATTGCAAACAGTGTGAAATAAAGGTCATTTCTACGTTCCGGGCAACCTAGGCTTCACTGTAGGCCGTTGCTCCACCACATCGTATTGCTACGGCCTTAGAAGTCAACGCCAGAAGCATAAAATGCAATAAAAGTACAACAGTTTTTCCATCGCATAACAGGAATAATTGCAACCAGTGTGAAAGTACAGGTCATTTCTACGTTCCGGGCAACCTCGGTTTCGCTCTAGGGCGTTGCTCCACCAGATCGAATAGCTAGGGACTTAGAAGTCAACGCCAGAAGCATAAAATACAATAAAAATACAACAGTTTTTCCATCGTATAAAAGGAATAATTGCAACCAGTGTGAAAGTAATGGTCATTTCTACGTTCCGGGCAACCTAGGTTTCACTCTTGGGCGTTGCTCCACCACATCGAATAGCTACGGCCTTAGAAGTCAACGCGCGAAGCATAAAATACAAAGTAAATAGAACAGTTTTTCCATTGTATGAAACGAATAATTGCAACCAGTGTGAAAGTTATGGTCATTTCTACGTTCCGGGCAACCTAGGCTTCACTCTAGGGCGTTGTTCCACCAGATCGAATAGTTAGGGCCTGAGAAGTCAACGTCAGAAGCATAAAATACAATATAAATACAACAGCTTTTCCATCGTATATAATGTATATTTGCAAACAGTGTGAAAGTCAAGATCATTTCTAGGTTCCGGGTAACCTAGGCTTAACTGTAGGGCGTTGCTCCACCAGATCGCATAGCTAGAGACTTAAAATATGACGCCAGAAGCATAAAATACAATAAAAATGCAACAGTTTTTCCATCGTATAGCAGGAAAGCTGCAACCAGTGTGCAAGTACTGGTCATTTCTATGTTCCGGGTAACCTAGGCTTCACTCTAGGGCGTTGCTCCACCAGATCGAACAGCTAGGGACTTAGAATTCAACGCCAGAAGAATAAAATACAACATAATTATAACAGTGTTTCCATCATATAAAATGTATAATTGCAAGCAGTGTGAATGTAATGGTCATTTCTACCTTCCGGGCAACCTAGGCTTTACTCTAGAGCATTGCTCCACCAGATCGAATAGTTAGGGCCTAGGAAGACAACGCGAGAAGCATAAAATACAATATAAATACAACAGCTTTTCCATCGGATATAATGTATATTTGCAAACAGTGTGTAAGTAAAGGTCATTTCTACGTTCCGGGCAACCTAGGGTTCACTCTAGGGCGTTCTTCCACGAGATCTAATAGTTAGGGCCTAGGAAGACAACGCCAGAAGCATACAATACAATATAAATACAACAGCTTTTCCATCGGATATAATGTATATTTGCAAACAGTGTGTAAGTAAAGGTCATTTCTACGTTCCGGGCAACCTAGGGTTCACTCTAGGGCGTTCTTCCACCAGATCTAATAGTTAGGGCCTAAGAAGTCAACGCCAGAAGCATAAAATCCAATATAAATACAACAGCTTTACCATCGTATATAATCTATATCTGCAAACAGTGTGAAGGTATAGGTCGTTTCTACGTTACGGGCAACCTAGGCTTAACTGTAGGGCGTTGCTCCAACAGATCGCATAGCTAGCGACTTAGAATTTAACGCCAGAAGCATAAAATACAATAAAGATGCAACAGTTTTTCCATCGTATAACAGGAATAATTGCAACCAGTGTGAAGGTAATGGTCTATTCCTCGTTCCGGGCAACCTAGGCTTCACTACAGGGCGGTGCTCCACCAGACCAAATAGTTAGGGCCTAAGAAGTCAACGCCACAAGCATAAAATACAATATAAATACAACTGCTTTTCCATGATATATAATATATATTTGGAAACATTGTGAAAGTAACGGTCATTTCTACGTTCCGGCAACCTAGGCTTTACTCTACGGCGTTGCTCCACCAGATCGAATAGTTAGGGACTTAGAATTCAACGCCAGAAACATAAAATACAACATAAGTACTACAGTTTTTCCATCGTATAACAGGAATGATTGCAACCAGTGTGAAAGTACAGGTCATTTCTACGTTCCGGTCAACCTAGGCTTCGCTTAAGGGCGTTGCTCCACCAGATCGATTAGCTAGGGACTTAGAAGTCAACGCCAGAAGCATAAAATACAATAAAAATACAACAGTTTTTCCATCGTATATAATGTATATTTGCAAGCAGTGTGAAGGTAATGGTCATTTCTACGTTCCGGGCAACCTTGGCTTAACTCCAGGGCGTTGCTCCACCAGATCGAATAGTTAGGGACTTTGAGTACAACGGTAGAAGCATAAAATACATTAAAAATGCAATAGTTTCTCCATTGTATAACAGGAACAACTGCAACCAGAGTGAAAGTACTGGTCATTTCTACGTTCCGGGCAACCTAGGCTTCACTCTAGGGCGTTGCTGCACCAGACCGAACAGCTAGGGACTTAGAATTCAACGCCAGAAGAATAAAATACAACATATTTATAACAGTGTTTCCATCATATAAAATGTATAATTGCAAGCAGTGTGAATGTAATGGTCATTTCTACCTTCCGGGCAACCTAGGCTTTACTGTAGAGCTTTGCTCCACCAGATCGAATAGTTAGGGCCTAGGAAGACAACGGCAGAAGCATAAAATACAATATAAATACAACAGCTTTTCCATCGTATATAATGTATATTTGCAAACAGTGTGTAAGTAAAGGTCATTTCTACGTTCCGGGCAACCTAGGGTTCACTCTAGGGCGTTCTTCCACCAGATCTAATAGTTAGGGCCTAAGAAGTCAACGCCACAAGCATAAAATCCAATATAAATACAACAGCTTTACCATCGTATATAATGTATATCTGCAAACAGTGTGAAGGTATAGGTCATTTCTACGTTCCGGGCAACCTAGGCTTCACTCTAGGGCGGTGCTCCACCAGATCGAATAGTTAGGGCCTAAGAAGTCAACGCCAGAAGCATAAAATACAATATAAATACTACAGCTTTTCCATCGTATATGATGTATATTTGCAAACAGTGTGAAAGTAAAGGTCATTTCTACGTTCCGGGCAACCTTGGCTTAACTCCAGGGCGTTGCTCCACCAGATCGAATAGTTAGGGACTTTGAGTACAACGGTAGAAGCATAAAATACATTAAAAATGCAATAGTTTCTCCATTGTATAACAGGAACAACTGCAACCAGAGTGAAAGTACTGGTCATTTCTACGTTCCGGGCAACCTAGGCTTGACTCTAGGGCGGTGCTCCACCAGATCGAATAGTTAGGGCCTAAGAAGTCACCGCCCGAAGCATAAAATACAATATATATACAACAGCTTTTCCATCGTATATGATGTATATTTCCAAACAGTGTGAAAGTAAAGGTCATTTCTACGTTCCGGGCAGTATAGGCTTAACTGTAGGGCGTTGCTCCTCCAGATCGCATAGTTCGGTACATAGAATTTAACGCCAGAAGCATAAAATACAATAAAAATGCAACAGTTTTTGCATCGTATAACAGGAGTAATTGCAACCAGTGTGAAAGTACAGGTCATTTCAACGTTACGGGCAACCTAGGTTTCGCTATAGGGCGTTGCTCCACCAGATCGAATAGTTAGGGCCTAGGAAGACAACGCCAGAAGCATAAAATACAATATAAATACAACAGCTTTTCCATCGGATATAATGTATATTTGCAAACAGTGTGTAAGTAAAGGTCATTTCTACGTTCCGGGCAACCTAGGGTTCACTCTAGGGCGTTCTTCCACCAGATCTAATAGTTAGGGCCTAAGAAGTCAACGCCAGAAGCATAAAATCCAATATAAATACAACAGCTTTACCATCGTATATAATCTATATCAGCAAACAGTGTGAAAGTACAGGTCATTTCTACGTTCCAGGCAACCTAGGCTTCACTGTAGGCCGTTGCTCCACCACATCGTATAGCTACGGCCTTAGAAGTCAACGCCAGAAGCATAAAATGCAATAAAAGTGCAACAGCTTTTCCATCGTATAACAGGAATAATTGCAACCAGAGTGAAAGTGATGGACATAGGTCCGGGCGACCTAGGCTTCGCTCTGGGGTGTTGGTCCACCAGATCGAATAGTTAGGGCCTAAGAAGTCAACGCCAGAAGCATAAAATACAAAATAAATACAATAGTTTTTCCATCGTATAACAGGAATAATTGCAACCAGTGTGAAAGTTATGGTCATTTCTACGTTCCGGGCAACCTAGTCTTCACTCTAGGGCGATGGTCCACCAGATCGAATAGTTAGGGCCTTAGAAGTCAACGCACGAAGCATAAAATACAAAATTAATACAACAGTTTGTCCATCGTATAAAACGAATAATTGCAACCAGTGTGAAAGATATGGTCATTTCTACGTTACGGGCAACCTAGGCTTCACTCTAGGTCGTTGCTCCACCAAATCGAATAGCTAGGGCCTTAGAAATCATAGCCCGAAGCATAAAATACAAAATTAGTACAACAGTTATTCCATCGTATAACAGGTATAATTACAACCAGGGTGAAAGTAATGGGCATTTCTACGTTCCGAGCAACCTAGGCATCACTCTAGGGCGTTGCTCCACCAGGTCGAGTAGTTAGGGCCTTAGAAAACAACTCCAGACGCATAAAATACAATAAAAATACAACAGTTTTTCCATCGTATAAAAAGAATAATTGCAACCAGTGTGAAAGTAATGGTCATTTCTACGTTTCGGCCAACCTAGGCTTCACTCAAGAGCGTTGCTCCACCAGATCGAATAGTTAGGGCCTGAAAAGTCAACGTCAGAAGCATAAAATACAATATAAATACAACAGCTTTTCCATCGTATATAATGTATATTTGCAAACAGTGTGAAAGTAAAGGTCATTTCTAGGTTCCGGGCAACCTAGGGTTCACTCTAGGGCGTTCTTCCACCAGATCTAATAGTTAGGGCCTAAGAAGTCAACGCCAGAAGCATAAAATCCAATATAAATACAACAGCTTTACCATCGTATATAATGTATATTTGCAAACAGTGTGAAGGTACAGGTCATTTCTACGTTCCGCGCAACCTAGGCTTAACTGTAGGGCGTTGCTCCACCAGATCGAATAGTTAGGGCCTTAGAAGTCAACGCCCGAAGCATGAAATACAAAATAAATAGAACAGTTTTTCCATCGTATAACAGGGATAACTGCAACCAGTGTGAAAGTAAAGGTCATTTCTACGTTCCGGGCAACCTGGGCTTCACTGTAGGCCGTTGCTCCACCACATCGTATAGCTACGGCCTTAGAAGTCAACGCCAGAAGCATAAAATACAATAAAAGTACAACAGCTTTTCATTGGTATGACAGGAATAATTTCAACCAGAGTGAAAGTGATGGTCATAGGTTCGGGCGACCTAGGCGTCGCTCAGGGGTGTTGGTCCACCAGATCGAATAGTTAGGGCCTTAGAAGTCAACGCCAGAAGCATAAAATGCAAAATAAATACAATAGTTTTTCCATCGTATAACAGGAATAATTGCAACCAGTGTGAAAGTAATGGTCATTTCTACGTTCCGGCAACATAGGCGTAACTGTAGGTCGCTTCTCCTCCAGATCGCATAGTTCGGTACATACAATTTAACGCCAGAAGCATAAAATACAATAAAAATGCAACAGTTTTTCCATCGTATAACAGGAAAGCTGCAACCAGTGTGAAAGTACTGGTCATTTCTATGTTCTGGGTAACCTAGGCTTCACTCTAGGGCGTTGCTCCACCAGATCGAACAGCTAGGGACTTAGAATTCAACGCCAGAAGAATAAAATACAACATAATTATAACAGTGTTTCCATCATATAAAATGTATAATTGCAAGCAGTGTGAATGTAATGGTCATTTCTACCTTCCGGGCAACCTAGGCTTTACTCTAGAGCATTGCTCCACCAGATCGAATAGTTAGGGCCTAGGAAGACAACGCCAGAAGCATAAAATACAATATAAATACAACAGTTTTTCCATCGTATAACAGGAAAGCTGCAACCAGTGTGAAAGTACTGGTCATTTCTATGTTCCGGGTAACCTAGGGTTCACTCTAGGGCGTTCTTCCGCCAGATCTAATAGTTAGGGCCTAAGAAGTCAACGCCAGAAGCATAAAATCCAATATAAATACAACAGCTTTACCATCGTATATAATGTATATCTGCAAACAGTGTGAAGGTATAGGTCATTTCTACGTTCCGGGCAACCCAGGCTTAACTGTAGGGCGTTGTTCCACCAGATCGAATAGTTAGGGCCTTAGAAGTCAACGCCCGAAGCATGAAATACAAAATAAATAAAATAGTTTTTCCATCGTATAACAGGAATAATTGCAACCAGTGTGATAGTATAGGTCATTTCTACGTTCCGGGCAACCTAGGCTTCGCTCTAGGGCCTTGCTCCACCAGATCGAATAGCTAGGGACTTAGAAGTCAACCCCACAAGCATAAAATACAATATAAATACTACAGCTTTTCCATCGTATATGATGTATATTTGCAAACAGTGTGAAAGTAAAGGTCATTTCTACGTTCCGGGCAACATAGGCTTAACTGTAGGGCGTTGCTCCTCCAGATCGCATAGTTCGGTACTTAGAATTTAACGGCAGGAGCATAAAATACAATAAAAATGCAACAGTTTTTCCATCGTATAACAGGAATAACTGCAACCAGTGTGCAAGTACAGGTCATTTCTATGTTCCCGGTAACCTAGGTTTCACTCTAGGGCGTTGCTGCACCAGACCGAATAGCTAGGGACTTAGAATTCAGCGCCAGAAGAATAAAATACAACATATGTACAACAGTTTTTTCCATCGTATAAAATGTATAATTGCAAGCAGTGTGAAGGTAATGGTCATTTCTACGTTCCGGGCAACCTTGGCTTAACTCCAGGGCGTTGCTCCACCAGATCGAATAGTTAGAGCCTAAGAAGTCAACGCCAGAAGCATAAAATCCAATATAAATACAACAGCTTTACCATCGTATATAATGTATATCTGCAAACAGTGTGAAGGTATAGGTCATTTCTACGTTCCGTGCAATCTAGGCCTAACTGTAGGGCGTTGCTCCACCAGATCGCATAGCTAGGGACTTAAAATTTAACGCCAGAAGCATAAAATACAATAAAAATGCAACAGTTTTTCCATCGCATAACAGGAGTAATTGCAACCAGTGTGAAAGTACAGGTCATTTCTACGTTCCGGGCAACCTAGGTTTCGCTGTAGGGCGTTGCTCCACCAGATCGAATAGCTAGCGACTTAGAAGTCAACGCCAGAAGCATAAAACACAATAAAAATACAACAGTTTTTCCATCGTATAAAATGTATAATTGCAAGCAGTGTGAAGGTAATGGTCATTTCTACGTTCCGGGCAACCTTGGCTTAACTCCAGGGCGTTGCTCCACCAGATCGAATAGTTAGGGACTTTGAGTACAACGGTAGAAGCATAAAATACATTAAAAATGCAACAGTTTCTCCATTGTATAACAGGAAAAACTGCAACCAGAGTGAAAGTACTGGTCATTTCTACGTTCCGGGCAACCTAGGCTTGACTCTAGGGCGGTGCTCCACCAGATCGAATAGTTAGGGCCTAAGAAGTCAACGCCCGAAGCATAAAATACAATATATATACAACAGCTTTTCCATCGTATATGATGTATATTTGCAAACAGTGTGAAAGTAAAGGTCATTTCTACGTTCCGGGCAGTATAGGCTTAACTGTAGGGCGTTGTTCCTCCAGATCACATAGTTCGGTACATAGAATTTAACGCCAGAAGCATAAAATACAATAAAAATACAACAGTTTTTCCATCGTATAAAAGGAATAATTGCGACCAGTGTGAAAGTAATGGTCATTTCTACGTTCCGGGCAACCTAGGTTTCACTCTTGGGCGTTGCTACACCACATCGAATAGCTACGGCCTTAGAAGTCAACGCCAGAAGCATAAAATACAATAAAAGTACAACAGCTTTTCCATCGTATAACAGGAATAATTGCAACCAGAGTGAAAGTGATGGTCATAGGTCCGGGCGACCTAGGCGTCGCTCAGGGGTGTTGGTCTACCAGATCGAATAGTTAGGGACTTTGAATACAACGCCAGGAGCCTAAAATACAATAAAAATGCAACAGTTTTTCCAGCGTATAACTGGAATAACTGCAACCAGTGTGAAAGTACTGGTCATTTCTACGTTCCGGGCAACCTAGGTTTCGCTCTAGGGCGTTGCTCCACCAGATCGAATAGCTAGGGACTTAGAAGTCAACGCCAGAAGCATAAAACACAATAAAAATACAACAGTTTTTCCATCGTATAAAAGGAATAATTGCAACCAGTGTGAAAGTACAGGTCATTTCTACGTACCGGGCAACCTAGGTTTCGTTCTAGGGCGTTGCTCCACCAGATCGAATAGCTAGGGACTTAGAAGTCAACGCCAGAAGCATAAAATACAATAAAAATACAACAGTTTTTCCATCGTATAAAAGGAATAATTGCAACCAGTGTGAAAGTAATGGTCATTTCTACGTTCCGGGCGACCTAGGCTTCGCTCTGGGGTGTTGGTCCACCATATCGAATAGTTAGGGCCTAAGAAGTCAACGCCAGAAGCATAAAATACAAAATAAATACAATAGTTTTTCCATCGTATAACAGGAATAATTGCAACCAGTGTGAAAGTTATGGTCATTTCTACGTTCCGGGCATCCTAGTCTTCACTCTAGGGCGATGGTCCACCAGATCGAATAGTTAGGGCCTTAGAAGTCAACGCACGAAGCATAAAATACAAAATTAATGCAACAGCTTTTCCATCGTATAAAACGAATAATTGCAACCAGTGTGAAAGATATGGTCATTTCTACGTTACGGGCAACCTAGGCTTCACTCTAGGTCGTTGCTCCACCAAATCGAATAGCTAGGGCCTTAGAAATCATAGCCCGAAGCATAAAATACAAAATTAGTACAACAGTTTTTCCATTGTATAAAAAGAATAATTGCAACCAGTGTGAAAGTAATGGTCATTTCTACGTTCCGGGCAACCTAGGCTTCGCGCTAGGGCCTTGCTCCACCAGATCGAATAGCTAGGGACTTAGAAGTCAACCCCACAAGCATAAAATACAATATAAATACTACAGCTTTTCCATCGTATATGATGTATATTTGCAAACAGTGTGAAAGTAAAGGTCATTTCTACGTTCCGGGCAACATAGGCTTAACTGTAGGGCGTTGCTCCTCCAGATCGCATAGTTCGGTACTTAGAATTTAACGCCAGGAGCATAAAATACAATAAAAATGCAACAGTTTTTCCATCGTATAACAGGAATAACTGCAACCAGTGTGCAAGTACAGGTCATTTCTATGTTCCCGGTAACCTAGGTTTCACTCTAGGGCGTTGCTGCACCAGACCGAATAGCTAGGGACTTAGAATTCAGCGCCAGAAGAATAAAATAAAACATATGTACAACAGTTTTTTCCATCGTATAAAATGTATAATTGCAAGCAGTGTGAAGGTAATGGTCATTTCTACGTTCCGGGCAACATAGGCTTAACTGTAGGGCGTTGCTCCTCCAGATCGCATAGTTCGGTACATAGAATTTAACGCCAGAAGCATAAAATACAATAAAAATATAACAGTTTTTCCATCGCATAACAGGTATAATTGCAACCAGTGTGAAAGTACAGGTCATTTCTACGTTCTGGGCAACCTAGGTTTCGCTCTAGGGCGTTGCTCCACCAGATCGAATAGCTAGGGACTTAGAAGTCAACGCCAGAAGCATAAAATACAATAAAAATACAACAGTTTTTCCATCGTATAAAAGGAATAATTGCAACCAGTGTGAAAGTAATGGTCATTTCTACGTTCCGGGCAACCTAGGTTTCACTCTTGTTGGTTGCTCCACCAGATCGAATAGTTAGGGCCTTAGAAGTCAACGCGCGAAGCATAAAATACAAAATAAATAGAACAGTTTTTCCATTGTATGAAACGAATAATTGCAACCAGTGTGAAAGTTATGGTCATTTCTACGTTCCGGGCAACCTAGGCTTCACTCTAGGGCGTTGTTCCACCAGATCGAATAGTTAGGGCCTGAGAAGTCAACGTCAGAAGCATAAAATACAATATAAATACAACAGCTTTTCCATCGTATATAATGTATATTTGCAAAGAGTGTGAAAGTCAAGATCATTTCTAGGTTCCGGGTAACCTAGGCTTAACTGTAGGGCGTTGCTCCACCAGATCGCATAGCTAGGGACTTAAAATTTGACGCCAGAAGCATAAAATACAATAAAAATGCAACAGTTTTTCCATCGTATAACAGGAAAGCTGCAACCAGTGTGAAAGTACTGGTCATTTCTATGTTCCGGGTAACCTAGGCTTCACTCTACGGCGTTGCTCCACCAGATCGAACAGCTAGGGACTTAGAATTCAACGCCAGAAGAATAAAATACAACATAATTATAACAGTGTTTCCATCATATAAAATGTATAATTGCAAGCCGTGTGAGTGTAATGGTCATTTCTACCTTCCGGGCAACCTAAGCTTTACTCTAGAGCATTGCTCCACCAGATCGAATAGTTAGGGCCTAGGAAGACAACGCCAGAAGCATAAAATACAATATAAATACGACAGCCTTTCCATCGTATATAATGTATGTTTGCAAACAGTGTGTAAGTAAAGGTCATTTCTACGTTGCGGGCAACCTAGGGTTCACTCTAGGGCGTTCTTCCACCAGATCTAATAGTTAGGGCCTAAGAAGTCAACGCCAGAAGCATAAAATCGAATATAAATACAACAGCTTTACCATCGTATATAATGTATATCTGCAAACAGTGTGAAGGTATAGGTCATTTCTACGTTCCGGGCAACCTAGGCTTAACTGTAGGGCGTTGTTCCACCAGATCGAATAGTTAGGGCCTTAGAAGTCAACGCCCGAAGCATGAAATACAAAATAAATAGAACAGTTTTTCCATCGTAAAACAGGGATAACTGCAACCAGTGTGAAAGTAAAGGTCATTTCTACGTTCCGGGCAACCTAGGCTTCGCTCTAGGGCCTTGCTCCACCAGATCGAATAGCTAGGGACTTAGAAGTCAACCCCACAAGCATAAAATACAATAAAAATGCAACAGTTTTTCCATCGTATGACAGGAATAATTGCAACCAGCGTGAAAGTACAGGTGATTTCTACGTTCCGGGCAACATAGGTTTCGCTGTAGGGCGTTGCTCCACCAGATCCAATAACTAGCGACTTAGAAGTCATAGCCCGAAGCATAAAATACAATACAAATGCGACAGTTTTTCCACCGTATAACAGGAATAACTGCAACCAGTGTAAAAGTACTGGTCATTTCTACGTTCCGGGCAACCTGGGCTTCACTCTAGGGCGGTGCTCCACCAGATCGAATAGTTAGGGCCTAAGAAGTCAACGCCAGAAGCATAAAATACAATAAAAATACAACAGTTTTTCCATCGTATATAATGTGTATTAGAAAACAGTGTGAAGGTAAAGGTCATTTCTACGTTCCGGGCAACCTAGGCTTAACTGTAGGGCGTTGCTCCACCAGATCGAATAGTTAGGGCCTTAGAAGTCAACGCACGAAGCATAAAATATAAAATTAATACAACAGTTTCTCCATCTTATAAAACGAATAATTGCAACCAGTGTGAAAGATATGGTCATTTCTACGTTACGGGCAACCTTGGCTTCACTCTAGGTCGTTGCTCCACCAAATCGAATAGCTAGGGCCTTAGAGGTCATAGCCCGAAGCATAAAATACAATAAAAATACAACAGCTTTTCCATCGTATAGGATGTATATTTGCAAACAGTGTGAAAGTAAAGGTCATTTCTACGTTCCGGGCAACATAGGCGTAACTGTAGGGCGCTTCTCCTCCAGATCGCATAGTTCGGTACACAGAATTTAACGCCAGAAGCATAAAATACAATAAAAATGCAACAGTTTTCCCATCGTATAACAGGAAAGCTGCAACCAGTGTGAAAGTACTGGTCATTTCTATGTTCCCGGTAACCTAGGTTTCACTCTAGGGCGTTGCTGCACCAGACCGAATAGCTAGGGACTTAGAATTCAGCGCCAGAAGAATAAAATACAACATATGTACAACAGTTTTTTCCATCGTATAAAATGTATAAATGCAAGCAGTGTGAAGGTAATGGTCATTTCTACGTTCCGGGCAACATAGGCTTAACTGTAGGGCGTTTCTCCTCCAGATCGCATAGTTCGGTACATAGAATTTAACGCCAGAAGCATAAAATACAATAAAAATATAACAGTTTTTCCATCGCATAACCGGTATAATTGCAACCAGTGTGAAAGTACAGGTCATTTCTACGTTCTGGGCAACCTAGGTTTCGCTCTAGGGCGTTGCTCCACCAGATCGAATAGCTAGGGACTTAGAATTCAACGCCAGAAGAATAAAATACAACATAATTATAACAGTGTTTCCATCATATTAAATGTATAATTGCAAGCAGTGTGAATGTAATGGTCATTTCTACCTTCCGGGCAACCTTGGCTTTACTCTAGAGCATTGCTCCACCAGATCGAATAGTTAGGGCCTAGGAAGACAACGCCAGAAGCATAAAATACAATAAAAATGCAACAGCTTTTCCATCGTATAACAGGAAAGCTGCAACCAGTGTGAAAGTACTGGTCATTTCTATGTTCTGGGTAACCTAGGCTTCACTCTAGGGCGTTGCTCCGCCAGATCGAACAGCTAGGGACTTAGAATTCAACGCCAGAAGAATAAAATACAACATAATTATAACAGTGTTTCCATCATATAAAATGAATAATTGCAAGCAGTGTGAATGTAATGGTCATTTCTACCTTCCGGGCAACCTAGGCTTTACTCTAGAGCATTGCTCCACCAGATCGAATAGTTAGGGCCTAGGAAGACAACGCCAGAAGCATAAAATACAATATAAATACAACAGTTTTTCCATCGTATAACAGGAAAGCTGCAACCAGTGTGAAAGTACTGGTCATTTCTATGTTCCGGGTAACCTAGGGTTCACTCTAGGGCGTTCTTCCGCCAGATCTAATAGTTAGGGCCTAAGAAGTCAACGCCAGAAGCATAAAATCCAATATAAATACAACAGCTTTACCATCGTATATAATGTATATCTGCAAACAGTGTGAATGTATAGGTCATTTCTACGTTCCGGGCAACCCAGGCTTAACTGTAGGGCGTTGTTCCACCAGATCGAATAGTTAGGGCCTTAGAAGTCAACGCCCGAAGCATGAAATACAAAATAAATAGAACAGTTTTTCCATCGTATAAAAAGAATAATTGCAACCAGTGTGAAAGTAATGGTCATTTCTACGTTTCGGGCAACCTAGGCTTCACTCACGAGCGTTGCTCCACCATACCGAATAGTTAGGGCCTTAGAAGTCAACGCACGAAGCATAAAATACAAAATTAATACAACAGTTTCTCCATCGTATAAAACGAATAATTGCAACCAGTGTGAAAGATATGGTCATTTCTACGTTGCGGGCAACCTAGGCTTCACTCTAGGTCGTTGCTCCACCAAATCGAATAGCTAGGGCCTTAGAAGTCATAGCCCGAAGCATAAAATACAAAATTAATACAACAGTTATTCCATGGTATAAAAGGAATAATTGAAACCAGTGTGAAAGTTATGGTCATTTCTACGTTCCGGGCAACCTAGGCGTAACTCCAGGGCGTTGCTCCACCAGATCGAATAGTTAGGGACTTTGAATACAACACCAGAAGCATAAAATACAATAAAAATGCAACAGTTTTTCCATCGTATAACAGGAAAGCTGCAACCAGTGTGAGTGTACTGGTCATTTCTATGTTCCGGGTAACCTAGGCTTCACTCACGAGCGTTGCTCCACCATACCGAATAGTTAGGGCCTTAGAAGTCAACGCACGAAGCATAAAATACAAAATTAATACAACAGTTTCTCCATCGTATAAAACGAATAATTGCAACCAGTGTGAAAGATATGGTCATTTCTACGTTGCGGGCAACCTAGGCTTCACTCTAGGTCGTTGCTCCACCAAATCGAATAGCTAGGGCCTTAGAAGTCATAGCCCGAAGCATAAAATACAAAATTAATACAACAGTTATTCCATGGTATAAAAGGAATAATTGAAACCAATGTGAAAGTTATGGTCATTTCTACGTTCCGGGCAACCTAGGCTTCACTCCAGGGCGTTGCTCCACCAGATCGAATAGTTAGGGACTTTGAATACAACACCAGAAGCATAAAATACAATAAAAATGCAACAGTTTTTCCATCGTATAACAGGAAAGCTGCAACCAGTGTGAGTGTACTGGTCATTTCTATGTTCCGGGCAACCTAGGCTTAACTGTAGGGCGTTGCTCCACCAGATCGAATAGTTAGGGCCTCAGAAGTCAACGCCAGAAACATAAAATACAATAAAAATACAACAGTTTTTATATCGTATAAAAGGAATAATTGCAAACAGTGTGAAATAAAGGTCATTTCTACGTTCCGGGCAACCTAGGCTTAACTGTAGGTCGTTGCTCCAACAGATCGCATAGCTAGGGACTTGGAATTTAACGCCAGAATCATAAAATACAATAAAGATGCAACAGTTCTTCCATCGTATAACAGGAATAATTGCAACCAGTGTGAAGGTAATGGTCTATTCCACGTTCCGGGCAACCTAGGCTTCACTACAGGTCGGTGCTCCACCAGACCAAATAATTAGGGCCTAAGAAGTCAACGCCACAAGCATAAAATACAATATAAATGCAACTGCTTTTCCATGATATATAATGTATATTTGGAAACATTGTGAAAGTAACGGTCATTTCTACGTTCCGGGCAACCTAGGCTTCACTCTACGGCGTTGCTCCACCAGATCGAATAGTTAGGGACTTAGAATTCAACGCCAGAACCATAAAATACAACATAAGTACAACAGTTTTTCCATCGTATAACAGGAAGGCTGCAACCAGTGTGAAAGTACTGGTCATTTCTACGTTCCGGGCAACCTAGGCTTAACTGTAGGGCGCTGCTCCACCAGATCGAATAGTTGGGGCCTTAGAAGTCAACGCACGAAGCATAAAATACAAAATTAATACAACAGTTTCTCCATCTTATAAAACGAATAATTGCAACCAGTGTGAAAGATATGGTCATTTCTACGTTACGGGCAACCTTGGCTTCGCTCTAGGTCGTTGCTCCACCAAATCGAATAGCTAGGGCCTTAGAGGTCATAGCCCGAAGCATAAAATACAATAAAAATACAACAGCTTTTCCATCGTATAGGATGTATATTTGCAAACAGTGTGAAAGTAACGGTCATTTCTACGTTCCGGGCAACATAGGCGTAACTGTAGGGCGCTTCTCCTCCAGATCGCATAGTTCGGTACATAGAATTTAACGCCAGAAGCATAAAATACAATAAAAATGCAACAGTTTTTCCATCGTATAACAGGAAAGCTGCAACCAGTGTGAAAGTACTGGTCATTTCTATGTTCTGGGTAACATAGGCTTCACTCTAGGGCGTTGCTCCACCAAATCGAACAGCTAGGGACTTAGAATTCGACGCCAGAAGAATAAAATACAACATAATTATAACAGTGTTTCCATCATATAAAATGTATAATTGCAAGCAGTGTGAATGTAATGGTCATTTCTACCTTCCGGGCAACCTAGGCTTTACTCTAGAGCATTGCTCCACCAGATCGAATAGTTAGGGCCTAGAAAGACGACGCCAGAAGCATAAAATACAATATAAATACAACAGTTTTTCCATCGTATAACAGGAAAGCTGCAACCAGTGTGAAAGTACTGGTCATTTCTATGTTCCGGGTAACCTAGGGTTCACTCTAGGGCGTTCTTCCACCAGATCTAATAGTTAGGGCCTAAGAAGTCAACGCCAGAAGCATAAAATCCAATATAAATACAACAGCTTTACCATCGTATATAATGTATATCTGCAAACAGTGTGAAGGTATAGGTCATTTCTACGTTCCGCGCAACCCAGGCTTAACTGTAGGGCGGTGTTCCACCAGATCGAATAGTTAGGGCCTTAGAAGTCAACGCCCGAAGCATGAAATACAAAATAAATAGAACAGTTTTTCCATCGTATAACAGGGATAACAGCAACCAGTGTGAAAGTAAAGGTCATTTCTACGTTCCGGGCAACCTAGGCTTCACTGTAGGCCGTTGCTCCACCACATCGTATAGCTACGGCCTTAGAAGTCAACGCCAGAAGCATAAAATGCAATAAAAGTACAACAGCTTTTCCATCGTATAACAGGAATAATTGCAACCAGAGTGAAAGTGATGGTCATAGGTCCGGGCGACCTAGGCGTCGCTCAGGGGTGTTGGTCCACCAGATCGAATAGCTAGGGCCTTAGAAGTCAACGCCAGAAGCATAAAATACAAAATAAATACAATAGTTTTTCCATCGTATAACAGAAATTATTGCAACCAGAGTGAAAGTGATGGTCATAGGTCCGGGCGACCTAGGAGACGCTCAGGGGTGTTGGTCCACCAGATCGAATAGCTAGGGCCTTAGAAGTCAACGCCAGAAGCATAAAATACAAAATAAATACAATAGTTTTTCCATCGTACAACAGGAATAATTGCAACCAGTGTGAAAGTAATGGTCATTTCTACGTTCCGGGCAACCTAGGCTTCGCTCTAGGGCCTTGCTCCACCAGATCGAATAGCTAGGGACTTAGAAGTCAACCCCAGCAGCATAAAATACAATAAAAATGCGACAGTTTTTCCACCGTATAACAGGAATAACTGCAACCAGTGTGAAAGTACTGGTCATTTCTACGTTCCGGGCAACCTAGGCATCACTCTAGGGCGGTGCTCCACCAGATCGAATAGTTAGGGCCTTAGAAGTCAACGCACGAAGCATAAAATACAAAATTAATACAACAGTTTCTCCATCTTATAAAACGAATAATTGCAACCAGTGTGAAAGATATGGTCATTTCTACGTTACGGGCAACCTTGGCTTCACTCTAGGTCGTTGCTCCACCAAATCGAATAGCTAGGGCCTTAGAGGTCATAGCCCGAAGCATAAAATACAATAAAAATGCAACAGCTTTTCCATCGTATAGGATGTATATTTGCAAACAGTGTGAAAGTAAAGGTCATTTCTACGTTCCGGGCAACATAGGCGTAACTGTAGGGCGCTTCTCCTCCAGATCGCATAGTTCGGTACATAGAATTTAACTCCTGAAGCATAAAATACAATAAAAATGCAACAGTTTTTCCATCGTATAACAGGAAAGCAGCAACCAGTGTGAAAGTACTGGTCATTTCTATGTTCCGGGTAACCTAGGGTTCACTCTAGGGCGTTCTTCCACCAGATCTAATAGTTAGGGCCTAAGAAGTCAACGCCAGAAGCATAAAATCCAATATAAATACAACAGCTTTACCATCGTATATAATGTATATCTGCAAACAGTGTGAAGGTATAGGTCATTTCTACGTTCCGGGCAACCCAGGCTTAACTGTAGGGCGCTGTTCCACCAGATCGAATAGTTAGGGCCTTAGAAGTCAACGCCCGAAGCATGAAATACAAAATAAATAGAACAGTTTTTCCATCGTATAACAGGGATAACAGCAACCAGTGTGAAAGTAAAGGTCATTTCTACGTTCCGGGCAACCTAGGCTTCACTGTAGGCCGTTGCTCCACCAGATCGAACAGCTAGGGCCTTAGAAGTCAACGCCAGAAGCATAAAACACAACATAAGTATAGCAGTTCTGCCATCGTATAAAATGTATAATTGCAAGCAGTGTGAAAGTAAAGGTCACTTCTACGTTCCGGGCAACCTAGGCTTCACTCTAGGGCTTTGTTCCACCAGATCGAGTAGTTAGGGCCTAAGAAGTCAGCGCCAGAAGCATAAAATACAATATAAATACAATAGCTTTTCCATCGTATATAAGGTATATTTGCAAACAGTGTGAAAGTAAAGGCAATTTCTACGTACCGGGCAATCTAGGCTTAACTGTAGGGCGTTGCTCCACCAGATCGAATAGTTAGGGCCTCAGAAGTCAACGCCAGAAGCATAAAATACAATAAAAATACAACAGTTTTTATATCGTATAAGAGGAATAATTGCTAACAGTGTGAAATAAAGGTCATTTCTACGTTCCGGGCAACCTAGGCTTAACTGTAGGTCGTTCCTCCAACAGATCGCATAGCTAGGGACTCAGAATTTAACGCCAGAAGCATGAAACACAATAAAGATGCAACAGTTTTTCCATCGTATAACAGGAATAATTGCAACCAGTGTGAAGGTAATGGTCTATTCCACGTTCCGGGCAACCTAGGCTTCACTACAGGGCGGTGCTCCACCAGACCAAATAATTAGGGCCTAAGAAGTCAACGCCACAAGCATAAAATACAATATAAATACAACTGCTTTTCCATGATATATAATGTATATTTGGAAACATTGTGAAAGTAACGGTCATTTCTACGTTCCGGCAACCTAGGCTTTACTCTACGGCGTTGCTCCACCAGATCGAATAGTTAGGGACTTAGAATTCAACGCCAGAAACATAAAATACAACATAAGTACAACAGTTTTTCCATCGTATAACAGGAATGATTGCAACCAGTGTGAAAGTACAGGTCATTTCTACGTTCCGGGCAACCTAGTCTTCGCTTAAGGGCGTTGCTCCACCAGATCGAATAGCTAGGGACTTAGAAGTCAACGCCAGAAGCATAAAATACAATAAAAATACAACAGTTTTTCCATCGTATATAATGTATATTTGCAAACAGTGTGAAGGTAAAGGTCATTTCTACGTTCCGGGCACCCTAGGCTTAACTGTAGGGCGTTGCTCCACCAGATCGAATAGTTAGGGCCTTAGAAGTCAACGCACGAAGCATAAAATACAACATTAATACAACAGTTTCTCCATCGTATAAACCGAATAATTGCAACCAGTGTGAAAGATATGGTCATTCCTACGTTACGGGCAACCTAGGCTTCACTCTAGGTCGTTGCTCCACCAAATCGAATAGCTAGGGCCTTAGAAGTTATAGCCCGAAGCATAAAATAGAAAATTAATACAACAGTTATTCCATCGTATAACAGGTATAATTACAACCAAGGTGAAAGTAATGGTCATTTCTACGTTCCGGGCAACCTTGGCTTAACTCCAGGGCGTTGCTCCACCAGATCGAATAGTTAGGGACTTTGAGTACAACGGCAGAAGCATAAAATGCATTAAAAATGCAACAGTTTCTCCATTGTATAACAGGAAAAACTGCAAACAGGGTGAAAGTACTGGTCATTTCTACGTTCCGGGCAACATAGGCTTCACTCTAGGGCGGTGGTCCACCAGATCGAATAGTTAGGGCCTAAGAAGTCAACGCCAGAAGCACAAAATACGATATAAATACAACAGCTTTTGCATCGTATATGATGTATATTTGCAAACAGTGTGAAAGTAAAGGTCATTTCTACGTTCCGGGCAACATAGGCTTAACTGTAGGGCGTTGCTCCTCCAGATCGCATAGTTCGGTACATAGAATTTAACGCCAGAAGCATAAAATACAATATATATACAACAGTTTTTCCATCGTATAAAAGGAATAATTGCAACCAGTGTGAAAGTTATGGTCATTTCTACGTTCCGGGCAACCTAGGCTTAACTCCAGGGCGTTGCTCCACCAGATCGAATAGTTAGGGACTTTGAATACAACACCAGAAGCATAAAATACAATAAAAATGCAACAGTTTTTATATCGTATAAAAGGAATAATTGCAAACAGTGTGAAATAAAGGTCATTTCTACGTTCCGGGCAACCTAGGCTTAACTCCAGGGCGTTGCTCCACCAGATCGAATAGTTAGGGACTTTGAATACAACACCAGAAGCATAAAATACAATAAAAATGCAACAGTTTTTCCATCGTATAACAGGAAAGCTGCAACCAGTGTGAGTGTACTGGTCATTTCTATGTTCCGGGTAACCTAGGCTTCACTCTAGGGCGTTGCTCCACCAGATCGAACAGCTAGGGACTTAGAATTCAACGCCAGAAGAATAAAATGCAATAAAAGTACAACAGCTTTTCCATCGTATAACAGGAATGATTGCAACCAGAGTGAAAGTGACGGTCATAGGTCCGGGCGGCCTAGGCGTCGCTCACGGGTGTTGGTCCACCAGATCGAATAGCTAGGGCCTTAGAAGTCAACGCCAGAAGCATAAAATACAAAATAAATACAATAGTTTTTCCATCGTACAACAGGAATAATTGCAACCAGTGTGAAAGTAATGGTCATTTCTACGTTCCGGGCAACCTAGGCTTCGCTCTAGGGCCTTGCTCCACCAGATCGAATAGCTAGGGACTTAGAAGTCAACGCCAGCAGCATAAAATACAATAAAAATGCGACAGTTTTTCCACCGTATAACAGGAATAACTGCAACCAGTGTGAAAGTACTGGTCATTTCTACGTTCCGGGCAACCTAGGCATCACTCTAGGGCGGTGCTCCACCAGATCGAATAGTTAGGGCCTTAGAAGTCAACGCACGAAGCATAAAATACAAAATTAATACAACAGTTTCTCCATCTTATAAAACGAATAATTGCAACCAGTGTGAAAGATATGGTCATTTCTACGTTACGGGCAACCTTGGCTTCACTCTAGGTCGTTGCTCCACCAAATCGAATAGCTAGGGCTTTAGAGGTCATAGCCCGAAGCATAAAATACAATAAAAATACAACAGCTTTTCCATCGTATAGGATGTATATTTGCAAACAGTGTGAAAGTAAAGGTCATTTCTACGTTCCGGGCAACATAGGCGTAACTGTAGGGCGCTTCTCCTCCAGATCGCATAGATCGGTACATAGAATTTAACACCAGAAGCATAAAATACAATAAAAATGCAACAGTTTTTCCATCGTATAACAGGAAAGCAGCAACCAGTGTGAAAGTACTGGTCATTTCTATGTTCCGGGTAACCTAGGGTTCACTCTAGGGCGTTCTTCCACCAGATCTAATAGTTAGGGCCTAAGAAGTCAACGCCAGAAGCATAAAATACAAAATAAATACAACAGTTTTTCCATCTTATAAAACGAATAGTTGCAACCAGTGTGAAAGTTATGGTCATTTCTACGTTCCGGGCAACCTAATCTTCACTCCAGGGCGTTGCTCCACCAGATCGAATATCTAGGGCCTTAGAAGTCTACGCCCGGAGCATAAAATACAAAATTAATACAACAGTTATTCCATGGTATAAAAGGAATAATTGAAACCAGTGTGAAAGTTATGGTCATTTCTACGTTCCGGGCAACCTAGGCTTCACTCCAGGGCGTTGCTCGACCAGATCGAATAGTTAGGGACTTTGAATACAACACCAGAAGCATAAAATACAATAAAAATGCAACAGTTTTTCCATCGTATAACAGGAAAGCTGCAACCAGTGTGAGTGTACTGGTCATTTCTATGTTCCGGGCAACCTAGGCTTAACAGTAGGGCGTTGCTCCACCAGATCGAATAGTTAGGGCCTCAGAAGTCAACGCCAGAAGCATAAAATACAATAAAAATGCAACTGCTTTCCCATGATATATAATGTATATTTGGAAACATTGTGAAAGTAACGGTCATTTCTACGTTCCGGGCAACCTAGGCTTCACTCTACGGCGTTGCTCCACCAGATCGAATAGCTAGGGACTTAGAAGTCAACGCCAGCAGCATAAAATACAATAAAAATGCGACAGTTTTTCCACCGTCTAACAGGAATAACTGCAACCAGTGTGAAAGTACTGGTCATTTCTACGTTCCGGGCAACCTAGGCTTAACTGTAGGGCGTTGCTCCAACAGATCGCATAGCTAGGGACTTGGAATTTAACGCCAGAAGCATAAAATACAATAAAGATGCAACAGTTCTTCCATCGTATAACAGGAATAATTGCAACCAGTGTGAAGGTAATGGCCTATTCCACGTTCCGGGCAACCTAGGCTTCACTACAGGTCGGTGCTCCACCAGACCAAATAATTAGGGCCTAAGAAGTCAACGCCACAAGCATAAAATACAATATAAATGCAACTGGTTTCCCATGATATATAATGTATATTTGGAAACATTGTGAAAGTAACGGTCATTTCTACGTTCCGGGCAACCTAGGCTTCACTCTACGGCGTTGCTCCACCAGATCGAATAGCTAGGGACTTAGAAGTCAACGCCAGCAGCATAAAATACAATAAAAATGCGACAGTTTTTCCACCGTCTAACAGGAATAACTGCAACCAGTGTGAAAGTACTGGTCATTTCTACGTTCCGGGCAACCTAGGCTTCACTGTAGGCCGTTGCTCCACCAGATCGAACAGCTAGGGCCTTAGAAGTCAACGCCAGAAGCATAAAACACAACATAAGTATAGCAGTTCTGCCATCGTATGAAATGTATAATTGCAAGCAGTGTGAAAGTAAAGGTCACTTCTACGTTCCGGCAACCTAGGCTTTACTCTACGGCGTTGCTCCACCAGATCGAATAGTTAGGGACTTAGAATTCAACGCCAGAAACATAAAATACAACATAAGTACAACAGTTTTTCCATCGTATAACAGGAATGATTGCAACCAGTGTGAAAGTACAGGTCATTTCTACGTTCCGGGCAACCTAGGCTTCGCTTAAGGGCGTTGCTCCACCTGATCGAATAGCTAGGGACTTAGAAGTCAACGCACGAAGCATAAAATACAACATTAATACAACAGTTTCTCCATCGTATAAACCGAATAATTGCAACCAGTGTGAAAGATATGGTCATTCCTACGTTACGGGCAACCTAGGCTTCACTCTAGGTCGTTGCTCCACCAAATCGAATAGCTAGGGCCTTAGAAGTTATAGCCCGAAGCATAAAATACAAAATTAATACAACAGTTATTCCATCGTATAACAGGTATAATTACAACCAAGGTGAAAGTAATGGTCATTTCTACGTTCCGGGCAACCTTGGCTTAACTCCAGGGCGTTGTTCCACCAGATCGAATAGTTAGGGACTTTGAGTACAACGGCAGAAGCATAAAATGCATTAAAAATGCAACAGTTTCTCCATTGTATAACAGGAAAAACTGCAAACAGAGTGAAAGTACTGGTCATTTCTACGTTCCGGGCAACATAGGCTTCACTCTAGGGCGGTGGTCCACCAGATCGAATAGTTAGGGCCTAAGAAGTCAACGCCAGAAGCACAAAATACGATATAAATACAACAGCTTTTGCATCGTATATGATGTATATTTGCAAACAGTGTGAAAGTAAAGGTCATTTCTACGTTCCGGGCAACATAGGCTTAACTGTAGGGCGTTGCTCCTCCAGATCGCATAGTTCGGTACATAGAATTTAACGCCAGAAGCATAAAATACAATATATATACAACAGTTTTTCCATCGTATAAAAGGAATAATTGCAACCAGTGTGAAAGTTATGGTCATTTCTACGTTCCGGGCAACCTAGGCTTAACTCCAGGGCGTTGCTCCACCAGATCGAATAGTTAGGGACTTTGAATACAACACCAGAAGCATAAAATACAATAAAAATGCAACAGTTTTTCCATCCTATAACAGGAAAGCTGCAACCAGAGTGAAAGTACTGGTCATTTCTATGTTCCGGGTAACCTAGGCTTCACTCTAGGGCGTTGTTCCACCAGATCGAACAGCTAGGGACTTAGAATTCAACGCCAGAAGAATAAAATACAACATAATTATAACAGTGTTTCCATCGTATAAAATGTATAATTTCGAGCAGTGTGAAGGTAATGATCATTTCTACCTTCCGGGCAACCTAGGCTTTACTCTAGAGCATAGCTTCACCAGATCGAATAGTTAGGTCCTAAGAAGACAACGCCAGAAGCATAAAATACAATATAAATACAACAGCTTTACCATCGTATATAATGTATATTTGCGAACAGTGTGAAGGTATAGGTCATTCCTACGTTCCGGGCAACCTAGGCTTAACTGCAGGGCGTTGCTCCACCAGATCGAATAGTTAGGGCCTTAGAAGTCAACGCCCGAAGCATGAAATACAAAATAAATAGAACAGTTTTTCCATCGTATAACAGGGATAACTGCAACCAGTGTGAAAGTAAAGGTCATTTCAACGTTCCGGGCAACCTAGGCTTCACTGTAGGCCGTTGCTCCACCACATCGTATAGCTACGGCCTTAGAAGTCAACGCCAGAAGCATATAATGCAATAAAAGTACAACAGCTTTCCCATCGTAAAACAGGAATAATTGCAACCAGAGTGAAAGTGATGGTCATAGGTCCGGGCGACCTAGGCGACGCTCAGGGGTGTTGGTCCACCAGATCGAATAGCTAGGGCCTTAGAAGTCAACGCTAGAATCATAAAATACAAAATAAATACAATAGTTTTTCCATCGTATAACAGGAATAATTGCAACCAGTGAGAAAGTAATGGTCATTTCTACGTTCCGGGCAACCTAGGCTTCGCTCTAGGGCCTTGCTCCACCAGATCGAATAGCTAGGGACTTAGAAGTCAACGCCAGCAGCATAAAATACAATAAAAATGCGACAGTTTTTCCACCGTATAACAGGAATAACTGCAACCAGTGTGAAAGTACTGGTCATTTCTACGTTCCAGGCAACCTAGGCTTCACTCTAGGGCGGTGCTCCACCAGATCGAATAGTTAGGGCCTTAGAAGTCAACGCCAGAAGCATAAAATACAACATAAGTATACCAGTTCTGCCATCGTATAAAATGTATAATTGTAAGCAGTGTGAAAGTAAAGGTCATTTCTACGTTCCGGGCAACCTAGGCTTCACTCTAGGGCTTTGTTCCACCAGATCGAATAGTTAGGGCCTAAGAAGTCAGCGCCTGAAGCATAACATACAGTATAAATACAATAGCTTTTCCATCGTATATAATGTATATTTGCAAACAGTGTGAAAGTAAAGGTAATTTCTACGTACCGGGCAACCTAGGCTTCACTCCAGGGCGTTGCTCAACCAGATCGAATAGTTAGGGACTTTGAATACAACACCAGAAGCATAAAATACAATAAAAATGCAACAGTTTTTCCATCGTATAACAGGAAAGCTGCAACCAGTGTGAGTGTACTGGTCATTTCTATGTTCCGGGCAACCTAGGCTTAACTGTAGGGCGTTGCTCCACCAGATCGAACAGCTAGGTCTTAGAATTCAACGCCAGATGAATAAAATGCAATAAAAGTATAACAGCTTTTCCATCGTATAACAGGAATAATTGCAACCAGCGTGAAAGTGATGGTCATAGGTCCGGGCGACCTAGGCGTCGCTCAGGGGTGTTGGTCCACCAGATCGAATAGCTAGGGCATTAGAAGTCAAAGCCAGAAGCATAAAATACAAAATAAATACAATAGCTTTTCCATCGTGTAACAGGAATAATTGCCACCAGTGTGAAAGTAATGGTCATTTCTACGTTCCGGGCAACCTCGGCTTCACCCTAGGACGTTGCTCCACCAGATCGAATAGTTAGGGCCTTAGAAGTAAGCGCCCGAAGCATAAAACAGAATAAAGATGCAACAGTTATTCCATCGTATAACAGGTATAATTACAACCAGGGTGAAAGTAATGGGCATTTCTACGTTCCGAGCAACCTAGGCTTTACTCTAGGGCGTTGCTCCACCAGGTCGAGTAGCTAGGGCCTTAGAAAACATTTCCAGACGCATAAAATACAATAAAAATAGAACAGTTTTTCCATCGTATAAAAAGAATAATTGCAACCAGTGTGAAAGTAATGGTCATTTCTACGTTTCGGGCAACCTAGGCTTCACTCAAGAGCGTTGCTCCACCATATCGAATAGTTAGGGCCTTAGAAGTCAACGCACGAAGCATAAAATACAAAATTAATACAACAGTTTCTCCATCGTATAAAACGAATAATTGCAGCCAGTGTGAAAGTTATGGTCATTTCTACGATCCGGGCAACCTAGGCTTCACTCTAGGGCGTTGTTACACCAGATCGAATAGTTAGGGCCTGAGAAGTCAACGTCAGAAGCATAAAATACAATATAAATACAACAGCTTTTCCTTCGTATATAATGTATATTTGCAAACAGTGTGAAAGTAAAGGTCATTTCTAGGTTCCGGGCAACCTAGGCTTAACTGTAGGCCGTTGCTCTAGCACATCGAATAGCTACGGCCTTAGAAGTCAACGCCAGAAGCATAAAATACAATAAAAATACAACAGTTTCTCCATGGTATAAGTGGAATAATGGCAACCAGTGAGAAAGTGGTTGTCATTTCTACGTTCCGGGCAACCTGGGCCTGACTCTAGGGCGTTGTTATACCAGATCGAATAGTTAGCGACTACGGAGTCAATGCAAGAAGCATAAAATACAATATAAATACAACAGTTCTTCATTCGTATTAACGAATAATTGCATCCGGTGTGAAGGTAATGGCCATTTCTACGTTCCGGGCAACCTAGGCTTCACTCTATGGCGTTGCCCCACCAGATCGAATAGTTACGGCCTAAGAGGCCAACACCAGAAAGATAAAATACAATATAAATACAACAGTTTTCCCATCGTATAACAGGAATAATGGCAACCAGTGTGAAAGTACTGGTCATTACTTCGTTCCGGGCAACCTAGGCTTCACTCTAGGGCGTTGCTCCACCAGATCGAATAGCCAGGGCCTAAGAAGTCTACGCCTGGAGCATAAAATACAAAATAAATACAACAGTTTTTCCATCTTATAAAACGAATAGTTGCAACCAGTGTGAAAGTTATGGTCATTTCTACGTTCCGGGCAACCTAATCTTCACTCCAGGGCGTTGCTCCACCAGATCGAATATCTAGGGCCTTAGAAGTCTACGCCCGGAGCATAAAATACAAAATTAATACAACAGTTATTCCATGGTATAAAAGGAATAATTGAAACCAGTGTGAAAGTTATGGTCATTTCTACGTTCCGGGCAACCTAGGCTTCACTCCAGGGCGTTGCTCGACCAGATCGAATAGTTAGGGACTTTGAATACAACACCAGAAGCATAAAATACAATAAAAATGCAGCAGTTTTTCCATCGTATAACAGGAAAGCTGCAACCAGTGTGAGTGTACTGGTCATTTCTATGTTCCGGGCAACCTAGGCTTAACAGTAGGGCGTTGCTCCACCAGATCGAATAGTTAGGGCCTCAGAAGTCAACGCCAGAAGCATAAAATACAATAAAAATGCAACTGCTTTCCCATGATATATAATGTATATTTGGAAACATTGTGAAAGTAACGGTCATTTCTACGTTCCGGGCAACCTAGGCTTCACTCTACGGCGTTGCTCCACCAGATCGAATAGCTAGGGACTTAGAAGTCAACGCCAGCAGCATAAAATACAATAAAAATGCGACAGTTTTTCCACCGTCTAACAGGAATAACTGCAACCAGTGTGAAAGTACTGGTCATTTCTACGTTCCGGGCAACCTAGGCTTAACTGTAGGGCGTTGCTCCAACAGATCGCATAGCTAGGGACTTGGAATTTAACGCCAGAAGCATAAAATACAATAAAGATGCAACAGTTCTTCCATCGTATAACAGGAATAATTGCAACCAGTGTGAAGGTAATGGCCTATTCCACGTTCCGGGCAACCTAGGCTTCACTACAGGTCGGTGCTCCACCAGACCAAATAATTAGGGCCTAAGAAGTCAACGCCACAAGCATAAAATACAATATAAATGCAACTGCTTTCCCATGATATATAATGTATATTTGGAAACATTGTGAAAGTAACGGTCATTTCTACGTTCCGGGCAACCTAGGCTTCACTCTACGGCGTTGCTCCACCAGATCGAATAGCTAGGGACTTAGAAGTCAACGCCAGCAGCATAAAATACAATAAAAATGCGACAGTTTTTCCACCGTCTAACAGGAATAACTGCAACCAGTGTGAAAGTACTGGTCATTTCTACGTTCCGGGCAACCTAGGCTTCGCTCTAGGGCCTTGCTCCACCAGATCGAATAGCTAGGGACTTAGAAGTCAACGCCAGCAGCATAAAATACAATAAAAATGCGACAGTTTTTCCACCGTATAACAGGAATAACTGCAACCAGTGTGAAAGTACTGGTCATTTCTACGTTCCGGGCAACCTAGGCTTCACTCTAGGGCTTTGTTCCACCAGATCGAATAGTTAGGGCCTAAGAAGTCAGCGCCTGAAGCATAACATACAGTATAAATACAATAGCTTTTCCATCGTATATAATGTATACAGGGTGTAACAAAAATGTCGCAGTTCCTTAAAAGGGGTGATTCAGGGGGTGATTTGAAACAACTTTTTCTTTAGCGAAAATGTAAGATGAGGCTTCGTTAACGAGTTATTAATGAAAAACACCGGCCAATGAGAGCGCGAGTTTGCCGTCCGAGCGACTGCGGTAGCGTTGGATACGCGCTGGGCGCTACTGTTGTACTCCGAACAAGAAAGTCGGCATGCGTCGAAGGAAATAGCATTAGTATGAAAATATTTGCATAACGTATAAACGAAAAAGCAATGCAACAAAAGAAATGAACGGAAAATTGGAGAATTAACGTTGAAGATAGAAACGTTGAAAGTAGTCTGGGTTAGATTTAAAAAATAATAATCATTAATGAATTAAATGCAATTCATCTGCAGTTTGTAAATCTGTGTCACTGGGTCACTGTACCGATACTGGTCATCGATCGTCGAAATGGTTTATGGTAGGGTAGAATTTTTCCAAGGAAGCTCCTTGTACCCCCCACGTAGTTTAAGCACCTCAGACCTTCCTTGTTCGGACACTCCGAGATCATGTCTCCTTCGAAACCAAAGCAATAAAGCCATAAATTACCTAAACCCGTGCCCTAGCATAAACCATTTCGATGGTCGATGACCAAGATCGGTACAGTGACCCAGTGACACAGGTTTACAAACTACAGGTGAAGTTTGTTCTCCTCTTCCTTTATTTTTTGTTGTATTGCTTTTTCGTTTATACGTTATGCGAATAAGAAATTTACATATTCGTGTTTTTACGTTGCACGTAGTTTTCCTCGATTTTAAGTAATTATTCACTTCAAGTGATAAACAAAAAAAGGACTCGGTATTATTTATTATGCCGCTTTCAGTTTTCATACTAATGCTATTTTCTTCGATGTATGACGACTTCCTTGTTCGGAGTACAACCGTAGCGCCCAGCGCGTACCCAACGCTACCGCAGTCGCTCGAACGGCAAACTCGAGCTCTCATTGGCCGGTGTTTTTCATTAATAACTCGTTAACGAAGCCTCATCTTACATTTTCGCTAAGGAAAAAGTTGTTTCAAATCACCCCCTGAATCACCCCTTTTAAGGAACTGCAACATTTTTGTTACACCCTGTATTTGCAAACAGTGTGAAAGTAAAGGTAATTTCTACGTACCGGGCAACCTAGGCTTAACTGTAGGGCGTTGCTCCACCAGATCGAATAGTTAGGGCCTCAGAAGTCAACGCCAGAAGCATAAAATACAATAAAAATACAACAGTTTTTATATCGTATAAAAGGAATAATTGCAAACAGTGTGAAATAAAGGTCATTTCTACGTTCCGGGCAACCTAGGCTTAACTCCAGGGCGTTGCTCCACCAGATCGAATAGTTAGGGACTTTGAATACAACACCAGAAGCATAAAATACAATAAAAATGCAACAGTTTTTCCATCGTATAACAGGAAAGCTGCAACCAGTGTGAGTGTACTGGTCATTTCTATGTTCCGGGTAACCTAGGCTTCACTCTAGGGCGTTGCTCCACCAGATCGAACAGCTAGGGACTTAGAATTCAACGCCAGAAGAATAAAATGCAATAAAAGTACAACAGCTTTTCCATCGTATAACAGGAATGATTGCAACCAGAGTGAAAGTGACGGTCATAGGTCCGGGCGGCCTAGGCGTCGCTCACGGGTGTTGGTCCACCAGATCGAATAGCTAGGGCATTAGAAGTCAAAGCCAGAAGCATAAAATACAAAATAAATACAATAGCTTTTCCATCGTATAACAGGAATAATTGCATCCAGTGTGAAAGTAATGGTCATTTCTACGTTCCGGGCAACCTCGGCTTCACCCTAGGGCGTTGCTCCACCAGATCGAATAGTTAGGGCCTAAGAAGTCAACGCGCGAAGCATAAAATACAAAATAAATAGAACAGTTTTTCCATTGTATGAAACGAATAATTGCAGCCAGTGTGAAAGTTATGGTCATTTCTACGATCCGGGCAACCTAGGCTTCACTCTAGGGCGTTGTTACACCAGATCGAATAGTTAGGGCCTGAGAAGTCAACGTCAGAAGCATAAAATACAATATAAATACAACAGCTTTTCCTTCGTATATAATGTATATTTGCAAACAGTGTGAAAGTAAAGGTCATTTCTAGGTTCCGGGCAACCTAGGCTTAACTGTAGGCCGTTGCTCTAGCACATCGAATAGCTACGGCCTTAGAAGTCAACGCCAGAAGCATAAAATACAATAAAAATACAACAGTTTCTCCATGGTATAAGTGGAATAATGGCAACCAGTGAGAAAGTGGTTGTCATTTCTACGTTCCGGGCAACCTGGGCCTGACTCTAGGGCGTTGTTATACCAGATCGAATAGTTAGCGACTACGGAGTCAATGCAAGAAGCATAAAATACAATATAAATACAACAGTTCTTCATTCGTATTAACGAATAATTGCATCCGGTGTGAAGGTAATGGCCATTTCTACGTTCCGGGCAACCTAGGCTTCACTCTATGGCGTTGCCCCACCAGATCGAATAGTTACGGCCTAAGAGGCCAACACCAGAAAGATAAAATACAATATAAATACAACAGTTTTCCCATCGTATAACAGGAATAATGGCAACCAGTGTGAAAGTACTGGTCATTACTTCGTTCCGGGCAACCTAGGCTTCACTCTAGGGCGTTGCTCCACCAGATCGAATAGCCAGGGCCTAAGAAGTCTACGCCTGGAGCATAAAATACAAAATAAATACAACAGTTTTTCCATCTTATAAAACGAATAGTTGCAACCAGTGTGAAAGTTATGGTCATTTCTACGTTCCGGGCAACCTAATCTTCACTCCAGGGCGTTGCTCCACCAGATCGAATATCTAGGGCCTTAGAAGTCTACGCCCGGAGCATAAAATACAAAATAAATAAAACAGTTTTTCCATCGTATAAAACGAGCAATTGCATCCAGTGTAAATGTAATGGCCATTTCTACGTTCCGGGAAACCTAGGCTTCACTCTAGGGCGTTGTTCCACCAGATCGAATTGTTAGAGCCTAAGAAGTCAACGCCAGAAGCATAAAATACAAAACAAATACAACAGTATTTCCATCGTATAAAACGAATAATTGCAACCGGTGTGAAAATTATTGTCATTTCTGCGTTCCGGGCAACCTAGGCTTCACTCTAGGGCGTTGTTCCACCAGAACGTATAATTAGGGCCTAAGAAGTCAACGCCAGAAGCATAAAATACAAAATAAATACAACAGCTTTTCCATCGTATAAAACGAATAATTGCAACCAGTGTGATAGTGATGGCCATTTGTACGTTCCGGGCACCCTAGATATAACTCTGATGCGTTGCTCCACCGAATCGAATAGTTAGGGCCTAAGAAGTCAAATCCAGAAGCATAAAATATAATATAAGTACGACAGTTTTTCCATCGTATAAGACGAATAATTGTAACCGGTGTGAAAGTTATGGTCATTTCTACGTTCCGGGCAGCCTAGGCTTCACTCTAGGGCGTTGCTCCACCAGATCGAATAGTTAGGGTCTTAGAAGTCAACGCCCGAAGCACAAAATACAATGAAAATGTAACGGTTTTTCCATTGTATAACACGAATAATTGCAACCAATGTGAAAGTGATAGTCATTTCTACGTTCCGGGAAACCTAGGCTTCACTCCAGGGCGTTGCTCCACCAGATCGAATATCTAGGGCCTTAGAAGTCTACGCCCGGAGCATAAAATACAAAATAAATAAAACAGTTTTTCCATCGTATAAAACGAATAATTGCAACCAATGTGAAGGTGATAGTCATTTCTACGCTCCGGGCAACCTAGGATTCAATCTAGGGCGTTGTTCCACCAGATCGAATAGTAAGGGCCTAAGAAGTCAACGCCAGAAGCATAAGATACTATACAAATACAACAGTTTTTCCATCGCATAGCAGGAATAATTGCATCCAGTGTGAGAGTAATGGCCATTTCTACGTCCCAGGCAACCCAGGCTTCACTCTAGGGCGTTGCTCTACCAGATCGAATAGTTAGGGCATTAGAAGTCAACGCCCGAAGCATTAAATACAATATAAATACTACAGTTTTTGCATTGTATAATATGAATAATTGCAAACAGTGTGAAAGTAATGGTCATTCCTACGTTCCCGGCAACCTATGCTTCGCTCTAGTGCGTTGCTCCACCAGATCGATTAGCTAGCGACTTAGAAGTCAACGCACGAAGCATAAAATACAATAAAGATACAACAGTTTTTCCATCGAATAACTGGAATAATTGCAACCAGTGTGAAAGTGATAGTCATTTCTACGCTCCGGGCAACCTAGGCTTCAATCTAGGGCGTTGTTCCACCAGATCGAATAGTAAGGGCCTAAGAAGTCAACGCCAGAAGCATATACTACAATATAAGTACAACAGTTTTTCCATCGTATAAAACGAATAATTGCATTCAGTGTGAATGTAATGGCCATTTCTACGTTCCGGCAAACTAGGCTTCACTATAGGGCTTTGCTCCACCAGATCGAACAGTTAGGGCCTTAGAAGTCAACGCCCGAAGCATAAAATACAATAAAGATACAACAGTTTTTCCATCGTATAACATGAATGATTGCAACCAGTGTGAAAGTTATGGTCATTTCTACATTCCGGGCAATTTTGGCTTAACTCTAGGGCGCTGCTCCACCAGATCGAATAGTTAGGGCCTTAGATGTCTACGCCCGGAGCATAAAATACAATAAATATACAACAGTTTATCCATCGTATAAAATGAATAATTTCAATCAGTGTGAACGTAATGGTCATTTCTACGTTCCGGGCAACCTAGGCATCGCTCTAGGGCGTTGCTCCACCAGATCGAATAGTTAGGGCCTAAGAAGTCAACGCCAGAAGCATAAAAGAGAATATAAATATAACAGCTGGTCCATCGTATAAAACGAATAATTGCAACCAATGTGAAGGTGATAGTCATTTCTACGTTCCTGGCAATCTAGGCTTGACTCTAGGGCGTTGCTTCACCAGATCGAATAGTTAGGTCCTTAGAAGTCAACGCCAGAAGCATAACATACAATATAAATACAAAGGTTTTTCCATCGTATAAAGCGAATAGTTGCATCCAGTGCGAAGGTAAAGGCCATTTCCACGTTCCGGGCAACCTATGCTTCACTCTAGGGCGTTGCTCCACCAGATCGAATAGCTAGGGCCTAAGAAGCCGACGCCCGGAGCATAAAATACAATATAGATACAACAGTCTTTACATCGTATAATATGAATAATTGCAAACACTGTGAAAGTAATGCTCATTTCTACGTTCCGGGCAACCTATGCTTCGCTCTAGGGCGTTGTTCCACCAGATCGAATAGCTAGGGCCTAAGAAGCCGACGCCCGGAGCATAAAATACAATAAAAATACAACTGTTTTTCCATCGGTTAAAATGAATAATTGCAATCAGTGTGAAGGTAATGGTCATTTCTACGTTCCAGGCAACCTAGGCTTCGCTCTAGGGCGTTGCTCCACCAGATGGAATAGTTAGGGCCTAAGAAGTCAACGCCAGAAGCATAAAACATATTATAAATACAACAGCTGTTCCATCGTATAAAACGAATAATTGCAGCCAATGTGAAGGTGATAGTCATTTCTACGTTCCGGGCAACCTAGGATTTAATATAGGGCGTTGTTCCACCAGATCGAATAGCAAGGGCCTAAGTAGTCTGCGCCAGAAGCATAACGTACAATATAAATACAACTGTTTTTCCATCGTTTAAAATGAATAATTGCAATCAGTGTGAAGGTAATGGTCATTTCTACGTTCCGGGCAACCTAGGCTTCGCTCTAGGGCGTTGCTCCACCAGAGCGAACAATTAGAGCCTTAGAAGTCAACGCCCGAAGCATAAAATACAATCAAGATACAACAGATTTTCCATAGTATAACAGGAGTAATTGCAACCAGTGTGAAAGTGATGGTCATTTCTACGTTCCGGGCAACCTATGCTTCACTCTAGGGCGTTGTTCCACCACATCGAATTGTTAGGGCCTTGGAAGTCAACGCCAGAAGCATAAAATACAAAACAAATACAACAGTTTTTCCATCGTATAAAACGAATAATAGCAACGGGTGTGAAAGTTATGGTCATTTCTACGTCCCGGTCAACCTAGTCTTCACCCTAGGGCGTTGCTCCACCAGATCGAATCGTTAGGGCCTTAGATGTCAACGCCCGAAGCATAAAATACAATGAAAATGTAACGGTTTTTCCATCGTATAACACGAATAATTGCAACCAGTGTGAAAGTGATAGTCACTTCTAGGTTCCGGGCAACCTAGGCTTCACTCTAGGGCGTTTGTCCACCAGATCGAATTGTTCGGGCCTAAGAAGTCAACGCGAGAAGCATAAAATACAATAAAAATACAACTGTTCTTCCATCGTATATCAGGAATAATTGCAACCAGTGTGAAGCTAATGGTCATTCCTACGTTCCGGGCAACCTAGGCTTCACTCTAGGGCGTTGGCCCACCAGATCGAATAGTTAGGGCCTATGAAGTCAACGCCAGAAGCATAAAATACAAAAGAAATTCAACTGTTTTTCCATCGTATAAAACGAATAATTGCATCCAGTGTGAAAGTTATGGTCATTTCTACGTTCCGGGCAACTTAGGCTTGACTCTAGGGCGTTCCTACACCAGATCGAATAGTTAGGGCCTATGAAGTCAACGCCAGAAGCATAAAATACAAAATAAGTTCAGCAGTTTTTCCATCGTATAGTTCGAATAATTGCAACCAGTGTTAAAGTTATGGCCATTTCTACGTTCCGGCCATCCTAGATATAACTCTGAGGCGTTGCTCCACCAGATCGAATAGCTAGGGCCTAGGAAGTCAACACCAGGTGCATAAAATACAATAAGAATACAACAGTTTTTCCATCATATAACAGGAATAACTGCGACCATTGTGAAGGTAATGGTCATTTCTACGTTCCGGGCAACCTAGGCTTCACTCTAGGGCGTTGCTCCACCAGATCGAATGTTCAGGACCTAAGAAGTCAACGGCAGAAGCATAAAACACAATAAAGATACCACACTTTTTCCATCGCATGACAGGAGTAATTACAACCAGTGTGAAAATGATGGTCATTTCTTCGTTCCGGGCAACCTAGCCTTCACCCTAGGGCGTTGCTCCACCAGATCGAATAGTTAGGGCCTAAGAAGTCAACGCCAGAAGCATAAAATACAATGTAAGTACAACAGTTTTTCCATCGTATAAAACGAATAATTGCATCCAGTGTGAAAGTTATGGTCATTTCTACGTTCCAGGCAACCTAGGCTTCACTGTAGGGTGTTGCTCTACCAAATGGAATAGATAGGGATTTAGAAGTCTACGCCCGGAGCATAAAATACAATAAAAATACAACAGTTTTTCCATCGTATAAAACGAGTAATTGCTATCAGTGTGAAGGTAATGGTCATTTCTGCGTTCCCTTCAACCTAGGATTCACTCTAGGGCGCTGCTGCACCAGATCGAATAATTAGGGCCTGAGAAGTCAACGCCCGAAGCCTATAATACAATAAAAATACAACAGTTTTTCCATCGTATAACAGGAATAACTGCAACCAGTGTGAAGGTAATGGTCATTTCTACGTTCCTGGCAACCTAGGCTTGACTCTAGGGCGTTGCTCCACCATATCGAATAGTTAGGGCCTTAGAAGTCAACGCCCGAAAAACAAAATACAATAAAGATACAACAGTTTTTCCATCGTATAACAGGCGTAATTGCAACCAGTGTGAAAGTGATAGTCACTTCTAGGTTCCGGGCAACCTAGGCTTCACTCTGGGGTGTTGCTCCACAAGATCGAATAGCTAGGGTCTAAGAAGTCATCGCCAGAAGCATAAAACACAATATAAATACAACAGCTGTTCCATCGTATAAAGCGAATAATTTCAACCAGTGTGAAAGTGACGGCCATTTCTACGTTCCGGCCATCCTAGATATAACTCTGAGGCGTTGCTCCACCATATCGAATAGTTAGGGCCTAGGAAGTCAACACCAGGTGCATAAAATACAATAAGAATACAACAGTTTTTCCATCGTATAAAATGAATAATTGCAATCAGCGTGAAGGTAATGGTCATTTCTACGTTCCGGGCAACCTAGGCTTCACTCTAGGGCGTTGCTCCACCAGATCGAATGGTCAGGGCCTAAGAAGTCAACGCCAGAAGCATAAAACACAATAAAGATACAACAGTTTTTCCATCGCATTACAGGAGTAATTACAACCAGTGTGAAAGTGATGGTCATTTCTACGTTCCGGGCAACCTAGCCTTCACTCTAGGGCGTTGATCCACCAGATCGAATAGTTAGGGCCTAAGAAGTCAACGCCAGAAGCATAAAATACAATGTAAATACAACAGTTTTTGCATCGTATAATATGAATAATTGCAACCAGTGTGGAAGTTATGGTCATTTCTACGTTCCTGGCAACCTAGGCTTGACTCTAGGGCGTTGCTCCACCAGATCGAATAGTTAGGGCCTTAGAAGTCAACGCCCGAAGCATAAAATACAATAAAAATGCAATAGTTTTTCCGTCGTATAAAATGGATTATTGCAATCAGTGTGAAGGTAGTGGTCATTTCTACGTTCCGGGCAACCTAGGCTTCACTCTAGGGCGTTGCTCCACCAGATCGAATAGTTAGGGCCTTAGAAGTCAACGCCCGAACCATAAAATACGGTAAAGATACAACAGTTTTTCCATCGTATAACACGAGGAATTGCAACCAGTGTGAAAGTGATGGTCATTTCTACGTTCTGGGCAACCTAGGCTTCACTCTAGGGCGTTGTTCCGCCAGAACGAATTGTTAGGGCCTTAGAAGTCAGCGCTAGAAGCGTAAAATACAAAACAAATGCAACAGTTTTTCCATCGTATAAAACGAATAATTGCAACCGATGTGAAAATTATGGTCATTTCTACGTTCCGGGCAACCTAGGTTTCACTCTAGGGCGTTGCTCCACCAGACCGAATAGTTAGGGCCTTAGAAGTCAACGCCCGAAGAATAAAATACAATGAAAATGCAACGGCTTTTCCATCGTATAACACGAATAATAGCAACCAGTGTGAAAGTGACGGCCATTTCTACGTTCCGGCCATCCTAGATATAACTCTGAGGCGTTGCTCCACCAGATCGAATATTTAGGGCCTTAGAAGTCAACGCCCGAAGCATAAAATACAATAAAAATACAATAGTTTTTCCGTCGTTTAAAATGGATAATTGCAATCAGTGTGAAGGTAATGGTCATTTCTACGTTCCGGGCAACCTAGGCTTCACTCTAGGGCGTTGCTCCACCAGGTCGAATAGTTAGGGCCTTAGAAGTCAACGCCCGAACCATAAAATACAATAAAGTTACAACAATTTTTCCATCGTATAACAGGAGTAATTGCAACCTGTGTGAAAGTAATGGTCATTTCTACGTTCCGGGCAACCTAGGCTTCAATCTAGGGCGTTGCTCCACCAGATCGAATGGTTAGGGACTTAGAAGTCAACGCCAGCAGCATAAAATACAATGTAAATACAACAGTTTTTCCATCGTATAAAACGCATAATTGCATCCAGTGTGAAAGTTATGGTCAGTTATACGTTCCGGTCAACCTAGGCTTCACTCTGGGGCATTGCTCCACCAGACAGAATCGTTAGGGCCTTAGACGTCAACGCCCGAAGCATAAAATACAATGAAAATGCAACGGTTTTTCCATCGTATAACACGAATAATTGCAACCAGTGTGAATGTGATAGTCACTTCTAGGTTCCGTGCAACCTAGGCTTCACTCTAGGGCGTTTGTCCACCAGATCGAATAGTTAGGGCCTAAGAAGTCAACGCCAGAAGCATAAAACACAATAAAGATACCACACTTTTTCCATCGCATGACAGCAGTAATTACAACCAGTGTGAAAATGATGGTCATTTCTACGTTCCGGGCAACCTAGCCTTCACTCTAGGGCGTTGCTCCACCAGATCAAATAGTTAGGGCCTAAGAAGTCAACGCCAGAAGCATAAAATACAATATAAATACAACAGTTTTTCCATCGTATAACAGGAAAGCTGCAACCAGTGTGAAAGTACTGGTCATTTCTATGTTCCGGGTAACCTAGGGTTCACTCTAGGGCGTTCTTCCACCAGATCTAATAGTTAGGGCCTAAGAAGTCAACGCCAGAAGCATAAAATCCAATATAAATACAACAGCTTTACCATCGTATATAATGTATATCTGCAAACAGTGTGAAGGTATAGGTCATTTCTACGTTCCGCGCAACCCAGGCTTAACTGTAGGGCGGTGTTCCACCAGATCGAATAGTTAGGGCCTTAGAAGTCAACGCCCGAAGCATGAAATACAAAATAAATAGAACAGTTTTTCCATCGTATAACAGGGATAACAGCAACCAGTGTGAAAGTAAAGGTCATTTCTACGTTCCGGGCAACCTAGGCTTCACTGTAGGCCGTTGCTCCACCACATCGTATAGCTACGGCCTTAGAAGTCAACGCCAGAAGCATAAAATGCAATAAAAGTACAACAGCTTTTCCATCGTATAACAGGAATAATTGCAACCAGAGTGAAAGTGATGGTCATAGGTCCGGGCGACCTAGGCGTCGCTCAGGGGTGTTGGTCCACCAGATCGAATAGCTAGGGCCTTAGAAGTCAACGCCAGAAGCATAAAATACAAAATAAATACAATAGTTTTTCCATCGTATAACAGAAATTATTGCAACCAGAGTGAAAGTGATGGTCATAGGTCCGGGCGACCTAGGAGACGCTCAGGGGTGTTGGTCCACCAGATCGAATAGCTAGGGCCTTAGAAGTCAACGCCAGAAGCATAAAATACAAAATAAATACAATAGTTTTTCCATCGTACAACAGGAATAATTGCAACCAGTGTGAAAGTAATGGTCATTTCTACGTTCCGGGCAACCTAGGCTTCGCTCTAGGGCCTTGCTCCACCAGATCGAATAGCTAGGGACTTAGAAGTCAACCCCAGCAGCATAAAATACAATAAAAATGCGACAGTTTTTCCACCGTATAACAGGAATAACTGCAACCAGTGTGAAAGTACTGGTCATTTCTACGTTCCGGGCAACCTAGGCATCACTCTAGGGCGGTGCTCCACCAGATCGAATAGTTAGGGCCTTAGAAGTCAACGCACGAAGCATAAAATACAAAATTAATACAACAGTTTCTCCATCTTATAAAACGAATAATTGCAACCAGTGTGAAAGATATGGTCATTTCTACGTTACGGGCAACCTTGGCTTCACTCTAGGTCGTTGCTCCACCAAATCGAATAGCTAGGGCCTTAGAGGTCATAGCCCGAAGCATAAAATACAATAAAAATGCAACAGCTTTTCCATCGTATAGGATGTATATTTGCAAACAGTGTGAAAGTAAAGGTCATTTCTACGTTCCGGGCAACATAGGCGTAACTGTAGGGCGCTTCTCCTCCAGATCGCATAGTTCGGTACATAGAATTTAACTCCTGAAGCATAAAATACAATAAAAATGCAACAGTTTTTCCATCGTATAACAGGAAAGCAGCAACCAGTGTGAAAGTACTGGTCATTTCTATGTTCCGGGTAACCTAGGGTTCACTCTAGGGCGTTCTTCCACCAGATCTAATAGTTAGGGCCTAAGAAGTCAACGCCAGAAGCATAAAATCCAATATAAATACAACAGCTTTACCATCGTATATAATGTATATCTGCAAACAGTGTGAAGGTATAGGTCATTTCTACGTTCCGGGCAACCCAGGCTTAACTGTAGGGCGCTGTTCCACCAGATCGAATAGTTAGGGCCTTAGAAGTCAACGCCCGAAGCATGAAATACAAAATAAATAGAACAGTTTTTCCATCGTATAACAGGGATAACAGCAACCAGTGTGAAAGTAAAGGTCATTTCTACGTTCCGGGCAACCTAGGCTTCACTGTAGGCCGTTGCTCCACCAGATCGAACAGCTAGGGCCTTAGAAGTCAACGCCAGAAGCATAAAACACAACATAAGTATAGCAGTTCTGCCATCGTATAAAATGTATAATTGCAAGCAGTGTGAAAGTAAAGGTCACTTCTACGTTCCGGGCAACCTAGGCTTCACTCTAGGGCTTTGTTCCACCAGATCGAGTAGTTAGGGCCTAAGAAGTCAGCGCCAGAAGCATAAAATACAATATAAATACAATAGCTTTTCCATCGTATATAAGGTATATTTGCAAACAGTGTGAAAGTAAAGGCAATTTCTACGTACCGGGCAATCTAGGCTTAACTGTAGGGCGTTGCTCCACCAGATCGAATAGTTAGGGCCTCAGAAGTCAACGCCAGAAGCATAAAATACAATAAAAATACAACAGTTTTTATATCGTATAAGAGGAATAATTGCTAACAGTGTGAAATAAAGGTCATTTCTACGTTCCGGGCAACCTAGGCTTAACTGTAGGTCGTTCCTCCAACAGATCGCATAGCTAGGGACTCAGAATTTAACGCCAGAAGCATGAAACACAATAAAGATGCAACAGTTTTTCCATCGTATAACAGGAATAATTGCAACCAGTGTGAAGGTAATGGTCTATTCCACGTTCCGGGCAACCTAGGCTTCACTACAGGGCGGTGCTCCACCAGACCAAATAATTAGGGCCTAAGAAGTCAACGCCACAAGCATAAAATACAATATAAATACAACTGCTTTTCCATGATATATAATGTATATTTGGAAACATTGTGAAAGTAACGGTCATTTCTACGTTCCGGCAACCTAGGCTTTACTCTACGGCGTTGCTCCACCAGATCGAATAGTTAGGGACTTAGAATTCAACGCCAGAAACATAAAATACAACATAAGTACAACAGTTTTTCCATCGTATAACAGGAATGATTGCAACCAGTGTGAAAGTACAGGTCATTTCTACGTTCCGGGCAACCTAGTCTTCGCTTAAGGGCGTTGCTCCACCAGATCGAATAGCTAGGGACTTAGAAGTCAACGCCAGAAGCATAAAATACAATAAAAATACAACAGTTTTTCCATCGTATATAATGTATATTTGCAAACAGTGTGAAGGTAAAGGTCATTTCTACGTTCCGGGCACCCTAGGCTTAACTGTAGGGCGTTGCTCCACCAGATCGAATAGTTAGGGCCTTAGAAGTCAACGCACGAAGCATAAAATACAACATTAATACAACAGTTTCTCCATCGTATAAACCGAATAATTGCAACCAGTGTGAAAGATATGGTCATTCCTACGTTACGGGCAACCTAGGCTTCACTCTAGGTCGTTGCTCCACCAAATCGAATAGCTAGGGCCTTAGAAGTTATAGCCCGAAGCATAAAATAGAAAATTAATACAACAGTTATTCCATCGTATAACAGGTATAATTACAACCAAGGTGAAAGTAATGGTCATTTCTACGTTCCGGGCAACCTTGGCTTAACTCCAGGGCGTTGCTCCACCAGATCGAATAGTTAGGGACTTTGAGTACAACGGCAGAAGCATAAAATGCATTAAAAATGCAACAGTTTCTCCATTGTATAACAGGAAAAACTGCAAACAGGGTGAAAGTACTGGTCATTTCTACGTTCCGGGCAACATAGGCTTCACTCTAGGGCGGTGGTCCACCAGATCGAATAGTTAGGGCCTAAGAAGTCAACGCCAGAAGCACAAAATACGATATAAATACAACAGCTTTTGCATCGTATATGATGTATATTTGCAAACAGTGTGAAAGTAAAGGTCATTTCTACGTTCCGGGCAACATAGGCTTAACTGTAGGGCGTTGCTCCTCCAGATCGCATAGTTCGGTACATAGAATTTAACGCCAGAAGCATAAAATACAATATATATACAACAGTTTTTCCATCGTATAAAAGGAATAATTGCAACCAGTGTGAAAGTTATGGTCATTTCTACGTTCCGGGCAACCTAGGCTTAACTCCAGGGCGTTGCTCCACCAGATCGAATAGTTAGGGACTTTGAATACAACACCAGAAGCATAAAATACAATAAAAATGCAACAGTTTTTATATCGTATAAAAGGAATAATTGCAAACAGTGTGAAATAAAGGTCATTTCTACGTTCCGGGCAACCTAGGCTTAACTCCAGGGCGTTGCTCCACCAGATCGAATAGTTAGGGACTTTGAATACAACACCAGAAGCATAAAATACAATAAAAATGCAACAGTTTTTCCATCGTATAACAGGAAAGCTGCAACCAGTGTGAGTGTACTGGTCATTTCTATGTTCCGGGTAACCTAGGCTTCACTCTAGGGCGTTGCTCCACCAGATCGAACAGCTAGGGACTTAGAATTCAACGCCAGAAGAATAAAATGCAATAAAAGTACAACAGCTTTTCCATCGTATAACAGGAATGATTGCAACCAGAGTGAAAGTGACGGTCATAGGTCCGGGCGGCCTAGGCGTCGCTCACGGGTGTTGGTCCACCAGATCGAATAGCTAGGGCCTTAGAAGTCAACGCCAGAAGCATAAAATACAAAATAAATACAATAGTTTTTCCATCGTACAACAGGAATAATTGCAACCAGTGTGAAAGTAATGGTCATTTCTACGTTCCGGGCAACCTAGGCTTCGCTCTAGGGCCTTGCTCCACCAGATCGAATAGCTAGGGACTTAGAAGTCAACGCCAGCAGCATAAAATACAATAAAAATGCGACAGTTTTTCCACCGTATAACAGGAATAACTGCAACCAGTGTGAAAGTACTGGTCATTTCTACGTTCCGGGCAACCTAGGCATCACTCTAGGGCGGTGCTCCACCAGATCGAATAGTTAGGGCCTTAGAAGTCAACGCACGAAGCATAAAATACAAAATTAATACAACAGTTTCTCCATCTTATAAAACGAATAATTGCAACCAGTGTGAAAGATATGGTCATTTCTACGTTACGGGCAACCTTGGCTTCACTCTAGGTCGTTGCTCCACCAAATCGAATAGCTAGGGCTTTAGAGGTCATAGCCCGAAGCATAAAATACAATAAAAATACAACAGCTTTTCCATCGTATAGGATGTATATTTGCAAACAGTGTGAAAGTAAAGGTCATTTCTACGTTCCGGGCAACATAGGCGTAACTGTAGGGCGCTTCTCCTCCAGATCGCATAGATCGGTACATAGAATTTAACACCAGAAGCATAAAATACAATAAAAATGCAACAGTTTTTCCATCGTATAACAGGAAAGCAGCAACCAGTGTGAAAGTACTGGTCATTTCTATGTTCCGGGTAACCTAGGGTTCACTCTAGGGCGTTCTTCCACCAGATCTAATAGTTAGGGCCTAAGAAGTCAACGCCAGAAGCATAAAATACAAAATAAATACAACAGTTTTTCCATCTTATAAAACGAATAGTTGCAACCAGTGTGAAAGTTATGGTCATTTCTACGTTCCGGGCAACCTAATCTTCACTCCAGGGCGTTGCTCCACCAGATCGAATATCTAGGGCCTTAGAAGTCTACGCCCGGAGCATAAAATACAAAATTAATACAACAGTTATTCCATGGTATAAAAGGAATAATTGAAACCAGTGTGAAAGTTATGGTCATTTCTACGTTCCGGGCAACCTAGGCTTCACTCCAGGGCGTTGCTCGACCAGATCGAATAGTTAGGGACTTTGAATACAACACCAGAAGCATAAAATACAATAAAAATGCAACAGTTTTTCCATCGTATAACAGGAAAGCTGCAACCAGTGTGAGTGTACTGGTCATTTCTATGTTCCGGGCAACCTAGGCTTAACAGTAGGGCGTTGCTCCACCAGATCGAATAGTTAGGGCCTCAGAAGTCAACGCCAGAAGCATAAAATACAATAAAAATGCAACTGCTTTCCCATGATATATAATGTATATTTGGAAACATTGTGAAAGTAACGGTCATTTCTACGTTCCGGGCAACCTAGGCTTCACTCTACGGCGTTGCTCCACCAGATCGAATAGCTAGGGACTTAGAAGTCAACGCCAGCAGCATAAAATACAATAAAAATGCGACAGTTTTTCCACCGTCTAACAGGAATAACTGCAACCAGTGTGAAAGTACTGGTCATTTCTACGTTCCGGGCAACCTAGGCTTAACTGTAGGGCGTTGCTCCAACAGATCGCATAGCTAGGGACTTGGAATTTAACGCCAGAAGCATAAAATACAATAAAGATGCAACAGTTCTTCCATCGTATAACAGGAATAATTGCAACCAGTGTGAAGGTAATGGCCTATTCCACGTTCCGGGCAACCTAGGCTTCACTACAGGTCGGTGCTCCACCAGACCAAATAATTAGGGCCTAAGAAGTCAACGCCACAAGCATAAAATACAATATAAATGCAACTGGTTTCCCATGATATATAATGTATATTTGGAAACATTGTGAAAGTAACGGTCATTTCTACGTTCCGGGCAACCTAGGCTTCACTCTACGGCGTTGCTCCACCAGATCGAATAGCTAGGGACTTAGAAGTCAACGCCAGCAGCATAAAATACAATAAAAATGCGACAGTTTTTCCACCGTCTAACAGGAATAACTGCAACCAGTGTGAAAGTACTGGTCATTTCTACGTTCCGGGCAACCTAGGCTTCACTGTAGGCCGTTGCTCCACCAGATCGAACAGCTAGGGCCTTAGAAGTCAACGCCAGAAGCATAAAACACAACATAAGTATAGCAGTTCTGCCATCGTATGAAATGTATAATTGCAAGCAGTGTGAAAGTAAAGGTCACTTCTACGTTCCGGCAACCTAGGCTTTACTCTACGGCGTTGCTCCACCAGATCGAATAGTTAGGGACTTAGAATTCAACGCCAGAAACATAAAATACAACATAAGTACAACAGTTTTTCCATCGTATAACAGGAATGATTGCAACCAGTGTGAAAGTACAGGTCATTTCTACGTTCCGGGCAACCTAGGCTTCGCTTAAGGGCGTTGCTCCACCTGATCGAATAGCTAGGGACTTAGAAGTCAACGCACGAAGCATAAAATACAACATTAATACAACAGTTTCTCCATCGTATAAACCGAATAATTGCAACCAGTGTGAAAGATATGGTCATTCCTACGTTACGGGCAACCTAG